>NC_065590.1:8910000-9607500 GCF_024542745.1 Macaca thibetana thibetana | reverse complement strand
ACGTCATGTGACTACTCTAAAACCCAGCTTAGCAAGACCCCCAAGTGATGCTGGAAAAACAGCTCTCAGAACCTCATGAGCTAAGCTGCTTTTTCAAGTCTTAGGTGGGAATGGATTTAAAAACAAATAGGGATAGGTATGAAAACTATCTCAGCTCAACAGTTTTCACTAACCCCTAAAATTCGAGGAATCCTACTCTAGGACCCTATTTTCTTTCTAAAGATAATCCTATTAACTGTATCTTGCTGGGTTACACACTACCGATAGTAGCCAGTGTCCCCACAACATTAAAAAATGGTCACAGTTATTTCCAAAGAGGTCACGTGGATCAAGCTGAACCAAATATTACAGAAGAAAGGAGTTAAGGGTCTGAGATTCAAGCTTAGCTGAACCTTCTGTATGTTCCCCTTGGATTTCAGCTCTTCTGTAAAATGGGACACCACCACTTCCCTCAAAAGATACTTCTGATGCTCAGGAGAAACACGAGTACAAAGTGCTTTAGAGGGCAAGGTTTCACATCATATAGGTGTGGGCCTTGCTACCACCTTAGCCCAGCTGCTTCTTCAATAGCCTGGGTGATACTTCATTGAGGAGCTTGTAAACAAAGCCCTGAGGCCCAATGTGCCAGCATTAAGAGAGACTTAAGAATGGCAACTACAATCATAATGAACACTTACTTCATACATGTGAGGTGGGGCCATGTTCTACCCATCTCTGCTTCATTTAACTAGGATTTACTGAGTTTTCTAGGTACCAGGGTTCCTTGCAGAGCAAGACAGGCCCAGCATCTGCTCTCCTGTGATTCAAGCCCGGGCACAAGCAGTACCTCTTCAAAGATACCCATCAAAGTGCCACTGTCCTAGCCCTCTTGTCTGACTTCCTGAAGAGCATTTAGCATCAGAGATGACCTGGTCACGTACTTATTGTCTAGGAGGCCCCACTGTGTGTTGACAGTGGCTGTTTAGCCTTCAGCCACCTGGTTTAATGGGAAGCTGAAGGAGAAGGCAGACTGATGATTCAAAGTTAATATCCACCTGCCTCATTCACCTTTCCACTGATTAACCAATTTATCCCACCACAGAGAAGACCAGAGTCTTCCCTCCCTCCTTCTTTCCTTCTTTCTGATGGCATCTCGCTCTGCCACCCAGGCTGGAGTGCAGTGGCACAATCGCAGCTCACTGTAGCCTACAACTCCTGGGCTCAAGCGATCCATCTGCCTCAGCCTTCTGAGTAGCTGGGACTACAGGTGTGTACCACCATGCCCTGCTACTTTTTTACTTTGTGTAGATATGGAGTTATCTACAAAAAATATTTATGTTGCCTAGGCTGGTCTCAAGCTCCTGGCCTCAAGGTATCCTCCTGCCTTGGCCTCCCAAAGCGCTGGCTTACAGGTGTGAGCCACCACACCCGGCCTTGATTTCTTAAACTTAATTCAAAATGTATGCACAGAGAGACAAAAACAAGTCTAACACGTTACTTCCAGGATATTAACTTGAAATTTCAAAAACACATATGTGCACATGTGTACAGACATACCAAAATATATTTATGTGCAAATAATTGGTTAGAGTTCACTTAGTAGAAAAAACTTGAGTCTATATGAAAACTACTGTCATCCCTACCTTGATTTTCAACACGCAGTCTGAATTATTCAGATAATACAATCTGCTTCACTGTGGCTCCTTAAGACTTTTTTCTTTGTAATATCTCATGCTTTCAGGGGAAAAATGCAACTGACCAATGTATGGAAACTCATTCAAATACAGGCTTTTAGCAGATATAATTTGGGAAGGGGCTTGTTTCAATATTTTACGGGGGAGGGGTAGAGGAGGCAGGTCTAGTTGAAAGAAGTTTACTGAATCTAAAGCACAAGTCCACGAACTCGGTTCCTCTCGCCCCGTCTCTCCTGCAGCTCATTGGAGGCAGGCTTTGCACACTGCTATTCTCAGAAGCAAAGGAGCATCTTCTCTGTGGCTGCTCCCACTGAGCATGGCTGGCTCTTACGGGGCAGCAGCTTCCGGTCAGGAAGACCTTTGCTCGGTATGTTATTTTGGAGAGAATCCTTTTATGATTTGTCTTCTGTTTTTATTGGGTAATGGTCAAGATCTGCTGCTTGTAAACTCTCTTCCGACCGTTGAAATTGCAGAAGTTTTCTCTGTGGACACTGATAGGATCACTTTTGTGAATGATCCTCTTCAGCTGTAGAAAGCCAGGGTTTGAAAGGCCGGCTTCCTATCAACCATCTGGGTGACTTTGGGGGAAGGTGCTTGACCACTCTTCCCCCCATTTCTGTGTTTGCAGATGGGTCAGAGCTTCGGCGAGGATTAAATGAGCCAGGCTATAGGAAATACCTAATACTCAGTCTGTGCTGGACAAGTGTTAGCCATTATTGCTCTACTCATGTCCATGTAATGCCCAGTCATCACTAGGCTCAATGGCTTGAATGTAAGGTTCACGGGGACTCAGAAACATATGTGCAACACATTATGTCACTGAAAGAAAGAAAACTTAAACAGAAAGATGTGCCAACACTCGAAGGTAGTAAAATTGGGATGACATAGTTCTGTGAGGTTTTGCAAAGAGACCCCAATGAGTCTTGGGTCCTAGCTCCCTTTTTTTAATGCTCCCAGTGTGGCTAATGCTAATGCTATCTGCTTGTATCCAGCTAGCCTAGAAAAGCTTCGATTTGTCCACAGCATCTAACAGAATACATTTTACAGACAAAGAGGTGTAGTCAAGTTATTATAAAATGTAAATTTAAACTACTGCTCATTTTAGAGAATCAGTCGATGAAAAAAATATGCTTAAGTACTTGGGATGGGTGATTATCCAGCGAATTCGCCTCCCTCTTTGCTACCTGCTCCTTTCCTGATGTACCCTGAGTGTCCCCCGCCCAGGCTCCTTTCCCACCGTGGGAGCCCCCTGTAAGCTCATCCACTTCCCATTAGCTGCCTGGCTCTTGTTCCAGGTCTCTACTTCTAGGGAGGCCAGTTCCACTGCACACCTGCATTTCCACCTGCCTGCCAGACACAGGCCAGGACCCAGGCCAGGACCCTACAGCGGCATTCACCACTGTTTAAACAATAATTATAGTAAATATTATTCAGCAAAAGTTCAGGCACACAATATCCCACATCATTTCTTTTCTACAAAATTGTGATAAAATACATTTAACCAAGTTTAATATTTTAACCATATTCTTTAAAAAATGTTTTCCACCCAACCCCTGCAGATTAACCATTTTTAAGTGTACGGTTCGGTGGCCTCAAGTACATTCACCCTGTTGTGCAAACATCAACATCATCTATCTGCAGAACTATTTTCATCTTGAAAAACTGGAATAGGCACCCTCTGAACACTAACTCTCAACTTCTGCCTTCCCCCAATCCCTGGTAACCACGATTTTACTTTCTGTCCCTGTGAATTTGACAACTCCAGGTACCTCATTTAAGTGGAGTCACTTGTCCATCTATTTGTGACTGGCTAATTACACTTAGCATGATGTCTTCCGGGTTCATCGTTTGGCAGCATGTGTCAGAATTCCCTTAAGGCTGAATAACATTCCAATGTACGCATATACCACATTTTGTTGGTCCGTTCATCCATCAGTGGACATTTGTGTTGCTTCCACCTTTGGGCTACTGTCAATAATGCTATGAACATGAGTGTGCAAATAGCTCTTCAGGTCTCTGCTTTCCAGTCCATTGGGTATATACCTAGAAGTGAAATTGCTGGATCATATGGTAATTCTAGTTTTAATTCTTGAGGGATTGCCCTCATGCCTTCCACACAGGCTGCATCTACAATTCCACCAACAGTATACAAGGGTGCCAATTTCTCTATATCCTTGTCAACGCCTGTTATTGTCTGCTTTTTGACGGCAGTCATCCCACTGGGTGTAACGTATACATCAGTTTCTTAACTGAACAGTATTTGTACTGCATCCTCAATAGAATTTATTAGCACATAGCAATTCTCAATAAAAAGATTTTATACTGATCATAACGATAATCTACAGTTTTCTGCTACACCCTCTTTTTTTTTTTTTTTTTTTTTTTTCCAGTGAGTATCTACCATTAATTTATCTTTACTGCCAGGATCAGGTTACCCCTCAAAATTAAACTATAGAAGAAAGATGCCTTAAAATGTGAGTTTATCAACCAGTTTTCAGGAGTTCAATCACTGAGCAACTCATTTACTCTCTGAAATGCCAAGACACACTAGCATTCTGCAGACCAGACTGTAAGTCAACACAGCTCATTAGTGTCTGGGAAATTTTACAGAAAGAAAAAAAAAGAGAGAGAATTGGTGGCACTGTCGCTTCAACTAGAATCTGGGAAATGCTATTTTACACATAATTTACCACTCCAGCCACAGAAGTACACATGTTTGTAACCTTCCTTGGCTTTCTCGTTGCTGTCTTAGACACTAATCACACTGGAAGGAAGGCTGTGACTGTCAAGTGATTCCCTGGTGCCAGCATTTTGGAAAATCAGCATAAATTTAATAAGCCAATTTTCTTACATGATGTTAACTGTAAACAAATGAAATTCCATATAACCGCACTGGAATCAACACTGCCTTCTGCCAACCCAGAAGACAGCATGGTGATGGGGTGAAGAGAAAAAACCAGCAATGGGAAAATACCCGTGTATGAAAATGGACATGGATGTCTTTGGTGAAACCTGGCTTCTTACGACACACAAAAGTGAGGTCTTTTCAGGTAGTGCATACTCCCTGCTCCCAAAGTAGGCAGGTAACAGTCACCATTTTTAGGGATTTTATTAGGTCTATTTTTTTTTTCACAGCTATAAAGGTACTTGTAATTTTTATAATTTAAACATCTATTTCAAAAACACATTGGCTCAGCACAGTGGCTCACACCCGTAATCCCAGTACTTTGGGAGGCCGAGGTGGGTGGATCACCTGAAGTCAGGAGTTCGAGACCAGCCTGGCCAACATGGTGAAACCTCATCTCTACTAAAAATACAAAAAATCAGCTGGGCATGGTGGTACATGCTTGTAATCCCAGCTACTCAGGAGGCTGAGGCAGGAGAATTGCTTGAGCTCAAGAGGTGGAGGTTGCAGTGAGCAAAGATCATGCCACTGCACTCCAACCTGGGTGACACAGTAAGACTCATCTCAAAAAAAAAAAATCAAAATATAAATGTCATGAGTTTCCTCAATTCTTACAAATGAATTCAGCTACATTAATTAACACCTGACCTTTTTCCTTGCCACCTTATTACTCATGATTCCCTGCCTGATTTTGAAACATGCAAGGCTGAAACAAGAAACACAGTGATTTTTAAAAACAGATTCCACACCATCCAGGTCTCATAATGTTAAAACGATTAGGCTACTAAAATCACTTCAGTTCTACAGATTTACATGGTTTATGCCCACATTCCTAAGCATGATATCTATGCTTTAGATTTTCCTATTGAAGTGGGGGAGCAGATTACAGACAGATCCTCTGCACCCAGCTCTACGGACAAGAACCTGTATCTACCTGCCAGCAGGGACTCTGTGTAGGACAGGGGACGTGGGTTACTTTGGGTTTAATTGCTACAGACACCTCTACAAATGAGTTTGAAACAATAAATGCTAATATTTATTCCAAATGGATAATTCTGTTAAGGAAACCATCCCTATCACTTAAGAAAACAGAATGAGGAAATAAAGGTTTCTAGCATCTGTGCTTGATATTTTAAAAAATATGTATGTATATATACGTATTCTTTTTTATATATACGTGTGTGTATATATATACACACATATACATATATTCCCCCCCAACCCCAAGACAGAGTCTCGCTCTGTTGCTCAGGCTGGAGTGCAGTGGCGCGATCTCGGTTCACTGCAACCTCCGCCTCCTGGGTTCAAGCAATTCTCCTGCCTCAGGCTCCCGAGTAGAGTAGCGGCAATTACAGGCATGAGCCTCCATGCTCAGCTATTTTTGTTTTGTTTTGTATTTTTAGTAGAGATGGGGGGGACGGTTTCACCATGTTGGCCAGGCTGGTCTCGAACTCCTGACTTCATGATCCGCCCGCCTCAGCCTTCCAAAGTGCTGGGATTACAGGTGTAAGCCACCGTGCCTGGCCCAAAAATATTTTTTAGACTAGAGCAGGTTCCTTTATTATTAACATATTACATTAGTATGATAAACATGTTACAATTAATGAACCACTACCCATACATTAACTAAAGTTCATGGTTTATTCAGATGTCCTTAGTTTTCCCTTAATGTCCTTTTCCTGTCCCAAGATCCCACCCAAGATCCCACACTATAGTTGTCACGTCTGCTTAGGCGCCTCTTGACTGTGGCAGTTCTCAGACTTCCCTTTTTTTGAAGAGCACTGGTCAGGTATTTAAAGAATGTCCCCGGTTAGGATTTGTCTGATGTCATGAGGAAAACATCAGACAAATCCTAATCGGGGGACATTCTGCAAAATATCTGATCAGTGCTCTGGTATTAGCTTTTGGGAGGAAGACCACAGAGGTAACATGCTATTGTCATCTTACCACGTCAAAGGTCAACATGGCTTAGGACTGCGGACTGCTGATGTTGACCTTGATCACCTGGCTAAAGCAGAGTTTGTCAGGATTCTCCACTGTGAAGTCACATTTGCCCCCTTCTATGCTGTACTCTTTGGAAGGAAGTACAAAGTACCGCTTAAGGGTGGGGAGTTAACTCTTCCATCTCCTTGAGGGCAAAGCATCTACATGCATTATCTGGAAACCTTTTCACAGGAGATTTATTTTCCCCTACTCACAAACGTATTCCATCATTTATATCACTGTGATCTTATGGTTATTTTATACTCTGGGCTACAATCCAGTATTGCTTTTTCTTAAATTGTTCCAACTTTGGGTATGGGAGTGCTTTCAGCTGGCTACTGTGTCCCTGTGACATATCACCATCATTGCGAGTCTGTGTGTGTGTGTTTGTTTCTTTGAGCACATCTTTGCTTTCTGGCACCACAAGATGCTCTAGGCTTTTCTTGCATATTTTCTACCCCAGTCCCAGAATCAGTATATCTGCCTTGATGGTAACCAGCAGTACCTGCAGTCCACTTTTTACACATGAATCCTTTACAAAATAAAGAGGGGAGGGCTAGATTTTTTTTTCTTATGGTGACCACAGTACAGAAATACAGACTAAGAATCCCTAATTCAAAACTCCAATATCCAGAATGCTCCGAAATCCAAAACTTGAGCACTACAAGTGAAAAATTCCACATCCAACCTCACGTAATGGGTCACACATATTATTAAAATATTATGTGAAGTTACTTTCGGGCCATGTATATATGAAACATAAATAAATAAGGTATGTATGAAACATAAATTTAGCATTTAGATTTGAGTCCCATTCCCAAGATAGCTCATTTATGTATATGTAGATATTCCAAAACCTCAAAATATTCTGAATACCCAAACACTCTGATCCCAAGCATTTAGGATAAGGTATACTTAACCAGAACTTAAGATTTCTCCTATGCAGACTCCAGCCCACTCCTGGACCACATGCTGTTGAAGAAAATAATAAAACTGTGCTGTGAAGCCTGATGGTATTTGATCTCCACTAGACCGTCCCTCCTGCTAAGCAATGGCAAGCAGTAAGACCCCCGCCCCCGCCACTGGTTGCCTAACATATTTCTCACAGCATCCACCCCCCTGAAAGCTCATCCCTCCAAAACCACAGCCGCCCTCTGCCACAGGCTCAGTCCCATCCCCACCTCTGCACTCATTGTCCCCAACCCAGCCAGGCCTCCCAGAGCCCACCCACAGTCTTTGCTGTGAGTACTTCACACCACTCCATGTGTAATTACTTGTACCCTTGACTTAGGGGCAACACAACATCATGACACAAGTCAAGAGTCAAGAGCACTTAGAGAGATCTCAATGGCTATAACTTGACGAGTCAGACGTGGCTGCCAAAAGGACCAAGGGGGAATTTAAACAACTCTGATAGCAGGGCAGACAACACAGTCATAAAGCTCATGCATAATATGATTCAGATTTTTTTTTAAAAATGTATATATTTTCATTAAGTATTGGTGGTATACAGGGAAAAAATGTTACGAACTTTCCTCAGTGTTTAGGATTTCTACTCTTTTTATGAGAAAAAAACAAGCTGAGTGCAGTGGCTCACACCTGTAATCCCAGTACTTTGAGAGGCTGAGGCAGGTGGATCACCTGAGGTCAGGAGTTCAAGACCAGCCTGACCAACATGCCAAAACCCTGTCTGTACTAAAAATACAAAAAAGTTAGCTGGGCATGGTGGTGCATCCTTTAATCCTAGCTACTTGGGAGGCTGAGGCAGGAGAATCGCTTGAAACCAGGAGCCGGAGGTTGCAGTGAGCCGAGGTCACGCCACTGCACTCCAGCTTGGGAAACAAGCGAAACTCTGGCTCAAAAAAAAAAAAAAAAAAACAAAAAAACCCACAAATACTATTACTACTTTCCCTTCACCACATCTCAGGTCTGGTTAACTCTGACTTTCACCTACTTCACACCTGCCCCAGGGCAGCTAGTGTCATTTTACATTTCTGATCTCTGGCCTCAAGTGGACTCTTGGTGCCTCCTGGCAACTTACTCCATTTTCTAAGTGAGCTCCCTTCCCCTCTCTGAAGGGTCTATTAGTATCTTTCTTCTCCATCCTCTAACACCTCCTCCCCTTTCTGTAGCCTCAGTTGATGAATGACTTTCTATGATATTGTATAAAATATGTTTGGTCATATTCCAATTTCCTGGCATAGCCTCGAATATAAGGTATCTTTTTGTATGCAAATGAGGTGACTGGTGGCTGGCAGCCCCTAGGCAGCTTCAGGATGGGGTTGGTCACCAGAAAGACCATGGCAGGATTAGGGGGTTACGACTTTCAGTCCCACCCTCCACCCTCCAGGAAGGGGAGAGGAACTGAGGTCAAGTTGATCATCCATGGCCAAGGGTTTAACCAGTCATGTCTATGCAATGAAGCTTCCATAAAAACCCCAAAAGACAGGGTTCAGATGGGCTTCCGGATATCTGAACATGGGGAGGTTCCTGAAGAAGGCAGGGCAGCTCTGTGCCCCTTCCCCTGTACCTTACCCTACCCACACCTCTACATCTGTATCCTTAAAAATATCCTTTCTAGTGACAAAATGAGGGACTGAGGTAGACATGCAATCACACAAGTTTATTAAGCCAACTTTAGGGCTTTTCCGGGGAAAAAACATAAGCCACAGAACCATCTGTTTTTCCAAAGAGGTTTTCAGGTTTAGTATTTAGACATTTCCTTAAAGCAGGGGAAGGTAGGTTGGCAGTGAAGGCGAAAAGGTTACATGCCTGTGAGGCTTTGGTTAGTACCCAGTAAATCACATTTTATATCAGATAAAGTGAATGTCTGAAGAGAAAAAAAGGAAGAGACAATTACGCAGTCATCTCTGGGTAGGTGGAGGAAATGAGCCTGGACTTGTCCTGCACCTGGGAAGAGAGGTTTGTAATCCACATTATCAGTGTGGAGAATTACAGGTAGACCTCAATTACTGACCTAAAGTTACAACTGGTATGTCCTTATTTGTGGGAAGCCAGGAAAGAAAGACGGGCGGATCACGAGGTCAGGAGATCGAGACCAAACACGGTGAAACCCCGTTTACTAAAAAATACAAAAAAAACTAGCCGGGCGAGGTGGCGGGCGCCTGTATCCCAGCTACTCGGGAGGCTGAGGCAGGAGAATGGCGGGAACCCGGGAGGCGGTGCAGTGAGGGCCACAGCACTGCCTCAGACTCCGCCTCAAAAAAAAAAAAAAGAATGATCTGTAGGGGCAGCCTGTCAGACGCCTCTTACCTTTCCTGCCTTTCCGTGGGGACCTAGCTGCTGCATAATGCTGGTAACAGCTGTTCATTAGAAAGAGGGGGGTGCAAGACTCAGCCTCCAGGCTTAAGCCATCCTTTTGCATAAGTAGTTTAGCAGGAGATCCTGAGATTTTTTATTTTCCCTTACAAAACACAGTAAATGTGTTTCCCTGAATTCTCTGTGCTGCTCTAGCAAATTAATGGAACCTGAGGAGGCAACGTGGGAACCCCAGTTGACAGCCAGAAGCACAGGTAAAAACAACCTGGGACATGCAACTGGCATCTGAAGTGGGGGTGGAGGGGCAGTCTTGAGGACTGAGTCCTCAAACTATGGGACTGATGCTATCTCCAGGTAAACAGTGTCAGAAGTGAATTAAATTAGCAGACGCTCAGTGGTATCTGCTGCAGAAGCAACTGCTTACTTGCCGTTGGGGAGAGATCCCCAGACATTTGCTGACACAAGTGTGCTGTGAGAGTAGAGTGGGAGAAACTGCGTTTTTTCCACTTGCCCTCCTTATTTCATTAAGAGAAATTCAGGCAATCAGAAGAAAACATCTCCATGTGTCCCACGAGTTACAGGGGTGAGCTGTCTGGGTGCCTCTCTAAGGCCTGTCCTCCTCTGTGGACTGAATCACGCCTCTGGAAGGAACCTGCTCCTATAATTATTCCCTGGAGCTACTGTGTCTTTCTGGATCATCTCATTTAGCATAAGACATGCTAAGTTCTCCTCCGTACTGTGATCACGTTCCCTTGCCCCTATCCCCACCATCTCTCCTTTACAGAGGGGATACTTTACCAGAAGCTGCCTCCTCTTGCCATCTCTGCTTCCTCCTCCACTTGATCTTTGACCCTCCACTAATTGGCTTTTGTCCCTACGATATTGCCAAATCCAAAGGTCCTCTTGTTACCTGCATGTCCACTGCAGCAGACACTGCTGACCAGCCCTTCTGTGAGACACACCATCCACCCGCTGCCTGGAGATCACACAGCCCTGCTGCTTGTCCCTCGCTGACTCTTCCTTCTTAGTTTTCTGGCCGACTCTACTTATGCTTCTGAACTAAAGATGGAGGGGTAGCCAGGCTGTCTGGGGGCCTCCCCTCCATCCACCCTCTTGCCTCTGAGTGTCATCCATGTGTTGCTGCCAAATGTTGGTCTCTACCCTGCTCTGTCCCCAAATGCCAGACTTCTGCACCCAGCTACCTGCTGAACGTCTGCATCTGGATGTCTAACATGCACTTCAAATCTCACGTCTAGAACTAAGCTCTTCATTCTCCCCATGAAAAACAAAAGGAAACCAATCAAATAAGCCACCTCCTGTGCCTCCCACAGTCTGCCCTTCTGAGTAAGTGGGACAACCATTAAGTGGGCTGACCCAGCCCCCAATCTGAGACTCATCCCTCAGGCTCTTGTCTCTCACTCCCCGTTCTTTCCAGCAGCAAACCCCACAGACTTGCCTTCAAAATATGCCTCGGATCCACCCACTTCTCTCCCCATGCACTTCACTCCAGACCAACAGCACCTCTCCAGCCTACCGGTCTCTGTTCTACCCTCCTGGCACTCCAGGCCAGCTCTCTAACAGCAGCTTTGGGGAACTTTCAAAACTGAACGTATTTGTGTTAGTCCTCTCTTCAAACCCCAACGCGGCTTCCCACCCAAACAGAACCAAATCCAAAGCTGTACCAAAGCCTAAAAGACCTTGACCCTGGGCAGTTTTTCCAAACTCCGATTCTCACCTTGGGGTCTTTGCATTGGAATGCTCTTCCCCAGTTCTCTGCAGGACTCCTTGTTCCGTTACTTTGTTCAAGCCTCCGTTCAAATGTCCCCTCCCTTCCTCTCCCTCCCTCTCTCATAGTCCTTCTGATTCCATCCAACTTTCTGCCAAGCCAAACCTGCCCTACCTCATATAAAATAGCTGCCGCACCACTCTCCATTCCTTTCTTCTGTTTTCTCTTTTTCCACGCCCCTTACCAGTACTTCACACACATTTTCATTTATTATCGTTTATTTTCTCTGACTGCACTTAACTCCTTGAAGACAAGGACTTTGTCCCTTTGTAAACCAAGACTTAGAAGGGTGCCTAGCATGCACATATACTCAGCAAACATTTGAAAGAGTGAGTGGATGAAAGGCCTATGGTCGGCCTCCATCAGTAGGTGTTTATGGTCTCCATCACCACAGTAGACACACGGAGATACAAGATGCCTACAAACTATTCCATCCTACACTGAGGTCCTACCTTGCAGATGGATTCAAATTTAAGGTGCTTCATTTAAAACAATCCCACCTCTTGACATATTCATTGTTATTCTACATAATAAGGGGTCTTTTATTCATATGGGAGCCATAAAATAATTCCATTAAAAAATTTAAATTTTATATTATTCAGCTACTTTGGCAAAAGGGTGAAAGTACAGGGAGTATACATAAATATTCATGAAATACAGATCAATAATAAAGAGTGAATCTTCCAATTCTTTTTAGCAAATGATTAGTGCAGTCACAGATAATGAAAGATAAAGTTTAGGAAAGCTCATTAAATGACTGAGAAGGCAATTGTCTATGACTGGTTACCTGGCAAACAAATATTTAAATATTTTAATAAAATTCCAGCATTTAAAAATTTGCATTTATCTTTATCAACTCCAAAATTTAATTTTAAAATATGCTGCTGAACACTGAAACAACACAAAATGCATATAGCCCTTTCGGCACAGCTGTGAGAACACAAGACTCTCTTGTTACATGAAAATGCTAAAGTTTATAAATAGTGGTATCTATTGCTGGTACAAAAAAAAAAAAAAAAGACTGTTTTAGTTAAAAATCCGGCTTAACAGTGAATTCTCATGTAGGAATTACTGATTTTCATAGATCAAAATAGGATTAAATATACTTGTAAATAAACTGTTGCAAACAGCACATAAAATCGTACAGGACTGGTGTTGAATATATAAGAACTCCTACAATTCAACAACAAAAGACCAATAACTCAGGCAGCAGGCAAAAGACACAGTCATTGCAAGGACAGGCAGCACAAATGGTGAATAAACATAAAAACAACTCAAGTTCATTCATAATCTGAGACCACAGTAAGATCCCATTTTAGAGTAGATGGCTAAAAATGAAAAAGGTTGATAACGTATTTGGAGGGTTGAAAATCAATGGGAATACCCATAATCTGCAGGAGAAAGTAAAACAGAATCACTACTTTGGAAACAGTGTGGGCTTATCTTGTAATGCAGAATACTGACATACGTACAAGGCAGCAACTCCGCTTCTACTTATATGTAGTACAGCAACTCTTGCACTGTGCATCAGGGACATGCACAGTGCTCAGGGCAGTACTGCTTATGACAGTTAAAGAAGAGAAAATAACCCTGATGGAGGAAAGATAAATAGGTAGTATAGTCACATGATTCACTATCCTACTAAGAAAGTGAAAACCAAGAAACCACAGCTCCCCCACAATCAGAGACGACTTGGAGAAACAATATGCAACTGGGGAGGGGTTGGGGGAGTCACAGGACTGCATACTACATAGATCCATCTTCATAAAGTCCTGAAACAAGCAAAATTAAACAATGTAGTTTAGGCTTACATATGTATGTGGTAAAACGAACGTTAATGTAGTTTAGGCTTACATATGTATGTGGTAAAACTAACGTTAAAAATCAAGGAGCTAGACGTCATTAAGATGGCCTACTAGAGACAGGCCAGCAATTGCCTCCTCCACAAATAACTAAAACAACAGATAAACACACAGCAAGTAAAATGTCCAAGGGAGAACACTGCAATTCAGCAAAGAAGTAACAAGACCCTCCGAAGGACAGAAGCTCAGGATGGCAGCACAGAGGAAAGAAAAGCAGGCAGCCGGGACTGACTCAGAGCCAAGGGGGACTCCCTGTTACAGGAAAAAGTAAGTTAAAGGTCCACAGCAGTCCACATTCACACCACAGATGTCTACAATCTTAGCCAGAGCCGTCAAAGGCCTTGAGCCCCATAGAGGGAGGCGCCTTGCATCCATGCAGTTGTTTTACTCTAGAGAGAAAATACATGCTGGGTAGCCCCCACTCCCTGAGTCCCAGGCTGCTGCAGCACGGCACCATTTGGAGAGTGGATTCAACACTAGAGTGCATCCTGCTAGGGGCCCCAGTATCTCCACAACCCGGGAGTCCTATCAACATCTCACCATATCCACCCAAAGAGCTGCAGTATTTTGATACCAGCTGGACCCAGCAGTGCAGTTGTAATCCCAGCACCTGAACCCAAGCAGCATCCTACACCCTGTGGAACAGGTGGTCTGCACAGGAGGAAGGCTTCCCCTAGAACAGAGGGAGCCAATGCACAGTCTCCCCAGAGCCTGAAAGCTGCCTGCATGGGGCCTGCTACTGCCTCCAACAACCTTGCTCTTGCTCTCTCCAGCAGTACGCTGCCACACACGCAGCCTAGAGGCCTGAAAATCAGTCCACCCACTGTCCTTGTTTTCAACAAAGCCACACCACAGCCTCCAAAACCAACTGCAGCTTAAGTCACTCAGGCACTTGCAGACACCACTGAGAGTGATTACAGTCCAAGAAATCATATGAAGACTATACTTCCAGAATCAAACCCAAAGCATCCTACCCAAATGATACTATAGCATACATCTACAAAAAACTCTATTCCCTATGAAAGATACGCCATGAAACTGAAAAAAAAAAAAAAAAAAAGTTTCACTAACAGTGCAGATACCAACATACAGGCACAAGAAACAGAGAAACAGGAAAAAGCAAGGAAACAATAAAACCTTCAAAGAAACACAGTAATTCTCTAATAACAGAACAAAGAAAAGGAAGTCTATAAAATGCCTAAAATATAATCTAAAATAATGATCTTAAGGAAACTCCGTGAGATACATGAGAACATGGAAAATTCAACGCAATCAGAAAAAAATTCATGAGAATTCATGGAGAAATTCAACAGAGAGATTTATCACAAAAAGTCTTGAAACTGAAGAATTAAATAAAAAATAAAATTGAGAGTCTCAAAAAGAGACTGGATCAAGTAGAAGAAAGAATTTCTGAACACAGAGATAGGTCTTTTGAAATATCCTGGTCAAACCAGAATTCAGAAAAAAGGAATAAAAAAGAATGAAGAAAGCCGACCTGACATATAGGATATTATTAAGCAAACATATATTCATATTTTGGGATTTCTAAATGGAGGAGAGATAGAGAAAAGCATAGAAATCCTCTTTAATAAAGTAATAGCAGGAAACTTCCCTTCTTGGGAGAAAGAATCCAGATCCAGGAAACTCTAAGATCCTTACATATATTCAACCTAAAAAAGACCTCTCCAAGGCACACTGCAGTTCAACTGTCAAAAGTAAGACAAAGTGAGAAGTCTGAAAACAGCAGAAGAAAAACATCAAGTAAAATAAAACAGAATCCTCATCAAAATAACAGCAGATTTCTCAGCAGAAACCTTACAGGCAGGAGAGTTCACTATGATATATTCAAAATGCTGACAAAAAACATAGCCAGCCAAGAATACTATACCCAGCAAAGCTATCCTTCAAAAAAGAAGAAGAAATAAAAGTCTTTCCCAGACAAGCAAAAATTGAAGGAATTCATCACCTTGTAGACTGGCCCTACAAGGAATGCTAAAGGGAACCCTACATTGGAAGCCAAAGAGTGATACCTGCCATCACGGAAACACACAAAAGTATAAAACTCACTGGTATTGCAAAAACATAAATGAGGAAGAGAAAGGAATCAAATATTTCCACTGAAGAAAACCAGCAAACCACAAAGAAAAACAACTAGAGGAAGAAAGACACAAAGGATATACAAAGCAACCAGCAACCAGTTAACATAGTTACAACAGTATGCCTTCATCTCTCAGTACCAACCTTGAATGTGGGACTAGGCATGCCTGTAATCCCAGTACTTTTGGAAGCTGAGATGGGAGGATTGCTTGAGGCCAGGATTTCAAGACCAGCCTGTGCAATACAATGAGACCCCATCTCTACAAAAATAAACATAAAATTTAGCCAGACATGGTAGCACACACCTGTATACCCAGCTACCCGGGAGGCTGAAGTGGGGGGATCATGTGACCCCAAGAGTTCAAGGCTACAGGGAGCTATGATCATGCCACTGCATTCTAGCTTCAGTAAGAGAGCAAGACCCTGTTTCTAAAAGAATAATTAAAATTAAAAAAAAACTTGAATGTAAATGAATTAAATTCCCCAATTAAAAGATACTGACTAGACGGATGGATTAAAAAACACTACCCAACTATATGCTGCCTACAAAAAACATTACCTATCAAGACACACAGAGACTGAGAGGGAAAGAATGAAAAAAAAAAATCTTCCACAGAAATGAAAACCAAAAGTAAGCAAGAGTGACTATACTAATACCAGACAAAATATAATTTACATAAAATAAATTTTAAGTCAAAAAACATAAAGTGGCAAAGAAAGTCATTATGTAATGATAAAGGAGTGAATTCAAAAAGACATAACAATTGTAAATATACATGTACCCAACAACAAGGCACCCACATATATAAAGCAAATATTATTAGAGCTAAAGAGATAGAACCCAATACAACAACAGTTGGGGGCTTCAACAACCCACTACAAACACTGGACAGATCATCTAGGCAGAAAATCAACAAAGAAGCATCAGACTTAAACTGCACTATGTATCAAACTCACCTAACAGACATTTACAGAACATTTCATCTAACAGCTACAGAATATACACCCTTTCATCAGCACATGGGACATTCTCTAGGATTTACAGTATGTTTGGTCATAAACCAAGTCATAAGAAATTTTTATAAATTGAAGTCAGGTATTATCTCAGAACACAATAGAATAAAACTAAAAATCAATAACAAGAACAATTTTGGAAATTGTATAAATATATGCAAATTAAACAACTTGCTCTTGAATGAACAATGGGTCAATGAAGAAATTAAGAAGGAAATAAAAAATCTTGAAACAACATAAAAATGGAAACACAGTATACCAAAAGCTATGGGATACATCAAAAGCAGTGCTAAGAGGGAAGTTTATAGCAATAAATGCCCACATCAAAAAAGTAGAAAGATCAAGACACTAGAAAAGTGAGAACAAACCAAATCCAAAATGAGTAGAAAGAAATAATAAAGACCAGAGAACTGAACAAAATAGAGGCCAAAAAAATGCAAAAGATCAATTACATAAAAAGTTGTTTATTTAAAAACATGAAAACTGACAATTATCTAGACTATGAAAAAGAGAAAAGCCAAATAAATAATATCAGAAATGAAAAAGAAGAATTTTACAAGTTACCACAGAAATATAAAAGATCATTAGAGACTAATATGAACAACGATACCCCAATAACTTAGAAAACCCAAGGAAAACGAGTAAATTCCTAGACACACATAACTTGCTGACAATGAAGCAGAAAGAAATAGAAAACCTGGGTGGGTGCAGTGGCTCATGCCTGTAATCCCAGCACTTTGGGAGGCCAAGGTGGGTGGGTATCACCCGAGGTGAGGAGTTCGAGATCAGCCTGCCCGACAAGGTGAAAGCTCGTCTCTAGTAAAAGTACAAAAGAATTAGCCAGGCATGGTGCTGCATGCCTGGAATCCCAGCTACTCGGGAGACTGAGGCAGGAGAATCACTTAAACCTGGGAGGTGGAAGTTGCAGTGAGCAGAGATCACGCCACTGCACTCCAGCCTGGGCAACAAAAGTGAGACTTTGTCTCAAAAAAAAAAAAAAAAGAAAAAAGAAAAAGAAAAAAAAAAAAGAAAAGAAAAGAGAAAGAAAAAGAAAAAGAAAAAAAAAAGGGTGGGAGGGGAGGAGAGACCTTAATAAACTAGTAATGAGCAACAAGACTGAATCCAAAAAAAAAGTCTCCCAACAAAGAAAAGACCAGGACCAGATGGCCTTCGTGCTGACTTTTTCCAAACCTATAAAGACAAACTAACACCAATTCTTTTCAAACTATTCCAAAAAAAAAAAAGAGAAGAGAATTCTTCCTAACTCACTCTAAGAGGCCAGCATTATCCTGACACCTGAAACAGACAAGGACACAACAACAACAACAAAAACTACAGACCAATGTGCCTGATGAACATAGATGCAAAAATCCTCAAAATACTGGCAAACTAAATCCAACAGCATATCACAAAGATATGATCAAGTGGGACACATTCCAGAAATGCAAGGATGGTTCAACAAATGCAAATCAATAAACATGAGACATCACATCAACAAAATGAAGAATGAAAACCATATGATCATCTCAATAAATGTAGAAAAACATTCTGATAAAATTCGATATTCCTTCATGATAACAACTCTGAACAAATTAGGTAATACAAGTCATATATGACAAACCCACAGCTAACATCATACTGAATAGGCAGAAGCTGAAAACTTTTCCTCTAGGAACAGGAAAAATATAAGAATGCCTATTCTTTCACCACTCTTACTCCATATATTGTTTATAATCCTATCAAAAGCAATTAAGCAAGAGAAAGAAAGGGCTTTCATTTCATAGGAAAAGAAACCTAAAAATTTCAACAAAATACTGTAGAATTGGTAAACAGATCCAGTGAAGTTGCAAGATACTAAAATCAACATACAAAAATCAGTAGTGTTTCTATACACCAATAACAAACTAGCTGAAAATGAAATAAAGAAACCAATCTCGTTTATAATAGCTAAAAATAAAAGAAAAACAGCCAAATACCTAAGAACAAATTTAACCAAGAAGGTGAAAGATGTCTACATTAAAAACTACAAAATACCGATAAAAGAAATTGAAGAGGACATAAACAAATGAAAAGATATCCTATGTTAATGAATTGGAATAATATTGTTAAAATGACCATTACATCCAAAGCAACCTACACTTTCAATGAGATCCCTATCAAAATATCAATGAATTTTTCACAGAGATAGAAAAAGAAATCCTAAAATTTGTATGCAACCACAAAAGACCTCAACTAGCCAAATACTGAGCAAAAAGAACAAAGTTCGAGGCATCACACCACATGATTTCAAAATATACTACAAGCTATAATAATCAAAACAGCTTGGTATTGGCATAAAAACAGACACACAGACCAAGGGAACAGAATAGAGAACCCAGAAATAAATCCATCTATTTAGAGCCAAATAATTTTCACCAAAAGTGTGAAGAACATAGATTAGGGAAAAGGAGAGCCTCTTCAATAAATGGTGGTAGGAAAACTGGATATCCATGTGCAGAAGAATAAAACTAGGCCCCTATCTTTCACTACATACAAAAGTCTACTCAAAATTGATTAAAGATTTAAATGTAAGCCCCCAAACTATAATCCCACCAAAAGAAAACATAGGGGAAATACATTAGGACATTGGTCTGGGCAAAGATTTTACAGCATAGAATAATATTATCAAAAAGACCCAAAAAAAAAAAAAAAAAAAGATATCACGCTTATTTGGTAGCTTTGTAGTGTATTTTGCAGCCAAGAAGTACCATGTGCCTCCAGCTTTGTTCTTTTTGCTCAATATTGCTTTGGCTATTCAGGGTTTTTTTGTGGTTTTCTGCAAATCTTAGGACTGTCTTTTCCATTTCTGTGAAAAATGTCATTGTATTTTGATAGGGATTGCACTGAAGGTATAGATCACTTTAGGTAGTATAGTCATTTTAACAATATTATAATTCTTCGAATCCATGAATATGGGACATCCTTTCATTTTATAGTTAAGACTTCAATAGCAGAGGCAACAAAAGCCAACATAGACAAATGGGACTATATCAAACTAAAAACCTTCTGCACAGCAAAGGAAATAATCAAATGAAGAGACACTGGAATAGGGGAAAGTATTTGCAAACTATTCATCCAATAAGGAACTATTATCCAAAATATTCAAGGAATTCAAAAACTCAACAGCAAAACAAAAAGAAAAACCCAAATAACCTGGTTTTAAAAATGATCAAAGGATCTGAATAAACATTTCTCAAAAGAAAATATACAAATGGCCAATAAGTATAGCAAAAAATGCTCAATATCACTAATCATCAGAGAAATGCAAATCAAAGCCACAATAAGGTATCATCTCAGCCCAACAAGAATGGTAATATCAGACCAAACAAAAACAAAAACAAAAAACAAAAAACAAATTCCTGGCAAGGATACCAAGAAAGAGGAACACTAATTTATCATCGGTGCAAATGATCCAGCAAACCCACTGCTGCGTATTTACCCACAGAAAAGGAAATCAGTATATCGAAGTGATAGCTGCACTCCCATGTTAACTGCAGCACCATTCACAATAGCAAAGATATGTAATCAACTTAAGTGTTCATTAACAAATTAATGGATAAAGAAAATGTGGTACATATACACAGTGGAATACTATTCAGCCAGAAAAAATAAAATAAAATTCTGTCACTCATGGCAACATGGATAAGCCTGGATGTTATTATATTAAGTGAAATAAGTCAGGCAAAGAAAGATAAATACCAGAGTTCTCACTCATGTGGGAGCTAAAAAAGCTGATGCATAAAAGTAGAGAGTAGAATAGTGGTTACTAGAGGTGGGGAAGGGTGGGGAGAAGGAGGAATAGGAAAAGGTTGGCTGGATTCAAAATTACAGCTAGATAGGAGGAATAAGTTCTAGTGTTTGATAGCACTGTAGGGTGGCTTTAAAATAACTAGAAGAGAGGATTTTGAATGTTCCCAACACAGAAGATAAATGTTTGAGGTAATGAATATGCTAATTACCCTAATTTGATCATTACACATTACATACAGATATCAAAATACCACTTTTTACCTATAAATAGGTACAATTAAAAAGAACTGGTAAACAGATCCAGTGAAGAAAACAAAATGTATCAACTAAAAAGAAAAGAACAAAAAGCAACAGAATGAATGACCAGTAAATAAATGAAAAAGAGACAGATCTTGTTGGAAGAATAACTCTAAATAACTTATGTAGACACTCTGTCTTCAAGGAGACGAAGCAGTAAACTCCCCTCCCTTAACTATGGGGTGTACCCAGAGACGTCCTTCCAAAGAGTACATAGGGAAAGCGGGAGAAGGAGTCAGTAAGGAGTGAAGAATTCTGACAGCAGAGACTCTTGATGTGATGAGATGAGTAGGACATGTTGCCTCTGTGTTCTTCCTCCCAAAACCCTCATGAGAAAATCATCAGAGAACTCTCAATTGGGGGACTTTGTAAAAAATACCTGACTCCTCAAAACTGTCAAGATCAACAAAACAAGGAAAGTGAGAAACTGTCACAGCCAAGAAGAGCTCAAAGAGACATGACAACTAATTAGTGTGTAGTGTGGCATCTGGGATGGGATCCTGGGACAGAAAATGAACATTAGGTTAAAAAAGTTTTAAATCCAAATAAAGTGTGGACCTTACTTAATAATGGACCAATTTTAGTTCATCATAAGGGAAACTAGATGCTAAATATATGAAAACTCTTTATGCTATCTTCATAAGTCTTCTGTAAATCTAAAAGTGTTCTAAAATAACCTCTGGAGGAAAAGGCAATGGGAAAAGAGGTAGAGAACACTATCGTTTTCACAGTATTGAGAATATTCTAGTTTTTAAGTTGGGAGGTAGGTTCCCGGGCATTTGTTTATTATTATGCCCCATAGGTACATAAATGACACCTACGTATTTTGTACCTATCAAATATCACAAAAGGAATTTTAAAAAGAAAGCATACAAGCCAAGCAGAAAGGGATAAGAGTATTTCATTAGCTAGCACTTGCTGAACCTCCCCAAAATGCCAGTCAGCATGACTATGCCCCTAGGCCTGGCACTCTACTCTATCCGACTATATCACCCAGAGCTGGGGATCTGAAATAAAGAGTCAGCTCATTTGGGCTCTGATAAAAATAAAGCCTATTTTGGGAAAGGTGGAAGCCTCAGAGAGATGGAGTGTGTGGACTCATACTAAGAGCTATGGTTTCTATTAAAAGATGACATTTCAGACAGTGGCCACTGGGTACAGCTGAAAAGATGAGTGAGTGATGGCCCTTCCCTGTATAGAGCACGCCTAATTTACTAAGAGGTCAACACAGCAGTATCCTATTTCGCTCCTACTACAGTCCCAAGGGGAAGCGATGACCTGCTCAAGATGTCATAGGTGATCAAAGACACGCTGAGACCTCTTCCTGGGTCTCTTGACCCCAGGGTTAGTGCTTGTGTGTCTAGATTCATGAAAATTGATATTTCATTTGCAGTAGCTGCCATGATTTGCAGAGCCTTCTACTGTTTTCAGGCTTGTTTCTTAGACTTCAGAGTCGAGACAAAGTCATTACCTACCACATGCTTAAATTCTGCACTCCACACTGATCTGGGGTGGGTGAATGTGCTGTCATGGGGCTTTAATTGTAGTATTCTTGTGGTCAGTGCCATTTTAAAAATTTGATCAATATTAATTACAGGAAAATTATTGTGAATTATATTGTATATCAAAACAACAATAAAGAAATGTGGTTAGACCATATTGTTTCAAAGTAGGGAACAAGGAAATTTGTTGATAAGAAAAACATTTTCAGCAATCTTCAATGGTGCCCAATTCTCCCTGGCCGCTCTCCTATTTCTATCTTCCTTTTATGACTTATTCATCTACTGCTACGTAAGCTTGTATACTTCTTAGATCCCAAACTATAGACTACTATAAAAAGAGGAAACTTTTCTTTTTAAAAAGTTTAAACTTTTAATTTTGAGATAAGTATAGGTTCACAGGAAATTCCAAAGGCAGTGCAAAGTGGTCCCTTGTGCTCTTCATCTTGTTCCTCCTAATGGTTACATTCTACATAACTACAGTAAAATATCGAAATCAAGAAACTGACATTAGTATAATGAGTATATATGGTTCTGTCATTTCATCATATGTGTAAACTCCTATAACCACCATGCCAATCAAGACTATTTCATCATCACAGAAATCTCTCTGACATTATCCCTTGTATAGTCACACCCACCTCCCTTTCCGACAACTATCACCAACCCCTCGTAAATACTAATCTGCTCTCCATCTCTGTAATTTTCTCATTTTGAGAATGCTATACAAATAGAATCATACAATATGTGTGACCATTTGAGACTCTCGTTTTAAAGCAAAAAGAAGAAATTCTATTACAAGATAGAGAAGACACTGTGTATGATTTCAGCACTTTGAAATTTGTTACCGTTTGTTTTTTGGCCCAGGACATGCCCTACTATGGCAAATGCTCTGTGGGTGCCTGAAAAGAATGTGTCCTCTGCTACTGTTGGGTAGAGTGTTACAAATGTCAATTAGATAATATTAATTGATGGTGGTGAGTGTTCCTATAGCCTTGCTGACTTTCTGTGTACTTTATGTGTGGTTGTTCTATCAACTGTTGAGAAGGGCATGGAGATCTTCAAGTATAATCATGGGTATGTCTGTTTCTTCTTGTAGTTCTAGCAGTTTTTACTTCTTATTTCACAGCTCTGTTGTTTGGTGCATGCATACTTAGGAATGCTATGTCTTCTTGATGAACACTCTTTTATTTATGTCCCTGGTAACTTTCTACTTTTAAAAGTTCTTTATCTGATATTAATATAACAATTTCTGCTTTCTTTTCATTAATATTTACACGGTATTTTTCCGTCCTTTTATTTTCAACATACACACACACACACATATATATACACATATATAAAATGTCTCTAAAAGGGGCCAGGATAAGGCAAGGGAGCTAGGGAAGCTCCTCAGAGGAAAGGATATTTACTTGGCCAGAACTTGGTATTGAGAGAGAAGGGTACTGTGAGGATAACTCAGTAATGACCCAAATCCAGGGGGCCTAGAACCCAAATCCAGAGCCCTTTACCATGCAATCCATTTGGAATTTGGCTCTAATTTGGGAAGAAGAAATTCCTGCTTTATTAGTTACATTTTTGCATAAAAAAGACCTAACCAATCAGGTTACTCAGGTATTCTATATATGTCTCTTTAAGTTTTCCATTTCTGAGACAGTCAAAATCACAAGCTTCCCAACTAACATATCATCCACACTACAAGCAAACTACATGAGCAGACAGAATTGGTCCTCACGGGGTGGTAGGGTTAGGCTTTGTGTCCCCACCCAAATCTTATCTTGAATTGAATTGTAATCCCTATAATCCCCATGTGTTAAGGGAGAGACCAGTGGAGGTAACTGAGTGATGGGGGCGTTTCCCCCATGCTGTCTTGGTGACATTGAGTTCTCACAAGATCTGATGGTTTTATAAGCAGTTCTTCCCCCTTTGCTCAACACTTCTCCTTCTTGCCACCCTGTGAAGAAGGTGCCTTGCTTCCCCTTCACCTTCTGCCATGAGTAAGTTTCCTGAGGCCTCCCAGCTATGCTGAACTGTGAGTAAATTAAATCTCTTTCCTGCATAAATTACCCAGTCTCTGGTAGTTTATTGTAGTAGGAAAACAGACTAATACACAGTGTCAGCCTTCTAAGGGATGTGGACTGTCCTAGCAATCTGCTCTAGAGTTATAAAGGACGTAATGTGATCATTTTGGTTAATCAGAATCTCCGTCAAGATCTACTGGGGCCAGGAACTCCAAACCTGACCAATCACCAGGACACTAGGACCGCATAAGGAACTCCAGTCCTGAGGACTAGAGGGTCTGGTTACATAACAAAACTCATTACAAAGATTTTTGGGTTATACTGTAACTGACAGAGCAGAGTATATATTTACTGCCTTCTGTAAAGTTACAAATATTTCCCATCCCTCTGTGCCTTGCTGGTGACCCAGATAATGGCTCTGCTGGGCAAAAATAAGGGCTCCGTAAAAAGTCTCTAAAACAAGAGAAATTATTCTCTGCTATGTGATCATATGGACACTGCTATGTGATTTCGCTGCTGACCCTTTATCAGGAACCCACCATCCCCCAAGCCAGAATCTCCAAAGTGGAAAACATAAGGTGTGGGGAGAAATTATTAGAGCTCTCATATCTGGTATGTTCTAAAGCGCTACAGTGCCCAGCACTGCTTCCTATTTCTCCATTATATTTTGTTAAATTTCTGTGCATAAGACAAGTCTCCACTGAGGGTCAGCTCGCTGTAAGGACGAAAGATCAGAACTACTGATAAACACTAGTAATGGAATGGGACTTTTAAAATTACGATGAATTATCTCAGGGGTGAATACATGAAAACTCGCAAATGAAAGCCCTTAGAGTAGAGGGCCCCTTTAGGGAAGATCAGCGTAACAGCACAGATGCCCAGGTCCTGTCTGCCCACTCCAGATTAGTGGGGCGTGGACCCTGAGCATCCTAGGTCACCCCCAAGCATCCCAGGTGATCCCCATTACATTACAGCTGGTAGGCATGGATTCACAGAGCTCCAAAGCCTGGAAGAAGAGGACGAGGCAGGAGCTATGCCATGTCTATCTCCATGCCATCCCCAAGCACCTCATCGAGTGCCCACTCATCTCCCTCCATACCTGGCCCCACTCAGCCAGCAAATATGGGCAGCATCACCTGTCTGCAGCTTGGGGGAATCCCTGTTGCTCTTTCCTGGAATTGAGGCTCAGGTGGGAGATGGGCTCCTGATCTTACTGTAGTGGTGGACAGGCGGACACTGGTGTCCCACAAACTCTGAGCATGTTTTCCCACTGGATTCTGTGGGGCATGGCAACCAGGTCTGTGTTACTGCCCTGCCTGTGCAGGACTGGTCTTAGAATTCCAAGTTCACGGACCCAACTTCATCTACCCTCTCCCTCCATGTCACTGCCAAAGGAACCAAGGTCGGAAGTTAACACCCAGCGACTGAAAGCACAACACCCACACATGAGCACACCCCAACGATACCTCCAGAGACCTCTGTTCCAAGCACACAGCACCGAGACGTGGTACTTAACCGCTGGGAAAATGACCAATGTATTACAAAAACGTTACTCAATGAGCTCTCAGGTTGGGAAGATACGGTTGCATTTAGCTTCTCCCACAAGAGAGGCCTGCACCAGACCCAGGCTCCAGGCAGGGAAGACGGTCCTGTCTCTGGCTCCTGGAATCCCTGTCTTTCCCAAGTACTTCTGACCTTGGTCTTCGTGAACACAACAAAATCTTCAACATAACCTCTGGGTGAGATCATAAGTGGCAGATTCTGGAAGGCTCTAAATAAAACAAGTCTGACTGAGGAGTGAGTGGGCTGTCAGATCTGTTGTGTTTCCCACTCATTCCCTGTGAGCGCCGTCAGGGGCCCAAGTGGAAAGCAGTATTCTACGGAAACGTGACATTCATGGACTGGGCATTCCGCTATGTGGTCAACAAAGGGAGGGGGCCCTCACGCATATGAAATAAGATGAGAACCATCACAAGCAAAACCCAAAATGGAATGTTGGCAAAAGAGACAAGCAACTTAGAAAAACTACTAAAGCTGTCAACTCGAGGGTCTCTCCCTGTCCCTGGCCACATCCCTGTAAAAGACAGGCTACCTGAGGACACTCAAGAGGGACATCACCACTGCAGACTCCTGACTTGGAGTTCACGCCGGCCAGGGACTGCTCCGGACCACGGCTTGTTCACACTGTGACCTGGGTAGACCTTCACGCGGGAAGGTCACAGGACAAGGCGTTTGATCAGGAAACAGCCAGAGCAGATTCATAGTTAGGATCATCCTTACTTCTTGCAGGCAGCAATCAAGCTCAGATCTCACCAATTAACTTGTCAGTGTGACTGCTGGGCAGGTGTGACTCTGAGAAGCCGAGAAGGCATATTTTACTTTCCAGGGAGATACAAGGCCTGCCTCCATGGCCACAGACCTGGCAGGAGGGCCCTGGTACCTTCTGCCTCAACAAGCACTGAGGGTTATTCGTTTCCATCCAAAACTGGCATCTTGTTAATATACTGCTTGGTAACATGGTACCAAAATTCATTCCCTCCTAAACTGTGACCTCTTATGATCTGATTTATTCATAATGTTTTATAACCATTTTGCCATCCTGGAGCCAGGACCATTTCTAAAGAAATCATTTCAACTTTAGTTATAATAAGAGTCAACCGGAAAATTGATTCTGATAGGCAGAAATCTAAAACTCAAAATACTTTTGGTGTGTCCAGTGAGGCACCCGCAGCACGGGAATGGGGAGCACAAGGTCACTGGGACACATTCCCCTCCCACACCCTCCACCAGACACACCCAACTCGAATGACACGTCTTCTGTTTCATGTGTTCCCTTCAGTTCTGTATATCCCAGTGGTAATCCCAGAAAGTATTCTCCTCTGGAGTTTGTTTGTAATTACCTGTTCAGGTCCAGTTTACTAAAAGCCCTACAACACCCCCTCCATCGTGGCACACACACCACACACACACACACACACACACACACGCACACACACACAGCATGAGAGGACTTTGTTTTTCTGGAGGAAGTCGAGAAAAATTTCTCTCTGCTTTTCCTAGTTTGAGAACCTCAACTGCAGCAATGCTCTCATTTCAAGCTCTGTCTGGCCTGTTTATTTAATGCCGTTCTCTTACATACACATCTGCCACACAGCTGGCCCAGGGACTCTTTCAAGGACAGAGTATCTGGAATCCAACATTCAGGTGTGAGTCACAGGTCACCATCCAACGCTGGGCCGTACTAGGCAAGGAAAAGAACCTCTCTGGGCTCATTTTCATCTATACAATTCAGGGGAGGAATATCCATTATCACCTGGCATTAAAGAGAATTCACGAAAATTCCTTTCTAAATTCTAAGATACAATTCAGAGAGTCATTGAAAAATGACTAGAATGTTATGTGTTCAGTTTCTATCTAAGGAAAAGAAGGTTGAGGGGTACAGGAATTGGCTTTTTTGTTTTTGTTTCTTCAGCTTTCTAGGAAACCACACTGCTAGGGTATATCAGCTATGACAGAAAAGAAAAAATGCTTGGCATAACCTTGATCACCACCACAACTAAGAGAAAAGCATTATGTCATTGACCATGCAAGAACGTTAAATCACAATTTTAGGATGTTTCGCCCTGAACGGGGTGCTGTGGGAAGAGTCAGGGACCACAGAGATGGCCTCAGCGCACACAGAAGTGGCTGTTAAATACAAAGTCCCCTGGCCTGTACAGAGAACTTCTCTTAACTCATGCTAAGCTGGGGATCCCCAATACAGGCGACTCTGAGCACCATCCTGGGCCCGCATGTGCGGAGCTGGAAGTCACAGGAGTTGCTAAGCTGACCCTGGGGCAGTAGAGGCCCTCGGGGGATTCAGGTTTCCAGCTCCGTCCCCTCTCAAACCTCCCAAAGTCTTCCTTCACACACCCTTATGTTTCCAAAGAGACTCTCCAAACTGTACTTAGATGCAGGAGATTTTTCTAGGGGAGAAGAAAATCAATCTCACGAAATTCCTGGTACAGTAAGAAAGAAAGGCTTTTTTGGGTCAGGAAATGGGAGCTCCCAGCCTGCTCTGCCACCTAGGAGCCCTGGGCTTTGGCCAAGTCATTTAATCTCCCAGAGTCTCACATCTCAGTTTAAGATAAGCACTTGGAGAATGGGTGGTTACCATGTCACCACCATCATATGTCAGAGACGGCAGCCCGGGAAGCAGAAGGAACGTGGGCTGGTAAGCAACAGACCTTCTGCTTCCTGGGCTGCCATTAATAGATGGGGACACAAAGCCGCAGGAGAGGTTAAGGGGACTGTCCAGAGTCACAGAGTTGAGCGTGCACAGCTGTGTCACAGTCTCCTTAACCTCTCCTGAGGCTCCGTGTCCCCATCTATTAAATGGGGACAATAACATCTGCATTTGCGACCAGAGGTAATACACAAGCGGTGACAAGCCCTGTGCCGCGCACCTGCCAACGATGACCCCATAGATGACAGCTGCTTCCACTGACTGCACCGCCAGGGGCACTGTGGAATCAATGTGGCAATATTTTTTTTTCTAGCAGCTGTCAATACTTACTGGTTAATTATTTAACCAATTGCCACAGATTTAACCACAGTATTAAAGGCTGTGGCCATCTCTTGATATTCAGTATGCTATAAAGAAGAAACGATCAGTTCAAGCTCAGAGACTGTTCCCCCAGATCACCCAGGGGCCCAGTGTGCGGCAGAAAGCGGCTGAGATGGGCCCCTCTGTTTGGGCAGAAACTCCACAAGTTACTTCCAGGTATCAGAGACCTCCGAGCCACACGCTCAACAGAAGCTTCAGCCCTAAAAACTTAATGACTGAGCACCGGGCTTCGCACGTAAAAAATCTTTCTAAATAACCTGTTGGGGGCCAAGTCAGCTCCCAGCAATCTCCAAAATACCAAAAAGCCAGGATATGACAAAAGTGAGGAGTAAATTCTAGATGACTTTTCCAAGTGTACACAGTCTAGGAAAAATTGTTCTGAAATAAATTGAGGCTAATACGAAGATAAGTAGTAAACTTGAGTAGTTAAAGAAATCTTACTGGATGGCGTTTTGATGGATGTAAGAGTGACAGGCTCCACGTTTCATCTTCTCATGCTCACTGCTCAGTTAAACACAGCCGCTGCTGCTTCTATCACAGAATGGAAAACGATGTGTGTAGGCTCCCTGTGGACATTCACACGCTGGACATGCATATCACCACCTGACTCGGTTTGTGAAATCCAGTCCTGTTTACTTTACTCAAACTTGAGTTGTGTCACCTAAGCCACTGTCCTTCCTACCCCACTACACCATCCTTCTGTCCATTAGGACATGTCTGTCGTGAAAAAGCCTCCAAAAGCTTTTCAAAAGTCAAACGAACGTGCAGCATAGCAGACAAGGCCCTTCGCATCCTCCGTCCCTACAGTCAATTACGGTCACTTTCCAAGTACACATGGAAAGAATTAAGTGCAGATGACGCATTTGCCAAAATGACAACTGTGGTGGTCTTCAGGCTCTTCCTATGGTCTCCACTCCCCAAAGAAGGCAGGGTCAGAGCCGGAGGGTCCCAAGACTTTGTTCCTTAACTTCACTGGGGAGACCAGAAAACAGGGTAGGGAAATGCACCACGTGGAAATGGGCTGAGACGTTACTCAGGCCCTCAGACACCGCCATCCTCCTCAAGCTGCTCTCAGCCCAGCCCCAGGCATGCAAACCTTGAGTGCCCAATAACTGGGAAATGCATCCAAGGCTGGCATCCTGCTTACTGTTCTACCAGGCCAGCATTTCATTTCTTTCTGACATGCCAAAGGGTATGGCTGACTGAGCTGTTGCTTTCCCTGTTGGCACTTCAAAGACCACCGGCCAAATGGCAAATGCCTGGTCCCCAACCCAGTATTGTCTAAATGACCTACAGTCTCCAGGAACCATGGCCCAGCTGGTCTAATCAGCCTGCCCCGTTCCAAGGAAACACATTATATCTCTGTACGCATGTCTCCTCATTCTTTAAAACTTGTTCCCAACATAGCATCCCCTGGCTTTTCCATACTCTCCCCAAAAGGGTCAGTTGGTCCCTGCCTCAGGTACCAGGGACTGACTGTAAGAACCTCCACTTCAGCAGTTAGCACAGTCCCAAACTGTCAGGGTCCCATCCCAAAAGGGCATGGGAAAAGGTGGCTGGGACTATATTTTATCTACTTTTTTTTTTTAACTGCTAAAACAGTCACTGCAAGAAAAACAGCCCAGAATACAGGTGGGGTGTTCACAATAGATGTTGATTACATGAATGGCTACATCTCATGATTTTCCAAATTAACATTTTTCTAAACCACAAAAGTCAATTTTAATAGGTGAACCAAGGTTTTGTGTGGACCTTATAACTTATGAAATAAAAGTCATCCTTTAAAATTACATGGGTAGATATTTTTGCAAGCCAGCCGGCTCTCATGGTCTCCATTTACTGTCTCGTCTGCGTGGCACTCGCGTGTTGGGAGCTCCTGCAGACCGAACTGCTGGGTGAGCATGCCATACTCCCCTGCCTCACCAGCTTCTGAACTAGCACCAACAACCACCTCAGGTCTGCTCATGTCACTCATGATCAAGACCTTTCTAAAGAAGTAGTGTCCGATTCTGATGCTAATAAATTATTAATGAGTTCTGATGATCCGATCAGAAGATTTGTTATTTCCAGCTTATACTCCATTCCCTTGAAATCTGACAAGTGGATTGATACATGACTGCATTTGCAAATGACTGTTTTAAAAAAGTCCAATTCAAGGACTTTTTTTGGTTGTTTTTTAAAGAAAACGGAGTTACCATGGGTTTGAGAAGTTTTCTGATGCAAGATAAAATCTCCTAGGTTTGGAACGGGAACACCCCTAGGGTGTTTGTCTTGCATAAGGTCTGGAAGAGAGACCTGGGAATGCCCCATGAATGCATGAGGGGATCCAAAGCTAAAAGACCCAACAATGGCTGGGGTGAAGTCAGGTATGCAGTGTGAGTGCCGACCAGGAGCTAGCTCTGGAAATCACAACACACAACACCCTAAATCAACCGAACAATGTGGCATTTTCTCCAAAAGACAACATAAAGCATAACAAGACAAGAACACTAAGACACTTAATCCTATCCTTCTCGCATATTCATCTTATGCTGTTCTAAATACCAAACATCAAAGGGGCATAACTGAAATCAAAAAGGTTCCAAGAGATTTTTCTTTTAAGGTGGTGGAAGAGAAAGAACATATTCACAAGATGTGTTTGTAGTAGTAGCAGACCAAGTAAGAGGAAATTCTAACTTTCTAGATAATTTTCAGAAACCACCACACCAAGAGATTCCGTAGTCCAATATGATAGTTTCAAGATTACTTTAAAACAATCTGCAAATAATAGAAGCAAATTGAAGTTTTTAAGGAAAGCTAGTGTTGTTCTTACAGTTCATTCTGAGACAAAGCACTGGAGGTGAAAATTTATCTTCTCATAAAGCACTGCTTCCTGCCCAGCCAGAAACAGAACCCTGGATTAACTGGACCACCAAACACAGCAATTCATATTTTAAGTTAAATGTCTCAAGCTGTTAGGGCTAAGAAATATTTTTGTTACACGGTGACATGTTTTTGTCTGGTGCCTGTGGTGATAGCATGCCTGGGTCCCAGAATCCACATGCTGCGTCACAGCTATGGTTTAATTGTAACATACACAAGAAGGTTTTTCATATGAACAGGTAAAACCTTCCCGAGAATCCTTCACCTGTCTGCATCTCATTTGATGTAAGCTTTTTTTTTTTTCCCCCCGCGATCGAGTCTTGCCGTGTCGCCCAGGCTGGAGTGCGGTGGTGCGATCTTGGCTGACTGCAACCTCCGCCTCCCAGGTTCAAGTAATTCTCCTGCTTCAGCCTCCCGAATAGCTGAGACTACACGTGTATGCCACCATGCCCAGTTATCCTTTGACGCAGATTTATCTTCTCAGCATCAAAGCTGGAATCCAACCTTTCCTAGACTGAAAGCACCAGAAAAGTGGTTATTTATCCTTACACTCCCTGTTCCATACAGAATACAGGGGACCAGGATTGGTTATCGATTCAAGAGTCAGTACGTATCTGAGTGTGGAGGTACCTGTACCATCTTATAGGTTGGAGGTGTCTACCATCCTGCTTCCAGGCTACATACTCAGAACCATCACACACTAAAGTAGGAACAGAGATAATCTAATTTTTGAACCAGGTCCCTCACTGAAAGCCTAAATTTAATATGATTCAACAAATCGAGGCTACACTGACTGATATTTTACTAAACTTACTGTCCAAATTGAGCATTTGAGGCAAAAAGCTGCAACTTCTGTTTTAAGCAGAAAGCTGCAGACTCACCTTTGGCACACAGTTGAGAGGTGACTGGCAAAACGCAGAACTCTTCAAAATGATGACTTTTCAGCTAATTACACCTCTGAAGTTACAAAGCTGCAGGGATTCTCCAAATTCTCAAATCTCAGCAGAGAATTATAATTTGGGACGTCGCTTGTATACAAGGAACACATGAAATCTAAAAAGAAAGAAGCGTATATTAGATCTGCTTACTTCTTTGATTTTAAGCAACCAGTTTTAAAAATAACTGGTTATTCATTTGCCTAAAACCAATGTTTTTTCGTTTTTTTGTTTGACAGGGTCTCCTCTGTCACCCAGGCTGGAGTGTGGTGGTATGATCTTGCCTCAATGCGACTTCCGCCTCCTGGGCTCAAGTGATCCTCCTGCCTTAGCCTCCCCATTAGCTGGGACTACATACATGTGCCACTACCCTTGGCTAATTTTATGTATTTTGAAACCAATGCTTTAAATATATCCCAGAATAAAGCTGCTCTGTGCCTAAAGACCTCCATCAACACATACTCCTCCCCCTCCCCACCTTTCATTCCCTGGGCAAGCTCCCACACTCGGCTGGGGAAGGCCAACCACACACCCAGTGAACAGCAGGTGGAAGGAGGTCATGGGGTGTGGGGGACAGCCAGCCCATAATCAAGTGACCTGAGCTCCCAGTCCCTTCCAGACTTCCTCCTCCCAGTGACCCCCACCTTTAAAAACCTCCCAGAAATAAAAGGGTGGCTGCCAATTGGAAAGGTGGCCAGTCTGGGAGTCTAATGAGGGAGAAGGGTTACAAAGGGCATGGATATTATTTAGAGACTCGTTCCTCTCTTGGAGGTCTGTTGCACCAGCCATTTATTAAGAGGTCACCAACTGGACCCATAGCCTTAGGCTAAAAAGCACCCCTGCTTTCAAGACTTCTGAGACGAACACTCCAAAACGAGAAGGAAGTTAAGATGAGAGGCGCCTGACAAAGGTGACCAGCTCTCTCCTAGTTGTGGAGAGCTGGATCCTGCATTATGTTCACTGCACTTGGTAAATATGTTCAGTCTTTGACTAACGTTTTCGAGGGGACCCTGGAGCACTCTGTGGACTTCAAGTGAATTCACTGACATTTTTAATTACATTTCAAACCCAGTGGGGATCTGTCTTGACAGTTCACTCAGAGAAGATCTATTAATTCATCCTTAGCATGATTATGACCCAAAATGTTAATACCCCATAGAAAAATCGAATTCTATTTTAGTCAAAGAGAAGAAGATAATTCAAATAGGGCTATCATAAAAATGTTATAAGGCAAGTTCATAAATTTTGATTTAAAAATTAATTCCTTTTTATCCATTCTCTAGCATTATTTTAAAGGCCGCATCATTTTAATATAGATATAATTTAAGGCAAGGAACAGGTGATGGCCAAACACAATGAGAATACATCTTCCGGCAAGATGTCAGATGTATACTAGGCAGATTGCCCTTCTTCCTGTTAGGTGTTTATCATAAAATGACAGGTCCTCTCAAAATGGAAGTAGTGGAATCTGAACTCAGTTCTTGACCAAGAGTTCTTGTTTCTCATGCTGACACCACTGAAGAAAGCCATCAGCACAGGGCAATGTGCTGGGGACCATGCCCCTAACACCGCCTCTGTATGTGTCATTTTCAGGGGCTCTTATAAACGCAAGTTGTATTGCTAAGATTTTAACTGGAAAGTGAATTTGCCCAGAGTCCACACCTTCCACAGGCAAATGGCAAGGAATTGTTTATGCGGTTGTTTGGGTTGTCCAAACACAGGCCTCCCACTGTGTGCCCTGTGTCTCATGAGTAATATGATTTAATCCTTCTGATACACTTCCAGGATGGATTCTAATGCCCATATTTACAGAGGAGTTCACTTTCTCAGGGACACTAAAGGTTTTTCCCAACTGACTGCAGAGTGAGGAATCACTCAGGCCTTGGACCTCAGGCCTTGGACTCCGGATGAGTGGGCTTTGCACATCTCTAATCTCTTCTGCATGCGAACAAAGGAGACACTCCTTATGCCAACAGCAAAGCAAAAGCCCGAGCAGCTTCTCTGCCAGCCCCCGCAAAAGAACAATGAGCTGGATTTAGAACCTGAGTCCTCTGATACTAGGCACAGTGGACAAGTCAGAGCACGGCCTCTCCAAGCACAATCAGTAAAGGAAAAGCCAGAGAGGATGGAGCAGGGCTTGGACTGATGCAACAGCTCCAACAAAAGTGAGGCTATTGAAAATCCACTGAAAGGTACCAGTGGCCACTGGGATTCACGTGTAAAAAGTGAAGGTTGCATGAGATGTTTTCCTTGAGAAAAGCATTCCATTGACAAACTGTCCATGTGTTCAATGTACACCCTAAGTAGAAAAAAAACCACGATGATCGACATCTCTCTCTTTGGGTTTAAATGAAGACTGCCCAAGTTTAACATGGGGTTCTGAGCTTACTCAAAACCTGTGTTAAGGAAGAGCATTTCAAAGCAGGTCTTAATTATAATAGGTTATCGAAATCCATCAGCAAAGTGTACACTTTTGTGCAAAAAACAGTACCAGCCTGAAAGATAAACACATATAAGGTCACTTAGACTGTAGAAGGCCCTCACCAAAGGATTCATTCAAGGATTTTCTACAGCCAGCTTCAAGAAGACAGGAATATATAGAATGGGTGTGGGCTTTTCTCTAAAAGTACTTCACTAGCACTACGTGCATCTCCCTTTAGAAATAAAAAAAGGAGGGAGGGCTAGAAGGCAATTAACACTGATACCGTACATATCTCTTCATTTTAATTTGGATCCTTAACACTACAAAATTTTACCATTGCAAAATCCAAGGGATTATCTGAATTCTCCGTAACCTTGAAATTTGCATTTTTCCCACTAAAGTCACAACCCAGGGTTTTCCAGTGTTTTCAGCAGCACTTAGCTGCGTGTTGGGCGAGTGTGCTGAGCACTGCCAAGCCACACTACTTGTCCCAGGTGCAGGGCCAGGCAGCGAGATGCCCCCTGCAGGCAGTCCTGGCCGATTCTGCATTCCCAATACCAGCGTGGTGCTGGCGCAGTGTCTTCCGGGGCACCTGGGCTGGTTTCCTCCAACTCTCAGCATCTGAGACGGAAGTCCAGTGATGAGTCCCTGACTAAGGCAACTCCAGAGGAGCAGTTCAGGGTTAAGAAGAGAGTTATGAGCCTTGTTCTGATGACAGCCCAAGGCTGTGAGCTTTGTGGGCATAATACTGCCAGGTGCTGTCACTCAACTTGTTTCTAAGGTGGCCTATTTGTCCAGAAAACTGAAGTCACCAAGAGGCTAAAGTCAGCCTTCAGGAGGCTCAGGGAATCCCTGCTCTCCCACTCTCCAACTGATAAAACAGTGACAGGCTGGGAGAAGAACATGCTCTGATCCCAGTGAGACACTCGCTGTGGCTTCACCTTAGTGTCAGCCGCAAGAATCGTGACAGCAACCCTGGGAGATACATCTTATCATTCAGCCGAGGAACCAAATGACCAGATGTCCCACAACCAGACTTTGAATGCACACTTGCCTGATTTTAAAGCCAGTGTGCTCTTTCTTCTGACAAAGATCACCACGAAAGGGCTAGAACCTTGACAGTCGCATTTTGCAAATCGCATCTGCTGCTGCCATCTGTCTGGGCTATCTGCCACCCTGGGTGGCCAGCTCCAACCTCTCAAATCGGCTAGGAACCATGTCAGGCTGTGTCAAGAAGCAAGACCATGAATGTACACACACCAAGTTTGTTTTCAACGGTACTGCTTCTCTTAGATGTTAGCTCGGGGTGGTGGGGAGTGGGGAAGCCTGGTTGAATAGTGTCACCTGGCTGGGTCAGTAATGAGCAGATCTTGGACTCGCGTATGTATCATAACCAAATCTAATCTGTGTTACACATGGAGAGAACCACTCCAGATCCCTAGTCTGTAGCCAGAGCTAAGGCAACTGTCCTTTACCTTTTATTAAAAAAAAAAAAAAGCATAGGATTAGCATAGGCCTCGGAGCTCTCAAATGCCTTGTCTTGCCCTTCCTCCTCCCTCCCTGACCAGGGAGGCCCAGCAGAGGCCTGCAAGCGGATCTCCAGTTCAGAGTACGGAGGCGGCAGTGCCAGCCCGACACAGCACGGGGTCAGCGCTGTCTGGGGCAATTCTGGCAGAGCTAGCTATATTTCATTCCTAGTGAACCACTTGGAAGAGAACCTTATTCAAGTGGGAAAAGGCTGGTTTCAGATACTGAACAAAGCTACACAAGTTTCCTTGAGTGGTTTGGCTACAGTTCAACCCATGTGGACTGATACTGAGCAGCTCAGATGTGTTTATCAATCCGAAACTCAAAGGCGTCCAAGGAGATGACCTCAGCTGTCTCTTAATCATCCAGTGCACAGTGGTTCGCAGGCAGGGTTCAGGAACGGCTGAAGCCTAGCTTCAAAAAGCCTCACTACAATTAGAGTTTTCACTCAAGATAAAGCTGTCCTGAAAAGTAAAAATATCAAGTGTTTCTGCACTGGGCTGAAATTATATCAATTCCATATATTAATGCTGGTTAGGAGGTTAATTAGAAGCTGGTAAATGAAAACACGAGGGGAAAAAAAAAACAGAACTAATTTCTAATTCTCTAGAAAGTCAAAGAGTGGCCAAGGCGGGTGTTTGCAGGACAAAGGTGACTGATTAGAGTTTAGGGTCTGTCAGTTCTAGGTTCTGGAATAATGATTTCTGCCTTCAGATACTCCAGAGCTGAAAAAAGAAGGAAATAGCAAGCAGTAGGTCAATCGACGTGCCAAACCCCTATTAACTTTAATACGGGTTCAAGAGACTGAAGAGATCCAGCGACAGCCAGGGTTTTATTAGGGGCTTACAGAGAAGGGAGAGAGTCTGGTGGCAGCGGGCTGGACAGGAGACCCGCACCTGCCTGCAAGCATCATGCAATTCATGTAGCATTTTCACTTAACACCCTCCCTGACCAAGGACCTCCACCTGGCATGCTTCATGCAACCCAAAACTCAGGGCCTCAATCACACCTGTTCCATGAGACAAGCTGCAGGACTCAGATGTTCCTTAAAGACAAGGACTGAATCTCCAGGCTGGCAACTTCTGGATTCCCTAGCTGGGAACACACATTCAGGTGCATCTGCCACACGAGGTCATTCTAAGGGTCTGCTTAAGTTATTGCTGTCAGATGTGTTTACCCTACATCATCCATATATAATGAGAAGCAAAATACAAGCCAGAAAAGGAAGCAACAAGGACACGGGTCAGGATGACAGGGCTGTAGGCCTGACTCGGCCACCAAATGCCTCTCTGTTCCCTTATCCACCACCCCAGACACTCAACTCCAATCCTGTATCTTTGGGACGTATGGGAATGGACATTATCAAAAAGTGATGTGGTGCCAAAAATGTATCAAAGCTTACTAAAATAATAGAAGAAAGCCATAATGCAAGTCTTTTTTTTTTTTTCTTTGAGACGGAGTCTCACTCTGTTACCAGGTCGGAGTGCAGTGGTGCAGTCTCAGCTCACTGCAACCTCTGCCTCCCGGGTTCAAGTGATTCTCCTACCTCAGCCTCCCGAGTAGATGGGACTACAGGCGTGCCCCACCACGCCCAGCTAACTTTTTGTGTTTTCAGTAGAGACAGGGTTTCACCATGTCAGCCAGGATGGTCTCAATCTCTTGACCTCGTGATCCGCCCACCTCGGCCTCCCAAAGTGCTGGGATTACAGGCGTGACCCACGGCGGCCGGCCCATAATGCAAATCTTAATATAAATTTAAGTTTTACAGTCTGCTGCCTAAAAATTCTAACATATAGGAATTTGATTAGTGACACATTTTATAAATTTGTGACAAGGTTTGTAAAGGGTTTTGTTGATATATTTAATGCTAGCCTCTTAAATCCAGCAGTACTCCATTCTCTAAAAGGCCTGCCCAGGTGTTTCTCTAAGTTTTCCTGCAGTCCAAACTGCGAGTTGTGTTTGTAATCAGCATAAAAACCTTGCTATACATCTGAGTGCCATAACTAGACAACTGAATTACATATCGCCTTTTTAACAGGTTCCCCAGCATTTTATTAAGCATGCACAGGATTCAGCCATTGTCTAGGTAGTGACAACACCAGTAAAAAGCACGCTGACAAAAATAAACTGTAAACACTAAAATGCACTACTGAATAGAAACTGTGCAAACCCCCCTTTTTATGAAGGAAGGAAAGAGGGAGGGAGGAGTGAGGGGGTCAGGGAAGCAAATCCTGTTTTTTTCCCTTTCCCTCCTGCCAGCTTGCTTGCATGCTCACTTGTGCACTCGCGCTCTCTCTCTGTCTCTCTCTTTCACACACACACGCACACACACACACGCACACACACACACTTGTTTTTTTCAAATGGCCTCTTGAGAAGCGGGCCAGAAGGTGAGACACAACTATTGTTAACACATTTAGGGAGTAGAATTGGGGGTGAGAAGGGTTAATTTCTATAACATTTGAACATTTATAATATGTTTTACTTTGGTAATTGAGCACAGCTTTAGATAAAATTCCACACTCCTTTCCCCGTTTCTATCACTGCATCCCTGCTAAACTGAGGCCCAGGAATAAAGAGTGTGGATGTGTGTGCTCTTCCTCCCTCTCAGCCCCAGCCCCGTCACTGAGCAAGTCCTCAGCATCCACTCTCCTTTCGGGCCCGTCCTCTCATCATAGCGACTACTAACACAGTCAGCTCGCTCCCTTCCCTGCCTGCCCTCTCCCCTTCAGTGTTGGGAACTGCCTTCCACCGCTCCTTCTAGCAGTGCTCAGTGGGTGAGGTAAGATCTGACTCTCATTCAAGAAGATCTTCAAAAGCCCCTCCTCCAGGAAGACCTCCTGGATGGCTCCACGGACAGTAAAATGCTCTTTCCTCCAGATTTCCTTAGCACCTTATACAGTACTCATTATTCTGTGAATAAGTAATAAGTGCTTATGTAGTACTGATTACACCATGAAGTGCATCCCTTCTGCTATGGGCTAAATTGGGTCCTTAAAAAAATTTGTATGTTGAAGTCTCAACCCCCAGTACTTCAGAATACGACAGTGAAAAGGTCTTTAAAGAGGTGGCTAAAATGAATCAGGGACCCTAATCCAATTTTAGGACTGCTGGCCTTTTAAGAGAGGAAGAGATAACAGGAGGGTGTGCACCTTGAAAAGACCTTATGAAAACACAGTGAGAACGCATCTGTCTGCAAGCTCCGGAGAGAGGCCCCAGAAGAAACCAACCCTGCTGAGCCCTTGATCTTGGACTTCCAGCCTCCAGAACTGTGAGAGAATAAATTGTTGTGTAAACCCCTCAGTCTGTGGTACTTTCCCGTGGCAGCCTGGGACTTTTGTGAGATTCAACCACATGTATGTGTCACGACATATGACACATACAACAGGAACTTGAAAAACCTTTGTGAGTGAATTGAAAGAACCCGAGATCAAAACCACCAGGTGACCTACACTTTACCCACCAGGTATCTCCTCTTGCACACCAGAAAGGAACTGATTTTCCCATTTTCAACACCTGTTCGTTCTTCAAAACCCAGTTTAAGCACTACGGCTGGCTTCCTGGGCCCAGCTCCTGCATCACACTCTAACATAGCTATGCCATTTTGCATTTGAATTGTGATGTTTCACTATGTGCAAAAATACTTCCTCATCCAATCTCAACAATTATACATGCAGTCACACCCCAGCCCTCACAAGATGGCTAAAGCGAATCACAAGCAAAAATGAGTTTGCCTATAAATACTTCAGTGCTCATCACCAACAGAAAAGCACAACTCCAGTATCACACCCCACACATCATTACTAATTCCTTAATATAAAGCTCATATCTCATTAGTGTCCTGATTTTCCTGTCTCGTAAGTGACTTTCCACAGCTGATTGACTTGAATCAGGATCCAGGTCATGTCCACAAAATACAAGTTGTCTCTTAAGCCACTTTAAGTCGATTTTATTTTAATGACAATGCATTGAAGATGCTGGGTGAGCCGCCCTGCAGTCACATGGCGTTCCATCCCTCTGGTGTTTTTCGCGTGCTCCCCAGCCCTGGCCTTTGTAGTAAACTGGTGGTTAGTCCTGGGGGCTCCTTTGATGAGAGATCCTTTCTCAAGAGCAGGGACCCAGCAATGACTATGTGCTTGGCACTGAGAACCACCCAATTAATCCGTAATTTAGTAAATGAAACAAGTTAGAGGTGTTAACGTATCAGGGAGTCCAGCCCTTGTCCTTAGCTCTTTCCACGCTCTCATTTTCAAATGGGATTTTCCACAGGGTCCATGGCCCTTCTGAAGTCTTTCCAGAAGAAAGAAAAAGCCTCATTCTACTTTTCCAACTGGGAGAAGGTATATGAAATTTAAGGCTGAAAGTTACAAAATCATCTTAAGCATTGAATGATGTCACGTTCTTTTCTTAAGAAACAAAGAAAGAGGCCAGGTGCCGTGGCTCATGCCTATAATCCCAGCACTTTGGGAGGTCGAGGTGGGTGGATCATGAGGTCAGATCAAGACCGTCCTGGCCAACATGGTGAAACCCTGTCTCTACTAAAAATACAAAAATTAGCTGGGCATGGTGGTGCACACCTGTAGTCCCAGCTACTCAAGAGGCTGAGGCAGGAGAATGGCTTGAACCTGAGAGGCAGAGGTTAAAGTGAGCTGAGATCGCACCACTACACTCCGGCCTGGCAATAGAGTGAGACTTCGTCAGAGAGAGAGAAAGGAGAGAGAGGAGAGAGGGGGAAAGAGGGGGAGAGGGAGAGAGAGGGAGAGGGAGAGGGAGAGGGAGAGGGAGAGGGAGAGGGAGAGAGAGAGAGAGAGAGAGAGGGAGAGGGAGAGGGAGAAAAGAAGAGGAGAGGAGAACAGAGAACAGAAAAGAAAAAGAGAAAGAAAAGGAGAGAGGTAGAAAAAAATAACTACCTTGTGGATCAGATCAGCCTCTGCAGGGGCTCAAGGGCTGCCTGGCATGACTCCACCAGCTCCAGGAGGATGGCGTCACTGATGGTCACCCTCATAACACTCTAGGAAGGAGGCATTTTATGTCCCCAAGTGACCCTACTGAGAAACATAATGCCATTTTACACTTCTCAAATTATATAGATATTAACTGTATGCTACTAAATAATTTTTTCCCTAAGAAGGAAAATTTACACTTTTTATTTCTACAAAGAACGCTTGTATTGTGTTATGTAAATGGGAGGGCTTTCCCATAGCCCAGAATTAATCAAATCAGAAACCTCAAAACCTTTATTTCCCCTGCTCTTCAAGGAGAGCCTGGGTGTGATTCTAGAACCACCTATTAATCTTAGAGAGAACACGATGTCTGAAAGGGCTGCCCTTCACACGCATGTGCGTCACAGGACAGAAACATCCAGAGAGAACTGTTCCGGTCAGGGCCCCGGTTCTAATTAACTCAGGATTAGGCAGCTGGGTCCTCCAGGGAGCAGGCTACAAGGGCTGATGCAAATTTTAGTGCTCCACGGATTCCAAGTGTTAGTCAGACTCTACCTTTATTCCAGATTATATCACGGGTCATTTGAAAAGTCCCGACAGGACTCTCAGCATGAGGGTGTGGCATAGGATGTTTTACAGCAATGAGACAAAGGGATGGGCTAAGAAAGACTAAGATCACCCCACGACCATGGGCATCTGAGAAGTCCCTGCAAGTGTGCAGAACAACGAAACTCTGGAGAAAAAGGTTCAGAAAGATTCCATAGGACGGTTGGTTGTTTTTTTAAATTTTGTAAATTACTGGTAACTGGGAAAGCCCCCTATGGAATGGGATTTGCTTCTAAGAAACTGAAAATACCTCACTGCATGTTATCTTCTTCCTCTGATAAGCACTGAATCAATGTGATTTGTTCCCTCATTAAGTAGCAGAGATATTCACATAGATTAATAGTGTCCCATAAATGAATTCCATAAAATTCCATCAAATGTGGAATAAAAAGGAAATCTAAAACTTCCCATTTAAAAGCGGCTAATAAAGATATGGAAACAATCTAAGTGTCCACTGATGAATGAAGAAAATGAGATTTGTGTGATATGTACGCACACACAAGCACACACACAAACATATACGCAGGCTGAACATCCCTAATCTAAAAATACAAAATCCAAATTGCTCCAAAATCTGAGAAATTTTGAGCACTAATATGATGCTGCAAGTAAAAAATTCCACACCTAAGTTCATGGGAAGGGCTGCAGTCAAAATGTAGGTACACAACACAGTTTACCCAGCACCTCCAAGAAAAAAAATAAAATTACCTGCAGGCTATGTATATAAGGTGTACGTGAAACATAAATGAATTACATGTTTGCACTTGGTCCCATCCCCCAAATCTCTCATTATGTATATGCAAATATTCCAAAATCTGGAAAAATCCAAAACCTGAAAACTTTCTGGTTCCAGGTATTTGGGTTAAAGAATTCTTAACCTATGTATACACACACACAAGAATATTATTCAGCCCTAAAAAGGGAAATCCTGCCATTTGCAATAATGCAGATGAACTGGGAGGACATTATGCTAAGTGAAGTAAGCCAGACACAGAAAGACAAATACTGAATGATCTCATTTACATGTGGAATTTAAAGAAGTCAAATTCACGGAAATAGAGAGTAGAACGGTAGTTAACGGGGGCTAGAAGGTAGGGAAAACGGGGGGATTTTCGTGAATGGGTACAAAATTTTGGTTATAAAATGAGTCCGTCGGGGAAATTTAATTTAAAATGTTTAATTTTAAAAATCAATGAAATTTTAAAAGGCTAATAGTTATAAAAATTTAACTTACAGAAAACATATTTATTATTATTCCAATTAAATAGAAATTTTACTATCACTGTGTTTTTCAAGTATGTTTAGCTTTAAGTATATTTAGTTCTTAAAGTACAGTTAGTTTTGAGCTATTCCTAAAATGGTCAAGGTATGTTCACCCACATTCTCCTCAAACACTGGACCCTTTCACAACTCTCTGCCCTCGCATCTGCTATTTCCTCCCTGTACTGGGAACACCTTTGCACCTCAGCTTCCCAATGCCATCATGCAATCAAATCCAACTCACCATTCAGGAAGGAACTCAAACGTGCTCTCTTCTAGAAGACTGGCCTCCGTACCCATAAGAAGCACTATTTCATAATATCAACTGTCCTTTACATAACTGTCCAGATAGGAAGAGCCTCTGGGAAGGGACCACAACTTTTTCATATCCTGATACCCATATGGGGAGGACCACGGCAGGCTCTGGATAAAATGACTCCTCTCCCCCATTTATGGTTCAATAAACTTCCACTTCCTTAGTTCCACCTATAAGATCAGCTGTGACTGTCCAGTACTCTGCAGCGGTTAGGCCCTGAATCCTTGTCCACCAGTTTTCAATCTAAGACACACTGAATCCCTTACACCGCTGTGCCCCTGAGCCAGGCCATGAATATCAACGTGGAGGCTTAAATATGGATAATAACATACCTACGCCAAAACCAAACGATGGTTCTGCTTACATATCCTATTTCTTACTTTCAAGGCTATAAGTTTCGTTTTCTTGACTATTTCATTTAATAAATAAATTTGCAAGCAGTCAATGAGAGGGACAGAATCAAAGAGTAATTCTAAAGCTCGAAAGCATATATATGACTTCCTATGGCAGCTGCCCAATTAATGCCATCCATAAAGCCATTCAAATACTGTGTCTGGGCTGAAATCCAATTAAGCCATTTCTGTCTGAATATCCCCAAAGAGCCTCCTGCTGAGCTCAAAGTGGAAATCATCATAAATGCCAGATTAGCTGTGTAAGCACTTCCAAAGCCAAAACCAGACAAGAGCATGAAAACCTACATGCCTAGCCTTTTAACTGGGTACAAAGACAGAGAAGACATTCAGTGACCATCTGGCAAAAAGTCAAACCCATTTTCTTGTCCAGCCAGGTCTTCTCAGAAAATCCTCATCCAGTGCAAGCATCAAAGCAAAGCGCTGGTCCATTCATTTACACACATTTTGAAATGATCAATCTCAGCTTCACAGTGACATTTTGTGCCGTGAGGAAACAGGGCCAGAAAGCATCTCAAGCTTTGTCTAGACTCACAATTTTACTTAACCAACCCCTTATAGAGTACACCCTTGAAATTAGGAAATCCTGAGAGTCACTACTGCCTCCATGCATAGAATTTGCCCCATAAAAATAGGTAAGCAAAGCCAAAACCTAACTGAGAGACGGAGGGACGGCAGACACGCACGCACCTAGTGTGTTAATTTACTCCTCTGTCTTGCAATTCATGACTCAGATTCACAATTCACAAGGCACGGAGTATCCTCAGCTTACACGCAACAGCCAGAACCAGGAGTGTTCTAACCACATATTCCAGAAACAGAAATGGCCTGACTATTCATTTCAAACAGACCCTACCTGAGACCTACTTAATTAGAACATCTGCGGTTTATAAAAGCTTCTAGGTGGTTAAGAGGCCCAGCCCGATTCAGAACCACTCCTCTAGAGAAAATAAGAGAAATTGAAGAAGAGCCAATTCAAGAAAATCTTATTCTCTAAACCCTCATAACTGGACCACAAGGGCTGTGTGAAAGACGACTAACCCGGGTGTGAGGCTGGCAGTGTCTCTGCACATGATGCAGGGGCATGAGGACTTGCTTTGAAACTGGACGCTAATGCCAGTTCTGCACCTTCCTAGCTATAGAAATCGAAGGCTGCTAATTAACCTCAGAAACTAGGTTTCCTTGGAGACAATAGCCGTCACCTTGTTGGTAGAATGAAATCAGTCACACGTATTCAATGAAAATGTATTGCACAACTGCTGTGCACAAATGCTGTATATACATAAGGCACAGCACAGAAGCAGCCCTTAAGGAGCTCAGCCTAGTTAGAGGTCAAAGTCAAATAGGAGACTACACAGCAGTGCCTGTTTATGATATCTGCTGCAAGAAAACGTGCCTATGGAAAACGGCAGCTAAACTTCTCCAGGTAACTTCTAAAACACACGTGTGCTCTCTAAAATATCTGCCTTAGAATTTAAAAATGTGATGGAGACACGCAAAATGAATGTTTATATTAACAACCATCTTAGATAAAAACTAATTTGTCATACAGTAGAAAATAAGCCTAACCTTGCTTTCCCAAGAATGACCTTCAAAGCTAGGGGAACTATAATCTCTTCTCTAAGGAAAACTTTCCTAATTTGAAAAATGACAACAAGGTCTCCTAAACCTCACCATCCCAATACTGCTGTGACTTCAAGTGAATTCATCCAACAAGTATATACTGAACCCCTGCTAGCACTGTGCTTGGTGCTATACACATAACAGACATCACTGACACCACATCCCCCTCAAGAAAGAAGCAGATGAAACAGACAACTGGGTAGCAAGCGACAAAAAAAGCGGAATTCCACATGATCAGTCATCATCCATGGCCCATGCATGTGACACATGGGGGCAAACAAGGATGTTGCTATGGTTTGAATATCTGACTCCTTCTCATATTGAAATCTGATCCCCAGTGTTGGAGGTGGGGCCTTAAGGGTGGTGTCTGCATCACGGAGGCGGATCCCTCATGCATGGTGCCTTCCTCGTGGTGATGAGTGGGTTCTCACTCTATTTAGTTCCTGTAAGAACTGATGGTTAAAAAGAGCCTGGCACATCCCTCCTCTCTCTCTTGCTTCCGTGTTCTTGCCATGGGATCTCTACCCATTGGCCCCCTTCACCTTCCGCCCTGAGTGGAAAGCAGCTTGAGGCCCTCACCAGAAGCAGATGCTGGCACCATGCTTCCTGTACCTGCTGCAGAACCGTGAGCCAAATGAACCCTTTTCTTTATAAATGACCCAGCCTCAAGTACTCCTTTATTGCAATGCAAATGGACTAAGACAGATGTCCACTACGGAAAATGGAAATGCAAACGCTAAAGGCATGTTAAGGATGCTTCTGCAGGCAGCACCAATCCCTGCACGGTGGGCCTAGCCTCCCACACCACATTTGGGCAAGTGATTTCTGAGTAGAGGTAGAGGGTATGTGCACATCTTCCCGTTCCACTTCATCACATCAGTTTCCGTCCATTGTTCAGTTTCTCAAGAGTCCTAAATCCCGGCTCACTCCCAGATGGTCCCCATTGCTCTAACCATGCATCGTCTGCAAATCTGACAAGCAGGTTTCCAGCTCTTCATCCAAGCTGCTATACAAATCATGGTCAAAGGCAGTAGGCATCTGAGGCCTTCCTGGAGGAGCACTGAACCAGCAGGTGACAGGGCATGGCTGTCCAGTTGCTACCAATCTACAAAACAGTTCTGCATGCAGGGAGGTGGGCCTGCAGCCTGAGCTGGTAAACGCACACTGGCTGTGGAATGCAATGCCAGCTCCATCACTTTCTCGCAGCAAGATGACTAACTCTAGAGCTGGATACTCTAAAAAGCACCCTGTAAAGTCCCAGGTGCTTTTGGTGCACACTCAAAGGAAATGTCACTTTGTTCCCCCGAGTGGACACGAAAATGACTCTCATTATAAAAGGGACTGAGCCGAGGGCCACTCTGCCCCCAAACACCCAGCCCTTGAGATGAGCCTGCCAAAGAACAATCTGAGGCTCCTATCACAGGGTAGATAAGAAGCCCAGCAGGAGGCACAAGACAATGCGGGTGCAGGCCAGACCATCCCTCCCCGTAACTCCAGCTTTCCTTGTGCTGTGGGCCCCTCTCCTCACTCGACTGCTGCAGCCAGCACGTGACAGAGGTCTCTCTCATGCTTTGTCCCTCAGTCTTTCGTCTTTCCTGTTAATGTTGTGCACTTTGTTTTGTGTAAATAGACTGTGAGAAGGAAAAAAAAGCAAAAAACATATCCCTCAACCATGTGCTAGTGCACACGATGACATGGGGGAGCAGAGGCAAGCGAGCAAGCTGGTCAACAGATGTAAGGGCTGGGGCTGGGGGATCCCTACAATGATGTCCAACGAGGGGGAAAATGATCACAGACCTGTCCCCAGGGAGACGACAGCCCGGCAGGCCTCTAGCCAGTGACCAAGGTCGGAGGGGAGGTCCCAGGGTAAGGAGGCATATTAACATCACAGATTTATGGGACACACACCTAAGAGGGTCCAACCTCACCAGACACCCTGCAGACATCAAGTCACACTGCATCAAAGAGAAGAAATGCTGACGGGCTCAGCACACCCAGCTTTCACTTCATTCAGTAATCTGTTTAAGTGTCTCTTCCCTGCTTCTGCTTTTTTCTACATTTAGAAAATGAGAACATTTGCCTGTCTCCAATCTTCTGACACTTCTCCTCTCCTTCCAGGTCCCTCAAAGAATACTAACGGGGCTTTTGCCAACCACGTGGACATGCACGTAATCCCGTGGAACCTCGAGTTTGGATCGGAAAGCAGCAAGGTGCTCTCCCACTCACTTTCTCCCACGTTGAGCTTCAATTCCTTCTTCATGACATTTGTTCTGAAGGCTCTGCTTTCAAGATTCTTCTTTTTGACAAACAGCAACAAAACACAGATGTTCATGAAAGTTGATCAACTGTGCTCCTGCAACTGGTCCCATCAGAAACCAAGCACCAAACCCACTCTCTCAGTCCATTTATCTCAAACAGACCAAAAACAGGACGAACATTTCTTGTTCTTAGGCCTTAGCAGAACACTAATCACACACACGTATGCCACTCACACGTAATCCTGAATTGTATTCTATTTTCCTTGGCCTTCAGCACTCAAGTTTAAAGCTCAGGAACTGTGCACCTCAGAATTTCATGGTCTAAAGAGGAAAGGAAACAGATGGATGATAATGGCAATCATTGACCAACCCTATCGTGGGTACCACAGACCAGACTACGCCCTTTTCATGCACTATCACAATCAATCCTTACAACGGGATGACACCTCATTACCCTCGTTCACAGTGGAGAATTAGGTGGTGTGCACAGGGAGGACAGAGAACAAGGTGTGCAGTCGGAACCAGGGCCTGGTGACTCAGGAGCCCTTCCTTGGAGTTCACTCTGGGCTTGTGGCCCCCCGTGCCGGAGACCAGGGAGAGCCAGATCATACGGTGCAGCCAGGCTGCACGGCTGCACTGACCCTCTCTTCTCACAAAGCAAGGGCTCAGGAGGAAAACCGTCATGGTTTCTGTCAAATGCTGGGGCAACGACACATCTAATGACACCACAGGAACAAAAACGGTGTTCCCAAATGACAGATTTCCTTATTACCAGAACCTACGCTGACCAGAGGAAACGCTTGGGAGGGATTCTTACCAACTTTGCAAAATGTAGTGTTTGAGTGTTTCTCTCACTGTTTAAAAAAAAAAAAAAAAAAAAGTTATGTCATTAATGATTTTCAGTCAAATTCCCTGATCCTGAAGGGAATTTCCCCAGAGGGGAAGGCCAGGTAAGGACCAACGGCTTCTGGAAATGGATCTATCTTAACCACTTTTAGGCTTGAGGTGGAGGGAAGCATTCCTCCATGCGAAAGCCACCCAGTGACCTTTGGGCTGGTATGTACCATTTGTGTAAACATGGTAAAGAGCTTTCTATAGGCTTTCCTACAGTGGTATTCTGTTCTGTTTTTCTGCTTTAAAATAATAGGAAGTTTTCAAATAACTCATCAGCTCGTGTTTGGTGTGGCAGATAAAGAGACAGACTAACGAAACACTAGGAAGCAGGAACATGCCAAACAGACCCAGAGGCCTCTGGGAATTCAGTATACAGTAAAGGCACTATCTCAAGTCCCCCGGGAAGAGACAGCCTTCTCAATAAATGGCCATGGGGTACTCTGGTGGCCATCTGAAAGAAAGCTGGAGCCACATCTCACACCCACAACAGGATAAATTCCAAAGGCATCCAAGATATGCAGTGCAAAAGTAAAAATGTAGAAGGACGTATGGAAAGCACCCTTTATAACCCTGAAGGAACTTTTTTTTAAAACCTAGGACTCAAATTCCAGAAACCATAAAAGAGGGATGAATTCAACTACATAAATATAAAAAATGTTCTTACATGATAAAATATACCACAGGTAGATTCCAAAGACAAATAAAAAGCTAGGAGAAAACATTTGCAACTTAGGACACGAAGGACAGATAGGACACAGCCAGAGCTCCTTAAACTTGACACAAGAAAAGACCAGCACAGCAAGAACACCGTGGGCCAAGGAAAACTAGGTAACAAAATATCTGGCCTTCAAACCGATGAAAAGGGATACCCAAACTTCACTAAAATGACACTAAGATATCACCTCACCTTTCAGACCACTGGAGATCAGAAAGTGTGATGACAGCAGCCTGGTATAACTTCCTGATTTTCAAAACTATACTGCGGTTATTTAAGAGGTTAACATTTGAGGAAGCTCAGCCAACAACTCAGAAAAATAAGGTAAGAATACTTTGTATTAATTCCCCTAAATGTATTTATCTATGAAGAACCATAGCTACTGCTTTGCTGCCTGGTTCATCTGCTTCAAAACAGACACCTGCAGTTTACTTTCATTCTGTTGAGATTCACCGTCCACATAAACTTAATCACCAGCAACCTCAGTGGGTTCACCACAGGCTTCCCCCATCCAAGTAACCCATAATTTTTTTTTTTTAAATCCAAGCTTACGCATATCTTTGGGGAACTTCACTATTCGTATCTGATGATATGAATCAGCTATGAAAGACGAAAACATCTTAACCCTTCTTTCTTCTCTCTAAACCAGACCCCAGACTGGCTCACTGTTTAAATTGTACAAATTCAGTGTTTCTTCTCATCATTAAATGCTAGACTTGGGTGGACAGATCTCCTCATTTTCTAAAAAGAAAAAAGGAGAGCACTGAAAGAAGAAAGAAAAAAAAAGACTCAGGTAACCCAGTTTCAAGAATGTTCTGGATGTACAAACAAGAGGCCACGGTGAGGCTGTCTGGACTCCTAGGACAGGAGGGGAGGCTTCCCTTGAAGCAAGGTTTTGGCTTATTTCTTACCTACACGTTACTCTTTCAAATACATTTTTTCAACAAAATCACCATATCAGAAGAAAACAAACATTACAACAACCGAACATTAGTTCCTACTCCTTTCATAGAATATTAAATTCTGAAGATACTTATGTTCAAAAACACGTCTTCTGGAAGTAGGGGACGACTTAATATCGAGTCTAACATAGATGGATCAAAACCATAAATAAAAATGTGGTTATAATCTTGTTCTCCCAGGAAATGAAGCAAATCAGATCACTACAGCTTATGAGCCCACAGCCAAACCTGACTTAGGACGATTAAACCACTTAAAGATCTGCTGTTAGTGCCAGTAGCTTAAAAAAGTTGCGACACCATAAATTAACAAGCAGAGTCCACACCAAATCGCTGAAAGGGTTTTTTTCACGTGACAAATTTACAAACTGGTTTTCTAGAAGCATCTTGTTTCTACAGGAGGGCAAAAGCTGACAGGAGGCCACAACGTCAGGCGTTTTGTTTTAACTGATCCTGGTTACGAAAGACTGCATCAGCTCGCTAAGCCTAAACAAGGAGGCTCCACACAGTCGCTGCAAATCCAGCCACTTCCTGCCTCACTGTTACTACACTCATCTCCAACAGGCCACACAGGGACCCCAACCAGACCGGGCTCCATGCTCCACTCCAGCCATCCTGACCCTAAGACGCTGTCAAGAGAGTGGCCTCCCTCATATGTGTGCAGAGAATTTAAGAACCTCCCTTCTGCTAGTCTGCACAGCCTGGCAGCCTGCTGCTTGGGCGTATCGATTTTTTCCCCCTTAGAAAGACCTGGAAACCATTTCTGCCCTTGCATTGCACAATATGGAATCGCATGGCTGGCAGTCTCTTCCGGTCCTAGAACTGCGAGTTCAACACACACCACCCAGAAATAGCACAAACTGGTTTTTATTTCCTGTGCAGAAAAGAAAAATCAGCCAAGGCTTCAGAATCCCATCAATATTTAAAGGTTCCCCTTAAAACACTAGTATAGGAGCTGAAATAGGGGTGAGTCCTTTCTAAGATCCTGAATTTGGCCAGACAGAAAGGATTAGAAATCAATGTCAACTTTTTTCTTGTGGGTGGGGGATGCTGAAAGAAAAGATAGCGGTAGAAACTGTGAGTCAAAGGCCTAAAAAGGATAATAAATTTTTATGTCTTAGAGACATAAAGTTAAAATAAAAAAGGGATTGTGATGACTAAATCCATTTCTGCAAGACTCTGCTTGTAACCATCATCACAGCACACGCTCACCCCAGCTAGGAGCACTGAACCAACCACAGGTAAGTGCTGACACTTACAAGTAAAATGCCTAATAAAATTTATTTTATAAAGCCAACTCCTGAGAGGGCAGACTAACCCATGAACTTTCACCACTAATGTCCATAAGTGTTCTAATTATATTTCCTTTCCATGGAATCAAACGTATACTGCATTTACCTGCATCAAAGAGAAATGCTGATTAGCTATTTTTCCAATTCATTTAATTCGTCTGATAGAGGTATGAGAAAGTACAAGGGAAAAGAAAAGAAAGGGAATAAACGTGATGCTGAGAACTTCCGGAATAACACTAAACTACAGGATACTCTTCATTGCCAAATGCAAAAGGGAAAAAAAAAAGCACCATCTCCAGCCTTCCAGCTCGCAGGCTCAGTCCAGACGCTGCCCATCTGAACACCTGCATTCTGTGCCACACACTCATGTCCCCAGGCCCTCTCTGCAACCAGTGCCAATAACACCCCAGGAGCTCCCTGCTCCAATGCCCCCATTCATCCATATTTACATACATCACCCTTAAAACAACAAAGACACTGAATTGTTCACTCCTCCTTTTAGTGGAAATTGAATATTTCTTAAGATCCTAAAGTGAGGCAACAGGAAGTGCAGAGATAAGATAAACTGACACTAACCCCCAGTGCTCTCCTGTGTGCCATCAATGACAAGACAGCCTTGCAAGGGCAGCAAAGCCGCCACTCTGCCCACCAGCCACATATACTTACACACGCCTGCCAATCATTGTCTTTCAACCCTGAAGCCACAGTGCCCACAGGGCGGCAACACATAGACTATCAACCTCAGTCACTTTCAACCCCGCAGTTGGTATTCCATGTGCATGCACCTAATAAAATTCTGCCTTCTTGAGACCTGCATCATAAAACAGAATTAGCTTTCCAAAAAATGTTTGATTGCACATATGATTCATACCAGAGTAAACTACAATAGAGCTTTCAAATGCTAAACTGTTTTGCTCTTTTTACAAGACTGGTGATAAAGAATACATCATTGATGTTTTTCATTTTAAATGATTCATGTTTTCCTAAAGTCCTGGATGTAAATACCTAGTTTTACTGAAAAAGACTCGGGGGAGGGTGCGTGGAAGATGAGAAAGGATGGAAGATGAGAGGAAGCGGCGAAGGAAGGAAGTCAGCGAGGAGGGAGAGGTCTACAGGGAGGAATAATAACTCAAATGCCTGGTTGAACATGAGCAGCGTTTCTCACCAGGGGCACACTGAGATTTGGGTAATTCTTTGTTGTGGCGCTGTCCCCTGCGTTGTAGGATGTTTAGCAGCAATCCACACCCTGCCTGAATTGGTGACAATCAACAATGCCTGAAGACACTGCCTGCTGAATATCCCTTGGGGAATGAAATCGCCCTGGGTGAGAACCACTGACCGAGCATATATGTAAACTAAATAGACCAAGTTTGTTAACAGCAAAAATAAGACAGGAATATCCATGTATTTTCTAACTCTTTGGGAATATGACTCAAATATTCATGCAGCAGTTGTTATAATTACCCCTTCCAAAATAACTAAATAAACAGGCCCATTCAGTTTAACTCAATATCATGATTAAGTTACAAAATACCATATAAGTAGAAAACCACCTTTGAACTCTTGCTTGGAAAAAGTGTATAGAGTATGCTATCGCTTATTTGAGAAAAAAATATTAAAAATATATCACTGTATGCACATATGTGTTTGCTCACATTAAAAAGCAATAAATATTATTATACATTTGTCCAAACCCACGGAATGCACAAAACAAAGAGGGAACCCAAATATAAACCCTGGACTTTGGGCGATTGGTTCTTGTCCATGCAGGTTCGCCCATAGAACTAAATGCAGCACCCTGTCAGGGATGTTGCTGGTTCACCTGGGGGAACTGGGTATATGAGAAATCGCTGTACCTTCTACTCAGTTTTGCTAGGAAACTAAAACTGCTCTAAAAAATAAAACTTTTTCTTTAAAAAGCAAGAAATAAAAGAGGGAAAGGAGAAAAACATCCTTTTAAAAATGGCGACGGAAGAGAGTAGGGAAAAAAGGGGACAGAGAGAGTCATACAAAATAATCACTCTCTGGACATACCTTCTTTGGCTGCCAAACCATGTGAATAGTTTACATAATAATAAACTATTCAGGAGTCTGAGGCAGGAGAATCCCTGAACCCAGGAGGCGGAGCTTGCAGTGAGCCTAGGTTGCACCACTGTACTCCAGCCTGGGTGACAGAGCAAGACTCCATCTCAATAAATACATAAATAATAAACTATTATTAACTTCTATAAAGTCCAAAAATTAAAAGCATAATGAAACAAACTAAACTATACATTGAGTTGGTGGCTTAAGTACAGAGAGGAATTATCCTGAAAGACTTTGAAATACAATAATTTGACCGTATTTCCCCTGTGAGATAAACCCTAAGGACAAAAACATTTTCAGTTATTTTCAGTACTTACATGGTTGGCAATTATACTGGTGGGGTTATTTTAAACATTTTTATATATTGTGTATAAATAAAATCTATAAGCAAGCAAATAAGTCATTAAATGATCCTAGAGACAAAGATTTTCAGCATAAAGGAAATATAAAAGAGAAGGAAGGATTCAGCCAGGCAAGGTGGCTCACGCCTGTAATCCTAGCACTCTGGGAGGCCAAGGCGGGCGGATCACTTGTGGTCAGGAGTTTGAGACCAGTCTGCCCAACATGGTGAAATTTTAGAAAATTCTAGAAATTTTAGAAAATTCTACTAAAAATACAAAAATTAGCCAGCATGGTGCAGGCGCCTGTAATCCCAGCTACTTGGGAGGCTGAGGCAGGTGAATCACTAGAACCTGGGAGGTGGAGGTTGCAGTGAGCCGAAATGGCGCCACTGCACTCCAGTCTGGGCGACAGCGTGAAATTCCGTCTCAAAAAAAAAAAAAAAAAAAACGAAAGATACAATATTTTAGAATCCTAATTTTGAGTTAGAAGTATCAATGTGAATTTATAACAGATTATGCTTAAAAACAAACCAAACGAATCAAGAAAAGCTTTTATCCACTGAAAAGGCTCAGACATAATGACCAAGCCAGAAGTAAGCCCCAAACAGTGATTCCCACGGTTCTTTGAAGGCATGCAGACCCCAGCTGGGGTAGGCACTGTCTGAAGGAGCCTGGACTCCCCACAGCTCCCTGTTGTCCGGTGTGATTATTAAGGACTACAGGCACCTGGCAAGAGAACACAAAGGCCACCTAAGGCAGCTGTCACCGGCCAAGGCTTGGGCAACCTGAGCAGCAATGAGGGCGTCAACTGCAGTGGATAAAAATACATCCAAAATATCTTAAATCATAGTTCCACAATTACTACTAAAAACAAAGAAATAAACAAATTCACTGCTCGCTTTGGTGGATACTAGGGAACCAGAACTATTCACTCTGAAAACTGCCAAATACATGTGTTAGCCAGTGCAATGCCTATATGACCCAGGTGAATTTCCACCCTGCCTTAACTCTAGTTGTCTCAGAAACAGGATGCCTGAGGTCAGAAGTTCCCTGCCTGACCAGACCAGGTGAAACCAGTGGGATCCAAGATGGCAGCTCACTTGACCTCTGAAGAGCCTTTAACTTCATTATCATCTCATTTCCATGCTAAATGACACTCCCACTAGGACCATGACAGTTGACAATCACCATGACAAGGGCAAGAAACCATAAGGGGACAAAAAAGCAGGCAGCACTCTGGTTTCCAGACGTTCTCCACTCATTCCCAGAAAATACATGAATATTCCTCTCCTGGCTTTTAATGTCCAACTGCTTCATTAAAGATGTCCTCCATCTGTGGCTTCCCACCTCTCATGGACCAAGAAGCCAATTTGGGAGCCACACTGCCACTTCTCAATTCCACGGCCATCATCGAAAGCCTGCACTGCTTGATGCTCACCTTCGGTTTCATGGGTTGGCTTCATGACACAGGACAGGAAAGAATCCCACCATTAGGGAAAAGCTGACTCAGTGGGTAAGAAAGGGAAAGACTCCCATCTAAACTGCACGTCAGGGTCACAGCTGACAAGTACGTACTCTCCTTACCTAGGGCTAGCAAGTGCAGAAGGAGTGACAGAATCAGAAAATCATTACTTTGCAACCCCTGTGAATTACAGGTGGAGGCCATGGCCATCCAGGTTGCTCACATGGGCCTTGGCCTGATAGATACACGCACACCACCTAAGGTGCAGCCTTGCCAGAAAATCGCACCAGATCGGCTCTGGATCTGATGTGCAGTTTCCAGGAAGTTCAGGGACCTAGTCAGCACATTGCAGACTGTGGGAAGCCCAAATGACAAAAGACCTGGTTTTGCCAATAAATCAACTGGCATGGGGAAGGAAAAAAAAAAAAAGAGTTTGGACAAATCAATAGATCATCCAGCTGCAAGTGTGCACCTTATGTGGATCCTGACTTTAACCACCAAGTTGTAAATAACATTTTGAGACGTGGGAACATTTGAACACTGATCGCTTGGTAATATTAAGGAATTATTGTTATTGAAATTCTGTAATATTTACAGATGACAGGAATTGATGTCTGGGATTCACTTCAGAAATAATGTGTTAGAGCCTATGGGGGCTTAGATAAAGGATTGGCCATTAACTGATAACAGCTGAAGTTGGGCAACTTATTCTATGATTCTACCTTAGGATAACACTGAATATGATGATCCTGATAACCAAGAAATCACATCTTACAAAGAATGTCAAGATCATCATAGAATGTGATAGTTGAACGGGTCATCAGAAACCACCAAGCAGGCCGAGCGCGGTGGCTCAAGCCTGTAATCCCAGCACTTTGGGAGGCCAAGACGGGCGGATCACGAGGTCAGGAGATCGAGATAGACGATCCCGGCTAACACGGTGTCTCTCTACTAAAAAATACAAAAAATAGCCGGGCGCGGTAGCTACTTGCAGGAGAATGGCGTAAACCCGGGAGGCGGAGCTTGCAGTGAGCTGAGATCCGGCCACTGTCCAGCCTCAGAGCAAAACCACCAAGCAGCAAACCATCTTCTACACATGAAGCAAAGCACCTCCCTGCCTAGGGCATGGAGCGGGTCAGCAGTGAGGCTGAGCCGGAACTTGAAGTTTCCAAAATCTCATTGGTCTCTCCAGTCACCAAGGCAGGACTGGGAAAGCATTCCCACAGCTCTGTGCAGAGCCCACAACACAATCAGCAACTTGCTTTTCAGAATCAACTGTAACCCATTAAGGCTCTTCCTTTTGTTTCTGATTATGCTTTAAAAAAAAAAAAAAAAAAAAAAAGGAAAAAAACACATTTTTTTGGTAGCTTGACCTCTCTTCCTCCCAAAAAGAAAAAATCAGTTCACTCGATAAAATCTTGATAATTTATTCGGGTGTTAAATATACAACAGATATGAACATATTGAGTGGCCTATCAAAACACAACCACCACCAGCAGCCGCGTCATTTTTACACGGATCAAATTATGGACACAACTCATAAGCTCTACGAAGAATGTATACCACTGATTCGCCTAAATTGTCAAGTGGAAAAACTAAACCCTGTATCAAGCACTTCAAGAGGTCACTGCGATCAGATCTATTAGGAAGTGAGTCAGTTCTCGAAATGCTCCTTGCTCTAGAGAAGTTTAAATTAACACAAGAGTGCTCTAAAAACATACAATAAACTACACTGGAATACACAGAACAAATAAGGGCATCGCAAAGACAGTGAGCGAAGAGAAATGTGCAGCAGCACTCTGGCTGGTAAACACAGCGACGGGGAGAAAGTGTGCTCAGTACATTGTTGTTAAGCACTTTACGCCGTGTATCCTCCCGTCCTGAAAGCCACCGAGCCTTCCTCCATACCTGGTCACTCTTCTTCTGGAGTGAAGAGAAAAATGTGAAGGCACAGAGATTACACGGGAGAGATGAAAAATGACCAGTTTCTTATCAGTGTGGCTGTCATTTACATCACTGCCTCAGGCTTCTCCAGATGAATCAACGTTCTCTTACGAATTACTAGAATTTAAATCCTGGAAGGAAGGATTAGCGATCTTCCGCTGTCACCTCTTCATTTGACAAATGAGAAAACGAGGGTGCAGAGTGGCTGAACCCGGGGCCGCTGGGGCTTCCGAGTGGCTCCCACGTGCAGTACCCACCCTCTCAGCTGTGTTGCTCATGGGCATTTCCAGAGCCTCAAAGTTTCCTGAATGGGAGCGGACAACCTCTAAGCAGTGTCTTCCAACTCTTGCAGGTTCTAACGTGCGGAGCACTAACGTAGCAGTGTGCATCTGTGCGTGATATAAACGGGAGGGGTTGGGCTCTGGCTGGATCCTCGCCAAGCCCTGCAGATGAGGGCCCTCCTCCCTTGCCTCAGGCTGACGTGCCACACCCTTGTTTTCTCGGGCACAGCTCAGAGGTCATTCTCTCCACCCATGTCTTCCCTGTGTGCATCAGCTGGTGGTGAGAGGCCCACCTGGACAGCAGCCTTAAAGAAAGAGGTACAGCCCCTTGAAGACAAGCTCCGCCTGCGTACACTTCTCCCCTAGGGTTGCCCAGAACAGAGGCAGGAGGCACCAAGGGCCTGTCCTGAGGCCTTCACCTAAGATGAAGACAGGTGCGGGGGATGCAGTAAAATGTCACGTCAAGTGATGACACTCCAGTCAGCAACACCTGGCATACTTCTCAAAGGGCCCAGGAAACAAGGGCTCACGAGATGGCTCTTCTCAGTGGATGAAGTAACAAGAAATGGGGCAGGCGGGGGTGGCTGGGCTCCCAGGCTGCCTGCAGAGGGGTCTTCGTACAGGCACAGCCTCTCCCGGTGCCCAGGCATAGAGTGCTACCCACCCTAAGATCCAGGTTACTTGCCAGCCTATGGCACCGAGAAGCCCAGAGCTCGGCAACCGTTCCCACTCTGAGTCAGCAGGGCAAGATCTGCTAAAAATAGGTGGTGGGCAATGACGAGAGCGACAGGAAGCCAAGAAACGAGTCTGTCATTTTAATCCAATCAACAGATCCTAATGACATGCACACTATTTCTAACGGTTTACTTTTATGTCTAAATGTTCAGGTCTATTTATGGGCTTTGATGAAGAAGAAATGGCTGCCCGTATTTTTAGCTCACAAATCAACTTTTAATTCTTCTCGTTCTACAAATAGGAAGTAACATTCCACAAAGTAGAAGCAATAAAAATCAAGATGTTTTGAAGACAAGCCAATTTGCGCCTTTGCACTCAATACACGAACATGCTACAGTGTTGGACTCTGATTCCCCTGTGCCCCTCCAGGCAGTGACAGCAAAACGCAATATCCATTCATGGACATTTCATTGGTGGCCACTCATATCCAACCTGCTCGTTATCTGATGGTGAGGTGCGCCCTGGCCAGCACCAGCATCACCTGGGGACTTTTTAGAAATGCAAATTACTGGGGCCCACCCCAGACCACTGAGGCAGAAACTGGGGGTGTGTGGGGCAGCAGTCTGTGTCAGAAAAAGCCCTCCCATTGACCGGGAGCAAGCCTAATTTGGGGTTTGAGGATCACAAGCCAGGGAGCAAGGTCCTCACAAGCAGATCATGATGGACAGTAGGTGCTTTATAGCGTGTTTTGAAGGCAGGTTGTATTGCTCCTGTCAGGATTTTACGTAGCAAGAGGATCATTTTCATCAGAAAGACTCACGGAAACATCTCTTCAACTAGAAAGAATTCTCTTATGTGTAACAAAAGGAGGCTAATGTTTGTCTCATTGAAAAAAGGTTGTGAGGCCAGGCAAGGTGGCTCACGCCTGTAAGCCCAGCACTTTGGGAGGCCGAGGCGGGTGGATCACTTGAGGCCAGGAGTTGGGAGACCAGCCTGGCCAACATGGCGAAACCCCATCTCTACTAAAAATACAAAAATTAGCTGGGCATGGTGGTGCACACTTGTAATCCCAGCTACTCGGGAGACTGAGGCAGGAGAATCGCTTGAACCTGGGAGGTAGAGTTTGCAGTGAGCTGAGATCGCGCCACTGCTCTCCAGCCTGGGCAATGGAGCGAGACTGTCTTCAAAAAAAGAAAAAGAAAAAAATGTTGTGAAGTGCCACATATAACTGCAAACCTGGCCTCTCACACCCACTATGGGAGCCGAGGGTCCCAGGCCCTCAGCTGAGGAAGGTGAGTGGGGCCCGCTTGGGCGCTGGCACCCTCTGAGCAGACGTAAGGCGGCAGGCATCGGGGGAGGGGGAGATTGGCAGAGAAGTGTGCATTAAATCGTTCACAGTCATACCATGTTTTAAATAACAATTTGTCTGTATCAGTTTAGAATTCTAAAAAGTTGAATGCAGCCAGAATACATTTTTAGAAACCCAAACCAGCAGATAAGAGATCCGCCGCCCTGACTAGTCACCCTCTGTCGAAACACAACAGAATTAACACAGATAGCTTTTGTCTTAAAGTACAGAGTACTGGATTACAGTGGCTTGTTTGTAACCGATTTAAGCTACATAAGAACGAAGAAAACGAAGGAAGGAAAACAAACAAAAAATTATGCATTCTAAGGATAAAGCATATTGAAAGAAAACAAACAAAAAATAGAAAACTCGAGGAGAAGGCATTTAGCAGTTAGAAAGTTCTGCACTGGCCAACAGAAGCGTCTTACATAACCTATATATAAGTAATATACAGTACAATAATCGTATTAATAGGCCGGGCGCAGTGGCTCACGCCTGTAATCCCAGCACTTTGGGAGGCTGAGGCAGGTGGATCATGAGGTCAGGAGTTCGAGACCAGCCTGACCAACATGGTGGAACCCCATCTCTACTAATAATACAAAAATTAGCTGGGTGGTGCATGCCTGTAATTCCAGCTACTCAGGAGGCTGAGGCAGGAGAATTGCTTGAACCTGGGAGGCGGAGGTTGCAGTGAGCCAAGATTGTGCCACTGCACTCCAGCCTGGGCAACAAGAGTGAAACTTCATCTCAAAAAAAAAAAAAAAAAATTGTAGTAATAATATAGTACAACTATAGATATATTAAATATCAAAAATATATATTGCTTGTATTACTTGTTCAAGAGAGATGGAGATAACAATAGTTTCAGAATCCCTATTAATGAGAAAAGTTCATTTGGATAGAGTACGATTACAAATATATAAACCAGAGGAAAAAGGAAACCTAAGCACGGAAAAAAGACTGAAACGTCATCATCTAAATGGGGTTGATAGAAATGGAGAAAAGAATTTCCTTGTCCTTTTAACCTACTTTTAAGCAATGGCTTTAAACTCTGTGAAAATGCATTTTATGGGTGTAGAAGTTTCAAGGGCACAAAAATCCTTTAAGCAAAAGACAGCAATAGTACCTAGGTTTTCTAACTTTTCTCTCCAACTCACGTAACTGATGAAAAAACTTATCTAGAATTGGCTTCCTTCCTCCCCACCTCTCACTTCTAATCCCCTACACTTAACGGAAGTGAAAAGAAAGTCAAATTGAGAAGCTTTTTCAAAGCTAGTACCCCCATCCAAAATGGATCCAAACACATCCAATCTTGGAAGGAGGCACATCCCAACTCGGATTTGTCCTTGGCTGGTGGCACATGGAGCCCAGGAAGGCAGGAAGCCCAGGTCTCCTCAGTTCTGCCAATGGGCCAGGGATCTACAAGTCGGGGGGTATACGCACGTGTTTCTAACAGAATGAGATCATCTTATCACACGGATGCAGCCCAAAATTAAAGCAAAACAGTTATGACCGTAATCTTCCCATCCACCCACTCCCTCACTGCCATCAAGAAAAGATGGGCCTTGTTTCCAGCAAGAAGGAACGTGGCTAGTGGAGATGATCCTATGGGGAAGGTGCAGTGGTCACCAGTGCACCCCGACCCCCATGAGGTGCAGTCTCCACCGCAGGGAGGGACTGAGGGAGCTTCACTGCCTGAGGCAGCTCAGGCAGCCCGAACAAAAGACCGCAGGCTCGGGGCTTCAACAGCAGGCATCCATTTCTCGCAGCTCTGGAGGCTGCAAGTCCAGGATCCAAATGCCAGCAGAGTCTGATGGGGGCCACTCTCTGGCTTGCCAACGGCTGCCTTCTCGCTATGTCCTCAGGAAGCAGACAGAGTTCTTTGCTGTCTCTTTTCAGAAAGGCAGGAATCCCATTATGGGGGCCCTACCCTCACTCAACCCTAACTCCTTCTTCAGAGGACTCATCTCCAAATACAGTCACACTGGGGGTTAGAACTTCACCATGTGAATTTCTGGGGGACACAAAAGTTCGGTCCATTGTACTTGCAGGTGGAAGACTCAGTCCGAGCCTACAGATAGGACCACGTCAGAGCAGAGGCTGGGTCCTGTCCCTTCCACGGTGCTGAGCTGAGCTTCCTTCAGTGTGAGGACAACCAACCCAGGAAAGAGAAATCCAGCTGAGTGCTCAGGGCTGAGGGTCAAAGGTGAGAACAGTGGGAGTAACAGCAGCTGCCCAGTGCCACCACGCCTGCAGCGAGCAGAGCAAGACAGCAGAGGAGTCGCAGCAAAGGGCAGGAGAGAGGAAAGCAGGGCACATGCTCACCCTCACCGAGAGCCACCGAGGCCAGGGACCACCTGGAGGGCGCCACGCCAGCTGAAGTTTCGCAGGTCCCCTCCTTCGAGTCTGGACGGTGCTGTTATCACCATGCTTTAGAAAGGAGGGTGCTTGAGCAGCAGAGGTAAAGGAGCCAGCCTAAGGCCTAAGGCCAGGGTGGGAGCAGGGCTGGCAGAAGGCACTGGACCAAGAGAGGCAGAGGGGAACAAACCCAGGAGGAAGCAATGCGTCAGGGAGGTAGAAGGGAGGAGAGAGTAGAAGCTGGGCCTGGAGGAGGCAGAGAAATAAGAGACAGTGATGGAGACAGGGAGCCCTGTCCTGGGACCCAGGAGAGTCAGGCCAGGCTACAGCCACCACAGCGACACACACAGTGCTTATCAGGTCTCACCCTGAGCCAGCTATGTGGAGTTTAATTTCACTCTCATAACCGTGTGAGGCCAGCACTATCTCCTTTTAAAAAGGTGTGGATGAGTCTGAGCTAGAGGAACTGACTCAGCATCTCATGCCTAGAGAGAAGCAGACACAAGACCCCAGCAGCGGCCAGGGCCACCACCAAGGCTGGTGGCCACGTCTCCAAAGGCAGAGACCTTTCCAGACAGGCCCAAGACAACACTCCCGGCCTTCCCGAACTCCCATCTTGTCCCCAGCCTGCCCACTGGCTGTTCCCAGGGCTGACGGAACGAGTCCGTGCTCAGAGCCAGGCCTGGCACATAGTACATGCTCAGTTAATGATCACTACTGTTATTACATAGATTCAAAATAAGCATCATTTGTTATCAGAGTCATTTGTACACGTATTTTTTTTTCATCCCTGGTGCTGGGATTGTTTGTAATTTATCGTTCAGTCCACAACACTAATCATGCTGCCCTAGACACAACAGATGATCAATAAAAGGCTGGCTGGATGAATGGATTAATTAACTGACAGAGAGATGTGTAGTGGAAGGGACGTGAGAATAAGGCAAATAAGGCAGAAGGTAAATGAGAAAATCGACAGATGGGCAAAGAGTGGACACACACACATCCACGAAAACACAAAAAAAGTAGGCAAAAAGTATTAAGCCCAGGGAACCAGTCGCCCAAGTTAAATAATTTGGGTCTCCCTGGAACATCAACTGGACCAAAAGCATTGCACCGCTATCAGATATCATATTTATTTTCTTCAGCATATCAAATGAGAACAGCTAAATAAACAGACTCAGCACTTACTAGGAGTCCTACGCCCAACCTCCTGCTGACCTCAGAATGACATTTTGGGTGTGATCGAGTTCTCCCAAGCTTCGGCTTATAAAGCACAAAGGCAAACCCAACCTCAGCAGGGCTGCCCCGAACTCCCTGGCTGGACATACCTGCGAACACCTGAGTGGACGTTGAGGCAGCTCAGAGCCAATCCTGTGGCTTCCACTCTATTGGTGCTGTTGGAGATTGGGCCTTTCCCTTTACTGTTCATAGCGGGAAACCTGTCGGTGGGTCCGCTCAGGTTACGAGGAGAACTGGGCAGGCGGCATTAGATTTTGTATTAGCGGTCTTTTGGTCGTGTCACTTCGGACTCTAACTTTATCCTTCTGAATAGCAGGAATTACATGAATTACATTCACATGTCTCCCTGTAGAACAACACAACAACAATTTTTTCCTGTGTCCACAGACATTCCAGGAAGCTTCCCACTAGCCTCCTTGGCCAGGATGGGGGAACTGTCCTCTGGTTCTTTGTGAGCTTAGACACAAACAGCATGGCCATCTCGGCTCCCAGTGACACTGTAAAGAACCAACTGCCACTCACGCCTGTAATCCCAGCACTTTGGGAGGCTGAGGCGTGCAGATCACGAGGTCAGAAGATCAAAACCATCCTGGCTAACACAGTGAAACTGTGTCTCTACTAAAACACAAAAAATTAGCCAGGTGTGGTGGCGGGCGCCTGTAGTCCCAGCTGCTCGGGAGGCTGAGGCAGGAGCATGGCGTGAACCCAGGAGGTGGAGCTTGCGGTGAGCTGAGATCGTGCCACTGCACTCCAGCCTGGGCAACAGAGCGAGACTCCATCTCAAAAAAAAAAAAAAAAACCACCAACTACCTGCTTCAGAAAGCATTTCAAATTGGGAGGCTGCCTGCCTAAGTACATGGGCGTGTTCCTAACTTTACTCGTGTATCCTATTCTGTCAGTATCTGAGGACGCACTCTTTGTGCATATTCTAAGAATGTTGAAATGGGAAGTGTGGGAAACACGGCCCTGGAACAGTGGCTGCTGAGGAAGGGATGGACCTCAACAGACACAATGGCTCCTCCAGGGACAATTTTGACAGTGTTATAGTTTCCACTAGACTAAATGAGAATCTTTTATGGCAAGGATTTGTAACTGCCTGCCTGACCACAGACATGCTCAAATTAAATGTGATTATTATAGAAATGATAAAAAAGCATTGACGCTCACCTACACTGTAAAGACCTGAATACTGCTCTACATTGTACTCTCCACAAGGTTGACATGTCATTCCTTTGTGGACTCTTAGCACAGTCTCTGGCACATAGTGGAAACACAAATGTATCTTGAATTTAACATGCCCTTTCACCTCAATATAACCAGCATCAATACTTACTAGCCTGAAAAGGCTGTTTTAAAAAGCTTGACATGTAAGCAAATTAAACTCCCCCCTCCCAGTTCACCCCAAGCCCATATGATCACCACAAGGAGTCCAATCAGCAGGTGGGAAAACGGCTCCCCAGAAATGCCACTGGGGTGAGAAAAGGGATGGCAACTTCCTATTAGAAATAATAGCCGGGCATGGTGGCTCATGCCTGTAGTCCCAGCATTTTGGGGGGCTGAGGTGGGCGGATTACTTGAGCCCAAGAGGCAGAGGCTGCAGTGAGCAGAGATGAACCCACTGCACTCCAGCCTGGGTGACAGAGGGAGAGCCTCTCTCAAAACAGAAAAGCTCCCAGTGACACTTTCCTGAATGAAACTGAATTTCATCACTGCCAATGCCACGCATGGTATTGAGGCAAGCCAGGTGCCACAGAAGGGACCTGCCGTCCTGCTGAGGCAGGTCCTGCCGCTTACTCAGTGACCTGCACACTGTCTTCTGCAGAGAAAGGGGTGTTTCATTTTCTCCTGCAAATTCCAAATATATCCACATTTCCGATTGCCACAAGGCAGTACTGTAAAGGGAGAAGCGAAACAATCCCCACTTTCTGGGAAGAAATGCCCTCGTTTCCAGCTGCGAAACCTCTCTGTGGGGAAGCGCACTGAAGTCGCTCAGGAACAGGCCACCCCTCTTGGAAAGAGTGGAGGTCATCATTTTTCACCTATTAGAGAAAAAAATACAATCTAAATACATTTATGTAGGGCTATTACCCAGAATATTTACAGGGTTTCTTCGTGCTAAGGTATTTTATGATGCTCAGAGGAACAAGGTGGAAAAAACACACCATTATTCCCCACAAATGGCTGCCTTCCTAGTAACTGCACCTACGGTGGCAAACACTGCAAATTAACCCGCGCCTCGGTGGTGTACAAAGCTTTGCACAAGCAGGTGAAGATGAAGAGCCAAGGCTGGCTCAGACAGGCAACGCTGCATCGAGCTGTTTTCACTCTAAATAAAAACCACGTTCCACGCGGGCCTCTATGGTGCCACCCCAGAACACAGGCGCAATTTAATGTCTCATTCAAGCACCGGGAAGTCTCTAGTGACAATCTAAGAGGCTCCCCAAGGGAGGAGGGGAATGGGGGCCCACCCAAGCTCTAGCGAGGCTACAAACAGCATGCAGAACATTCCACTGCCATTACTTTCTATCTTCCAAAGATTACATATCATCTTAAAGAGAATTCAACGTTAAGTTGGCTTCCTCAGCTGCTGCGGCAGAAAGCAAAGCAGAGCTGCAGAGAAAGTTAAACCACCTCCCGGGGCTCTGGCCTTCGGTAACTCTTATTCCAAGGCAGCTTCCCCATCTATCACGTGCCATGGTTATGTCCCAGGTACCCAAAAAGGCCCCGGCCTTAAGGCCTACCTGTTGTAAAGGATAGCCGACCGACGTGGCTTCAAATGGCGCTTGTTATGACACCAGAAATAAAGGTGAGGCTGTCACCCTCCTCACCAAGCCAGTGAGCACAAGTGTCTGAAGGAACTGCCTCCTACGCCTCTCCAGCTGGGAGCGTTGGGGGACAGTAAGTGAGTACTAGTCACTGGAAGCCAGCTCTGAGAGGCAGGTGCTGTGGCCGCCAGAGCGGAGCACTAAGCCTAACAGCCTTTGCAACCTCCTCTTCTCCCCGACATCCATTTCGTCTCTACAGGCAGCTGCAGCCCGTTTTGCCAAATGATTTCAACGGGCCGGATCCTCTCGCTCTCAGAAATGATCAGGTTCTATCATTTGACGTTGTATGAGGAGCGCTAAATTAGCCATGAAAACAAAACTGCTCTAACAAAGTAAAAAGTACTAAAACCAGACACTACCTATGCACGGAATTCAAGAGTGAGAGGATGAAAACATAAGACATTTCACATAGCCAGCGTTCCTCAAGTGAGATTTTGTGTAGAATTTAAAGTCACTTTAATAGTTAAGAAAAGAGTGTTCATTATATACACTGTTTCTTCTCAAGTCCTCAAAAGGTCAGCAACCCAACTCTGACACCTGCTGTGGAGGGAGTGGAACTAGTTTTCAGGGAGATTTTTGGCGGCAGAGAGAGAAGGCAGATCAGAAATCCCCGTGGGCTGGTGGAAGCCGTCAGCAGGATGTGCCTGATAATCCGTCCATCTAGATCAGAAGGAAGGGCCACCAGGAGTCCCTGGGCCCGGCCACCCTGCCTGCCCAAAGCCAGACCAGGAGGGTTGTCCTCTTACTCCTATAAAGAGAGGGGAAAGAGATTATCGGTGACAGACTCCCACTCTCACGGAAGCCGAAAAGCAACTTCCCGCAGTCATACCAAGAACGGAGTAAGGAAGGCATGGACCTCAAACTTGGGAAACCAGGTCTTTGTCTTGGAGCTCCTCCCTCAGCTTGAGGGACCTGATGGGCCTCAGGTTTTCAGGTATACGGACATCCTCAACTTCATAGTCAAGAAACTGACAGCTGTAGGTACCTATTTCAGTTAAAAGCATTTACGGCAAGAAATAAAGAGGGAAGATTATATACATATATCAGTTCATTCATCAAATACAGTTATCAGTTCATTCATCAGTACATATATCAGTTCATTCAGCAAATGCCTAATGAGCCCCACTATGTGGCCAGAGTCCTTATCACAGAATCATTCCAACTGGAGAAACAGACATGTCTACAAATTATCGTACTACAAGAGGTGACAGCTCTGTCACAGACAATATAAATTGCAGGATTATCACTTGCCAAGCCACAGGCTCTGTACTTTCCATGCACCACTCTTTATTATAAACCTAACAACTATCTCACAAGACCGTCATTGTCCCAATTTTTCAGATAATAAAACTGACGCACAGAGACCTTTGCCAGCCCAAAGTCACACTATGGCAATGGCAGGCCATGATTCATGCCAGCAAACCAGATCTTAACTGCTAGGCTGTACTGTCTTCCGGGAATGAATGCAGGCATATTAAGAAACAGACGTACATGGACTAGAAGGCCAAGGAGGGTCTCTAGTTCTGGCTGGGGGAATCCTGAAGGCTTCAAAAAGGAGATGGCATTTAGTCAAGTCTTGCCGTGTGGGAAGGGGTGAGTGGTGGAGGTGGAGGCGGAGATGGAGATGGGAGAAGGCTGCCCCTGTGTCAGCAACAGGATCTGCAAAGGCACAGAGGTTTTGTAAAAAGTGCACGGCTCCCTTGGGAATACCTAGGGTAATCACGTTCATAAAATTCACAAGGGCTGAACAGCAGAAGGTGGAGCAAAGATCAGATTTTAAAGGTGCATTGACAACACAAAGGTGCCTCCAGGAAATGGGGAGCTAAAGGTTTGTAAGAAGAGAAGTAAAACAATTAGATCTGTATCTCTGAAAGCCAACCTCAGTAGCAATGGAATAGGTGGGTGGGAGGGAGAAAAGTCTGGAAACAAGAAGACAGGAAGACCATGACCAGGTGAGAGACAAAATCCAGATTTGGGCAATGAGAAAAGAGAGGGTCAGTTACTCAAGGCTGGGTGACTGTGGTAGTCTGTTTGGCTGGCTGTAACAAAATACCACAGACTGGTGGCTTATAAACTAAGGAAGTTATTTCCCACAGTTCTGGAGGCTGGAAGTCCAAGATCAAGGTACCAGGAAATTCAGTGTCCAGTAAGGGCCTCCTTCCTGGTTCCTACACGGCGACTTCTTGCTGTGTCCTCACGAGCTGAAGGGGCGAGGGGGCCCTCTGAGGTGTCTTCCATAAGGACATTAATCCCATTTGCAAGCCCTCCCCTCTTATGACCTAATCATCTCCCAAAGGCCCCACCTCCAAATACCATCACCTTGGGGGGTAGGATCTCAACATATGAAAGACACATTGAGACCACATCAGTGACCAGGGGCTCTGATTGGTGACTGATGTTTCAGCATTAATACAAACAGCACCCCTCCCACTCTCAATAGTGCCCAGGTATAGATGACAAAAATGTGTTTATCACTTTATTCAACATCTATATGGATATGACACAGAACATGAGAGAGAAGCAGGATTAGAGGATGAACGTTAGAATTTTAACCCAGATACCAAATGAAAATGAGAGCCAGAGACAGAGTATGTGTGTGTGTCCTTTAGATGAATATATACATACACACGTCCCATATTATAGAAATAACTGTGACAGACATCTAAATATTTATGACTATCAGGCCCCAACTTAATCCAGATGCTGAGAAGCAAAGGTTTTATTAATAGAAATTTCCCTTTAAAAACCTTTCAAATATTCTACAATAAATATTTATTATTCTTGATTAATCTTGCAACCAGAAATTTTAAAACAAAGGAAATATGTTTCAGTTCTAGTGTGTCCAAAATATGCTCCGTTAAAATAATGCCATTGAATAAGGTAAAGGCAAAACTGGAAAAACAGAAATTAGAGTAGTTTATTAAAAGAGTAGAATTGAAGAACAAACAGGAGGTCTTGAACATTTGCTGAGCTGTGAAGTTTGTGGATACATGCTACCCTGAAGGAGAGGGTGAAGGTGGATCTCATAGGCTATGGTATCCAGGCTGTTTTCCCCTGATATATATCAGTTCCTCCTTCCTATAATTAAGGGAATTAATCCATTATACAGAACATGAGGACTCCACAAAGCTACATTTCTGCTAGGGAATTACTATGTATATGTATGTGAGTGTGCGTTTTAAATCACGGTATGACCAAGAGGCTCAATTCAAAAGCTGATTAGTGGGAAAAAAAAATCAAAGCTCTTTCTTCCTCTCCTCCACTTGCATACGTCCCGTGGGTGGAGAATAGCTCTCTCTTCCATCTGCCCACAAAGTCAAGTGTAAAGCACAAAGAATGGGCAGTCCTTTTCAGGTCTCCAGCCACAAGGCTGCACCCAGCTCCAGGAAGCCAAGTTCAGCTGGACGCAGCCACCCACCACTTGGTAGGTGGCAGAGACGCAGCCATATTCAGACAGATTGAAGCTCTATATATAATAGTCACATGGCAATCAATTTAAAGTATTCCCTTTAGTTAATAAGAAAAGATTAAAAGCCCCAAGTCTGGGTGTTTCCTGTTTTCTTCAGGAGTGATTTTAATAAACACATTTTATGATGGATTCTTTTTTCTTTTTTTTTTTGAGATGGAGTCTCACCCTGTTGCCCAGGCTGGAGTGCAGTGGCACAGTCTCGGCTCACTGCAACCTCTTTCTCCCAGGTTCAAGCGATTCTCACGCCTCAGCCTCCAGAGTAGCTAGGACTACAGGCATGCACCACAATGCCCAGTTAATTTTTGTATTTTTAGTAGAGACGGGGTTTCACCATGTTGGCCAGGCTGGCCACGAACTCATGACGTCAAGTGATCCACCTGCCTCAGCCTCCCAAAGTGCTGGGATTACAGGTGTGAGCCACTATGCCCAGCCTTATGATGGATTATTAATGAAAATTATTCTCAATTATTTCTTGGTTTTAATATTTAAATATTGAATTTCCAAGTTTAAGAAAGATATTCTTAAAGCCTATTCTTAAAGCTCTTTTAAAAAAATAATAACCATTATCTCAACTACCAGGTATAGTGGTACGTGCCTATAGTCCCAGCTACTTGGGAAGCTGAGGCAGCTGGGTTCACTGGAATCCGGAAGTTTGAGGTTGCCGCGAGCTATGATCACACCCCTGCACTCCAGCCTCAGCAAGAGAGAGAGATCCTGTCTCTAAAAAAATAAGAAGAAATGAAAGAAAATAAAAATAACCATTATCTCCAGTGATACACATAACCAGTGCAGTAACAAGGGGATGATTTCCCAGTCTATGGAGAAACATGCAGAAACTCTAGCTAATAGGGGCACCTTTGGTTCACGCAGCCACCAGCATCCTGCATTACTCTGTAAGAGTTCACTCTGCAGGCAAATCCTCACGGAGAGGCTGCCCAGAACCAAGGGCTTCCTCCCTCTGCCATCACTGCCCTTCCCTGGTCGCCGTGCACATGGTCATAAGGGCAGGTGTGTTCTTATACACCACCACCTCCCACGCCACAGAGGATGTGGTCAGAGTGGGCAGCTGACCAGACTGGGCCAAAACAGCTCTTGCCTGAAGGCTAGAACACAGAACAGATCCCGAAGGTTCCAGCCTCTGCTGGAGACACATGCCTCCAGGATGTTGGCAAAGGTCACTACCACATGCACTGGGATAGGGACGGCCAGTCTGTAATGTGCACAGTGATACGACTGAGAGGCAGGGGGCCTTCTAGGTCCCCAATTCCCCTCTAAGCCCTGGACCCAGTCCCAGAGGCTTGCCAACATCTCCTTCACAAGACACCTTGTCCTTAGGACAAATTTCTCTCACTTCACAGAGCTCAACAGGGTTTCTGTTACTGCCACCTTGGCAGCGCCTCCAAGCACAGCTGAAGAAGGTGAGGAGAAAAGGCAGGTGCAACTAAGGGAGCTAGGAGAAACTCACAAAGTTCAGGTCTCAAACAAAAGAACTTTCCACGACAAGAAGACAGGCAAAGGCTGAACTGCTAGATGAAACCAAGGTGCTGCTGCTGGAATCCTGTGAGCTGTCACCCCAGTGTCGATCCTCTTTTCAATACGAGCACAGAACTGCAAAGGGAGCTCAGCATTTTCAAGATGTCAAGCAGGAAACAAACAGTTCCTACCAGGGCTTCAAGTGGTCTCCCTCTCCACCTACAACATACGCACGAGAGAACCACAGTGTTCTCAGTGGCTCTACACACAGGACCTTGATAGGAACTGTGCACGTCGGTGTCCACAGACTATTACCTGAAGAACAGCTGCAACTGAGTCTTTTATATTTCATTTCCACTGGCCAAAGCAGGTTATGTTAAACTTTTCATTTGTTTTATGTTTTTCCATTTTGGTGTGTGGGTATAATCTGCATGATTAGCACATTATCAATACCCCATTTCGATTGGTCCATAGAGAAAATGCGCAGCACCTACCACTCTCCACCCACGCCGCGCCAGGTGGTGGGCACTGGGTCATTTCATTCCACCCGCACTCCTGGTGTGAGGACCGCCCCAGCCCTCCTCTGTACCCGAAAGCTACACTTGCCAGCCTGATTCTGCCTAAGTTCTGTCAAAGACAGAACCAGGTGCAACATTAAAAGGCAGAAGGAAGGGCAAAGCGTTGCCCTCCGCAACACCCCTGCTCGTGGCTATGGGGACAGCAGGTTCCTAAAGCAGCAGTGACAAGAGTAGAAGGTTCCCGCTGCATCGGTGGAGTGCCCAGTGACAGCCGCAGGGCTGTGGGCTCAGAATCCCGCTTGGTGGCAGCAGCAGTGGGGACCGCACCTGCTCTCAGGCTCTGGGAACTCTCAAGTCCTCATTTTGCCCTTCAGACCTAGGGACGGCAGCAGCTTTCTTAGTCTCTGATCTCTGGGGAAGGTGCATTTGGCTGTCCAGCCCTTCACACTCTTGGGAAGCCACTCCCCATACTACATTCTGCCTATAAGAAACCCCGAGGAGGTTTCCATTTACTGAGAGAGGCTCCAAGGGGTCAGGGAGAACCCCAAGGCCAGAGTAGAGTAGAGATTATCTGAAAGTGAGGTCAGCAGTAGTGACTACCAGAAGAAACCAGAGGGCTATGGTAGCCTCAAATAGTCATGTGTGGTCCAACTGCTGAAGATCCTTGCAGCCAGGAGCTGGGAGCCAGGAGCCCTGAGCCCAGAGCCTGGACTGAGTCCAGCCCTGCTGGGATGGCTGAGCTAAAACCAGCCAGGCCGGCTGGAGGAGGAAGGTGGCTTGCTAGCTGGCATCATCTGCTCACCAGCTAACCCTAAAAGAAAATCCACAAGTTCCTTTTTCTGATCATGCTCAAAAGGTCACAGAGGTCCCCTGCAGGGCCAGGGGACAACCCAAGGCAGTCAGCATGCAGGAGCCCTCCACGGGTGGGTAGGCCAGCAGATGGCATGGCACAGGAAGCAGCCCACAACCACAGCTGGGTGACTGCACACCCTGGAGGGCGGCCACCCTGCCCCAGTCAAATGGGCCCACCTGGTATATGCACGGTGACAGGGGTCCTGAACTCCCTCCCCAAACCTGCTTTGGCTGCTTCCAGAAGATGTTGAAATGTTAAGATATTTGGAGGACTTATAGAAATAAAAGGCAAAAGGTAAGAAATTGAACGTTACAGAAAATCCAGGATGTATGGTTTCTCTTGCTGGGATGGAAGTTGGGGTGTCCCCACCCAGGACACTGTAGCAATGTACAGGAAGTGGGAGCAAATGGCAGGGCAGAGCACTGAGATTCCCAGGGGAGGTCCCCAGCCAGGCATGGCCTGCTCTGCACCCACTTACCCCCAGAGGTGGCCTGCAGCAAGGGACATGCTCTAGGCCACACCAAATTGGGCCAAACCAAAATACAATGGGGACATTTTTTCAAATTATTTCCCAGGTGGAAGTCATTAACTCCCTAAGCAACTGATGGTCAACAATTATCCCTCGCACTGGTTTTTTGTTGGTGGTGGTGCTTTGTTTTCGTTTTGGTAACCACAAAATCAAAAAGGAACTTTTTGATGACCAGCTATTCCAAGTTTCTCATTTACAGATGAGAAAATAATGAGCCTGATTAGTGCACAAAAACACAAATTCACGATAAAAGAATCCAAGTGAATCAAGGTAGCTCCCAAGCTCACCACGCCGGGAGGTGTGGTGCGCCCAGTGATGCCAGCCAGGTTCCCAGGGCAGGAAGGAAAAAGAAACAAACAGAAAGGAAGCTAATTTTCAAACAGTTGTAATTAGCTGATTATTCTTCACTTGAAAGGATGCATGAAACAAACAGCTCCTTTGTCTACAGCAGAAGCTGTAGACAATCAATTCAAGTTAAGGCATAAATTCATAAATAATGTTTACATCCCAAAAGGGGATAAGAAAGAACATATCAAGGTGCTACAATGACAACTGAAAAAAATAAGCAAGTCAGAGGAAAAATAATTAAGTTCAAACAAAGTCAATCTGGAGTTCAATTTTAAAAACTAAATTTTGGTTAAAAATAATTATCTACCTACCTAGAATCTGAATAATCTAATAGGAAGCCCAGAGATCAGGGAAGGGAGTGAGGCGAGTAACTACTGATGCCCAGGGACAGGCACACCAGGATTCAGGATTCTTACATTTGGAAATTTCCCATCGTGAAAAATTAAAAATCCACATAGAAACAAGCACATTCTCATTGATTAGGCACCCACATACCACACACGGTGCAAATTACTTACAACATGACTGACACGTAAAAACCACCCCTCAACAAATATAACTTATTACTATTTTTTAAAAACTAAAGTTAAGCTAACATCAGATGACAAGGTACTCAGACACCATGGTGTGACTCAATTTCTACATGAATCCATCTGGTAATTATTATTATTATATTATTATTATCATTGTAGAGACAGGGCCTTGCTATATAGCCCAGGCTGGCCTCAGACTCCTATGATCCTCCTGCGCTGGGATTACAGGCATAAGCCACCGGTGCCCGGACTGATAATGGTTTTAGAAAGCATTTTTTTCAGTTGTACATCTATATAACTCATTAAGCCACATTTCTTTAAACATGTAACTCAAAAAGAAAAGTGGCTTTATAGATGATACCCAGTACTCAGTGTCCAACGAATGCTTCACAAAAGTTGCAAAATAAATGTGAGTTAAAAGTTGAGTGTACGTGTGGAACACAGATTTCGTCATCCAGGCCCCAGACAACTTGACACCTCCTCCCGTCACCGCACCACAGAGCAGACAGGCCCCGAGAGCCAGGCCTGGAGTTCCTCGCGTGTGTGCCTTCCCCCGCCACATGACCAGACCTGCAGCGGACACCTGCCCAAATTGAGACGATCCAATCTGGCTCTGGGACCCAAATACATTGCTCCAAGGGTTCAGCACACCAAAGTCCAAGGAGCCCATTCACAGGGAGGACCACCAGATTCTGACCAACCCGTCAATTTTATTTTTGCTAACACAGAAAATACTGAGCATCTGTCAGACCCTCAGACCATCATCACAGAGCCCTTGCTGCAAGGGCTCAGCTACTGAGAGGAGGACTCAGGTACCTAAAACATCTGTTACTAAGATAGCTGGAGGCTGGGCGCTGCGGCTCACACCTGTAATCCCAGTACTTTGGGAAGCTAAGGCTGGCGGATCGTTTGGGGTCAGGAGTTGGAGACCAGCCTGGCCAACAGAGTGAAAACCCATCTCTATTAAAAATACAAAAATTAGCTGGGTGTGGTGGCACGTACCTGTAGTCCCAGCTACTCTGGAGGCTGAGGCATGAGGATTGCTTGAACCTGGGAGACAGAGGTTGCAGTGAGCCAAGATTGTGCCCCTGCACTCCAGCCTGGGCAACAGGGCGAGACACCGTCTCAAAAAAAAAAAAAAAAGAAAAACAGATAGCTGGAAAAATCCACCTCTTCCACATGAGGACTTCTAGATGCACACTTCATTCTGGTCCCTCTGACATCTTTCTTATAAATGGAGGCTTTTGTCTTGTTTAAGGCAAAGAAAATCAGTTAAAGAAAAGACTGCTGGGCTACAAGAGCAAAAGATAACAGTCCACAGCACTGCCGATTCTCCAGGCAGCCTGCCCTGCCAGACACGAGTTCAGGGGAGCAGGAACTCGGGGGCTCCTTTTCCACTGCAGGATCACCAGGGCCTGAAATAGCACCTGGCTCAGAGTAGATGCTCAAATAGTTGTTGAGTGGGTGACTGCTGCTTAAATAAAAAATATCCATACACCAGGATGCTCTAGCATTTAAGTAATCAACCATAGTCTCAAAGGGATACTATGGTATTAGGTACTGACAGAGGACTGGGGAAGGGGGAGGAAAGATATTAAGTATGAAGCACAGATGCCAGACACCATGGGATCTTTCTACTGACACTGAAGTTACCTGCCCAGCAGGTGCCAGGTGCAGTGGTGATGGCCCTGAGCTGAGCATGTGGGAAACAAGGAGGCATTCCAGGGATGAAAAACCAGCATGAGCAAAGGTGCACGGACTGATGGAGATCAGCACATGTACCAGATGGCGAGAAGACAGGTCTGCCTCAAGCGGGTAGCTGCAAAGGAGCGGGACAAAGGGGACTAAGCCAGTGTTAGAGGATTCAAGAAACAACTGCAATCGCTCATTTTGATTTGTTAAAGAAAAATGTCCTTGGCACTCACTGGCAAAAAAGGAGTGATAGCCAGATGGTGGGTGGCTCATGCCTGTAATTCCAATACTTTGGGAGGCTGAGGCAGGTGGATGGCTTGAGGCCAGGAGTTTCAGACCAGTCTGGATAACAGAGTGAGGGCCCGTCTCTACAGAAAAATTTTTAAAAATTCGCTGAGTCGGGTGGCACAAACCTGTAGTCCCAGCTACTAAGGAGACAGAGGCAGGAAGATTGCTTGAATCCAGGAGTTCAAGGCATCAGTGAGCCATGATCACACCACGGCACTCCAGCCTGGGCAACAAAGCGAGACCATCTCAAAAAACAAAAAAAAAAACAAATGGACACGTGGGATGACGTGGGAGGTGGCCAGGAACACACTGTGAAGGAAGGACCAGGAGACCTAGATGCAGGGCGAGGACAGGGAGGACTCTGGCTCCCAGATGAAAGGAAGCTGCACTCACTGCGAAAATGGGAGGGGAGAAGAAGCTAATTCCAGAAAGAAGAGTTCCAGGAAAAAACTAGCAGGAGGTCACTAATGCCTCCGAGCTTCCCTAAAGTCAGAGGCATGGTGTCCTTGTCACTGACTTCTTCCCATGTCCTCTGCTATATGACTGCATGCTGAGCCACCAATGACAGGCAACTGCGGCTCAATGTTTAACCCAGCATCAGTAACAGGCGGCTGACCCCAGTGCTGCGGAGGCAGGAGGACCAGAGAACCGGCCACTTCGGGAGAAGCGCATCTGTGAGGCTAGATCAGCTATCTAAACGGCAGAACATCAGGTGGGCTAAAGTGAAACCCAGGGCTATGCCCACCTTCCCTGGGAACAACGAAAAGAACATTTTCCTTTTTCTAGGTTCTTATCCTGACCAAACACAGGCAAATGGGAAGGATGCTTAGTGCTGTTTATTCCATGGGGCAGAAGGTTCCCCTTTGGGAATAAACAAATAAATAATGAGCTGAGCCTTGAGAAAGTTAAAAATCAACAGCCTACATAAATCTGTGGTTCTCAAACTCAGGGCCAAAGAGATCAAGAGTTCCCAGGAGGCTCCGAGAGGCTGTTGGGAAGACACTGGTGGAAACTGCTAACACAGCATTCTCAGACTCTGCAAACGCTACCCCCTCCCTCATTCTTCAGACACTGCCTCAGCTGAGCCAGGATGGGCAGTTCCACAGGCAGGGTGCAGCTTACAAGCTGAGCTCTCAAAGACCTGAGAGCTGAAGAGTTCCTGGACACTTCGACAACAATATCCGATTGTGAAGGGTGGCCGGGAGGGAGTGGAAAATTAGGCCCTGGAACAGCCCTGGGAAGGGAGGAAGTCAGTCTGAGGAAGCTTCTGGGAACAGCTGTGGAGAAAAATATAGATGGGAGTGATGGGCAGGCCTCACAAAGGAACGGCAGCTTTCACACCAGAGGGTTTTTACTTCAGACAAAAGAAAACAATGGTTAGAAAAAGCTGCCAGTAGTGGTCACCCCAGGTACATGCTTTTTCTAGAAAGGTTTATGAACTCAAAAAAAATCTCAATAGCCTCTATTTGAGAAACATCAGCTTTAAAAAAGCTGCCTTCTATTGATAAGAAAAGAACATTACTGTCTACGTAAGTGACATGATTAGCAACAATGGGAAACTTCTTGAAATATTTGTCTAAATTAGGTTTCTTTTTTTTTTAAGAGGGAGTTTCACTCTTGTCGCCCAGGCTGGAGTGCTCTGGCCCAGTCTCGGCTTACTGCAACCTCCTCCTCTCGGGTTCAAGTGATTCTCCTGACTCAGCCTCCCAAGTAGCTGGGATTACAGGCGCCCCCACCACGCCCAGCTAATTTTTGTATTTTTAATAGAAACGGTGATTCACCACGTTGGTCAGGCTGGTCTGGAACTCCTGACCTCAGGTGATCCACCTGCCTTGGCCTCCCAAAGTGCTGGGATTACAGGCAGGAGCCACCCTGACCAGCCCTCATGTTTTTTTTTTTTTACTAGAAAGTCAGAATGAAAAATGTAAAAGGGGATAGAAATAGTGATATTGGGCCGGGCGCAGTGGCTCACGCCTGTAATCCCAGCACTTTGGGAGGCCAAGGCGGGCAGATCATGAGGTCAGGAGATTGAGACCATCTCGGCTAACACAGTGAAACTCCGTCTCTACTAAAAATACAAAAAAAGTTAGCCAGGCGCGGTGGTGGGCGCCTGTTGTCCCAGCTACTTGGGAGGCTGAGGCAGGAGAATGGCGTGAACCTGGGAGGCGGAAGTTTCACTGAGCTGCCTGGCTGCGCTGGACGGCGTGACTCCTCAGGGTGGGAGCCGCGTGGATCCCTGGCCCTTCTTGGCCAATCACTCTAATTACCCCATGGTTCCTTCCAGAGGGCAGCGGGCAGTGCAGTGAGTTACCCACACGTCCCATTTCTTAGAAAACCTGCAGCCATGGATGCCTAACGTCTACTGTGGAGTTGTTATTCTGCAAGTTATTATAAGTAGAGTCACAATTTTTGTGCTACATTTAAACATTTTGTATCTCTAAGCTTCCTTAGAAATGTTACTATATTTTTCCTACATTTGCTTCCTGAGAAGCAAGAACGGGGGAGTTACCAGCACAGTGAGAGTCATGATTAGTCAGACCCAGGGTAGAGAAGAATGTAAAATAGGCACGCATCAGCTGTTTTACTGAGAGGAGGGTTTTAAATAGGGCACAGCCAGCTGGGGATGGGGAGGGGTGAGGTGGGGCGGGGCAGCAGGCTGACAGGGCTGCCCTGGTGCGGATCATCTAGTCTTGGTCCCTGGTTTCTGGCATACAGCTCCTAAAGCCCTTGGAATTTACTGAGCAACAAGAGTGCCCTTAGTGATTTATAGACAGCCCCAGTGCACCACACCTGAGCTTATGCTAATAAAGTGACTGGGGGTTCGGTGGGGGGTGCCCCTAGATAGCCTGGATGGAAGCTGGTCATTGCCAGAAAGACGAAACATGTGATTAGAGGGTGGGAACCTTCCAGATTCCCTACACCCCAACCTCTGGGAGGGGTGGGGGGCCGGGAGACTCGGTTGCAAAAACTCTTGAACGATGGGATGTGGGGAGCCTCCAGGTGATGAACTCGTTGGGATGGTACACTGGGCGGTGTCTCCCCCAGGGGGCATGGAGACTCCCACCCCTCGTCCCGTGTGTCGCTTCCTTTGGGCTGTTCCCGAGTTGCATCCTTTAAAACAGGGGTGTCCAATCTTTTGGCTTCCCTGGGCCACACTGTAAGAATTATCTTGGGCCATACATAAAATACACTAACATTAACTGCAGCTGATGAGAAAAAGGAAATTTCAAAAGAAATCTCATCATGTTTTAAGAAAGTTTAAGAATTTGTGTTGGGCTGCCTCCAAAGCTGTCCTGGACTGCGGGTTGGACAATCTTGCTTTACAGGAACCACTAACAATAAGCAAAGTGCCCTTCTGAGTTCTGTAAGTTGTCCTGGCAAATTATGCAACCCGAAGTGAGGTCACGGGAACCCCAATTTACAGCCAGTTGATCAGAAGTACAGGTGACTTAGGACGTGCAACTGGTGTCAGAAATGGGGATGGTCTTGTGGGACTGAGCCCTTAAAACTTGTGAGGCCGGCACGAACCCTGAGAAGCTAGTGTCAGAACTGAACCAAATGAGGGGACACCTAGGTGGTGTCAGAGAATCAGAGACCTGTTTGATAACACAGCCCCCAGCCACAAGCGGCCACTGAGCACTCAAGAGGTGGCGACTCCAGCTATGTCATGCTGTGAGGGCAAACATACACTGGACTCTACAGACAGGCAAAGCAAGCAAATGAATGGTGTTAGTAATTATTTGAGTATATGTTGAAATATTTTGGTTATACTGGGCTAAAGAAGACTTAACATTTGTAACCTCTTTAATGTGGTTACTGGGAGAGGTGAAGTTACACACCCCGCGCACGCTGGCAGCTTATGTTCTATTTCTGCTGGACAGTACTGCTTGGCATGTCTTCCTTTCTGAAAACACAAGAACTGATGTCCATTTCTTTGTCTCAAATTTTTCACATGGAGAAAGGCAGCAACCACTTAGGGATGAGAAGCGGGGATGTGAGTAACAGAGAGGGAAGGAATTAGTGTTTATTAAGTGCATATTAAGTGCTGGGAACCACCCAGTATCTCACACAATTTCATGCTAGCAATCCCCTGAAACAATGGGCATCCTCCTCGCCCTTTTCCAGGTGAGGGCACGGAGACCTCGCGCCAATAAAGGGACAAAGCAGGGACTCCAGTGCTGCTCTCCTGACTTCTGTTCCTTGCTGCACACTAGGGGCTGCGGTCTTCTTCTGGAAAAGGCCTCATATTTCAGGCTTTGTGGGCCACATGATCACAATTCCTCGATTCTGTTGTTGCAACATGGGGCAGCCACGGATGCTGTGGAAATGAATGAGCCCAACTGGGTTCTAATAAAACTGTATTCACACCCAAACAGGTGAACCGGATTTGGCCCACGGGCCAGTTTGCCAGCCTCTACCGTAACCACAAAGAGTCCCAGATATTCCTACCTAAATTACTGTATTATCAGCGCACCAAAATGTAACACTCACAAAGAACACCTTTCACAAAATACTAACTAGGTTATGGTGGAAACAAGGGAAGAGGGAGGATCCGATTTTGCAGGTGAACTTCCTGTTAGACTTCTAAGCTCATATCAGACAACCAGGTAGGCCATGTAGGTGTTGTCACGAGCAGTATTACATTAACAGCAAATTGCATTTGGTTCAATGACATGTGTGACATGAATAACACTACAAGTATATACCTGGGAATATGGAATGGTATCTATGAGATAAATACAGAAGGGGGTCCAGGCTTCCAGGTCAGAGTCTCCCTGGCTCCGGAGAGATAAGCAAGCACCAGGAACCCAGCACTGGGGTGGGTGGGCCCGACCTGGCTGACCATACCAGTCCTCAGGTGAGAAGAGTTCCTCCCAAGCGTGTCTCTTCACATCTTCTCTCCATTCCTGAGTTTCACCAACACTGCACAGGCAGCAGGAAAATGGAGCCAGAAGCCTCTAGCCAGTTACTAAACTAATTTGATGGCTTAAATATTTATTCATAAGTCAAACTAACACTACTCACTACAGATGGAAATAGTTTGGAAGGAATGAAAATCCTGCATGCCCACAAGATGGAGGGAAAGCCACGTAAAGGAAAGGTCTGGGGACAGGGCCATGGCGGGTTCAGTGTTCACCTGCAGACCCCGCCCCTGCCAGGATTCTCCCTCACAGACCACGCTGAAAGGCGACAAGTGAACAAATACAAAACAGTGGAGAAAAAGAAAACCTAGGCCAGGCGCAGGGGCTCAAGTCTGTAATCCCTGCATTTGGGAGGCTGAGGTGGGAGGATCCCCTAAGGGCAGGGGTTTGAGACCAGCCTGAGCAACACAGTGAGACTCCATCTCCACAACAAAAATTAAAAACTTTACTGGGGGTGGTGTATGCCCGTCGTCTCAACTACTCGGGTGACTGAGGTGGGAGGATCACTTGAGCTCAGGAGGTCGAGGCCGCAGTGAGCCATGATGGCAGCACTGCACTCCAGCCTGGGCAACAGAGCAAGACCCCATCCCTAAATAAAAGAAGAAAAAGAAAACCTAAAAGAGGCGAGAAAAGGAGAAAGAACTACATCAGGTTCTCCCCCACCTTTCAGGCCCTCCCAGAGCCATGCAGAATACAGACTTTCCCAGGTGGGGAGGCCCCACATTCCCACACTCTCCTGCTACCAGAATGTGCTTCTCAGGCCCCCGTTCCCCACTCAGCCCCATCTGCGCCTCCCCCTCATCCTTTTGTCTCCTTTAACACTCTTGAGGGGAATGGTGTAAAGCAATTTCTACTATCCAGGGTAGCAATTTCAGGGAGTCCTGCTTGGCAGGAAGCAAAGTCTGACCAAGAGTATCAGGAACTGGTCACACCTGTGCAGTGTAAGTGTCACCTGCTGCCACGTAACAAGTCACTGCAAATTCAGCAGCTTACACCCACGTATTTATTGTCTCTGTGGGTCTGGAGTTTGGGTGTGGCTTACCTGGACTCTTAATTTTTTATATAACGAAAGACAGCTAATACACATACCTCCATAGACTTGCGCACACACACACACACACACACCCTATTCTAAGCAGTATCTGTGGGAGGCTATCTGCCTGTTACGGGTGTGAAAATCTAAAATATTTGCGACTGTTTCTGAAAATGTCTTTAAGGAACATATTAGCAGTTAAAAAAATAAATCCCGTTACCTCTGTCTCACTTAGCCAGTGACCAAAAATACGATAATCTAGCCCTGTCACTGACACCATGCCCCAAACAAGTCCCCACAGAACAGTCTACTAACAAAAGCTAAAGTCACCCACAAAGGGAGAAGTCATGCCACGGCTGAGAATGTTCCATCTGCCGTCAGGGAGTCCCTTCAAAAACTGGACCACCAGCTCAAAAGGAAACGCCAAGAACTGGCAGTGGGGCTGGTCTCCGGATGACCACGATGGAATGCTAAATCCTACTGGCAGAGTCCCTGAAATTCAAGGACCATTTTAGAGTCAGCCTGTTTTAAAGGACACAGTAGTCACAGTATGTACAAATTCTCGTCAATTTGTTTTCAAAACAGCAGTGACACTGTTTTATCATCACTCTGAGACACGGTCCTCTAGAATAGATCAATCCAAAACGCCTTTATGGAGAGGCCATTTACACTGACTTTCAGAAGCAGTAGAGTTTGGGTGAAATTGATACTTCCGCACTACTGAAAATTGGCATAACCCTTTGGAAGGGTGTTATGGCAAGATGCATCAAGAGCCATAAAGACATCCGTACCATGTAACTCTGCAATCCCTCTCCAAGCAATTTACGTTAAAAAAAAATTGTTCCACTGAAGAAGAGAAATATACCCGGAGATGTACACAGGCACCTTGTCTACCGGAGCAAAAATTTAGATGTCCAGCTCAGCACACTGCTTATCCAACTGTAGTGCTTTCAACTCCATGAGATATCACGCGACAAGAAAAAAAAGGATTTGAAACACTAGTAAAGTGGAAAAAATATTCAGAGTGAGAAGAATAGAAAATTATATAAAAGTTATAAATACTTACAAGGATGAGCTGCAAATATGAAAAGTTTCTCTTTCAGGATGGTGAGATTACAGGAAGCATCTCGCTTTTCAAAAACTACGCTTAAGAGTCAGTATATTATCTCTATCTTTAAAAGGAAATTCACACCAAGAAAAAGCAATGCCAGAAAAATACATCTCAGGAATCTAGGTCTCCATAAAGTAGCTGTGTGTTTGGTTTGCACTTTTACCTGAGACTGCTAAAACCCCACCTTGGAAGACCAGAGCCAAGTGACCAGTATCATTCTGCCTCCTGCTCACCTCTGTCTCAGTCAGATGAGGCAGGCCATCGGGTTTTGAAGCAGCTTTGTGGCTGAGCCTTGAAGCAGAGCAGGCTGCAGGCTCCTGCAGGGATGCATCCTAGGAGGGTGGCCGACGATAAACACGTGGAGCTCAGACACCCCTGTGGAAGGAAGCATTTCCACTCGAGCTCCGGGGCTAAAATGATTAAGAATGTGGGATGTCTGCCCACAGGCTCTCCTTAACCTGCAGGGTGCAGATGCAAAAGCAGCCGAAGGGTCAAGGCTGTGGCCCACACCGAGGATCACCGAACAGGCGTGCAAACAGAACGCACCCACGTGAGAGCTCTGCAAAGCGAAGCTGGCAGAACTAGCACTCGGATAAATTGCTTAGCTTCTCCAACTCAGCTACCTCATCTGTTAAACGGGGCTGAGGGCAGACTTGTGGGGTTGGAGAGAGGACTACATTAGGCAACACATGAAATGCTTAGCCACGTTATGTGCTCAATAAGTATCAGTTATTATTATTGCCACATGAATACTTTAAGAATGTACCTTCACACAGTCCATCATTGTAAGGGAACTTCTAGTAGCTGGTATTTATAGTTCCACATGCAAGAAGGCACAATGCAAGTAATGTGTGAGCCAATTCTTCTTCCAAATTATTTTTTATTTTATAGCACATTTCTTTAAACACAGGGTCAAAAACTCCAGGGACCATTTTGTCACAACACGCCTGAGAATCAGAAAGTCAAACTTTTTCACGCAAAGAGATTTTTTTAAGTCATTTACATTGTCCTGATCCTGAAAGTTATTATAAACCCCTAAGTTCCCAAAGCACAACCCCACCCCAACCCCGCTGCTGTAACAGTAAATAATCACAGATCCCAGAACACAAATGTACACTTTTTAACTAATAAATTGAATATAATTTTTCCCACCATGACAACTTAAATAAAATTTTTAAAAACAATAGGCTTTTGCCCAATTAAAATAGAATTCTTTCTATATTCTCTTTTGAGAACAGGTTTGTATTTTACCCACTTGGGGCGTGTTTTGTCATTACCGCATGACTGGGAAGAGTTCTGTTAGACAGCAAAATCGAGCTACTTTTCTTTCTGCAATGCCTATGTAGACTGTCTCTGGCCAGCAGCTCGGTCATCAGAGGACATAGTGATACCTGGTCCCTGGCGGGGTCCTGCTCTCCCCTTGGCAGAATGGTGAGGGCTAGGGACTTCTCCTCAGGGTGCTTTTTTTTTTTTTTTTTTTCTTTCTGGAGACAGAGTCTCGCTCTGTCACCCAGGCTGGAGTGCAGTGGTGATCTCGGCTCACTGCGACCTCTGCCTCCTAGGTTCAAGCAATTCTCCTGCCTCAGCCTCCCGAGTAGCTGGGATTACAGGCTCCCACCACCACGCCCGGCTAATTGTTTTGTATTTTTTAGTAGAGACGGGGTTTCACCATGTTGCCCAGGCTGGTTCCGAACTCCTGAGCTCAGGCAATCCGCCCACCTCGGCCTCCCAAAGTGCTAGGATTACAGGCGTGAGCCACTGCGCCTGGCCTCAGGTTGCTTTTAAGTGATTTTCATTTTACGCAACTATATGGAACACAGTTATTAATATATTACTTAAAAACAAACTTGAGACATAGTAATCTACGTATTTCCTTATTAACACGCCAAACGAGAGGGTAGCAGCAGCGCTAATAATGACCATAATTTGAGAGCAATGATAAATGCCAGTCACTCTTTCAACACACCTGCATCACTATTATGTAACAGGAAAACTGACCATTTCTCTGATGACTGTAAATGTCATGGGCTGTGCTACCTCCATTCACGCAGGAAGGAAATACTGAATTTCAGTGAAAAGCTGGTAGAAATAAGGATGTTTTTTTCCCACCCCAAAGTTCACAGATATCCTGAAGTCCATGCACTCACCACCACAGGCCCACGGTTCAGGACGCCGTCTTTAAGAAATCACTCAGAACTTCACACTACGTCAAGACCCTGGGCCATGAGCTTCAGCAAATCCCTAGATTCCAGAGTCCAGACTACAGAAGCGACCGACTGAACCCCTTTCAAAGCAGAGGGCTCTTTTGTTGCTGTGAATCCCAGGAACGCCTGCTGGTATGAGGAGGCAGCCTGACAGCAGGAAGCGCCCGGGCCTGGACCTAGACTCCCCTGGTTTGATGCTCTGCCCATTAGCTGCCTGTTTCCTCGGCAAGGCCTCTTTCAACTTGAGAGGTGAAGGAAGTCTGCAGATCACCTGGTTTAAGCCCACTCTTACGCACAGAAACTGTGCTTCTCACAAGCTTCCTCTAAGGAAAACCCAAGAGCAGTCCATTCCAGAAACTCTGTCCTTGATTTTCTAGCAAAGCGAAAGTCCTTGTTTTCAGGTCAAGTGATTCATCTACACAAAGCCACCAAAACCCACACTTGCAACTTCAAATTAGTCAAAGCAAAAACTTAGAAAAAGGACGAGATATTTTTAAAATTTATCAGAAATCTGCACGACAAAAGAGAAAACGTAAACTGTAACACGGAGGCAGAGACTGAAAAGAAAAGAAAATCATGTTCTAAAGGGTCAGTGCACATGTCTGTATTCAGTCTTTTTTTTCTGGTCTCACTCTGTCACCCAGGCTAGAGCACAGTGGCCTGATCACGGCTCACTGCAGCCTGGACCTCCCAGGCTCAAGTGATCCTCCTGCCTCAGTCTCCCAAGTAGCTGGGACTACAGGCACCTGCCACCATGCCCGGCTCATTGTTTTGTATTTTTTATAGAGACAGGGTTTTGCCATGTTGCCCAAGCTGGTCTGGAACTCCTGGACTCAAGCAATCCTCCCACCACAGCCTCCCAAAGTGCTGGGATTACAGGCATGAGCCACCCTGCCCGGCCCAGTCATTTTTTAATAAACAGAATGCATTACTATAAATTATATCTGGGTGAATGAATACAATAGAGTCTCTCTCATCTGGGTATAATGGTTTGGGAAAGGTGGAGCAGGAAGTAGTGTCCCCCGACCTGGCCTTCCACTCAACCCTGGAATCGTCCCATCACTAGGAGGTAGAAGGTAGTGACCAGAAAGAGAAACTGGTGGCCTTAACTCTGACTTTTTCTGTACCCAAGAGAAAGGTGAGCCACTCTTCTCCTTCCCAAAAAAAGATTCTCTGGAAGTCAGTCAGCCAGGAGTTAAATGGACTCCTTCAAGCCCCTCCCCACGCCAGCTTCTGAGCCAATGCCTGCCCTGTCCATACCTCCACTCCCATACATGCCTGAACCTCCCAGCACCTGGGCAGGGCACCACCCTGCTGCCCAGCAGAGGCCCGGCAGGGTGGGTGGGCAGGGTCACCAGCATGGCCTCAGGGCAGACTCTGGCCCCCATCTACAAGAGGAGTATGCCTTCCTCAGACGCTGGGTGTCTAGGCACTGGGCTGGGACCATTTCATGAGCCCAGTCACAGCCCAGGGCTTCCTCAGGCTGCACCAGGATAAGGCCCACCCAGATCCCAACCCCAAAGAAACCTCTTCAGGCCACTGCCCTCCCACTTCAACCAGGGAATGTGCCCAAGAGTTAAGGTTGTCCCAAAGCGCAAGGCATGACACATGTAGAAACTATAAAGATTTTTTGGTGATTTCTTATTTGCCCAAACCTGAACACAGTCCACGTGGGGTCTCGGTGTCTCTGCCGCTCTCTCTCTCACATGTAACAAAATCATTTTCAGAGAAGCCTGGCATCTAGGGACCTCCCTACCCAGGCCCTGACTGGCCTTTCCACAGTAGGGTTCTCAGCTGTAACTGGTTTCTCCCTTTACTGGAACTCTGGGCCCACCAAACTAAGAATGAAGTTATCGAGAAAGCAAAGACCCTTGCTTGATACACAGGGAGCCTCAGATGGAGAGATCCAAGAGGTGGTCAAAACCGTGGAAGGAGTGGTTACACAGAGAACCTCAGAGGTAGATGCCACCAGCAGGGAAGAGGTGTGAATGGCAAGGATGCAGGTGAGGGCCTGACTCCTGGCCAGCACACCTGGGGTTCCAGTGCTAATCCACAGCAGAGGTTCTCAACTTTGAATATGCATCAGAATCACCTGGGGAACTCCTTCAACAGGACGAATTCCAGACCAACCCATCCCACGAGGGTGAGTTAGGAGATTCCAGGCAGGTCCCTGGAATTTACCTTTCTCCACAGCCCAGGACCACATTCTGGAAACCCCATGTTGGGGCACCATCCTATCCCGTCACCTCCTCTGCAACAGTGCCAAGGGGCTGTCTGTGCCACAGTGCCTTCTATGCCCACTGAAAATCTTGGTCCCTTGAGGGGAATAGATACATCTCTCAGATAGAATTCTAAATAACTAATGTAAATACAACCCCTACTGGAGGTAGAGCTGAACTCCCTCTTCCTTAAGTGACTTCCTTCCAAAGACTGCAGTGTGGAAAGAAAGGAAAAGTCACTTGACAGTGGAGTCTCCTGACAAACACTACCTGGGCCAGGTGATCAAGGTCAACATCATCAACCATCGTTAAGTCACGCTGATCGCATGGACCCTTAATGGAAAATGGCACATGACCTTGGTGGCCTTCCTCCCCAAACCGGTAACTCCAGACTAACATGAAAAAAACATCTGACAACTCTCAACTGATGGACAGTCTACAAAACACCTGAAAAGCAGTTGTGTTCCTCAAATCTGTCAAGTCATTAAAAACAAGGCGAGTCTAAGAAACTGTCCCGGATCAGAGGTGCTACAGAGACCAAGGAAAATGTGCCCTGGATGGGATCCTGGGACAGAAAAAGGATGTCAGGGCAAACAAACTATGGACTTAACAATAATGTACCAATACGGGTTAATTAGATGTAACCAAAGTACTATAGTAACGTAAGATGCGAATCACAGGGGAAAGTAGACACAGTTTGTATCAGAATCCTCTGTATTATCTTTGAAACTTTTTTGTAAATTTAAAATCTATTCTAAAATTAAGGGCTTACTTAAAAAAAAATACTATATGTTTTTATGTGTAATATTATATAAAAGCCTGTATGTATAAGGTAACATGGTTGACTTTCAACAATAACAAATTACACTGTGGAAAAGTTAAAACACTGCTCAACAAAAGGAAATAAATACCCCTATTGATCAGCTTAATACACTAATGTGAGGGTATCACATGGCTGAAATGCAATACAATTTTCTGCCTTCTCCAGATAACATACTATGTGTACTTGAATATGTAAAATGATATACTACATGTGTTTATAAACAAACAAAAAAATCTTGTTCCCTTGAATGAGACCAAATAAGGACTTAACACATGAAATTCTCTCCTTCTGAAGGCCCAAGAACCAGGAATCTAGGTATTCGATCAATCTTTAAAATTGTATCAAACTCAGATTTAAATTATCATTATTCGCAAATTAAGTTCATTCAAAACACTAAGCATTAATTATTATAGTAAATCACCAAAACCATTTTATTTTAATCCATGTCACCAAAAGCTAAGGGAAATGTCTGCTGGTTCAGTGTCAAATAGGGGATAAATCACTATGATTTTACTAGTTTTGAATGCTAGCATTAATTTAGTTTCAGATGTTAAACACAGTTTAAATGTAAACCCTGCAATCAGTTCCAACCTTTAGAAAATAGTTTTGTAACAACTTACTGTCAGAGCAGTACAGTAATCTGGGTACTGGTTAGAAGTACCAGTCTTGACGACTGAGTAGTCAGTACTGAGTAGAATTTGCAACACCACATTTGAAAAACACAAAAACGGACCAGGCTCAGTGGCTCACACCTGTAATCCCAGCACTTTCGGAGGCCAAGGCAGGCAGATCACAAGGTCAGGAGTTCAAGACCAGCCTGGCCAATATGGTGAAATCCCGTCTCTACTAAAAATATAAAAATTAGCTGGGCATGGTGGCACATACCTGTAGTCCCAGCTACTCAAGAGGCTGAGGCAGAAGAATTGCTTGAACCCAGGAGGCAGAGGTTGCAGTGAGCCGAGATCACACTACTGCACTCCAGCCTGGGTGACAGAGTGAAACTCTGTCTCAGAAAAAAAAAAAAAAAAAATACAAAAATGAACATCTACAATGGAATAAGAAATAAACTAAATTTCCAAACGCAGTTCAAATGAAACCATCAATAGGATAAAAAAACAAACCTGTAAAATGTGTGCACAGGATTGATTTGCAATATTCATTACTAATCCAAGAGAAGTAATGTGATTAAATTACTTACATCTCTATATTAAATGTGATGGCATAATGCATTTATGCCATTATCAATTTAAAAAAAAACAAGGAAGTATTAGTGTGCTACATGACACCTGCATTCCACTCAAAGCGCCAAGTAGTTTTACTCATTTTTAAGAGATAAAGCTCTTAAGCAATAAACAACATGTAAGTAGAGTTCACATTATCTGAAAATTGACCAACAAATCATGTGTTCATCCTAAGCAAACTAACTGAGCTTCATCCAGGCCCTGGAATAATAACAGCCATCCCGGCATGAGAGAATAGAGGTGCTTCACCCCAGCTGTGGTGGAGACCAGGCTTACAACTGGCATGCGAACATCTCAGCTCAGGTGACAATTCCAGTATCCAGGGGTTGCCTGTGTACTGAAGAGCTTCTGAGGATCTCGAAGAAAATACTATCCTCCGGAATGCTTCAAATGAATTCTGCCTGGCCTTGAGGGGGGGGTTAGAGGTTAGGGGGGACTTCCCATATGTGCTTCCCCCACCCAGAGATGGCGAACGTCATTTTCCATACTTGTTAATTAAGATTACAGTGGATTGTGAGCTTGTAAGAACTCTACACTGGTTTACAGGCTCCCTGAGGGCCAGTGTTTGTCTGGTTTGCTGTGGTTTTCCCACGGCACCCAGCACAGTGCCTGGCCCACAGCCGGTCCTCTGTAGGTATGAACTGCAGGTACACGACTGAGTGAAAACACAGCCAGGAGAACAGTCTGACCTGTCGGTGGCATCAGGATGAACAACACAGCTTTTCCACATCTCTGCACCCATACACTTCCAGTCCTCTTAACTATATTCAGAGAAAAGCAACAGCAACATCAATTTACACATAAGTCAGTTCATCCCATGCCGCTTTGAAGAAAAACAATTCCCTAATCATCAACGTTCTGTCCCATCTCAATTTTAACACAGGGAAAGTTGGGGCTATAAAAGGTTGTGAAAGCACATTACAGGCAACCCCTAGTTTCACAGAACACAAAACAGAGGTCAGGAGAGTTTAAAACTTCGCTATGCAATTTGAGCCAAATTAGTAGCAAAGGAAAAGGAGACTCTCCATCTCTATTCCTCATATGAATCCAGATTGCTGAAGTTCGGATTCACATGAGCCATTAATAAAGTTCACAATGGGGCCAGGTGCAGGGGGCCAGGCGCAGTGGCTCACGCTTGTAATCCCAGCACTTTGGGAGGCCGAGGCGGGCAGATCACCTGAGGTCAGGAGTACAAGACCATCCTAACCAACATGAAGAAACCCCATCTCTACTAAAAATACAAAATTAGCCGGGCATGGTGGTGCATGCCTATAATCCCAGCTACTCGGAAGGCTGAGGCAGGAGAATCGCTTGAACCCGGGAGGCGGAGGTTGCGATGAGCTGAGATCGCGCCATTGCACTCCAGCCAGGGTGTCGAGCGAAACTCCACCTCATAAAATAAAATGTAAAGTTCAGAATGACACTATTTGAATCCAGCTCCCATTGTAATGGAAAGCCAAGCAGTCACTGCGCGAAGGCAAATGTTTTGAGGGAGGACCGGACTTCAATAACATCAATACAAAGCCACAATGAAGTCCAGGGCCAGGCGCTCTGGAGCTAGGACATCCCACATGCCACACTGCTTGGGCCTGACGTTTCCCCATGGCCACTCACCACAGGACCCCAGTGGGCCAGTCACTGTGCTGTGGTGAGGGACCCACGCTTTCCTCATCTAAATAAGGGCTAATTAACAGCACTGGCCTCTCTCTACCTGACAAAGTTAGAATCAAATGATACAAAGTGTGCAAGTAATAAAGAGAAAAACACATTGTTCCAAAGTTGCAACTTCAGAACTTTCCAGTCTGTCCAAAGAATTACTATTAATTTCTCAGAGGTCTTTCTCAGTCCATATGAGACCTGACGATTGAGGAAAGGAAAAGATTGATTGTACTTTTAACTACCTCCACCAAGGAAAGCTCCAAATTTTGCAAAGTGCTGATTTTGTGCTTATCCTAGAAACGGCACAGGAAGAGAGGGGTAAGAAGCAACAAAGTCAAAGGGAAGAACAACGGAACAGGAAATAATTTATACAAAGCAGACAGTGAGAAGGCCAAGGGAACTTCTAATTGACAGTTCTCTTCATCTCGAGGCTTATCCTACTTGATCAAGTAAGGGCCTATTTTAAAGAAAAAAAGTACATTCAGACAGCAAACATCATATGCTAGCAGCAGCCAGGTAATAAGCAGCTTTGTAGACACTGGGAGTCAGCGACTAACAGCCAGATCAGAATTTCCCCTTTCCTTTTCCCTTCGTAGGGTCTAATTTGTGATATTTTTAGTCTCTCTCCCCTGAGGAGTTTATTTTAGAACTATGCAAAGAAGGAAATTAAACATTCAAAAGCTAACATATGTGACCAGCTCAAAAACTATCAGGCTGAACCTAGAATCCTATGAACCTTAGTAACAACAAAGACAAATTTTCTTCTGTAGACAATCACCAACGTAAGGCTTCTGAGCTAAGAAAACAGATGTCTTTGATTAGGCCATACTCTGAAAATCAATTACTTATTAAAAGTAATTGATAAAAGCTCCCTCATTACTTCCACATCAGTGGGCATTCTGAGGAGAATGTACTTTCATCACATCCCAGCCGGATATCAAAATGTTTCCCGCAAAATCAGCATTTTGTATGTTTATGGTCCAAATATGTTGAATGAGAAAATAAAAAAGTAACGTCTGTCATTACTTTAACACTCATATTATTACAGATCAACAAAAAACATGGCTAAGTCAGTTACATTACAGTTTCTCCTTTACCCATTTAACTGCATACATGTATAAATTGTGTTTAGATAGCTACATATGTATTTTTTCACTATGTTTATTAAAATGGAAAAGAAATTGATCTCCAAAGGCAACTGTGTGAAGGAATGCATGTGCCTCTGGCTTAAATATTGAAATAAAGCAGAGCAGCATTCACTTATATCAAGGTTGCTTAAATACTGACATTTTGAACTGGTTAATTCTTTGTTGTGGAGGCTGTCCTATACATTGCGGGATATTTAGTAGCATCCCTGGTCTAGCATCCCGCTAAATGTCAGTAGCACCCCACAGGCATGACAATGAAAAATATCTCCCGACATCACCAAATGTCCACATGGGCAAAACTGCCCCAGCTGAGAACCACGAATTTATAGACGTGGGTTCGGATCTCAATTAAGTCTCTCAAAATACTAACATTTAAAAAGATATTTGTGTACCTGCACAAGTAAATTGTTTCTACTTCCCAATCTAGTTCTAATAACTAATAAGATCTAAAATGAATGAGAAGCAACATATATGAATGTGCAGTGTATTGAAAACATATTTTCTTCCTTATACATGGAACCCTCAGCAACCAGAGGCATTCATGAAAGGAAAACCTACTTCTTAAGAAGACGGAATCGGCTGCACCCACTGGGATGTCTGAGGGATAAGGTGCAGATGGCTTAATTTAAGGGAAGAGAACCTTCTAAATCCAAGATAGGAAGGTCCTAAGAAGACAGTAACAGAAGCACATAAAAAAAAGTCCTATGAGTGCAGTAACAAAGACAGATAGGGAACACACACACTTTAAGATAAACGGTGTTCAGGGTGGGAAAGACGGGATGAGGGGAGTCACACACAAAAAAGTGAGGGGAGAACCAGAAGAATGGAAAGAAAGAATGGAAATGGCTGGAAAGAAAAAAAAAAATCTGTTTTTATAACCATCTTGCTAGATTCTGCTACCAACCTTGTTTCATTTTTTTAAATCATTTGATAAAAATTCACTCTTCACCTATATTAAATTTCCTGAAAACTGTCTCAAGATAACTCCCTGAATCCCTTGTTATTTTTTGGTCTCAAAAATACTCAAGCAGCTTGTGGTTTTTATGTCAATGTCTCCAAGTTGGCTTCCATCATGCAAAGCAGTTAAAAAAAAAAAAAAAAAAAAAAAGGTGTTGGGGAGGCTGTTTTCTTACCAATGCATCCCCACCCCCAACCTCCCACAGACGCACACAAACAGGAATACAAGCTTTTAAAGTGATTGTCCTTAAAATGAAGACAGCTGATGAGAGGGAAAGCGTGAAAGAGACAGCAACTGCTCTTCTCTCCTGTAGCCAGGCTCATAAGCGACATAATTAAAATATTTGTTGACTTGCAGACATCCTGAAATACTCAGTCAAAATTCTTAAGATATTAAACAGGCTGGGCACAGTGGCTCAAGCCTGTAATCCCAACACTTTGAGAGGCCGAGATGGGCGGATCACGAGGTCAGGAGATCAACACCATCCTGGCTAACACAGTGAAACCCCGTCTCTAGTAAAAAAATGCAAAAAACTAGCGGGGCGTGGCGCGCGCCTGTAGTCCCGGCTACTCGGGAGACTGAGGCAGGAGAATGGCGTGAACTCGGGAGGCGGAGCTTGCAGTGAGCTGAGATCCAGCCACTGCACTCCAGCCTGGGCGACAGAGCGAGACTCCGTCTCAAAAAAAAAAAAAAAAAAAAAAGATATTAAACAGAGACACAACCTTTAAGGAAAATCGAAGGAGACACTGATGGACTTTGTCTTCCAAGATGGGCATGGGCGTCTTTCTAGGCATCTCCCTGTGATCTCACCATTGTCTTACTTTTCACTTCCGGGCTGCCCCCACCATTGCTGGGAAATTAAGCATGTTTAAGTAAACAAATCTTTGCCACCACACATCCTGGAACCTGCTAGGCACAGAAGTGCCACATGAGAGGCAGTGTGACTGCAAATCTAAACCTGTGAGTTGAAAGAAACCACCCAAGTTGCAGCCCCTCCAAAACTTGGAACACGCAGGAGCTTCTCCCCACAGAGACGCCAGACTCACAGTCCTGTCTCAGTTCCATCTGCTCCAGGGAGGGCTGCTCAATCCTCTAATGGCCCCAGTGGCCCTCCCAACACAAAAGGGTAGGTTCAAGAAGCTGGCACAGACAACTCACTTGGAAGAACAGCCAGTGTCAGAGTTCCCATCAGGACCTGTAGCAGCAGTCTCCCAAGAATCCGTATTTGGACTTGACCTGGCCTCTCTCATGACCTCAGAAGCAGATTTCAAACCCACCTTAGAATTCAAGACCTTCCCAGATGTCATAAAAGCACAAAGGAAAAGGATTTAGTATGTCCTGCTACAAGGTTTTCAGCAAGAACCTACCTGCCTACCTTCACTTCAACAACAGCAACTCATTAAGGAAAAATGGCAGCAGCAAAAATGGCCTTGTGCAAGCTATTCCAACAGCACAAAGGCCCGGGGGCCACCTGGACGAGTGAGAAGACACACACTCCTGTTTTCTCAGCCCCTAGTGCGGAGAGACAAGGGTGGGGACCCACCACACAGCTACTGATGTAGAGGCACATCACCCAGGCATGTACGATGGCACCTACATGGCCACTTGAACTAATACTCTGCGACTACAACAGAAAATACTCCCCCTCACCCAGTGCCACTGCAGTTCCCTCCAGTAGCAGTTCTCCCCAGGGGATGTTGGTGCTTCCTGCAGAGTTGGAGATTTGGGCAGGTAGAGGACCACCAGCCTACGGAACACGGCAAGGGGGCTGGGGGAGAGAAGCAGCCAGGCCAATGGTGCCCAGTGATGACCATCCAAGGCTTCCCTTCCTCCAGGGTATCAGTTATTCATTATGTCCTTCCAAAGTCCAGGGCCTTCCCCAACCACTTGGCTGATAAGGGGTTCCCAGAATGAACCTGTATGCAAGCTCCACTCCCTATCAATGATTTTCCATCAATGTTTCTCAAATCTTACACCATAATAAAAGTTTATGGTTCTGTTTTATGTATTTTCAGATACATCTTAATGAAGGGATGGCAGCTAGCTTGGTCAGAGTCTAGCTGTGGAACCTAAGACATGGCAGCCTCCCTTTCCTTAGCCATGAAGATACAAACAAAAAGTACCACATGTTCTGTTGGTGAGGACTCAATGAGTTATTACACGGAAAGTGCTTAGGACAGTGATTACAATGTGTATGTGTTTGTGTTTGTCTGTGTCCGTGTGTGAAGGAAGAAGTTAATGTTCACTTCAAAAATATATGATTTTAGCTTGTACTTAATATGTATCAGAAGTATGAATACTCCAGATGGCTGGATAAAGAAAATAGACTACTATTCAGCCATAAAAAAAAGAATGAAATCATATCTTTTGCAGCAACACGGATGGAACTGGAGGCCATTATCCAGATGGAACCAGAGACTTGAAGGGTAATGGGGTGGGAAGGGGTGGATGATGAGAGATTACTCAATGGGTACAATGTATGTTATTTGAGTGATGGATACAATAAAGGCCCTGACTTCACCCACAGGCAATCTATGTAACAACATAACACCTGTACCCCATCACTGTCTAACAATGTCGTTTTTTACCTTTCCTACGGTGCCGAACAAATTTTTCAAAAAGAAATGTGCTGAATACTGATATACAAAAATGTTATTTTACACAGGTAACTTCTAGAATTCAAAGCACATTTTTAAATATTTGTAAAATGAACAAGGTATTTTGATGATAGATATTCACTTTTAACTGAATCTGATTTTAGTGCTCTAAAACATCATGCACTGAGTGCCTTAAGTATGGCATTATTCCTTATATTTAAAAAGCTTATACCTTTCCCAGTAAAGCATAATCATAATTACCATTATAATTATTCTACATTGCTTCCACTTTGTCTCTTTAGCTCTCTCAGCTTTGGAAAACAGACAGTAAATGAAGCTTAAATCATGAAAAGTGTATAGACCCACACTCCGCAACAAAGCTGCCACTAGTCGCATGTGGCCAAGGCCAATCAAAATGCAGCGAGAGGGAGCCTCTTAAGAGGTGCAGTAAATGTACATACTACAGGCTGAATTTCAAAGCCCTCACACAAATAAAAGAATATGAATTATCTTCTTAATTACATTTTATATTGATTACATACAGAGTTTATATACATTGGGCAAAATAAAATATATGATGAAAATTAATAACACTTGTTTCGTTTTACATGTTTAATGTGGCTACCAGAACATTATGATTACATCTGGGGCTTGCATTTGTGGTTCACATTGTATTTCAAGGGGTCAGCACTGCTCCTGACAATACATCAGTTCAAATGGCATTTGCAGGGAGAGAGTCCACATTAAAACACACATACACACCATTTTCTGCACTTAGTCTCCCCTCCTCCCATGACAGCGAGCCGGGCCCACGCTCAATTCCATGCAAAGCTCTAGTGGGGTAGCCCCGCCATTACTGCACAGGAGAACCCTGAACCAGTCCCAATGGAGAGAGTCTTTAAAAAGAAACTGATGATAAACTTAGTTTTGTTATCACAATTAGCAAACTGTCAGTGGGTGGCCACAGATGACTTGCAGCTCAGCATGTGTGTATATGGAGAAGGGAATATTTAGATGCTGGGAGAAACAGAGAGGGAGCCTAGTCGTGCAGGCCCATGACTGCCACGCTGGGGACTTGAGTCACTGACCTAAGGATGGTGGAGAGCCACCGTGTGCCGGTCGTGCCCAGACCTGACTGTCAGGGTGCAGTAACCCTGGGATGGATTGGCAGGAATGGTTAAAAAGCGGTTTTGATATCCAAGGGAAGGAGAAAAAGGACAGCAGGGTTGAGATGTTAGATCTTTGGGAGGTAGAATCAATAGGGGTGGATGACTAGTTGGGGGCTGAGGGAGAATTCAAGGATAACCGAGTGAGTCGGTGATGGGGAATATAACTGAGTAGGCAGGCAGGTTGCAGGAGATGCTGCAAATGGTTTGGGATGGTGGAAATGAAATGACCAGTAAGAACTTGGATAATTCTTAGGCATTAATAAATGTGAATGAATGAGCAAACAAAGCATGAATGAACATACAGATCTGGAGCTAGAGGGAGGTCAGTCATGCAGGCATTGCTCCTGCCTTATGTCTGAACAAGGCAAACTGGCCTAGGTCAGAAACATTCCAGCCATGCTCGGGGTGCACCTCACCACCGTCATGCACATTCTGCTATGGGATATTTGCTCATGTGGCAAAGACTGCACGACCACAGAGACGGCAGGCTCAGAGGGGACGGCCTCTCCACCCTGGCTGCCACTGGCCCTTCCTTTTGCTTTGCTCTCTTCATCCAGGGTTCAGAAAAGACTTTCGTTTGCATATCACTGATATTTTATCATGGTCTCAATCAAAGACAAACCAACCCCCAAATAAATGTCTACCTACCTAAGTTGAAGAGAAGCTTCCATAAATGAAATCGAGTCAAGGTTTTTCTCTCTCTTCAATCACTCTACTTAAAACCTTTCCAGCCTTTGGAAGGCCAGCACCAAGGCTTGTTCCCTGTTATGGGGTGCTACAACCAACATGTAAAGAGCTGACATTCCCTCCATACTTGTGACTAACCAGCCCCGGTAGGTGTCCCCAAATAAACACAGATCTGAGATCGGGATGATGGGAGCACCAGATCTTCCTGAAAGCGTCAGCCCTGTTGTAGAACCTAGACAGACACACTGGCAGGGGCTAAACTGTCCCCCCTAAATTCATATGGTGAAGCCCTAACCCCTAAGTGACTATATTTGGAGACAGGACACTTCAGGAGGCAATTAAGGTTAAAAAAAAGGTCTTAAGAGTGGGGCCCTGATCCAATAGGACAGATGTCCTTATAAGAGGAAGAGACACCAGACCTCTCTCTCAGTGCGTTCACAGAAGGCAGGCTACGTGAGCGAGGACACAAGAAGACGAGCCAGGAAGAGATTCTCAACAGAAATCAGCCCTGCCGGCCCCAGGGCCATGGACTTCCAGCCTCCAGAACGCTGAGAAAATAAATGTCTGCAGCTTCAGCCACCCATTCCGTTTGGTGTGTCTTTGTGTGTGTGTGTGTTGGTTTGTTTTTGAGATAGGGTCTCATGCTGTCACCCAGTGCAGTGGCGCGATCTCCGCTCACTGCAACCTCCGCCTCCTGGGTTCAAGCAATTCGCATGACTCAGCCTCCCAAGTAGCTGGGATTACAGTCGTTGAGCCACTGCGCCTGGCCTCTGTGTTTTATTCTCTTAAGGCAGCTGGAGCTGACTAATACACGCCCTAAACAGGAATAAGCTCTCTCAACTTGAGGAGGCTTTCCAGGGTAACCCTGGCCCATAACCAGGAGGTGAGGACAAGAGAGACTGACATTGCTCCTGCCGGCCTCCCCTCACACCACTACCGGCCTCCCCTCACACCACTCAACCTCAGTCAACTCACACCCAGAATCTTCTCAGCCAATATCCACACACAGCTGCGACACGGCAAAGGCTGACACCCAAGGCCGCTGTGTTTCATAAACTGTCTCAGGATAAAACAACTCTACCCAGCAACCCGTGGGTGCTCCTCATGTACGGCCTGCAGAAGGACTTAACCCTAAATTCAAGCTCCGTCATCCCTAGTCTCCCACCTAGAAATAAGGGCCAGAACCAAGTGCGCCATGTTATTCTGACTCTTAAAATGATGGTGTACGTGAAAAGGACTTTGCAAACGATGAATGAGCGTGCATGCATTAGTACATGCCATTCTCTCATCATGGCATTTTAGGTCCTCACTAACAATTGGGCAACAGGAGCACCCCACTTCACAAAACTGTCTCAAAAGAAGCAACTGCAATACTTAAAATTCTGAGCACACTTGAAGCTTCTTTTCTTAAAAACACTACAAATACAATAGTAGAAAGAAGGGGTGACACAAATAACTAACTTACCAGGCCAGGATCACAAATGCTCTGCCCAGCGTTTCGAATTCAGGTTGATATGAACAGACTAACCTACAAAAGTAAACCATTCAGCCAGCCCACCAGGTAACGCAGGTGGGTATGGGTCTGGCTTTGTTTCTGTTGTTGCCGTTGTTGTTTTTAAATGTAGCTTCAGGACTACAAATGACTCATGTGACAGAAAATTTGCCAAACAGAGAGGCCAGCAGACTAAATTCTCCCATTGTCTGAACATCCTGAGGTCAAAGCCTTCCAGAGTAGACAGAAGTTTCTGAGATTTACAAGAATGCTGGAGATCTCGTACCACTCGAATCTCAGTGGGAGGCTAGAGCTCCAATACTGACAGACTGGGAACTCAATATTCACATATTCAATAAGTATTTGTTGCACACCCATTGTGTATAAGTGACAAGACCAGTCTGCCCCCAAGGGGTTCAGAATTTATTAAAGAAAAGATGAAGGCAAAAAAAAACCATAGGGCAGGGCATGGTGGCTCAGGCGTGTAATCCCAGTACTTTTGGAGGTCAAGGCAGGAGGCTCACTTGAGCCCAGGAGTTTGAGACCAGCCTTGGCAAAGCAGCAATACCCTGTCTCTACAAAAAAATGAAAATAAAAAAATTCACTGGGCATGGTGGTGCACACCTGTAGTCCCAGCTACTCGGAGGCTGAGGTGGGAAGATTGCCTGAATCCAGAAGATCAAGGATGCAATGAGCTGTGATCGTGCTACTGCACTCCAGCCTGGGTGACAGGGTGAGACCCTGCTTTAAAAAAAAAAAAAAAAAAAAAAAACCTGTAGGAAAGAATATCACACATGACAAATCAGGGACACAAAGAATGTGCTGTGGAGGTTTAAAGATGATGCCATCCCCTCTAGTTTGGAGTTGATAAGATGTGGGGAAGAAAAGAAATAAGAGATGACCCTTGGGATGAGTAAGAACTCAGGACTCAGCCTGGTCAGGGACAGTGACACAGTGAGACATCACTGTGACACTGCTACCTCAATCAAAATAACTTTCATTTCCACAGTTTTGAGAAATAAGATTCTGGAGGTAGGAATGTATGTGCCAGTGCATGTGTGTGTGGATGTGTGTCACTGGGCAGAGGTAATACTTGTTAACGTTCATTTACCTTTAGAAATAAACATACTTTGGGATATGTTCAAAGGAAAATACAGGAAAAGAATAGAGTCTAACTTTTTAATTGTGCTATTAAATGGCCTAAAGAAATGCAAAACTATTTTTGCTTTAGCTGCATACTTTTGATAACCCATTAAAAGGCTATCATGACCTTCTTCTGAGTTGGCTTAACTCAGGCATGGAACAACACACATGAAATCACGTTTTAGCTTAGGGCCTTTGAAAACGTGCCATGAAGTACTTCCATCACACATTTTAGGAAAGAGAAACCATTTGGAAGTGCCACTTGCCATCCCTCTGGATGGGAAAACTAATTTCCTAAGCCTCTGAAGTGAGTTGTGGGGAGTTTCCAGTTCACTTGTGAAAACAGTTTTCCCAAACATCGCTCATCATCCTCCCCTGCAGTTCCGGCAAGCAATTTTGGGCTCTTGTCATTAAGCCTCATTTTTAATGTCAGAGAATGAATTCCACAAGCCTTGTCTCCCCCAGTGCACATGGCAAGCCAGTCCGAGCAGTTAGAAAAATGGGTGTCCCATAGAGCAGCACAGCCTGCTCTAGCCAGGGCAAATTAAGCTAGCTCAACTGATCAAGTAAAGGACTCCAGTACATTCTGCGCCATTCGCGGAGTCTTAGGGTATTTTAAAAGGTTATCCAGTCTGTGCACATGCAAGGAAGATTTCCGGTGTATTTAAAATGGATGATAGTGCATTTCTCAAATATAGTACTGTGTACATAAGATCTGCTGTTTGTTGGAAAAGCTAAATAACCCAAAATGTAAATGACAGAGCCTGGGAATATGTCAGGGTCAAAGAGAGCAGGGATGAAGAAGATTTAAGTATGCAGCACGTCCTAAGCAAAACACAAAGCCTGAAAACTGAGCACAGCCACCTGCAAGGCACCTTCAGCGAGCCCCACGGTTAACAGGGTCAGTTTCTCCACAAGTGGACAGAGGGGCTTATGCAGCAGCCAACTCTTCCTGATGGTAATTTGTGACCCAATTTCATCCAGTGTTTCATGATCAATCCCCCTGAATGTTTATGAAGCAGGAAAGAAGCTCAGAATCCAGGAGAGGCCTCCCGGACAGGAAGTGGGCCAGGCACCTCCACAGCTTCCTATGCCTAAAGTTCTCCATTTCAGCCTCAAGTAGCCACCAGAAGACCACTAAGATTCCGCCACCTTCTCCAATCAAAACTACATCTAACCAACCTCCAGGGGAGAATATACTGAGGTAGGATTTTCCCTTGTGTTCACTCTTCACAAGCAAGGTTAACACTTGCTTCTCAGGAAATCACTGTTCCAAACATCAAAAAACCTCCATGTCTAGCCCAATCTCCAGGTGAAGTCAATTTCTTCTCCACGTGTCCGATGACCGCCATTCTCTTTACATAAAACTCGCATAGGCTTGAATCCTGTTACTAATTCACCTGCTTATCTATGAAGCTTGGAAAGTGAATTGAGGGAGTGTTCACAAGCACAGTTCCGTTTCGGTAAGTTAAAGCAGCCCAGGTTAATTTCATTTTCCGTCACTTTTGAGACTTGATAACTACATCTAAAACAGAGGCATGAAAAACACCCTGAATCACTTTCATTACTACACAAAATCCCTTCCGAGAAGCGGGGACTGGGCCTGGGCCAGGAAGGGACTCCCCTACCTGTGGGTCCCACCAAGCCACGCCCACCGGCCTCTCAGGGTGGTTTCTTTCTGGGTCGAGGGATGGAGCTGGCCCATGCGATATTTTAGGCCCCCTCCTGCCCACACTGGGGCCTGCTCATCCCATTATGCATATGCAAACTTGGCAGAAGCGGCCTTAAACCTGTTGGCAAAATAAACAAAGCCAAATAAAGAGGAATCTGCCAACCTGAATTGTGAGAAGTGACCAAGGCCGACTACACGACTCCACGCCCGCTCGGCTTTGTCCCTGAAGCTGCTACAAAACTAGTTTAAGTCAGGTGCCTGGGGTCCACCAGCCAATGACCCCTAGCATCCAGCGCAGACCTTCACAGAGATCCTTATTGTCTACAAATTACAGCGTTTTGCAAATTAAACCCCTCCCCACAATGCCAAGCTAACTGTGCTCATAAGGGAGTTACCGTCCATGCCTTAAAACTCACACATCAAATTTTTCCAAAACCACTGGGTGATTAAATCGCCCTGAAAAACACCGAGAGGGCCGAGCGGTTGTGAGAAACTTTGGTTCAGGTGGCTGTAAGAGTCCTGTAAATCTGGGGCAGGGCGCAGAGCCTGACGCCGGGCACAAAAGCTCCCTTCGCCGAAGCGAAGACCTCCTTTATGCGATGTGACAGCAGCTTTGTGCGCGATCATAAATAGTTGTAATAAACACAGTTAAGTTCTCCCGGCCGATCGCGGCCTCCCCGGTCCCTGCGCCGGGGCCCTGCGATCCGCGGCTATTCTTCCCCGGCACACGCGCCCTGGCGACCCTGGCCACCGCACGGTCCCACGCTAGCCCCGAGCTCCGTGCCAGCCGCCCGCCCGCAGGCCAGGCGCAGCCTGCGCACCCGGGGGTCTCCAGTCCCCGGGCCCCGCCGCCGGGCCCCCTGCCCTGATCCCCGCCCGCGCCCTTGGCTGGCGTCCCCGCCTCTGCGCCGGGCCGCGATGGTGGGGGTTGGGGATGGGAAGGCGGGCAGGAAGGTGCCGAGCCGGGAGATGCCCGGCAGCCCACAGTCGGGGGCGCCCAGGCCGCGGCGGGGCCGAGAGTACCGGTGGGGCGCGGAGGCGACCCGCTCTCGCAGCCCCTCCCCGGGCGCACCCCGGCCCACGAGCCCCGCCGCGCTCCCAACTCCGCCCAACGACCCCAAGTTTGTGGCCCCCGCCCCGCGCCCGCCTGGCCGTGCTTACCTCGCTGTGGGCCGCCCGCGGAGCCGGAGGGCAGCGGCGCGGGTCCCGGGGCGGCGGCCGCGCTGCGCCCGCCCAGGCGCCGCTCTTTGTCTGCGCCGCTCCCTCCTCCTGCCGCCGGGCGGACGCTGCCGGCCCGGGCGGACCCCGCCGGCCCGGGCGCCGCGAGCCTCCCCGCAGCCGAGCCCTCCCCTCCGCCCGCCGTCCGCTCGGCCGCGCGGCTCCGGCCTGACGATCCCCGCGGCGGCGGCGGCAGCGGCGGCGGCGGCGGCGGCGGCGACCCTCCCCCGGCGCGCAGCGCCCGCCTCCTCCGCGCTCTTCCTCCTCCTCCCGCGCTCCTCCCCGGCAGCGCCGTGACGCCGCCCAGGGGCCGGCCCAGGCCCGGGCACGCGGGGCGGGGACCCGAGACCCACCTGGGGCGCCCCCCGGCGCCGCCAGGCTCCGCGCCCGGGTCCCGGTACGGGCGCGGGTATAGCGCGGGCCTGCGGGACGCTCCGCTCTGGAGGCGCAGCACTGGCCCGGCGCCGGGGACAGGAAAGGGTCCCCACGCCCGAAATTGCGCGCGGGCGGTGGGGGGCAGGCTGGGTGGGTGGGGAGGAGAGTGAAAACATAGGCTGCAACTTCCAGCCTGGGATGCCTGCCGGGTGGGCTTTGCGTCCTCTTTTTTGTTTGTTTGATGTCCTTATCGCGAAGCTGTAGTTGCTGGGCAGCCGCCCCCCTCCCGGAAGCATTCCCACGGCACTCAGCTAAGCAGGCCTGGTGTCCATCAGAAAAGTGACTTAAATAAAAATGTCACTTCCTCCTTGTAATTGCTTGTGGGCATTTTTATTTATTTGTCTTGCATCTATTTACTTTCCCAACCAGACACGTTTTTAGTCCATCATCCCTGTCTGAGGCACTTCCTAAAGGGAGAAGAAACTCGACCTCTGTTGCCTCCCAGGCATCCAGGCCAGCCCCAGCCAGTGGAATCCTGGTTGCACACCCATGGGGACAGGATCCGAAGAGGAGCTGCCCGAATGTGCCCCTAGAAGGAGTGTCGCTAATGATGGGACTGTTCAGCTCACCCAGCCTCAAGTTGTGGCTAGCCTATAAACAAACTTGGAAGATTAAAACCCAAAAGCAAGGGGAAAGACGCAAGTTTCCCTTTCACAGACACATGCATCCGGATGTCTTTTCTCCTCCCCATATGGTTTCCCAAAGGAAATCCTAATATTCAAATGATTCTGATTTCCTGGCAGGATAGCCTGCATCCATGTTAATGAGATTCTTTCTTAGGCTGCTGGTCTCTGCTTACTATTAAGACAATAATAATTTATCCAAGGTTACAAGGCAGTATTATTTGATTCAGTCATCTGCTTCCTTCCAGAAAGGAAGTACCCAAGGACAGGTAACTAGAGTCAGTGTAGCTTTGAAGTCAGACAGGTGAGTATTTGTTGACTTCCTGAACTGTGTAACCTTGCACAGGTGGTCTTAGCCTTTCTAACATCTGTCAAATGGGGAGATAATATTTACCTACCTCCTATGTGAAGGATTCTGGCAGTAGGTAGCCCTCAATAGCTCAGTAAGTGGAAGAAGGCACAGTACACTGAGCAGGGATCAGGTACAAGCTCAGGGAATCAGGACAGCCTCCCTTTTCCTTGTTTTGATCCTGTGAAAGAAGCTACTTCAGTTCATCCTTTTGTGCAAGCCTCGTGTTACTAATATCTAGCTTTACAATAAGGAAAGAAGAATACTAGTCATCAGTCTGCCCAATTTTAAATTAATTTACTCAAAATAAGTATAACAATGTTGACCCAGTTTCTAGCTTGTTTGCTTTGTAAACTTTCACTGAATCGTGGTTGTTGCATGCCTCTTCCTTCTCTGATTTTTTAGAAAGTCACCGATGTCATTATCTATCTACATCCAGTGGCCCTTTATCAATCTTTATCCTATGCAGTTTTCTGAAGTATGTGGCATTTCTGCTATTTCCAGAAACACCATCATCTTTTCATTCATCAAACACAGCCAGTTCTGATTCTTTTACCTTTCTGACCTACCCATCTGCCTCCTCTAGAGAGTTTGTTGTCTTCCCACCCTCTAAAAGTAATATCCCCAAGGCAGATGGTGGTCCTTTGTTTTTATTCTGATATGCACCTTTTTTTTTTTTTTGAGAGTTGATTGTTTTTTGTACACTCCCTGTCTAAACCTTCATTGATTAACTCCCAGACCCCGTAGTCTTAGAGAGCTCCCCAGCTAATCTGCACTCCCTACACATGGCCCAGCATCTCTTCTAGGTCACCATGTTCAGAATGAAACTCATCTCCTCCCCAGACTAGCTCCTCCTCCCATGGTTTCAGGCCTGGCCAAGAGTCTACCAGGCACCTCAGCTCCTGGGAGAAACCTCATTGTCATCTTGGCTTTTCCTTCCCACTCTCCAAGTTCTCCCCAAGAAAAGCCAGGAGAGCGCTGAATGACACTAAGACCCCTTTCAGTCCACCCCCATGGTTCTGAGTCCTGGTGATTCTTAAACATCTTTTTGACTGCACCTTTCTTTCCATTTCCATCACTGGCATCGTAACTTATACATCATTCCTAGCAATGCTTATAAAGTATCTTGATTGAATTCTTGACATAAATCATCTCTAATCCACACACAATAGTATTGTCCCCATTTTACAGATGAAATCACTTGATCAGTGGATCAAATAACTGGGGTCAGAACTGCATGTACGTGACTCCAAAACTCTTGTTCATTTCCCCACAACTGCCTTCCAACTGGTCTCCCATTACTTACTTATTAAATCCCTCAGATTTGCACTGGACGTCAATGTCATCCTAACCTTCCTATAAATTGCTTCCATTTGCCGGTGGTTGTGCTTAAGAACTTCTCATGGTTCCCCATTTCCCACCACGGTCTCCTCAAAAGTTATGTGATGACAGAAGACTGAGCATTTTCCCCCGGGGAGGCTGGGGGATTTAGCCCTGAGTGGCCTGTGTGAGTTTCCTGGGGCTGCCTTAACAAATGACCGCAAACTGGGTGACAGAGGTTATTTTCTCAAAGTTCTGGAGGTCAGAAGTCTGATATCAAGACACTAGCCTCTTTCCGAAGGCTGTAGAGGACAATCCTTCCCTGCCCCTTCCAGCTTCTGGCGGCTGCAGGCATTCCTTGGCTTGTGGCAGCGTCACTCCCACCTCTGCCTCTCTGTCTTCACACAACCTGGTTCCCTGTGTCCTTTCCCTTCTCTCTTTTTGTAAAGACAAGGACCATTGAATTTAGGGCTCACTGTAGTCCAGCATGATGTCATCTCGACATCCTTATCTTACAACATCTGCAAAGACCTTTTTTCCAAATAAAGTCACATTCTCAGCTTCCAGGTGAACATATCTTTTAGGGCCAACATCCAACCCACTGGAAGGCTTAATATGGGGGAGACATTTCTTTGAAGCTTATGTTTTATCTAAAACTATACAGGTTTTCCTGCATTCTATTCCATTAATGTGTCCACACCTGTTTTACTGTCTTCAATCACAAAGTATTGAAAGCATAAAAAACATAGAGTGGAAGGAGGTGTAGTACACTTTTGTCTAAAATCACATTAGCATTACACATTATGACCTCTCTTCCAAAGGCCTCTCAAACTTAGTCCTGCCATACAATCTCCTTTTTACCTCTGTCCAGTGTAAGCTGTTTGCTTCAGTCACTCAGCTCTGCCCACAGTGCCACACTGAATCACACTAGTTTCAGCCTTCTGTGGTGTGAAGGCGGTTAGGAATTCCCTGTCCCCCTCCTTCTCTTTCAGATCTCCATTCAAGGCTTTCTCTAATCCCTCCTTGGACTCATGGAAAACACAAAGTGAGGTTGAGGGTGCTGTCCAAGTCAGACGTCAGAGGCTCAAAGCCTACCTTCAAGCCCGTGCCTTGGGATCATTTCACCTCTCTGAGCCTCAGATATTAATAGTGCTCTTGCAAAGCGTTGTGAGAATTAAAGGAGATAATGTAAACGTGTCTCAACTGTGTGTTCAGCACATGGTAAACACTCATGTCTGCTTTCTCATGACCTTCTCTCTTAACCATCAATTCAATGAAGCATATGTGGTGTAGTTCTATTTGTAAGGCATTATAAGGTCCACTTCAGGATTCATTCATTTGATGCAGATACCAAAGAACACCTGGATGTGCAAAGAGCAGATGTAAGATTGCATTATTCAGAGAGGTGATAACGCAAACTGGAGTGGAGTGAACAGATGGGAAAATAGTTTAGGAGAAATGGAAAGGAAAGATCCAAAAAGAAGGTTGAAACGAGCATACAAATAACTATAATATAAAACTAAATATGAACAGTACCGAAGAAAATATGTCTGGAGAATCGGGAGAGGATTTAGGCTTTAGGCTTTATGAAAGGTGGTGGCATTGGCAATGACCTTGAGAGATGACATGGTGAGAAGCTGCCTTTAATTGGGCTGCCCCGTGTCTAGCCCCTTCCCGGTTTTAGAGAGACCTGTCTGAACCCTGGAGGGAGGCAGAGTGGGCACCTCAATCTCTCCATTCCCAGAAGCCCTGTGAGAATGAACAGCCTGGAATTGGCCAGTGGAACCCTCCCACTCAAGACTGTGAAACTGGAGAGGGTGACAAGGACAAGGGAGGGTGAAATTCAATTTGCCATAGCTGAAATAGTCCCAGCACGTCCCTCCCACAGGAGTGAGCCAGCTCCATTCTCACCCCTTCTGCTCTCCAGTTCCCCTGTGAGCTACTTGATATTCTTCTAGTAAATTCTCCTGTTCTGCTTAAGGTACCCAGAGGCACTTTCTCTTTTTGCAACCCGAACCCCTGAATAATGCAAATGGTAGCATTTTGAAAGGTGGAGATAGACAGGGAGAAAATTCCCAGTGGCGGCAGCTCAGAACCCTGAGGCAGACAGGGGAATGTGGGAGGACCCCGTAGGGACAGGGAATGGCCCACTTGCCTAAATGGAGCAGAGACTGCACAGAGCGGATCGCGAGGCCAAGAAAGAAAGCGGTTACGTGTGGACATCATCTGGGCTCAGCCCAGGAAGACACAATTGGTGCATGCACGGAAGGACAGCTGGAGACAGGAAGAGCAGACAAAAGTTTGCATTTCTAAGAGAGTTCATAACCCCAACTGCAAATGGATGGGAAAGTGTTTTAGGAGAAATGGAGGAGGAGGCTCAAAATGAATTGGCAGCTGCTTGAATGCGGGGGACCAAAGAGAAAGAGAATGGGGCACGAATATAACCTGAGGCTTTGGATGCCCACATCCACAAAGATAACGGTGCCAAGATCCCAAATAGAAAAGTGGGGAGGACTGGCTTGTGAGGGATGAACAGTTTTGCTTTTGTACATTTGTTAAATGTAAAGAAGAATAGTTATTGCCAACTTACTACATGGAGAGCGCACTGCAGGAGGTACACAAATGAGCAAGCCACAGTTCCTGCCCTGAAGTGCCTCTGTGCTAGAAAAGTTGCTATTACTGCTATAAATACCCTGCTGGAGTAATGAGCCTATTGCTCTTTAATTGTGTCATTCATCTCAGCGACGATATGAACGCCCTGAGGGCAGGAGCCACTCCTGGTTTACCTGTACGGCCCTGACCCTTCTCCTGCCTACCCACTATAGAGCAGACACTTTGCAAACCTTTCACGATGGATGGAAATTCCACACTTATGAGTGCGTCAAAGAGGACAGTGAGCATTAGTGAAGAAACTTAAAAGGAGGCCATTAGTAACTCACTATGAGAATCTCAAAACAGATACTGGTGGATTTTCGCATTTCATTTCACCTGCATGAACACATGGGGAAGAGACAAGTCTTAAGATGGCACAGTGGTTTCACACCCAAACTACAAAGTACCTTTTCACTACCTCATCAGACCCAAGAAGGGGCAGCTTAGAAACCCATGAAACCCATCTCTCAGTGACTGGCAGGATTAATTTTTTACAAACCACCACTACAAAGAGTTAAAGTTCATACACACACCCCAAAAAAGTGGGGTGTCCTCTATGGATGATCAGTACGATTCTCCTGCCTCTATCTAAGAACTGTGATCTGGACTTCAGGAAGTAACTATGCTCTATTTAGTTGTGTAAATAAAGGAAAAACAGATGAAGTAACACTATAAAGTTGAATGTAAGTTAGGGTATCAAAAAAAAAAAAAAAAAAAGGAACGGAAGTGCACTTAAACACTGACCTATTTTTCAGTATGTGTTTTATCAAACGCTTCCTGTGGTGATCAACGTTACACATCACAACTTCATAACTTTAAAATGTAACAGGTGCTTGAGCCGAAAAATAAAAATGATCACAACTTTACATTGTTTTTGATTGTTAGCAGCAGGGCAGAGTTAGTTTCAGATAGGAACAATTTTAAGAGAGTCTGTAACTTTAGAAAAGCTAAGATTTGACGCAAATTTCCATTTTGAAATCCGCCTTAGGTGAACATCGTGGACGAGACATTTATGTTAGCTACAATAACCCTCAATTAATCAGAATGCCTCAGGAAGGACTTGTTTTGCTAAATTAAATTTTCATGTTGGTTAAAGATTAACCAGACATTCCCTTCAGCTGGAACATAAATTGAAATTAAAAATATATGTACGTATATTGGAGGCAGATATCTCACCTTGGAAAGCACAGGGCAGTAAATGAAATGAGTCCCTTTTTGATGTGGGGTGCCTCGTAATGTCTCAGAGTCATCATTCTGAACATGCATCCTCATTTTATAGTGTTAAGTTTGTAGAAGATTGAGTAGAAGAATCTGTACTAAGTCAGAGCCATGTGCTCAAATTACTTTTTAAAAAGTTAATAAAATTTGCTTGTTTTCCTGCATTTGCTGCCTTTTTCTGAAAATAAAGTGCTGAGTAGGAGACTGCCATTGAGTGAGGGCTCCAGTAACTTACAGCCTAGTCATTCAGTGCTTACATACATGTTTTAAAAGGGAAGACTTCTAGCTGGGATCGGTGGCTCATGCCTGTAATCTCAGCACTTTGGGAGGCTGAAGTGGGTGGGTCACTTGAGGTCAAGGGTTCAAGACCAGCCTGGCCATCATGGCGAAACCTCATCTTTACTAAAAATACAAAAATTAGCCAGGCATGGTGGCACATGCCTGTTATCCCAGCTACTTGGGAGGCTGAGGCAGGAGAATTGCTTGAATCCAGGAGGCGGCAGAGGTTGCAGTGAGCCAAGGTCCTGCCACTGCATTCCATCCTGGGTGACAAAGTGAGACTTCATCTCAAAAATAAAATAAAATAAAAATAAAAGGGAATACTTCTAAAATATAAAGCAATTCTCAACTAGAGTACTGGTAAGTGGGATGTTGCTTTTTTTAAAATCACAGTCTTCACTAAAGAAAAAATAAGTTAATAGGAAGGTATGTTTTAGAGACACTGTAACGTAATCTCTTTTTCACTCTGCAGTGCACTGGACGGCTTTCTTCTGCGAATTTGATGCAAATCCAGCTGAGAGTAGGCTGCATTGAGGAATAATCCTGTGTAGCTTCCTGTCTGCGTTGCCTTCCCTTCCATCCATGATGCGGTACTCTCTTTCCTTGGAGTTCCTCTCATTCTCCGAAACTCTACTGGGGTGTATAGCCAAAAATGCCTTGTTTTCTAGTAATTTATGTCCATATGATATTTTAAGATCATAAACTGATTCAGGGCAAAATTATTATTATTATTATTATTATTATTGCTATTATTATTTTTTCTTGGAGATGGAGTTTCACTCTGTTGCCCAGGCTGGAGTGCAATGGCACGATCTTGGCTCACTGCAACCTTCGCCTCCTGGGTTCAAGTGATTCTCCTGCCTCAGCCTCCTGAGTAGCTGGGACTACAGGCACATGCCACCACGCCTGGCTAATTTTTGTTTTTTGGATAGAGATGGGGTTTCACCTTGTTGGCCAGGGTGGTCTCGAACTCCTGACCTCAAGTGATCTGCCCACCTTGGCCTCCCAAAGTGCTAGGATTATAGGAATGAACCACCAAAATTATTTCTTTGACTTCCCCAGAGTATCTCACTGACACCTCATACAAAGTTGGCAGTTAGTGATGCTTTTTGAAGGAAAGGTGTGGGATAAAAATACATTATTTAGAAATATCATTTTTTAAATGCAAATGGGTTTAGCTACGTACCATTGTATAAGTTTTTATTATTAACACAATAGTTGTTAATAGCTATCATTTGTTGCATTCTTACCGCTGGCCAAGCACGCTATCTAATACTCACAACCCCAGTGAGGGAGGCATGAAGACCCCCATCTTATAGATAAGGAAACTGAGGGTGAAAAGCTTTGAAAACCTGTCTAAGGTCACAAAGCAAACAAATGGTTGTGATTTCTTTCTCATGATGTTTCTGACAAATACCTAATATTGATTTACAAAGTATCTGAGAAGTGCAACCAAGATCAATAAATTGCACTTATTTTAATATCCTATTAAATCACTTTCATGTTGAGAATTCTTAACAGAGTTACTGATTTCACCCACTTTACTCTAATTTTATTAGACACTTCACATGTCTGCACTGGGCCAGGGGTCTCAGGGCGTAGGGAGGTGTTAGAGAGGACTTGCACCTTTACCTGCAGGGACTCAGACTAGAGAAGTGACCCCTCCTGAAGGCCAGCACTCAGAGCCACACTGGATGGGGTGTTGTTTCCTATTACTGCCATAGCAAGTCACTACAAAGTCAGGACCTTAAACACCACGGTTATGATCCTTCAGTTCTGTGAGTCAGAAATTCAACCCAGGTCTCTCTGGGCTAAAATCAGGGTGGCAGTGGGGCTGCGTTACCTTTGGGAGGCTCTAGGGGACCATTCATTTCCTTACTTTTTCCTGCCTCTGGAGGTCACACGCACTTCTTCCACGATGGCCTTTTCCTCCACCTTCAAAGCTAGCAGCGATGCGTCTTATCTGACCCTGCTTCCATTTCTCAGTCTCTCTCACTGCAGCCCAGAAAGGTCACCCTCCCTTTAGGACTTGTGATTGCAGAGGGCTCACCTGGACAATCCAGGGCCATCTGTCCATCTCAAAGTTGGTAGCCTTACTCACCTCTGCAAAGTCCCACCGCCGTGGAAGGGAACATTCACAGGCTCCGGGGTTATGGGCAGGGGCAGCTTTGAGTGGTCATGATTCTGGAGCATTATTCCTGGACAGACTTTAAATCCTGTATGGAGGGCGTGGGCAGAACCAGGATGCCACAGAGAAGACGAGAAGGAAGAGGGGATATTCTGGCCTCTGGAACCACTGGAAGGGAGAATTTGAGGAGGAAATGAGCCTGCTGTATACAAGAGAATGAGGACACATCACTCCTCCTGTGAGTGCTGTCTGGAGCCCCTGGCCCAGATGACCATTGTGGGTTAGAGGAGGTAGGGCATTTATTTTGCCCACCTCCATTCATGAGTCACACACCCCACCTGACACGGTTTGGTTCTGTGTCTCCACTCAAATCTCATCTCCAATTGTAATCCCCGTGTGTTGGGGGAGGGACCTGGTGGGAGGTGATTGGATCATGGGGGTGGTTCTCCCCATGCTGTTCTCATGATAGTGAGTTCTCACGAGATCTGGTGGTTTAAAAGTGCGTGGCAGTTTCCCTCTCTCTCCTGCTGCCATGTGAGATGAGCCTTGTATCCACTTTGCCTTCTGCCATGATCGTAAGTTTCCTGAGGCCTCTCCAGCCATGTGGAACTGTAAGTCAATTAAACCTCTTTTCTTTATAAATTACCCAGTCTCAGGTAGTCTATAGCAGTGTGAAAATGAACTAATACACCACCTAAGAGGCAAGAGGAGAAGTTTAGGGAGACTGATGATTTCTTGAACAAGGAAGTGAGGAATTAAGAAGATATTTTGGATCCAACCACAAAATTACAGGAAACACAGGGGACAGAGAACGTGTCCAACTATACTGGGAATGCAATCAGCAAAATCCAGACTGTGGTATTATGAAGGACAAAATACCTGGCTTCTTCCACCCATGTTGCTAAGAAAACTAAACAAAGGTGGACATTGAACCTATAGGTTAAGAGACCTAAAATACATTTTAATAACCAAAAGAAAATGAGCCACAGTGATTAACGATGCATGAAAAACAGAAAGGAAAGAGAGAACTCTTGAGGGGGAGGAGATGGAGATTTGGAGGTGGGTGTGGTTATAAGAGTGTTTGCTTTACAGTGGTTCATTTGGCCATATATTTGCTTCCTGTGGTTTTCTGTAGGTGTGCCACATTTATCAATAAAAACATGAAATGCTGGTGATGTATTTGGGAAGACTGTCAGGTGGGGTCATGCAAGAAATGTGGAGACAGACAGAAGCTGTGAAGGTCACAGCATTGGGCTGGATGGGATTGAGGAACCCTGCCCATGGCAGTCACACTAGAAACGAACAGAAAGAGAGGGATGTATGTGGTCCAGATGAGGTAACACTAGACAGGACAAAGTCGCTGGCTACATATTGGGGTCAAAAGAGAAGAATGTGTATTCTATAGTTCTACTTAATCCAGAAGATGCATCAGAAGAAACAGAGCCTGCTCTAAGCTCATGAGGGACCTGGCACCCTTGCTTTGCCTAGAGTCCCAATTGGTCTCCTTAAGGGACCATCAGCAGCTTCCTCAGATGTCCTGATTTCTAGATATTAAAACCCAAGACAAGGGCTTGTATGTGAGTAGTTCATTTGGGGAGTGGTGCCAAGAGAGGAACAGGAGAGCCTGGGAAGCATGAAACATGCAAGGATAAAAAGCTAGAATTATAAGGATAGTCCCTCCCAGACACTGGCCCCACAATTTCTCACTGACTCCATAGCCATGTTTCATACAAAGTTTTCCTAGTTTTTCCTGTTTTTTTTTTTGTTTGTTTTTTTTTTTTTTTTTCTGGTTGTTCTCACTGGGGGATTGGTCCAGAAACAATTTGGGCATCCTTTTGGATGTTAAGAGAAATTACATCTTTCTCAACCAAGGAAAACAGTCCCTGTAGCTATCAAGTTTGCAGGCTAACCTTCTGAAACTGCTCTGAATTACTGAAGAAAGGAGTATTGAATGGGTGAAAGGTGGCAGGGGGGTTTTCTGTAACTTTCGTGGGAGGCTGCCTTGGGGTTGATTGAGATACTCATACCATGTCTGAGTGTCCCGTGCTGCTGATGCTAACAGTGAGGCATTCTGGAAGTCAGCAGCCTGTTGGAGTCCCCGTGTCTGGAGCCCTATCATACTGTCCAGACCCTCAACCCCACCCCTCAGACCCCACCTCAACCCCGTCTCAATCTCTCAGGTCTCACCTATGGCTGAGCCCACCTTTTGTAACTTCTCTTCCAAGCTAACCTTGAATATCATTTAACCCATTTATGCCTGAGGTTGCAATTTTTTGTGTGTAAAAATTCAGACTTTGGCGATGACCTTGAACATTAGGATATAAATAACTCCCACAAGCTTAGCTCTCCAATAATGAAACACTAGGCATAAATGGGTTAAGCCTGATTTCAATAATATACACACATTCCTAGTGTGGTTTGCCTTAGACCTCAAAACCTCTAGATTTCTATGTTATTCAAAGATTGGTTCCAAGGTTAAATGAAAACAAGCAGGTCTCACTTCAATAAATTATTTCTCCTATCCAGTCAGTATAAGTGGGCAGCATGGTGGGGGGCGGCACGGGGGAGAAATGTGTTGCTGTTGAAGAAATTAGTCTAAAACCTGTACTAATTGGATAAACACCAACATAATTTAAAAGTAGATATGATTGTTTGATGCAGATTGTTGTAGCAGATGCTGTCAGTGCCTGCCTGACATCCTCCCTAGGGATCACCAGCAGCTTTGTTGGACAAGGCCCCCACTTCCTTATACACCGATGCCTTCCTCTCTCAAGCCCTGGGTTGCTCTCGCTGGGGGCTTTCTCTGGCTATAGGCATGTGCTTGACCCCGAGGTAGGAGCAGAGCAGCAGTGCCAGGGAGCAACCCTTCCTGAACACCCCAACGTGCATCTGTTCATAAGTGCCCAGCTTTCTCTCCTCTTGGTGGAACAATGCTGTGGTGTGTTCTATATGGTCTCCTGGAAACTCCCCAGTGAGACTGCCCCAGCTGTCCAAAGCTGGGACCTGCTGGTGACCTTCCTTCCTTCTCACATCTCATGCACTCCCTGTACCTCTTGGGACACTTACCTTATTAGCCTGCTTAGGCTGCCAGAACAAAGACCCACAGACCAAGGGGTTAAATGACAGACATTTATCATCTCACAGTTCTGAAGGCTGGAAGTCCAAGATCAAGGTGCCAGTAGGTCTGGTTTCCACAGGCCTCTATCCTTGGCTTGCAGATGGCCAACTTCTTGCCATGTCCTCACATAGCCTTTCTTCTGTGCATGCACATCCCTGGTGTCTTCCTCTTGTAATGACATCAGTCCTATTGTATCAGGGGCCCTCACCTTTATGACTTCATGTAACTTTGTTTACCTCTTTAAAGGCTCCATCTCCAAATACACTCATATTGAGGGTCAGGGCTCCAACATCTGAATGGGAGAGGGGGCACAATTTAGTCCATAACACCAGCCAAATGAATTACTTATGCCCAAATCCTTATTTCAGGGTTGGAACCCAAATTAAAACAGCATATATCCGAAGTTGTTATAAAGAATATACACATGCACGTGCGCGCACGTGCGCGCGCACACACACACACACACACACACACACCTGGTTTGACAAAGCTGGGATTCTTCACAGCAGAAAATGCCTCCAAGCATCCCAAGCCAGATAACCCACAGCCTTGCAATATACCACCCAAGAATAAAGTTGGGAGGTGGAAGGGCAGCATTTTTTCTGAAAAGAATGCACGTATGGACTCAAGGGTTTTGGTTTCTCTGCACCCAGCTTTTTTCTGCTCCCCCATTATCATCGTTCTACACAAAGACATGTGGGTGCACGACTAATCTTGACTGATGGAAGGAAATTCAGGAGACAGATTACTCAGGGAAGTTTGTCTCCGAGCCTTGCGTAATGTGTTTTCTTGGCACGTCTCTAAAGCAGTTCAGGGGAAAATTTTTCAGGCTCCTCCCTCATGACTTCAGATGGTCGCCCATCCTCACAGGAGAGTCACTTACGGGACCGCAGAACCAGCGGACTCTCCCAGCCTGGGGTCTGAACAAAGCTCACATTTGGCACATGCACACACTACTATTTTTCAAATATAGGCAATGCTGCGGTGATGAATAAAACACAAACTCATTTTGCAGTGTTACTGAATTCATTGTAGCTTTTAGCCATCTGCTTTTTAATCAAAGGAGATTTCAACTACGTACAACCACAAACACATGAAGATCTTCAAAAAAATATGTTTCCGTAAAAGGGATCCTCCTCCTCAAAATGTTGGAGTCATTGTTCTCACTGGTAACACAGAGACATTTCTCACTCAGCAGAGTCTCCTCAGGCAGGACCTAAGACAGAATCTGTAATCTGCTTCCTGTCCACGGCCCCCTCAACCCTAGAATAGTTTCCTTAACTGGAATTGACCATGCCAGCAGTTCTTTTGTTTTAGCTCTTCTTGTCCCGTACTTCCTCTTTTCTACGTTGCTCTCTTCTCCTGCCTATATGCCTCATTCCGGTCAGGTAGGTTTTCCTTCCTCACTTTGATCAACACTTCCTGTATTCTTCGCCTGCTTCTTGTAATCTCGTTTCATTAAAAAGCCATCTTGACTCCATCCACGTGTGTCACTATCAGGTGTGAAGACCTTCACCTGAATGCAGAGATGAAGAATTAGACTAAAGAAGATTCACTCAAATGTTTTTTAAGTCTTAAGTGGGGGGGGCCATGCCTAGTGGAGCAGGTGTAGCTGGTGTCTAGCCATATCCCCTTGGAATGTACCATTCCCTGCACACAGACCTAACTTCCACCTGCCCCCACCTGCAACACATCACCTTCAGGCCCTCTTTGCCCAACACAGCCTGTTCTACCCAAGGGCAGGGCAGGGCAGGAGTGCTAGGACACTTATACCTCCTAGAGTTGCCTCAACCAATGACTGATGGGAACTAGCTGATAAATAACCCAGCTCCTCCCCGTCTTATAACTCTGGGATGCCTACACTGTAGTAGGTCCCAGAGCTCCCCAGTGAGGTTAGGCCCCAGGTATTCACAGTAATAACTTCCTTCATAACAAACCTTATATTGTCTTCCTTCTCAAATGACATTCTTGTACTCCAATCCTTGTCTCAAAGATTGTGTATGAAGGAACCCACATTAAGGTGCCCTGGAAAGTCATTTACCCTTGCACACTTTAAATAGTTATTTGTAGATTAAAGAAGAGGACATTTTGGCTGTTATCTTCTTACTTCTTAGATTTATAATTCCATTACCTGGAGTCAACACTTAAATACCCGTAACCTGGACAAGGCACTTAACTTCTTTGTACCTCTGTTTCCTTATTGTAAAATAAGGGCTTGTACTAAAATAGTGATTTTCAAAATGTGGGATTCCCCTGAAGTACTTGAAGGATTCTCCAGACGAGAGTGAAATCTGAAAATGAAAAGGCACTTATAGAATCATACAAACTAAGTTGTGAAATTGCAGGTGAAGGGGAGAGATCCACTGGGTATTGAGAAACAGTTCTCCATGGGTGTCTCGCATTTCTGCACATCTTGGTCTCTGCATGGGCAACCTTGGTCTCGGACTGTCTTTTCAAAGATGTTGTATATCAAAGAGCCTTGGAGAATAGAGATCATGTCTCCCAACATAGCAATGATAAGTTTGTTTGCTTTTCAGTGTAATAAAGATAATTTTTCTGTCCAGTGCAATGGTGAGCAGGTTTGTTTGCTTATAGCTGATTATAAGATATTGAAGTTCCCTGGCTCTGGGTTCCTCAGCAGTGATGTAAATGCACTGTGTGCCCAGTATCTCTCTGGGAGTCTGCATGTTATTCTCATGGGACCTAGGAGGCAGGGGAAACCATGGTGGACATGAGGCTTGTGCTACTTGCTGCGCTGTGAGTACTAAAGCTTTTTGTCTCTGACCCAGGAATCTCGTTTCTTCTGTGCAGCATTCGCAAAACTATGGCAAGCTAAATGTTTAGCTTACAAGTTGGGTAAAATCTCAGACCCTTCACACTACTTAATGTTATCCCTGAATCCTGTGTCATTGGAGTCACCAATAAAATGTGGGCTGAGAGGAGGTTTACACAACACAATAATCACCATTTTCCACCAACACAGTCTAAAATAGAATCTAAGGGTGCAGATCCAAGGTTCTGAAATAATTCGCTCAAAGACTGAGATTAGTAAAATCTTTAAATTTCAAATAGGCAAGTGTGTGGATGCTGGTAATTTCCCCATTCTGATTGTATTTGTATATATTCTTGCAGGCAAGAAAGGGATATTTATCACTTTATAAAACACTCACCACAGACCTATTAAGAGAACATTTTAACTGCTTAGAACTCTAGTAACACCAGAAACAACTTTATAAAAATGTATCAATGTCTCTATAATGGGTGACAGCAGTGATAGAAAAACAATTCACATAAAAATTATTGCCAGTGTGTGTGCAGGCAGTGTATTTGCATAAGAAGCACTGCCTGTTACAAAGAAGGCAACTTTGTGTTTTAAGTGTTTGATAGTGTCATACAAATTGACAACTCTATTAAAGGATTGTCTTCACATTGCAAACTTTTCAGTTGTTTACAGTGATGAATGGGGTGAATTCCAGCATTTACTTTTCATATTGAAGTTCACTGGTTATACAGCAGCAAGGCATTGGTGTCACTACTTCCAATGAGACAGAAAATTACTATTGTGTAGTAGAAGCATCTTTAGCTAAAACTCTCAAATATAGCATGACTGCATTCCTTTGCATATCTTGGTGATATTTTTAAAGAACTAAATTTGGCAATGTAAGGCCCCTATGTCACCAGGTCTAAAATTACAGCTAAAGTGTCGGCAGTGAATATGAAAGCTAAAGCTGGGACGCAACATGCAAAACAAAGCAAATTAGACTGTTCAGATTATTATCTGACAAAGAACTGTATATAACTCTATCTGATTTTTGAAAAATTAATGTTTGTAAAATATTTTTTTGTCAAAGGTATATTTGAAAATTATCTTTGGCCCAGCAATCATTAAAACAAGTATTTTACTTCAGATTTAACAAGTATTAAGAAATAATGATGTTTATTTGATATTGTTAGATACATTTTACCTATTTCTGTATCAAGTTTCTGAATTCGTTTAATTGACAGATATCCTAGATTGCAACATACACTATTTTTAAGACTTTTACTCTTTGGAACTACTTGTCTTGCTGAATCACAATCATTTCTATACTGTACAACCACACTGTAGGGGCCATAAGACTATATCTGGTGTCTGTTAGGTCCCAGTCTCTAAATCATGTATTCATATTACTGCTCTCAATTATTGCTTTATGAGTAAATGTTATGAATTTGAAGGTACAAAATACATTTATGCTAATAAAATACAACATTTTATATTTTGCTTATTGGAATTCTACTTACAGTTTTGTTTCTGTAAAAAGCTTCTATGGGTAAAATATATTTTGAAAATTCCTGGACTAATTGAATTTTTTTTTTTTCTTTTTGAGACAGAGTCTCACTCTATCACCCAGGCTGGAGTGCAGTGGTATAATTTCGGCTCACTGCAACCTCCGCCTCCCAGGTTCAAGCAGTTCTCCTGCCTCAACCTCCTGAGTAGCTGGGATTACAGGTGCGCACCACCACGCCCAGTTAATTTTTGTATTTTTAGTAGAGACAGGGTTTCACCCTGTTGGTCAGGCTGGTCTCGAACTCCTTACCTCATGATCTGCCCGCCTTGGCCTCCAAAGTGCTGGGATTACAGGCGTGAACCACCACGCCCAGCCTGGACTAACTGATTTTTAAGGTTCTTTCACTTTTTGAAGACTTGACTCCTCTAATCTGAACTTGAAACAAATTTCTACATTTGCCAAAAGACTGAAATATTACCTAAATTAGACATATATCCCGAAAATGCACGTGCGTGTGTGCTCGTGCACGCACACACACACATACCCGTTTCTGTCTTGTAGTTCAGCTTTACTGTCTCTGATGCAATCCAGGTGCCATCCATCATCACTCAATCAGATGTGCCAGCTTCTTGGATCGTCCAGTTTGTGATTCCTCACTTCCCTTCCCTCAAGCTAGTTCCCTTCCCTCAAGCTAGTTCCCTTCCCTCAAGCTAGTTCCCTTCCCTCAAGCTAGTTCACTGCTTATGTATACTTTTGCTGAAAGATGAATGGAGAAATTTATACAAAACAACAACAAAAATGGAAAGCAGGGTGGGTGCAGTGGCTCACGCCTGTAATCCCAGCACTTTGGGAGGCTGAGGCACGTGGATCACTTGAGGTCAGAAGTTCGAGATCAGTCTGGCCAACACGGTGAGACCTCCGTCTCTACTAAAAATACAAAAATTAGCCAGGTGTGGTGGCAGGCGCCTGTATTTCCAGCTACTGAGGAGGCTGAAGTATGAGAACTGCTTGAACCCGGGAGGTGGAGGTTGCAGTCAGCTGAGATGGTGCCACTACATTCCAGCCTGGGCAACAGAGCAAGACTCCATCTCAAAAAAAAAAAAAAAAAAAAAAAAAAAAAAAAAAAAAGAAAAGAAAAGAAAGAAAGAAAAAGAAAAGCAGCTAATTTTGGTATTTTGTTAACCCTAACAAAAAGTTTTTAATGGAGTAAACCTTTAGAATTATTAACTGGGACAATATTTTAGTCTTTTCTGCTGCAAAATGAAAATATCTGCAAGATGAAAAGATTCTGGAGAAACCTTGTATCACACAATTGAAATACCCTATATTCCTGATCATGGCTTTGTGCCCCCAGGGTATGTATTAGCTATCCCTTGCTATACAACAAATTACTTTAAAATATTAGTGTTGAAGTGATGCACATGTAGTATCTCACAGTTTGCATGGGTCAGAATTCCTGGTACAGCCTAGCTGAATGCCTCTGAGTCAAGATCTCCATGAGATTACTGTCCTGCTGTTGGCCATGGTTGTGGTCTCATCTGAAGGCTCTACTGAAGGAAGAGGACCTCCTTTCAAACTCACACAGCCAGTTGTTAGCAAGATTCACTTCCACTCAGGCTGTTGTCCTGGGGGCCTCAGTTTCTCACTGGCTGTTGGCTGGAGGCCTCCCTCAGCTCCTTTCCCTGTGACCCTCTCCATGGACCAGCTCAAAACATGGCATGGTCATGGCAGCTCAGAATGACCAAGGAAAAGACCAAGCCAGGGTGTCCGAGACAGATGTCAAAGATGTTTTGTACCCCAATTGTGAAAATGACATCCTATCACTTTTTTCATATTCTATGTGTGATATGGTTTGGCTCTGTGCTCCCACCCAAATCTCATCTCCAACTGTAATCCCCACGTATCCAGGGAGGGACATCTAATCTTCATGTATCAAGGGAGGGAGGTGATCAGATCATGGGGGTGGTTTTCCCCATGCTGTTCTCATGATAGTGGGTGAGTTCTCAGGAGATCTGATAGTTTTATAAGTGTTTGGAAGTTCCTCCTTTGTTTTTCTGTCTCCTGCCACCTTGTGAAGAAGGTGCTTGCTTCCTGTTTGCTCTTGGCCAAGATTGTAAGTTTCCTGATGCCTCCCCAACCATGTGGAACTGTGAGTCAATTAAATCCCTTCCCTCTATAAATTACCCAGTCTCGGGTATTTCTTTATAGCAGTGTGAAATCGGACTAATATAGTGTGTTAGAAGCAAGTCTCGAGGTCCAACCCATACTCACGGGGAGTGGATTACACAAGCGCATTCAATCCAGGTGGTGTGGATGTTTGGATGTCATCTCAGAGACCAGCTACCATGAGATGTTGTGAAGAAACCTCATGCCTCTGCCTCAGTCCCTGTTAGCCCAGCGAGTCCACTTCCTACCTCCCAGTAACCTAAGTAAAAGCCTGGAATCACACAGTAGGCCTAGATGGCTGGCATTAATCTGTTCCTGAAATGAGAAGGAAGTACAGCTTCCTTATGCTGATTCTGCCAGCATTTTGTAGCCATCCAAGTCGATCAGGAAGGTGGTGGTGGCAATGATAAAGGCTCTAGCTCTCTTGTCATCAGGCACCTGCAAGTCTTTTTTTTTTTTTTTTTTGGAGACAGAGTCTCCCTCTGTCGCCCAGGCTGGAGTGCAGTGGTGTGACCTCGGCTCACTGCAACCTCCGCCTCCCAAGTTCAAGCGATACTTCTGCCTCAGCCTCCTGAGTAGCTGGGACTACAGGCGCCCGCCACCAGGCCCAGCTAACAGGCACCTGCAAGTCTTACCATGTGTCCCACAAGAACTGGAAATAGAGAGCCAAACTCTGCTCTGTAGAAATCGCAAGGCATGCCATGAAAGGCCCAGAGCGCCTCTCTTCCTCTCTAATCATACCTCGTCCCTACCTGTCATATCGTTACCATGCCTCACTGCTTATACAATGACTTTTTAAGGTTAAAAGAATTCTTTTCCCCGAATGAAGGTTGACATGCAGCAGGTATCCTGCAGCTAAGCCTTTGCAGCCCTGACTTGCTGCCTTGGTAGTTTCTAGAGCTTGCTAATTGGTGTGCACCCAGATTTCAGTCCTGTGCTTGCTTCAGCTGCTACTGAAAGCAGAAGCTGACAGTGCCAAGATCTGTGTATGGCCCAGGTTCCTGCTTCAGCAGCAGCTGCAAGAAGCACCACCTGGGCAAAGCTCTATCACCTGTCAGCTGCCACAGCTAATAAAAATAGCATCTGCATGATAGGGTTAAATAAAGGACTGGATATATGTTTGAAAAATGCATATTTACATGGAAAGACTGGTATGATAAATTAACTCATATCCTGAAATGCCGAGTAGACAAGAGGAGATGATAGTCTCCATTTGGGGACAAGATGCAAGATGAAATGTAACTCCTGTTAAGGCTGGCAACAAAGAACAAGAAAAGGCTTTGCTTCTCCCTGATTTGCATTACAACACAGTGCAGATGTGTGGTCCCAGGCTTACTCCAAATGAAGAACTCTCTTTCTAAAAGTTATATCAGTATTGCAGTCACTACTAGACTTAACGAAACCTAACTGCGAGAGCTTTTGGAATTCTATGGGAATGCTGGTGACTGTAGTGGCAGTAGCAATTTGATCCCCTGAGATTCAAGTTTCCCCGCCTCCCCTCAGTGCAGATTGCAGGGAGTGGAAAGACTTATGTCAAGAACTATTTTAAGGCTCTATACATTAACTAAAGACGTGCAACTAATTTCAGCCCCAATATGTAAACTTTTGTTAATTTAGACCTAAGACTAAAAATTGGGGCAAGTTAATGGGTCCTTCTTGTCCATCTTAAACACTCTGTTAAAGTCTTTAGAAATCATTCTTGACCAAGAATGAGGTAAATTCTGAAATATGGTAATTAGTTGCTTATAACACAAACAATTGGCAGTGTATCCTCCATCAAATCCTCCATATGAAGCAACAAGATTGCTAGAATTCTTCAAGTAGCTCTTCAAACACACATTTTTTTTTATTTCAATAGATTTTTGGGGAACAGGTGGTGTCTAGTTACATGGATAAGCTCTTTAGTGATTTCTGATATTTTGGTGCATCCATCACCCGAGCAGTGTACACTGTACCCAATTTGTAGTCTTTTATCCCTCACCCCCTTCCCATTCTTTCTCCCACATTTTCAAAGTCTATTGTATCATTCCTATGCCTTTGTGTCCTCATAGCTTAGCTCCCACTTTTAAACGAGAACATACAATGTTTGGTTTTCCATTCCTGAGTTACTTCACTTAGAATAATGGTCTCCACCCCCATCCAGGTTGTTGCAAATGCCAATATTTCATTCTTGTTTACGTCTGAGTAGTATTCCCTGGTGTGTGTGTGTGTGTGTGTATATATATATACACACACCATATTTTCTTTATTCACTCGTTGATTGATGGGCATTTGGATGGTTCCATATTTTTGCAATTGCAAATTGTGCTGCTGTAAACATGCAAATACATGAATGACTTTGGACCTCACAACTTTGTCAGTGCATAGGAGATACTGGGCTCTCCTATTCCTTTGTCGTAAGCTCCAGGAGTTTATCATTCTACTTTGAATGAAATCTGGCTGACAAAGCTTAAGGAAAAAGGTTAGGAGGAAAACTCAAGAGAGGATGAAAGGGCAGAACCATATGTGAAAGGCAGGGACAGCAAGCAGAAGGCAGACAGTTTGGATGAGCTGCTGCATCTGGGCTGCTCTATCTATCTCTCACATGATTCTTAAACATCACCAATTCCTATTTTAAAATTAAAAATATTTATAACAACAAATATTTGTATTTAATACAACTGTATTCTTTTTAAAGTAAATGTAACATAACCAATTTCAAACTTTCAGCATTGACAAAATAGAGAATTAACTTTTTGGGGGGCTTTTTTTGGTAACTGAAATAGTATTTGGATTGCACCTAGGGTACAATCTAGGATATATTCATATTTATCGTACTCTTTCCTACTGAATGTCCTGTGCTCAGTATTTCTGAAGTTTGTCTTTCATGCAAATCTTTTTTATTTTGTTTTGTTTTGGTTTTGGTTTTTTATTTTTATTTTTCCAAGACTGATCCTGCACTCTCGCCCAGGCTGGAGTGCAGCGGTGCGATCTCAGGTCACTGCAACCTCTGCCTCCCAGGTTCAAATGATTCTTGTGCCTCAGCCCCCTGCGCAGCTGGGATTACAGGCACCCGCCACCATACCCAGCTAATTTTTATATTTTTAGTAGAGACAGGGTTTCATCATGTTGGCCAGGCTGGTCTTGAACTCCTGACCTCAAGTGATCTGCCGGCCTCGGCCTCCCAAAGTGCTGGGATTACAGGCGTAAGTCACTGCGTCTGGCCTTTCATGGAAACCTTTATGCCAGAGATCAATGGATAAATAGTTTATTCTTCATGGGCCTTTACTCTATAAGCTGCTGAGGTCAAATTAATCTGTTCTGTAGTGTAAGAGGAGGCGCAGACAAGCAGGTGCACACAACTGACTCATGACAGGAGGCTAACTAAGCCTCCCCATCCCTTTCCACATTTCCCTGTAGCCTTATTCTGCATACAGGGCACTCTACATCATGGTCTCTGGAAGGGTGGCACAGCCGGACACCGGGCACAGTACTGAAATCTGAGGCAACTCTGGACAAACCCACTAGATTTGGAAGTTTCTTTGGTGGCTTCCTGTTCCAGCAAATAGAAGGGAATAAGAAGAGAGTGAGAAACTCTGTCATGCTTCTCCTAAACATGCCCCAGGGGGAAGAATACAACCCCAAAGAGGTGTAAGGATTCTAGGGGTCCTGAGATTCAAGAGGTCTTGAGCTCCTTTTCTCAGGTAGAGCCCCAGAAAGCAGCAAAAGCCCTCATCTGTGGCCAATCAGCTGGAGCTTCTCTTTGCCTCTGGATTCTCCCCATAGCCCAAAGGAGTGCAGGAGCAGCCCGTTAGCTCACCTACTATTGGACAACTGCAAGGATACTGGTAAAGGATGACCTGACCCTGCAAGATGTGAAGCTCCACAGTGACCTGGATCCACAGGAAGATGGACACCCCCGCAGTGCCAGCTTCGATGGATGTCACCACCCTGAGGGCCCTGTGTGCCTTCCCCTGACCTTCACAGGCCAGTCAACCTCAGGAAAAGCACGTGTGTGGGGGGGGAAGGGGGGATGGGAGCACACTGAAGTCATGATGGTTAAGTGCATGTCACCTGGGGGACTGTACCCTCCAAAGAGAATTAAGTTCATTTAAAGACTAATTAAGGCTCCCTTGAGTTTTAGATTTTTACCTGCTGTTCCTGCAGACTCCTATGTGAAGCTATACCAACAATTTCCCCAACTACATAAAATTATACAAAACGAATTCAAAAAGAACATTGTCACGTTTGTTCAGAGAGTGTGTATCGTGTAACATGAAATTATACTTTATTTTTTAACAGCTATGTTGAGGGAGAATTAACATTTTATAACTTGCACCTTTAAAAACTACACAATTTGATAGTTTTGACATATTTATACGCCCAAGAAACTGTCACTATCATCACGAAAAATCAACATATCATGCACAGATCTTCCTAATTCAACATCCTCAGTGGCTGGAAGACATAGAAAGGTCATGTGGTAAACTGAGCGACACTCCCCAGAAATACTAATGTCCTGATTCCTGGAACCTGTGACTATTGCCCCACATGGAGAAAGAGTCTTTGCAGATGTGATCAAGCTGAGGATTTTGAGATGGAAGATGATCCAGGAGGGCATCTGTCCTCCTAAATGCAATCCCATGTGTCATTTTAAGAGAGAGGCAGAAGGAATTTGACCACCGAAGAAGAAAAGGTCATGTGATGATGGAGGCAGAGGGAAACACAGTCAGATAGAGGATGCTATACACTGACTTCAAAGATGAAGGAAGGGACGGGATCTAAGGAATTCAGGGGATGAAATCCTGCAGGCTGGAGGAGGCAGCGAAACCAGTGCTTCCCTAGAGCCTCTGGAGGGAACACAACTCTGCTGACGTCATAGTTTTAGGACCTATAAAACCACGTCAGACTTCTGGCTTCCACATCTGTAGGATAATAGATTTCTATTGTTTTAAACCACTAAATTCACAGTAATTTGTTGCAACAGCCATGGGAAGTTCATACATGCATCTTTTGACTAGTCTGAATTAATAATTTTATAGCAATTAGATAGGATCTGAAGATAGAATGGACCAAAGACATTGACTCAGGGTCACTCAAGATGTTTAACCTTGTTGGAGATGTGGGGGTGGTCATGGTAGGGAGTGGGGGCCCTTCCCAGCCCCAGCGTACGCTGATTGTTTGAGGAACCAGCATCTCCTAATTTCCACCTTTCAAGGAATCTATTATATTAGTCTGTTTTAAAACTTAAATGTGTTATAAACCTTACACCAAAACTTTTGAAGATAAAGAAAGTTAATCCTAGATCATTTCATGGCCACAACCCAGCCACCACTATCTTTTTGGCATATTTCTTTCTTTCTCTTTCTCTTTTTTTTTTTTTGGCCACAACCCAGCCACCACTATCTTTTTGGCATATTTCTTTCTTTCTCTTTCTCTCTTTTTTTTTTTTTTTTTTTTTTGACAGAGTTTCACTCTTGTCGCTTCAGCCGGAGTGCAATGACACAATCTTGGTTTACTGCAACCTCCGTCTTCTGGGTTTAAGCGATTCTCCTGCCTCAGCCTCCTGAGTAGCTGGAACTGTAGGCATGTGCCAATATGCTCGACTAATTTTTTTGCATTTTTAGTAGACATGGAGTTTCACCATTTTGGCCAGGCTGGCCTTGAACTCCTGACCTCAGGTGATTCTCCCACCCTGGCCTCCCAAAGGGCTGGGATTACAGGCATATTTATTTTGAGTCTCTTTTCCCAAACTCATACTACATTTATAGTCCATTGTATGCTATGGTCTGTGTCCCGGTAAAAGTCCTGTGTTAAAACCTAATCTCTAAAGTGATGGTGTTAGGAGGTGGGCCTTTGTGAAATGATTAGGTCATGAGGGTAGAACCCTCATGAATGGGATCAGTGCCCTTATAAAAGAAGCTCAGGAGTGCATTTCTTTTCCCTTCTGCCCTGTGAGCACAGTGCGAAGACGCCATCTACAAGGAATGGGCCTCCACCAGGCACAGAATTTGTCAGTGGCTCCAGAACTGTGAGATATAAATGTTTATTGTTTTAAACCAGCTAGTTTATGGCATTTCTGTTATAGCAGTCCCAAAGGACTAAGACATTGCACTTAACATCCATAGAATTTCTCACCGCTTGTTTCACTCAATAATATTTTCTCATGTTACATTCTAATTGCTATAATGACTGCTAGCTGCGTACGATGTGCCACTAAGTGACTATACCAGAGTCCAGCTGCTGGACTTTTTTTCTAACTTTGTCATGTAACCTCTTTTGTAATCAACTTCCTGTATATATGTTTTTCCATGTTTGGGAACATTCCCTTAAACTAGAATTTTTTAAGTGGGATTATTGGAACAAGGAAATCATTTTTTAAACACCATACACATTTCCAAGTTCCTTTAAAAAAACACACAACACAGTCACAATGAAAGTACAGATTTCACTACACTGTGATTAGAACTGGGTAATGTATACATAATGTTAATTCAATTTTAAAAGTAAAGAACGTTGCCACCTTGTTGTTTTTATTTGCCTAACATTGATTACAAGTGAGAATCACTGAGTTTTTCCTCATATTTTGATGATTAGTTTTATTTTCCTGCCCATGAATGATCTGCTTGTATTCTTTGGCATTTAACTGTCAAGTTTACAATGTTCTTTTGCTCTCATGTGACCTCTTTTTATTTAATAAATACAGTAAGCAATTTTCTGTCATTCATCCCAGCCTATCCTTTGCTTTCTTGCCTTGGGTTTTCCATTGAAAGTGCTAAATATTTATATGGTCAAATTTTTATTTTATGATTTGCTGTGTTACTTCTGTGCTGAGGAAACTACAGGTGACTCTCGAATGACACAGGTGCCAACTACATGGATCCACTTATATCTGGATATTTTTCAAACAAACACAGATAGAAAATACAATGTCTATGGAAATGAGGAACCCATGTAATGCAGAGGGAGGGCAGACCCTTCCTTAAAGTAGGTTCCATGGAACCATCTGTGAGACTTGAGCGTGCACTGAGTTTGTTCTATTCAGGGAGGCCTGGGACCAATGCCTTGAGTATATGTAGGGATGACTGTATTCCTCCCTCAGGATTTTATTTTATTTTTTGACACAGAGTTTCACTGTTGTTGCCCAGGCTGGAATGTAGTGGTATGATCTCTGCTCACTGTGACCTCCGCCTCCTGGGTTCAAGTGATTCTCCTGCCTCAGCCTCCCGGGTAGCTGTTTGGGAACATTCTCTTAAACTAGAATTTTAGAGGATGCTATACACTGACTTCAAGTAGTGACTTGAGTAGCTGGGATGATAGGTACCTGCCACCACGTCAGGCTAATGTATATATTTTCAGTAGAGATGGGATTTCACTACATTGGCCAGGCTGGTCTCAAACTTCCGACCTCAGGTGATCCACCCGCCTCACCTCCCAAAATGCTGGGATTATAGGCGTGAGCCACTGTGCCCGGCCAGGATTTTAATAAGTATTATATTCATTTACTGTAAGGTTCTGTATTTAGCTGCTTAAATTTTCTAAAATTTCAAATAAAATCTAAAGTAGGTGAAGACCCCCTTCTTCCTCCTTAGACTCTCCCCTTATCCCCTGTGTCACCCTGTCTTATGGGCCTCCACTGTACCATATCAGTTTTATCTCTGCCCAACTTCATCCGCTTATTTGAGCAGAGACAGGAGCTGTTCTGCAGCAGGTGGAGGAAGAGAAGGGCTCAGGGTGACCACCCCTTCCTTTTTTGTGCTGTCTTAAAGAACTGATCACGTTTGCGGTGTTATGCTAGAAACCACCAGAACACTCTGGCACAGCCATCTATAGGCTCTGGGGCGGCGCTGGGCACCTTTCTAATTCAGGCAGGGGGAGGGGCAGGAAGTTGCAGGAGCTGTGATGTGTCCAGCCTGGAAATTATCTTCTGAGTTGCCATTGTGAAAATTATTCAGTCCACGTGGGAGTTGCCTGCCGGCCCACAGCTCTCGTGTCTGAGCTGCTCCCTCTGCTTGAGGGAGGGACACAGTCAGAACGCCTTCCTGAGGACATCCAGGTTCCCCAGACCTTGTCCTTCAGGGCTCTCTTCTGCCTGTCTCTCATGCCAGCTGCCTGGAGCTTGATGCATCCCTAAGTGAGGAGACCTGTCGGTGAAGTCCTCACAAGCCAGTCTTCACTGAAGAGTGTTAAAATGAACATGGATTCCCATTTCTCTGAGCAGTTTAATTATGATCCTGCCTCATAGCAGCAAGATGAATTGGATGACGGCTCAAAGTCGTTCTAAAGGAGTGACTTTAGGATCTGGAAGGCCATTTGTCCAGACTGGAGACAAGGAAAATCTTAACAGGCTTAATAAAGAGATAAGTCCACAAAGTTACATTTTTCAAAATTTTAGTTAGTTCATCTCAGGTAATACACCCTTACTTTTAAAGCTCTTACAATGTTCAGTCTCAGCCCACACATCAACCCAACCAATATGTCAAGATTTTTTATATTTCCAGAACCAGTGTATCACCCATCCCGGGCAAAGATGGCAAGAATTGGCAAGTATGGCGTTTTCCAGGAACTACGGAAACCGCTAGTGACAGACGTGAACCTGAGTAATGCAGGAGAAACACAACTTTCTATTAATTTTTATCAACCCTTACCACTTCTGCTATGGCAGTTTTAAATTTTATTAATCTTTCACCATTCCTTAATACCATTTTCAGTGTAAAGGGAAATGATATCTCAATTCACTCACACTTAGAAAGCTAATGTCGCCTATTTGCACATGTCTTTGTTCCATGTTTTTTTTTAATCAAGACTCAAATAGAGGATTTAATACCTACCCTAAATATGGTACCACATTTATTTTATTAATGTTATTATTTTCTTAGCAAAACAAGTTTGGAATCTTAAAGTGTCTTTCAAGTCTGTATTACTATCCATTGAGATTAAAATAATGTTTTGCTTTTGTTGATACATCTGTAAAAAGGTAAATGTTATCTCTTTGACAACCTAAATAATTTAATTCAGGTGACTCAACAGTATTATGCAAAATTTGGTAAATTGACAAACTATATATTCCTCTGATAAATATTAGCAAGTAATGACAATGGTGTAATAAGAATATTGTCCAAGAAAACAAGACTTTTTTTATTTTTTTTTGAGACACGGTCTCATGCTGTCACCTGGGCTGGAGTGCAATTGTGTGATCAGAGCTCACCGCAGCCTCAGACTACTGGGCTCAAGCAATCCTCCTGCCTCAGCCTCTTGAGTAGTTGGGACTACAGGTGCATGCCACCATGCATGGCTATTTTTAAAAATATTTTTTGTAGAGATGGGGGTTTCATTTTGTTGCCCACACTGGTCTTGAACTCCTGACTTCAAGCAATCCTCCCACCTCAGCCTCCCAAAGAGCTAGGATTGTAGGCGTAAAGCATTATGCCCAGCCCTCTGTTATCGGAATCAATAGTATATCAAGAGAGGATCATCTGTAAACAATGGGCGAAAGTGTCTTATTTAATAAATTGTGTTGGAATAAGTGTTTGGCACTTGGTGGGGAAAAATTCACTTACATCTTTTAGTAATGATTTGTAATTTCCCCAGTATTCATTCCCCCATTCCTCTTTAACAATAAACCTCTGGGTTTTAGTAGGGCACCTCGATGCCCAGCTGCATTCCTCCAGCTTTCTGGCAGGTAGGTAAACAGTGCAACTTCCTGGGTACTTTCTTAAAAAGGAAACTGCATGGTCTTCATTCTTTCTGCCTTCCCATGGCAGAGCACCCAGAATTCAGACTTGCCAGTGGCCAACCAGCAGTGGCCATGAGGATAGGACGAAAGCCTGGGGAGATGACAGAGCAGTTAGAGGGAAGGGGCGTGGATCCCTGGATGATCTTGTGGAGCAGAGCCTCCTATCCTGCCCTGCCCTCCTCCCTTAACAACTCTTAGACGTCGTATAGGAAAGTAATTATGATATGGCATTAATAATTGAATATAAAAAACAGAAGCCACAGACAAAAGATACAGCCAGTTCATAGGAAAGGAGATAGGAATAGTTCTTAAACATATACCCGAACATTAATTTATTCTTAATAAGAAATGGCAAATTAAAATAGCATTTTAGCCTCTCAGATTGGTGAATAATTAATAGGAATTGATAAAACAAAAACAGTAAGCTTCAAGTAAATAAATGAGGAAAGGATACAAATAAACATCATACAGAAAAGGAAATACATATTGAAAACACCATGCCAACATTTCCATAAATTAATTGGCAATGTTGTTAATAATATGGTGCAATGCATGTGTTCCAGCAAGGTTGAAATGATGAAATTGGGTATAACCCTTCAGGAGAACCATAAAATTATTTTTGTCTAGCCTTTGTCAATCTATTATAACGAAATGATCCAAAATATAGCAAAGGTTATATGCATGAAGACATTCATAACAATACCATTAATAACAATGAAAAATTAGAATCAAGATGCCCAACAAAAGATAAATGGTTATTATGTATCCATTTAGGGGAATTCAATCATTTAAAATAATACTTATGAAAACTGCAACAAATAGCCAAAAGACTAATATGTTTTTTAAGTGGAAAGAGCAAGATTCAACACTGCACATACATTAATTTTGCTGTCACACTGTCTATGCCTATTTTATCCACCCTGTATTTTCAGCCCAGTTCTGTCTTTTCAGCATTATCTTGAATTTCAGGTACCTATCTCTACCTGTGTATGCCTTATCCTTGTCCAATAAATCTTCCACATTTCTGCCAAATTAATTTGCTCACTGTTTATCCAACAAATATTTACCTTGTGCTAACCATCAGCCAGGAATAGTTATAGAGGCGTGGGCTACTTCACTGAACAAAATCAAGATTTCTGATCTCACAGAGCTTATACTTGAGTTTGGGGTGGGGCGGTGGGGGGCAAACAATAAACACAAGTCAAAAAAACTGTGCAGTAGGTTAGAAGGCACTGCAGAGCAGTTGGATGGGGCAGTGGGGCAGGTCATCATATCAAATAGAACAGTCAGAATAGGAAATCATTGAGAAGGGGAGATTGGAAGAAAGACTTAAGGGGAGTAACAGAGTTAGCTAAGTGAGTGTTTGAGAGAAAAGCGCTCCAGATCGAGGGAACAGCCAGAACAGAACTCCAAGGTGGGATTGTGCCTACCGTGTGGAAAAAACCGCAGGGGGCCACTGCGGCTGGAGTGGGTTGAGTGAGCCAGGGCATAGTGACAGATGAGGCCAGGTCATGCAGGCACATCGAGGTTCTGATCCAAGGCAAATGGGCAGCATTGCAGGGTCTGAGCAGCTTAGGGGCTCTGACTTGGGTTTTGGAAGAGCTCCTTTCCTGGGCTAAGGATGGCAACAAGCAGGCAATGGTGAAAGCATGGAGATCAATTTTGGGACGCTTCCAGACATCTAGGTGAAAGATGTCTTACCACTAGGGTGGTAAGAAATGACTGGATTTCGACTCTCTTTGAAGGTAGATCTACATATATCTAATGATATATGTGAGTGGAGAAAAGAAAGCCAGGATGACTCCAAGCACTTTGGCTTGAGCAACTGGAAGGATGTAATTGTCACCAACTGCGGTGGATGTGTGAAGTTTAGATGTCTACCAGACCTCCAAGTGGTGATGCTGAGTAGACAGGTGGATGAGACACAGCCATGCTGCACTTTTTTTTTTTTGAGACGGAGTCTCCCTCTGTCACCCAGGCTGGAGTACAGTGGTGCGATCTTGGCTCACTGCAAGCTCCACCTCCCGGGTTCACACCATTCTCCTGCCTCAGCCTCCTGAGTAGCCGGGACTACAGGCGCCACCACCACGCCCGGCTAATTTTTCTGTATTTTTAGTAGAGATGGGGTTTCACCATGTTAGCCAGGATGGTCCTGATCTCTTGACCTTGTGATCCGCCCGTCTCAGCCATGCTGCATTTTAAAGAAATGTTCATATCAATGTTTAACTATTGAAGGGCTGGGTTGTTATTGACTCCTTAGCACTACGTTACGTTCTTTGTTTCCATTGCAGTTTTCCTTTTATTTTAGAGACAGTCCTTCGGTTTTGGGTCTCAAAGGTCCAGATGAGTCTGTATCCTGGGTGCTGTGTCTATGGTGCATCAAATAGGCTGGCAGAGTGAACAGTACTCCTTTTCCCTGAGCTCCTTTCCAATTCCACCTAGGCCACTGTTCCCATTGTACCCTCTGCAACTCACCCAGACCCATCCCCCCGATTTCGTCTAAATAGCCTGGGTGTCCCCAACATTGGGAGCCTTCTTTCAGGCTGTCAGGCTTCCCTAATGCCGAGTGCCACCTCCCTCATCTTCTTACATGTTTGTCAATGAAAGGACTGAAGACACACAAAGGTAAATATCATCAAATGATAGAAGCTGTGCCATGGTAATGGGCTTCTGATTGTCTTCCGCATTTTTGAGGAATTCTGTAGTTGAGTTACATTGTTCAAACACCACATTTACCTATTGAAAGTACATTATTTTTCTTTGCTTCCAAATTAACTGCAGAGAGCTTGATTGTAACAGTCTGACCTGGCTGTTGGCTTTTCAGTTGACATACACCGGCTAGAGATGTGTGTTATAATCAGAGTACTGCTGGGATTGTCTTCCTTCGACCTCCACTGAAATGCTGGGGATTTAACATTCTGATGGCATTTGGAGACGAGCCAACTCACAAACGAATCCAAAATGATAGTTCTGTGTTTTCTGCAAAATGAAACCTTGAGCTCTTAGACAGGAAGGGCCATTCCCCCAAGCAGAGCTTAAGAGGTTGTGACGGATTTGTTTCTGAGCAGATGGTGAAAAGCGAAGTCTGAGCCCCAACTTGTTTACCTGTCTGGTGGCTGGTTGGGAGCCAGGGCGGTAGGTGGGTCTGGGGGAAAATGTGTATGAGAACATGTCAAAGGGAGTGTGACAGAACTCCAAGGTGTCTAGCATGAGTCATCCTGGCTTCAAATTCTTGCCCTCTGTGACCCAAGACACATTTCTTAATATTTGGCCCTCTGTGTCTTTATTTTAAAACTAGGGATAATAAAACCTGTCGTAGGGCTTGTGCATGTGTGCAAGGACTTTGAACATTTGGAACACAGGTGTGCCTGACACATTATGCTCACAGTAAATGTTAATTTCCCTTCTTCTCATTGGAATATTGTATACTATTTGACGTGCTATTGATACAAGAAATCTACACACTGAGGTGGTGTGTGAAAGATTTTGTTGATGTCAGAGATGCCTTAACACTCACCTGGTTCTGAAATAACGAGGCTGAATGTTTGTATGATGACAACTGAAGTTACAGAATGCAAGCTGGGAGCCTTGGCACCTTGTGTCTATTTGCCTGACAGTCCGAGGAGGTGAGAACGGAGGTGAGCATCCCCGTCTTACAGCGAGGAAGAAGTCAGGGAGACGTCAGCAAAATGGCCAGATGTGAGCCGGCAAGGTGCTTGGCCCCTGACATGGGACAGTCTATAACCGGGAGAGACAGGTTTTGGAGAGGCTGCCCGGGATCTCCCCACTGCACCATGCTACCCTCCTGCGAGGGCCCATCTGTTCCTACACCCTCTGTCTTTGGGGATGTGAAAGTCCCTATCAAAGGGCACCCAGTTCCTAAATATACAAGTAGCCTCTGCTGAGTCAGCCCTGTTGACTAGGCACATGCAAAGATCTTAATTCACTGTGACTGTCACACAGCTATTTTGGCCCTTCCTGTCTGACTATTAGACTCACAGTGACATTGCAAACATGTGGCACAATTGGAATAAAGCATTCTTGGAAGCTAGCTTTGAAGCGGGACTGTCAGGACCAGTACTGTGTATCCAAAGGTCCTCTCCTCTGCTCTATTGAGCCTCAGCCCTATGGAGTGATCCCAGAAAATGCTCTCCTTCCAATTTCATCATTTATGCTCTCTGCCAAGCACCTCGTCAGCTCACATCTGGACACTTTGCTCAAGCAGCATGGGCGAGTCAATACCTTGAATCATTCAACAGAGAGATGTCAGGATGTCAAAGTCAGCTCCTGCTCTGCTGGAAGGTGTTAAATTTCAGTGCATTTCTGTAAGGACTTCCTCAGGTCTGTAAGGTTTCGAAACATCAAGGCCCCATATTCATCTCTTTTACCACTGTTGACATCTGACCCACTAAAATTGCCTCGGAATCTGTTCAAACATTTGAACTTCTCTGTCTTATTGTTTCTGGTGCTCGAGAGAATGTCAACAAACAACAGGAATCCGATGGCTCTATCGGTCGTCTCTATGCATTGTCTCCTTGGCTGGGAATCTGCCTTCAGCTCTGTGCATGAACAGAAGCAAAACCTGTGTCCAGAAATTCCAGCATGAGTATGCACAGGAAAAGACCACAGGGGAGCGTTTGCTGATGAAACTGGCATTCCTCAAACATGGAAGGTGGTATCTATTCAATAAATGCCAGATGCCTGAGGTAACTCGCTGCAGGAAGTGACAGCTGGGGTGGGGAAGGAGGAGGAGGGAAATTGGCTAAATTAAAATTTAGATCAGCGTTAACACTCTTACCCGTGTGAAACTCACAAACAATCTTAAATGAGCTAAAATTCTTTGGGATCAAAATACTGTCTGACCAGCATTTGTATAACACGACCTGTGTTGCAGTCCCTGCCATTCCCATCTGCTCTGTTTGGTACCCAAATGCAGTGAACAGCAGATGACCCACTGCTCCCCCTTGACAGGGGATCATCTCTCCAGGGCCTCTCACGCTTGGAGGCCATTGGAACCCCCAGTGGGGTGGGGTGCTTATTAGGGACAGATGCTGGGCTGGGCATGGTGGCTCATGCCTATAATCTTACCACTTTGGGAGGTTGAGGTGGGTGAACCACTTGAGTCCAGGAGTTGGAGAGCAGCCTGGGCAACATGGTGAAACACCATCTCTACAAAATATACAAAAATGAGCTGGTGTGGTGGTGTGCACCAGAAGTCCTAGCTACTTGGAAGGCTGAGGTGGGAGGATCCATTGAGCCTGGGAGGTTGAGCCTGCAGTAAACTGTGATTGAGCCACCATACTCCAGCCACACTCCACACTGCAGTCACCCCACTCCAGCAAAACTCTGTCTCAAACACACACACACACACACACACACACACACACACACACACCCCAAAAAGCCAAAGACAGATGCTGGGCCATCCCCCTCATGTCTAAATCAAAATGCTGGGGCGAAGCCTGAGAATTTGCTTTTCTGATAATTCCTTGAAGATGCTGATGCTGCTGGCCCACAGGCCACACTTTGAGAACCACTGGTCCACGTAAGCATAGACTGAATTTCTTTTACCTTTTGTAAATCCAGTAGCACTGGATTAAAGGTGGGAAAGAAATTGGCTTTGGAATCAGACAAACCTGGGCTAGAATCCCAGCCCTGCCAATTACCAGCTGTGTAAAGCTAGAGAATTACTTAATCACTAGGATTCAGGCTGATTCTTTATCTGTAAGATTGAGATAATAAAAATCACCTGGCAGAGTTGTCGCACGGATACAAAGTCTGCCTAGATTACACAAATAGTAGCTAATAAAATCTCTGCTACCCCAGACTTTGCTCTCCACATAAGCCTCGATTGCGTATAATAAAGTCCAAATCACCAACCTTTTAAACATATCTCTATACCCCAATAAACAGGAATCTCTTTCTGGAACATTTGGATTCCGATTCATATTAACATTGCTTTTTGGCTTTGGGTACTATTTGAACAGACAGCAACATGGGAGGCTATACTTAGGTAATTGATTTTTGTCTTTTAAAAGAGAACATCAACCTAAACCACAATGGTAAATGGCTAGAATCGACGTACAACACCCTGAGAATTTAATATCCAATATGTTAGCTGTTAAAGTTTGGTCTGAATGTTCTCAGTATCTCCTGGGTGACAAACATGCAAATGCCTCTGTGGTGAATTCTAGCTGATTCTGCTATTTGCTAGTGTTGTACACAACTGTATGGTAGACCTCCATTAAGCCTCCCCCAGATAATTCCCTCCTATAATAATTTCCAAAAGAAAACTGGGAGCAGACCAGTGATGAGTCAACGCAGTGGCTAAGAACAGAGGCTCAGAAACAGCTGAATCTCTTCCCAGTGGTCCTCTGAGCTCGGTCATGCCCACGTCCCATGTGGTTAAACACTAGTCACCCGCTGAACTTTTGTCAGGTGATGTTTCATAGCAGCCTGTTCACAGTAGCTGAAGACTGGAAACAGCCCAAATGTCCATTGGTCTCTACCCATAATGAAGTATTCAGTCTTAAAGAGGAAGGAGATTCTCACACCGGCTACAACCTGGATGAAGCTTGAGGACATTACGCTAAGTGAAATAATCCAGTCACAGAATAACAGATAAGAGGTATGAGTCCATCTATATGAGGTCCCTAGGACAGTCAGATTCATAGAGAGTAGAACGGTGGCTGCCAGGGGCTGGGGGGAGGAGGGATGGAGAGTTAGGGTTTAACGTGTATGGTTTCAGTTGGGAAAAATGAAAAAGTTCTGGAGATTAATGGTGGTGATTGTTGCACAGTAATTTGAACGCGCTTAATGCCATAAAACTGGAGAGTTAACGATGGTTAAATGGCAAATTTTATGCTATGTATATTTCACTACAATAACAAGTGAAACAAAACAACTCAGGTTAAGTTCAGCTGAGGGTGGCGATACAGGACTGGTTGTCAGATAAATTCTGAGAATGAAGAGAAGCTTCGGCATTACTGTGTAACATGAGAGTTAATCCATCATGGCGTCTGGAGGCTGCCTGAATGCAGCCTTTAAATCTGTACTGCAAGCAAGTAACAGAAAGAAATAACTTATGTGAGGAAAGGATGTTTCTCTGATGAAACCAATAGGCCTAGAATACGATGTAGGTACGTCAAGTAAGAGCCCTAGAAGTTTTGCCAGTGTCTCTAAAACAGAAGGTAGCTGTTGAGAGGTGGTGGGAATTAAATCATTTATTTTCCCCTTTGCAGTTCAGGCAACACTTTTCTTACATTCAGCAGCAGATTCTATTCCATGTAATTGAATCTACAGGGAGTCTTTGGCTGTTCTATAAAATGACTTTTACTGACAAATCCATTTTGCAAAGATTGCAGAAGAAAGGTCTGCTCCCCACGTTCCCCTGTGTCCCTTCAGGCAGAATGAGCTCCTGTGCAGAGGCGGTGGGAACTTCAGGATGCTCTCAGCTGCGCTTTTCCTTTCGCACGTCCAGGTCTCGGGCTTTCCTTTCCTGGGCGCTCTTGCGAACTCATTCACATCTGGGCGCACATGAAGGCACAGGGAGATGCTCAACTCCATAGCCAGGGAAAAGACAGCGTGAGGCTGTCCTTTAGAATTTATTACAGAATTACTGAGGTGTGGCAACACACAAGAAGGGGAACGTTTCTGAGCACCTATGTGCTAGACACCATACACAGACTTCCCGCACTTAATTCTCATCACATTTCTGGCCGGGCGCGGTAGCTCAAGCCTGTAATCCCAGCCACACGGGAGGCTGAGACAGAATCGCTTGAACCCAGGAGACGGAGGTTGCAGTGAGCCGAAATTGTGCCACTGCACTGCAGCCTGTTCAACAGAGCAAGACGCTAAAAAAAAAAAAAAAAAAAAAAAAAAATCTGCATCATTGCTACCCTTACATTGTAACTGTGTACATTCAGGCTCAGAAAACTTTTTTAAAAGGACCTAAATGAGATCCCATGACTGTAAGTGGAAGAAATAGAATTTGAAACCACATCTTTAGGATTCAAGCCTTTTGTATTTCTTAGTACCCCTCATGGGGAAAAACACTGGTGTGATTTCCCCTTGTCATCTTTGACCAACTTTTAGTATCTGAACTGTTGGAAAGGACGGATTCGTCCCCACAGCAGATGCTTCAATGTTTGTTTGTAAATAAAGAAAGGCAAGTAGGCAAGGTTGAAGGAATTTATTATGTGATTTAGTACTTCTCAGAGGGGCAGGCAATGTGAGAAGGCAAATAGAAACCTCATCACAGTACTTCTAATGACAGAGTAGCGCAAAAAGAGAATTGGTCACAAATATTGGGGCAAATAGTGTATGAAAGTAGTGCCAAGACCAAGGCATACTATTTGGATGCAATATATATTTTTTAAGAACATAGACTGTAACATACAGTTTTAAGGTGATGTTCTGAAGGCATCTGTACTCCATTCTCCTCTTGCAAATCTCCCAAACAATAGAACAGATATAAGACACCTTTTAAAAGAAAGTAGAAAACATCAGTAAATCCCACTTAAAATTTATAATCAAGACCGAAAAAGTACATTGAAGATAAATCAGGAGTGGGAGAAGACAGAGACACGATGCCTCAGGCAAGGTCAGCAGAGCGTGAGTCTCCATGGCGTGTAAGTGCGGGAGGCAAACTGACAGCTCCTTACAGGGGCTGCCTGGGTCCCAGATGAAGATAGTGACGGAGAGAGCACATGAACATGTCATCCTTGTAGGAAGCAAGCTGTTAATAAGGCTGGATAAAGGACCCAGAGTCTGAATTGTGACTAGCTCTGGAACTGCTGATTTCCGTGGGCTGAAAAAGCAAAGATTACAGTAACACCTGCTCTCCCCTACCACATGTGTCTCTCTTTCTCTCTCCTCGCTCTCACTCTGACACACACACAATCAATTGTGCATTATGAAGACCTTCATTTTGATTAAGATACAAATTTTGCTAGTTCACACTGCTCTTCCTTTCCCATGTGAATATTCTGAAAAGAACTCATAAAATATAATAAAGAAAAAAGAAAAGTAATAGAACATAAAATCACAAAAACTGACAAAAAAGAAATAGAAAACTGGAATGTCTTATTAAGGAAACTGAATCAGTAGTTTAAAATCTCCCCACAAAATGAACACCAATCCCATATGGTTTCACATGTAGGTTCCACGATATATTCAAGGAATCCTAATCTTATGCAAAGTTTTTCTGAAAACTGAAAATAAAGGATGACCCCCAACTCATATTTGAGGTCAGCATAACATGGACCCTAAAATTTGACAGGAAAAGTACAAGAATGAAGAATTATAGGCCAAACTCATAAACATACATTCTATTATTTTACTATATTAACAGATTAAGAAAAACCAAAGAGATCATTTTAATATGTGACTGTGAAAGCATATATTATAACTCAACACCTAATTATTATATAAACTCTTAGCATAAGTGATAAAGTATAGGTATCAAAAACCTATAGCAAAAATTATACTTAGTGATGAAATAATATAAATATTCCTTTAAAATCAGGAAGAAGCAAGAATGTTCACTATCAGTTTTTGTAATCCACATTGTACTAGAAGTCCTAGCCAATGCAGCAAGAAAAAGAAATACCAAGTATAAGGATTTGAAAGAAAAAAATGTCATTCTTGACATATAATATCGAAGTCTACATAAGAAAGAGTGTCCATCCAGTTGCCAAATAAAAGTTCTATATTTTAAAAGATTTCATTGCTATGTAACAATAGCAACAAACAGAAAATATAATTTAAGAAAGAAGATAATATCTAAAATAGTAAAAAAAAGAACATACTTGCTAATGAATTAAACAATAGATGTGCAAGAATAGTACAGAAAAAAATTAAAACTTTGGGAGAGAAAAGCACAGAGTGATATTTCCAAGTATTTTCTTGCTGCACACATAAATTTTTTCCTCCCCGGAATGAATGATGTTAATGTTCATCTCCTCCATGCCTGCTAAACTGTGGACACTGGGCTACTCCAGAGAGAAACGGGGCCAGCTTCTGTCTGCCCTGCTAGAGCTTGTGCTCCAGAAGGAGTCACTCATCAAAACCAGCTGATGAAATAATTATTGAATGGCTATGATGTAACATGCCTCCAAGAAAACATACGGAGTGCAGCAAGCATGTGAAATAGGAAGCTTTCATAGCCTGGATTTCAGGGAGCGAGCTCAGATCTCAAAGAGTCACAGTAATGATGAGAGATGAGGGGAAAGACTTCCCCCAGTTGAAGCAAACAGCCTGGGCAAAGGCACTGAGGCAGAGAGGGCTATGCCCATGCACAGATTTGGAAACTCTCCCTCTTTTTTTCATGAATAAATTATGACATATTTTCTCATCAACAAGTACTTTCTGTGGCATCATTTTAAGTGGCTGAACAGTGTTTCAATATAATTTATTGAACCAATTGCTTTTTAAAAAATTTAAATTATTGTAATTTTTTATTGATACATACTAATTGTACATACTTATGGGGTACATGTGACAGTTTAATATATGCATACAAGGTGTAGTGATCAGAGTAGGATATCAATAGTCTCAACCATTTATCATTTCTTTGTGTTGGGAACATTTTAAACATTCTCTCCTATTTTGAAATATACAATACGCTGTTGTTAACCATAGTCACCCTACTCTGCTATTGAACATTCAAACTCATTCCTTCTACCTAACCATATGTTTGTACCCATTTGCCAACCTCTCTTCATCCTCCCTCACCTTTCCCTAGTCCCTGAAAACTATCATTCTACTCTCCACCTCTATGAGATTAACTTTTTAAACTCCCATATATGAGTCAGAACATGTGATATTTGTTGTTCTGTGTCTGGCTTATTTCACTTAACATTCAGTTCCATCCACATTGCTGCAAATGACAGGAGTTCATTCATTGTTGTGGCTGAATAGTATTGCACTGTGTACATGGACCACATTTTCTTTATTCATCTGTTGATGAGCTTTTTGTGCATTCTCACCAGCATTTGTTATTTTTTATCTTGTCTTTTTATTTATTTATTTATTTAGATGGAGTTTCACTCTTGTTGCCCAAGCTGGAGTGCAATGGTGCTATCTCAGCTCACCACAACCTCCGCCTCCTAGGTTCAAGTAATTCTCCTGCCTCAGCCTCCCAAGTAGCTGGGGTTATGGGCATATGCCACCATGCCTGGCTAATTTTGTATTTTTAGTAGAGATGGGGTTTCTTCGTGTTGGTCATGCTGGTCTCGAACTCCTGACCTCAGGTGATCCACCTGCCTTGGCCTCCCAAAGTGCTGGGATTACAGGCGTGAGCCACCGTGCACAGCCTTATTTTTTTATCTTTTTGATAATAGCTATTTTAACTGGGTTGAGATGATATCTCATTGTGGTTTTGATTTGCATTTCCCTGATGATCAGTGATGTAGAATATTTTTTATATACCTATTGGCCAATTGTAGTCTTCTTGTGAGAAATTTCTATTCAAAATTTTTGCCGACTTTTTAATGGGATTTTTCTTTTCTGGTGCTGAATTGAGTTCCTTGAATATTCTAGATATTCATTTCTAGTCAGATGAATACTTTGTAATTATTTTCTCCTATTCTACAGACTGTCTTCTCATTGCTGATTGTTTCCTTTGCTATGCAGAAGTGGCTCAGTTTAATACAGCCTCGTTTATTTACTTCTGTTTTCCTTGCCTGTGCTTTTGTGGTCTTAGCTATAAAATCTTTGCCTAGACCAATGTCCTGAAGCATTTCCCATATTTTTTTCTAGTAGTTTTATAGTTTGAGGTCTTATGTTTATGTCTTTAATGTATTTTGCGTTGATTTTTGTAATATGGTGAGAAATAGGAATGAATATCAGGTTTCTCCATGAATATCAAGTTTCCCCGCCCCATTTATTGAAGAGGCTGTACTTTTCCCAATGTTCATGGCACTTTTGCCAAAAATAAGTTCGCTGTAAATATGTGAATCTTTTCTGGGTTCTCTATTCTTTTCCGTTAGTCTATATGTCATTTTATACCAATACCATGCTGCTTTGGTTACTATAACTTTGTGGTACATTTTGAAGTCAGGTAGTGTAATGTCTTCAGCTTTGTTATTTTTTATTTTTATTTTTTTTGCTTTGTTTTGTTTTTTTGCTCAGGATTGCTTTGGCTATTCAAGGTCTTTTGAGGTTCCACACAAATTTTAGGATTGTTTTTTCTATTTCTGTGAGGAATGTAATTGATATTTTGATAGAGATCATATTAAATCTGTACATTGCTTTGGGTAGTATGGTCATTTGATTGATATTAATTCTTCCAATCTATGAGCATGGAATATTTTTTCATTTCTTTTTGTCCTCTTCAATTTATTTCATCAGTATTTTATAGTTTTCAATATAGAAGTCTTTCATCACCTTGGTTGAATTTATTCCTAGGTGTCTTATGTTTTGTAGCTATTGTAAACAGGATTGTTTTCTTGATATTTTCTTCAGATAATTCAGTTAGCATATAGAGATGCTACTGACTTTTGTGTGTTGATTTTGTATTCTGCAACCTTACTGAATTCATTTATCAGTTCTTACGAGGTTTCTTCTCTTTTGGTGGAGTCTTTAGGTTTTTGTATATATAAGATCATGTCATCTGCAAACAGGGACAATTTGACTTTCTCTTTTCCAATTTGGAGGCTTTTTATGTCTTTCTATTATCTGGTTGCTCTGGTTAGGACTAGCAGTACTATGTTGAATGAGAATGGTGAAAGTGGACATCCTTGTCTTGTTCAGTGCTTAGAGGAAAGGCTTTGTCATATATGGCCTTTATCATGTTGAAGTATGTTCCTTAAATGAATAATTTGTTGAGAGTTTTTATCATGAAGGGATGTTGAGTGTTATCAAATTTTTCTGCATCTACTGAGATAATTTCATGTTTTTTCTTCTTCATTCTGATATTTTAATGTAATATATTTATTAATGTGCTTATATTGGAACCGTCCTTGCATCCCTAGGATAAATCTCACTTGATCATGATGTATTATCTTTTTAAAGTGTTATTGCATTTGGTTTGCTGGTGTTTTGTTGAGAATTTCTGCATCTATGTTCATCAGGGATATTGGACTGTATTTCCTTTTTTGTTGTTGTTGTGTCCTTCTCTGGTTTTGGTATCAGGGTATTGTTGGACTCATAGAATGAGTTTGAAAGAATTCCCTCATCTTCCATTTTTTGGAATAGTTGAAGAAGAATTGTTTCTTGTTTAACACCTGAGAAGTGTTCGTTTTTCTTTCAAAGTTTGGTAGAATTCATCAGTGAAGCCATCTGGTCCTGGGCTTTTCTTTGTTGGGAGGACTTTTTATTACTGATTCAATCTTGTAACTAATTATTGGTCTGTTCAGGTTTTTTATTCTTCTTGGTTCTATCTTGGTAGGTTACATGTGTCTTAAAGTCTATTTTGTCTGATATAAGTATAGCTTCTCCTGCATGCTTTTCGTTTCCATTTGCATGGAATATTTTTTTTCATCACTTCACTATCAGTCTCTGTGTGTCTTTATAGGTGAAGTGAGTTTCTTCTGGGCAGGACATAGTTGGGTCTTTTTTTTCTTAATCCATTCAGTAGTCCAAAAATTTTAATTTGGGAATTTAAACCATTTACATATAGACAGATGAGGACTTACTCCTGTCATTTTGTTAATTGTTTTTCTGATTATTTTGTTTATCCTTTGTTTCTTTCTCTTTTATTATCTACCTTACAATTGTTAGTTTTTTTGTAGTGACAACATTTGACTCCTTTTTCTTTCTCATTTGTGTATCTGCTGTAACAGTGAGTTTTGTACTTTGGCATAGTTTCATGATTGATATAATCCTTTCTGAACCAATTTCTTATTGTACATTTCACTTGTTTCTTTTTATCTTCTATTGTCAATGCCATTTTGAAGTACATGCTTCTCTGAGTACATATGTACTTATTTCCTCAGATAAATTCCCAGAAGAGGAACTATTTTGCCAGGGGGAAAACAACGTTAAGATGTTTACATATTGTTAAAACATGATACAGAATGTTTATGCAAGTTATAGCCCCATCAACAGAGCATGAGAAATCTAGTTCCACATGCAAATGCTGACTATTATTATCTCTAGAAATCTTGCTAATTTGATAATGAACAAATGGTATATAATTATTTTATACTTTGTGTGTGTGTTTGTTTATTCCTGGTAAATATCAACATAGCAATCAACTAAATTTCTTCTTTAATTATCTAAATACTTATATTCTTTGCCCATTTTTCTAATATGATATTTTTTCTTGATTTAGTTTTAAGAGCTTTCATGTATTAAATATCATTTTCCAGATTTTTCCCCACATTACAGTTGGCCTTTTAATCTCTTTCTGTTTTTTTTTTTTTTTCACATTCAGAAGCACATCAAATCTTTCCATAGATACCATTTGTGCAATTGTGCCAATATACCTGTAATACAAATTCCTACATTTAGAATTACTGAACCAAAGATAAGGTGTATTTAAGATGTTGATAGATGTTGCTAATTATATAACCCATTTTATGACCACCACAACCAAATGAAATAGCTATTATTTTCACCATTACATAGATGAGGAAACTGAGGTTCTCATAGCAACTTTCTCAATGGTACACAGCTTGTCATTGGAAGAGTTCAGAATGGAATCCAGGTCTCCAACTCCTAGCCACAATGTACACTGTCTCACTGGTATCTTCTACAAGAAAAAAAAAGTACTCAATTTGCAAGTTCTCAAACTTTTCCTCTAACAGAAATTAGCACTGTAGAGGGCAAATTAAACAGTTTAAAAATAATAAACATCAAAAGAGAACATGACCTAAGTTTGGAAAGAGAAATCTAAATTTGCTGCCAAGTGACGGCCTCAGCATTGAAGCCTGCTTGCAGCATCTGATGCAGCATGTTGCTTAGAATAGGCATCTAGTTCTATTTTTAGGAATTGCCCCTCCATGTCAAATCACATAAAACACCTTCCCATGTCCTCAGTATTTTTTAAATGTCTCTGAGCATTTTAGAACCTGTGGGAAATCTTACAAGAAAAAAAAAATGCAGGCATTGAAAAAAATAGATTTTTGATTATATTCCGCGTAGGTGAGTCACATCTGTAATCCCAGCACTTTGGGAGGCCGAGGCGGGTGGATCACTTGAGGCCAGGATTTCGAGACCAGGCTGACCAACACGGCAAAACCCTGTCTCTACCAAAAATACAAGCCAGGCATGGTGGTTCATGCTTGTAATCCCAGCTACTCGGGAGGCTAAGGTATGAGAATTGCTTGAACCTGGGAGGTAGAGGCTGCAATGAGTGAGCTGAGACGGCGCCACTGCACTCCAGCCTGGGTGACAGAGAAGACTCTGTCTCAAAAAAAAAAAAAAAAAAAAAAAGGTTGAGATAAAAACATTAAAACATCATTTCAGCTTTGTGGGTAACATGAGAATAAATATGTACTTTTATATGTTACTCTTTTTTCAACTAAAAAGCAATTTGTGACATTTCAAAATAGTAATAATGTAATGAACATTTCTGTCATGGTAAATAGCTTTAGCTACTCTCCCAAAAGTCATTGAGTATTTCAGAAATCTCCCAGGACTGAAACATGTTGCCAATGAACTTGACTATTTCAAAGACAATGTCTTCTAGTCCCTGGATTATGCTGTCCCCTTACAAGATAAGCTTCTTGTGTCAACAAACACCCGCCTCTTAAACAAAAGAGATCTCTCTTTGAATGCAAGGTAATCTAATGAGATATCATAGATATAAGAGGAGGAAGATGGTGACACAGCCACAATTAAGGATTGTGGTTTCCAGAATCCACTTTAGACAATAATTGGAGGCAGACATACGATCACTGTGGAGCTCACAGGAAGGAAGCAATGGTGGTGTGGAATGCTGTATTTAATAGATTCCAACACACGCATATTTTCCTATAGTAACATCTCTGACGTCGTGATGTGTGCCACAATCAACACCACCTTCCAGTTGACAGCTTGCCACAGTTTATTTATTAGTGATTTTTTTCTTCCTTAGTGGCACAGAAAATAATGGTGCATCTTACAACTGCCAGTGTTATCAATGTGATGAAGAATGAATACTTATTACCAGTGAGCAAAGCGTGGAGGGCCTTAATGAGTGGCAGGTGAGCACTGTTCACACTCAGTGTTATCAGTTAATTGTGATTATGGCAGGAGAGCCTAGCACACAGGCGTCAATGCAAGGTGAGACGGATACGAAGTGTTTGAGGAGGAGAAGGAAAGTTAAAAAAAAAAGATGATGAGGCTGCCTCATTTACCATTAAACTGAGGAAGGATCTAGCTCTAGACCAGCATGAAAAATTGTCATATTGCTTCATCTCCCAGAACCAAAGAAGCTGTTTTTTAAAAATAATAACCACATTCTTGTGTATTTGCAGTATGGCCTAAAGCTAAGTAAATCACGGTTTTCACAGAAAATATTGAATTGTTTTGAACACAGCATTTGTACCTATTGATTGTGATTTGTAACAATTAATTAATACTCAGATGTAACAGCTAAACAAAACACTACTCTTCTACAACATGATTATAGAATTGATTTTCTACAAAACATTTTAAAGGAATATGAAGTTAAACAGCTAGGAAGACGTAAGGAGGCTGGGTTTAGAATTTGAACTGGAATCGATTCCAGTCTTTTTAAATTGGAAAAGTGGTGGCAGGACACAAGACACCAGAGACACTTGACCTAGTATCGCCCAAGCCTGCGCTTCCTGCACTGAGTGGGAAGTTGGATGAGATGACTCAGGTCTTTCACATGTACATGCCTACAGCATCATCGGAGGTCACTGGGTGAAAAGGCTGCCTGGCTCACCAACTCTCATATAAAGTAAAGAGAAAAAAAATCCCCACAGCCATGGGTCTTCAAAGGACAGACATGTGCACTTGGTTGGGATAGGGTTGAGGGCAGACTTAAAAACTTCACGGAAAGGCTCATCTGAGATGGACTTTGAAGGTGGGACTGCATGACGTGCTGATGGGCAAGACAGATGGGAGTATTCCATAGAGGAGGAAAATCAAAGCGACACAGTGGCTCTCAGTCGTGGCTGTATATGGGAATCACCTGGAGCGCTTTAAACAAGCTATGCCTGTGCTGGGGGCTTCCCCTGCCCAGCCAGATCCTCGCCATTGGCACGGGCTCTACTGGTGCACAGTCACGCAGTTCTTCCCCACTCCAGGTCCGCTGAGTCAGAATCTCAGAGGCTGGGGCTGAGACAGTGATATTTATTTATTTTTTCAAGTTATTCTATTATGCAGAGTTGAAAGACTTATGACTTTTCGTACAGTGGGTAGAAAAGCGTCACTGAGGTTCAGGCTGCAAGTTAGGAAGATAGGAGAGCAGAATGGAGATGTAGACTGGGTTCATTTACCCTGGGACATTTATACTCATTTTGTTCTAGAAGGAAAAGTCAGGTCAAGAGCCTCTGGCGGTTAAGGGACTCAAGAGATAATAAGGTATCAGGACGGTGTCAGTAGGGAGCAGCCCCTCAACCCTAGATCTGGTGAAGGAAGGGGCAGAACCCCGGAGGAAGGGCCAGCCAGCAGGGCTGTGCTCTCGGGGGGATCCAGTCGCTGTTCAGTAGCACTGAGCAGGGAAGGTGTGGGCAAGACAAACGCCACCGCTTTCTCCTCTCATCCATCAATCTCTTGTTGCTTCTTCCAGTTGTTTGAGCCCAACCAGAAGCCACTGGGGGAAAGCCCAGGCAATTCTGTTCTCAGAGATCAGCCTCCTGGAGCCCCGGGATGAGCATGGGGTGGGGTGGGGGGAGGCAAATGGATTATAACAAGCACAGCACTAAAGGCATGGTTGGAAGTTTTGCCTATATTCAATAGGCAATGGTAAACCCCTGGAGGCTTTTGCGTGGGATCATGATTAGAGCCATGCTTTTAACATGTTTAAACTGTCATGATATTAAAATTAATGTAAGTGGGGGAAAATATTGGTATGTAGGTTGATTAAGGCCAGGAGGAAGCAGGAGATTTTCTGCATGCACGCCAGCTCCGCTGGGTCAGAGGCTCTCCCCAGGGCTGATGATGACGGCTGGGAGCGTGGGCAATCTGCTGGCAGCTGCCCTGACCTTGGCCTGCCTGTGCAGTTCGAGTTTGCTGCAGATACTCTATTCTGAAGAACAAAGCCTGTCTGTTAATTATTCTTCCAGTCGCTAAGGGAAATAACCAAGGTTTATGGGGTTGATTCATCTCTCATCAACATGAAAGCACTAGGAAAATGTTGACGAACACACAGGGACATGTCGATTCTGGATTCCTGCGTGGGACTCAGGAATGGATCGTTCCTTAAGGAATGTGTGGGAGGGAGGGGGGTCTTTTCCACTAAAGCAACCCTGGGAAAACGCAGCGTTGGGAGGAGAATTCTGGTCCAGCAATGTGGCTCTCCACTTTTGAATGAGAAAAACGCCTCTGTAGGCTTTTCAGTAATGAGCATCTGTGAATTGGGGAATCCGATTATCAGAACTGAGTGCTCGCGGTTGGGGATCCAATCAGGGCATCTTCTTTTGCCTGAAATGGGCTGGCGAAGTCTATTCATAAAGGAAGAGCTAACATGTAGAAGAGAGGGCAGAACTCCCAGTGCTCTTCTTGGAGCAAGGACCAAGCTAAAAGGGAATATTACAGAGATCCTTGTTTTCCATCAACATGTGCAAAAACTCCAACACTCAAAGTTGCCCAGCAAAGGAAAGGGCTGGCTTGTGAAATGGTGAACTCCTCATCCTCATAAGGACCCAAGCAGATGTCTGGCAGCTGCTTTCATGACTGATATTTTGGAAGGCATTCCTGCAAGGGCACTAGAGCAATGACCAGGTTAGGTGACCCTCTGTTAGGGGCTGAAGTGTGTTCCCTTTCCCATGCCAAATTCATATGTTGACGCCCTGGGAACTCCTAGTAACTTAGAATGTAACCTTATGTGAATTAAGGTCTTTAAAGAGGTAATTAAGTTACAACATGGTCTTTTGCATGAGTTCTAATCCAATGTAACTGGTGTCCTTATAAGAAGAGGAGATTAAGATACAGAGGGAAGACCGTGTGAAGGCACAGGGGGATGACAGCCATCTATAAGCCAAGGAGAGAGGCCTCAGAAGAAAATAACTCTGTCACCATCTTGATCTTGGACTTCTAGCTTCCAGAACTGTGAGACAATAAACATCTGTTGTTTAAGCCACCCAGTCTGGTTAAGACCCCCTCCATCTTTCTAAGATTCTGTTCTTTGATTTGAAAAACATTTAGAAAAGCTTATTCACTGGAGTTCCGAATAACACTACAGGATAACAAGTCCGGGCGTTTAATACAACAGCAGGAGCCTCAGGCTGCAGTTGCATATTACTTAGCTTCCTAAATAATTGAAATAGGAGGGCATCGCGGAGAAGAAATCACTTACAGGATGTATTCGTTCATTAAAGCGTATCTGTTGTGGGCTTTCCGTGTGCCAAGAACATCAATTCAAAGCCATAAGCAATCAGCTGGCCTGTTTGCAGAATGCAGAGCTACTGCAGGGAGGTGACTGGGATTTACTCTGCAGAAGGGCAGGCAGGAATATCCAGGCAGGTGGTCGCTGGATATCTGGGTATCTGGGTATTAGGATGTATGAGCAAATGGCTCTTGTGTGGAAGAGAGAATTGACTTTTCTCTGCATCTCTATAACTAAGAACAGTAAAAAGAAGTTCTGAGAAGTAGATTTTAGCTCAACATTAAGGGACCTACCAAACTCTCAAGTTCATGATGTTGATACGGGCTTCTGTTGGGGTGAAGAGGGATCTAAGTGTTGGCTTTACAATTACACATGGGGATGTTCTAGTATGGTTCAAGTATCAAAAGTGAGATAAACTAGAACATCTTAAGCAGCTTTGCAACCTCGTCTTTCTGTGATGTTTGAAGACAATCATACCATCATACTATCATACCTTCCACAATGGTATGATAGAAAGATGGAAGTGGGAAGGCCTGTTGTGAAGCCATTGAAATAACTCAGTGCTGAAAGCCTACAGATCTTCATGAGACTATGCCACGCAACCGGGAAGGAAGAGCTAGACAGAGTGAAGACAAGTGGTCTCCCCAGCTCCATCTCCATGTCACTCTGCTGGCGTCCCCATAAAGTTGATCTGTCCGGGTTGCGTCAATGGGTTCTGTGCCCTCTGGCATCTGGTTGGGTTTAGCCAATGAGTAGCCCAGCAGGGGACTACCAGAGGGTAGTCCCAGAGGGTTCGGGATATTTATTTCCTGGTTCCCCCAACATTAACAAAAAGGCATGAAGGTCCTCTCAAAGTGGCCTGCTCTGCACGACTGTCTCCCCTCCCAGGCTCTGCGACATCTCCTTTCCCTCCTCCCACCAGCCCTGGAGGTTGGAGCTGGATGGCAATCTTGCAGCTGTTGGCCTGAATTCCTGTGCTCACCCCTCGTGGCTCCCTACCCTTCACCACGCCTTCGAAAAAGGTCCCTTTGTAAATAAAACCTCCTCCCATTATCCTTGTTTGAGGGTACCATCTATTTTCCTTCTTGTTTTTCCTGACCCACACAGACTGTATGACTGGATTTGGTCAATGATAAGTTTTGTGGAAATCGTGCATTTCAAAATACACTTTTCGGGGGGTTGTGGGGATAGGGGGAGTTTTGTCTGGGGCTAATCAAAGCAGCTCCATTAACCTCTTGGGCTACTCTCTGAAATTCCATTTGAGGCGGAACACGGTGCCTCACGTCTGTTATCCCAGCACTTTGGGAGGCCGAGGCAGGTGGTTCACTTGAGGTCAAGAGTTCAAGACCAGCCTGGCCAACATGGAGAAAGCCTGTCTCTACTAAAAAAAAAAAAAAAGTACAAAAATTAGCCAGGCGTGGTGGCACACGCCTGTAATTCTAGCCGAGATCGTGCCACTGCCCTCCAGCTTGGGTGGCGGAGTAAAACTGTATCTCAAAAAAACCCCAAAAATAAAATAATAAAATACCATTTGTATGAAGGATTTTACAACTAAGATTCAGTTTGAAAGTTTTAGGCAAAAAATAAAAATTAAAAAACAAAAAACAAAAATGAGGCCCTAATTTTAAGTACAGATCAAGAATTGAAATCATCATCTGATGCCTGCTGCAGACCTTAAGTAACCCAGGATCTGGTGCATTTCTTGGGCTGTACCTTCACAGCACAACATGAAGTAGAGTCTTGGCATTGTTCCATTTAATTTGATAAATGTACACGGCTAGCAAGGTAGAGTGGCTTAGTGTCTAAAAAAATCCATTTGCATTTAGTAACCTGTCTATGTTAATCAAATCAGCTGGCTAATTGCCAAATCTCCACTTCTTTCTGTATTACTTAGGGCCAAGATTGGATGTCAGAACGCAATGGGGAGGGCAGGGAGGTTGACTCTCAGCCCACATCTTCATAAAGACGCGATTAAACAAAACCTCCTTGACGTGCCTACCAAGCCTAGGAGAGCCTGCCATGAAATACCTACTGTTAGGATGGCTCTCAGACCTGAAATCAGGACAAACTGCGCATCCTCCAGGATAGATCTTTTGGTGAGAATGTACTTTAGAAATCTTTGAAGGACGAAATTATGGAAACCAAAAAATATCTTCCTCCCAGTGTGAGTCAGCTGTGTTCAACTACCAAGGATGTCATAGTCAAAATTAGATGCAAAGCCTAACTCCACATTCATGGCAACGTGTGAAAAGAGATGCTCTGTCAAGCACAATATTAGACAGCACCTGTTGTGTGAGCACCTGCGCTCAATGAGGAAGGCAAATTAGAAGTGAAAACTAATTGGAAAAGCAGATGTAAGGGGTGTGGGCGAAATGAAAATACTCTGATAGGTGCTTTGGGACAATGTCAGGTGACATAGAATATTCGGAATTGTTTTGTTCAAAATGGGATTTCTGATTTCTAGAGAGAAAAAAACTCACACGTTTCTGCTTTACAAGGTACAAGACTGGTGAAACGTGGAGTGCAAGGGAGTGAGCATGCCATGGGGCAGCGGCCGCCGTGACGTCTCCCTGTGAGTTCCTGAGTCAGGGATGGGGAGGATGAGCCCAAAGAGGCCTTTGGAAAGATGGCCTTCGATGGCTGAAGAGTTGTTTATTCCATGTCTGTGTATTACTTCTTCCCAGCAGAATGGTGGTTTGGAAAGAACGTTGATGTGGGTCTCAGAAGTGCTGGGGAAGAGTCTCACATGGGCGGCCACTAACCAGCAGTAAAGTACAAATGGTGCAGTTACTCTGGTAGACTCCAGAGCCATTGCAACAGGGAAAGACAGGTTATGGTGGAGAGCCTTTGACCTGAGAAGGCTCAAAGTTTGCAAGCCAATTTGAACATGAAGGCAGAGCAAGGCCTCTTCACAAATGCTGGTCCTCTTTGGATGGATTCCATGCTGGGTCTGAGAGTGGAAGGATAGATGGGTCCACAGATGAAGGGCGTTGGGATGAGAGAACTACCTGTGCCCCCTGTGCTTCTGTCCCTCTGTTGGAGAAGTGGGCTTTGGCTAAATAATTTTATCATCTCTTCTGGCCATAATGATCTACAATTTTATCTTCTACTCATCTGTGAAACACCAATTTTTCTCTCTGAACTAATTGCCCCTGAAGAACTCATAGAGTCCTTAACATACCAAGTCATCTTTCCTTTCATTAAAAAAATAGAAGATGAAGACATAGATGACTGATTTTCATATACAACTATTCTCAATTTAAAGCTTTTTTTCTACTCATACTTAATATATAGTTTTGAGTTGCTATAAATATGTGTATATAGAGAGTCATTTTTAATGGATGGCATTTTAGCCTCTATAAACTAGAAGGATTGCCTTCTATACTTTAACAATTCCATGGATGATGGAAAAGTATGGGACTGATTTGATCTAAAAATTTGAAGGTCAAAATTCACTCAGCATTCTCAAGTCTGGACATCCACTTTGAAGGCCAAAAAAGAAAAAAAAATCAGATGGGATTGTCAAAAAGATAAAGGCCATTTCACTTCTGTTATCACAGGAATCTTCTCAAGATTAGCGTGATCAAGTATCAATCTAGGAGCTGATATGTTGACTCGTAAACTTCAATTTTCTGTTCTCCAAAACAAGAGGGACAACGTAATATGAAAAATAGGCACAAAACTCTTGCTGTTGGAATATCAGAATCTAAAATATAGACCAAATCAAGACATTCGAAAATGTCTCCTAAAACAGTATTAAAACACGAAGCACGTCTTCCAGCAGTGAAAGGTCGGAAGCTCAGAGAATTTAAAATAAGAATAAAAATTGCCCCTAAATCTGCAGCATCTGGTTTTTAAAAAATACTTGAAATTCAGATCTCCCTGGCTCTATCTTTTCTGATCATGTGAGGCAAATATTCCCCGGGAATGATGTTTTGTCAGCCTGGTAGAGCAATTTAAAGGACATCAGAAACTTGCAAAACCGACAGCAGGGGACATGCTAAGAGGCTATGCTATTAACCGCAGAATCTTAATTTGAGGGGCTCCCAAGTCCAACAGAGCAGCCTCATTTCATGATTTCAAACGAACAGCCAAGAATAAATCTTCAAAATATGCCCTGATTAAATCATTTTGAAAAGCACGGTTTGTTGCAATAATTTGTAATAATTGCAAGTAACTTTTTTTTTTTGGCATGGAGCAGGGGCCATCACATTTTTAGTGAGAAGACTTGTTTAAAAACAAGTCGTGATTGAAATGTATTGTTTCCACACCCAGGATCTGGAAGTACCAGGAAAACACACTCCAGAAAGTCATGCATTTATTCAGGTTTCCTGATAAATAAAATGGATGCAAGTTTCGCCCTTTGGCTGCTCACACTGAGGCTTCATTTTGTTTTGTTTTGGTCAGCAGCAAGTAAAGAGCAGCTGAGGGGAATTCCAAGACTTCAAGCCTCCAGGGACTGATCATGGCTGAACACAACTGCTTGTTTTTGCGGGTGAAGCTCAGTGTTCTGGCGCCAAGGTGAGCTGGTGCTCAGAGCCAGCAGGCCTTCCCTGAGGTGCTCACCCACAGGCAGTGTCCTGTACCTTGGGCTGCAGAGACTTGCTGTTCTCTCCCAAGGGGAAGAGGTGATGCCTAGGTCATCCTTACAGGCTCCGCATAAGCAGTCAGTAATGCAGACTAAGTAGAACTCTACATCCTGACTTCCCACTGCCAAAGCAGAGGAGGTGGACGGAATGTAGTTGCATGCTGACAAAGGTTGGCATTTTTTTCCACGCAGAGGTCAGGCTCATGAACTTCCTCCTGTCTTTCCTGCTTTTTCCCTCTAGTGCCTCAAACATTCCAGAAAGGCTTTGACCTCACCAGGGCCTGCAATCCACTGATTCTAGCACCGTGTCTCTGCTCCTCATCCAGGCTTTCCCTTGCCTTCAGATTTAGGGCCTTTGCACTGGCTGTTCCCTCTGCCTGGAACATTCTTCCCTCTGATACCCATGCAAGCTGGCTCACCTCATGCAAGCTGCCACTCAGATGATGTCACCTTGAAGCCTGTCCTAACCATTTTTAAAGAATTACAATCCACATCTGTCTCCCCATGCCTAATCTCTCTGGCCTACTTTTGAAAAAAGGTTCTCCTAACATTTATCATCTTCTAACATAAGACCTCAAGTGCATTCTTATTTGATATGGTCATTATTGTCATTTGTCCTCCCTCCCCAACTAAAAGGAAGGCTCCATGAATGGTAAGATTTTCTGTCTGCACTGACATTGCAAACATCTACCAGACACAGAGTAGACTCTCAGTTAACACTGCTGAACTGAATGCAGAGACGAATTCCATAGAGGGACACAGAGGCTCTCTTTTTAGACTAGAAGGACACTTGGTTCCATAGGAAATCAGATCTGGGACACCGGTGTGAATTCATTTACTTCCGAGTGAACACATTGTTGACTTCCCCATTTCAGAATGGCAGTCACATCTTTCAAATCTATTTTGCTACAAGCAAAATTGAATCCAGAGTGTGGCTCAAGGGTTGGTCATTTTTCTTTCTTTTTATTAAAGCCATAATTATTTTAGCATGTAAATCTCCATCAGATATGATACAATATGTGTACAAGTTCCACGACAAAAGTGGCCTGCTTGATATTTGTCCTTTATGCTAGTTTTGGAGGACATAAAACAAATGAAATATGCAATAGATTATTTTACATCTTTTATACTTAGTCCTCTTGAACAGGCCAACTTACCCTCATTGATATTGTACCGTTATCTTGTAGAGAGAAAGAAAAAAGTATTTCCAAGGAAATCCATACTCATTTTTCTCTTACACACAGATTTGGGGACTGCTCACAATAAGCCTTGCTGATGGTCCTCGCTATGAAGATCACAGCGGGGGCACTCCGGGCTTCCAGCACCAGGGTCCTGTGCCAACAGTTCACAGTTGCTCAATATTTATCCTCAACCCACAAGAAATATTTGCTATCATCTAGACAGGTGTGTGTCGTTAGGCCTATGGCTGAGAAGCATGGTGAGAAGAATGGGTCTGAATTTCTTTGGAGACACATGGTGAAAAAGACAAGTGCAGAAAATGTAAAGCCTTATAGAAAAACGTGCAAATTCTCATTTACTGCAATGTGTTAATTTTGGCATATCATTTAAAAATTCCTAAACATTAGAATGATAACTGTCTCTTTTTCATTTCTTCTACATTTTTCTGAATCAGAGACATTGAAGTGAAACTCATTACTTTCAATGTCATAAGAGTAGTCTAGAATGAGTGGTGTTTAATACTTGTTAAGTGGTGGGAATGATATTAACATTTATCTCCTCACCAATGACTGGCTTAACAAATAAATAAAAGGTACAAAAGCATGTGGCATCTATATACAAAGACATATGCAGGTTTCATCCATCCACCCATCCATCTATTCATGCATCCATCCATCCATCCATCCATCCATCCATCCATCCATCCATCCTTCCATACACCCACCCATCCATCCACCTGCACACCTGTCCATACGTTCATTTGTCCGTCTGTCCATTCTCCATCCATCCAACCATCTACCCATCCACCCATCCACCCACCCTCGATCCACCCATCCATCCATCCAGCCAACCATTCACCCACTTTTCCATCTATTGCTGGAGCAACTGGAGGATGTACATTAAACAAACTGATATATAAATAAATTACACACACAATTGACAATTGTGATGAAGAGAATGAAGGTGTAAGGAATGTGAGCTGCCTGGTGTCAGAGTTTGAAGTTAGGGCTTAGAGCTGAGAGCAGTATAGGAGGCAGAATGCCCCAATTCTCCTCAACACACATGCACACACAAACACACACTCATAAACACACAACACACACTCACACACACATGCAAAACATACACACACATATACACACATGAACACATACACACAAAACCATACACACATTAAACATATGTACAAAGCATACAGACACAATACACAACACAAAATATACACACAAAACATGTACATGCCAAACACACACATACACACATTAAAAACACATACAAAACATATACATACTCAACACACACATACAAGTTATCCAAACGCACGTAAATACACACATACAAAATATACATATAAAACACATACCAAACACATAAACACACACACATACATGGCATACACACATACACTATACACACACAGAGAACGTGCACGTTCTAGGACCTCTTGGGAATGCGGGCTTGTCATGAGAGACCTGCCCTGGTCTTTTGCTGGAGGTGGGCTTCTAGGAGCTCTCTGGGGAATACTGGGCCCTGGCCCCTTGATCTCTGTGCAGGGTGTTGACAGAGGCAGAGCCTGAGGCCCCTCAGAGGCAGTACTTGGTAAACTGAAGCCTGAAGGAGGGCCATGAATGTGGGGAAGGGATGGTGGCTGTGTGCTCTGAGCACAGGGAGAAAGCCAGGACCAAAGTTCTGCAGGGCTCCCGTGGGCCTCGTTGAGGGGCTTAGTTTATTACAGACACAAAGTGAAGGCACAAGGTTTGAGGCAGGGGCGTGATGTGACCAGAGGTGGGGAGGGCCACGTGGATCTTCAGATGGATTGAATGTGAGAGGCAGGTGCCAAGGAAGACCCCCAAATTTCTGTCATGCGTACACCCTTAGGTGGCTTCTATATTGTCACCCATGAAATTGTTTTTGTGTATGGACTTCAAATTATTTAGAATAAACTGGATGCATTAACGTTGCTCCGTTTGTACCATGATAGGAATAGTCAAGTTCTTTTTTTTTTTTTTTTAATACTTTAAGTTCTGTGCAGGTTTGTTACATAGGTGTACATGTGCCATGTTGGTTTGCTGCACCCACCAACTCGTCATTTACATTAGGTATTTCTCCTAACGCTATCCCTCCCGTAACCCCCTACCCACTGAGAGGCCCCGGTGTGTGATGTTCCCGGCCCTGTGTCCAAGTGATCTCATTGTTCAGTTCCCACCTATGAGTGAGAACATGCGGTGTTTGGTTTTCTGTCCTTGTGATAGTTTGCTGAGAATGATGGTTTCCAGCTTCATCCATGTCCCTGCAAAGGACATGAATGTATCCTTTTTTATGGCTGCATAGTAAGGAATAGTCAGGTTCTACTTTGAAACCAGGCAATATGTTGTCAGGCAACAAGAGTTAATTTTCCCAGTATTTATAGAGTTAATTTACTAGTGACGTGTCGGTTTATCTTCTAAAACCATGACACACTCCACCTGCTGTAGGCCTGGAGTTAAGGCTGATAAGAAAGACAAATGAGTGACCACACAAATCTGAAGCTGACTGTTACTGCTGTGACCAGGATGTTTCCAGAAAGAAACAAAAATTCCTAAATCATTTTTTTCCCACAGGCAGCACAGATCAGATGTTGTGTGATTTCATTCAGATTCAGTGTGTTATTCAGTAAGGCAGTCAATACATATTTTATCAAAATAGATCATAAAATATTTATTCTAACTAACAGAGTTGTAATTCTGAGTCATCATGGAATACATGAAGGCTAGGGTTTTCTCATATTTTAAGTTGATACATAATAGTTGTGCGTATTTATGGTGTACCTGTGATATTTTGATAGATGCATACAATATGTAATGATCAAACCAGGGTAATTGGGATATCCGTCACCTCAAACAATTTTCTCTTCTTTGTGTTGGGAACATTCCAAAGCTTCTCTTGTAGCTTTTTGAAATATACAATATATTGTTGTGAACTACAGTCACCCTACCATGCTATTGAACGCTAGAGCTTATTCCTTCTATTTAATGGGATATTTGTATCCATTAACCAACCTCTCTTCATCTCCCCACCCCAACCACCCTAGCCTCTCGTAACCATTGTTCTACTTTCTACCACCGTAAGATCAAATTTTAGCTTTCACATATGAGTCAGAATATGTGATATTTGTCTTTCTGTGCCTGGATTATTTCACTTAACGTGATGTCCTCCAGTTCTATCCATGTTGCGGCAAATGACAGCATTTCACTCTTTTTTATGACTGAATAGTATTCCATAGTAATAATATTCCATTGTGTATATACATCGCATTTTTAAATCTGTTCATTCATTGATGGACACTCGGGTTGATTCCGTATCTTGGCTATTGTGAATAATGCTGCAATAAACATGAGAGTGTAGATATATCTTCAATATACTCATTTCCTTTCCTTTGGATATACACCCAGTACTGAGATTGCTGGATCACATGGCAGTTCTGTTTTAGTTTTCTAAAGAACTACCATACTGTTCTTCATAGTGACGGTGCTAATTTACCTTTCCACCAACAGTGTACAAGCATTCCTCTTTCTCCACATCCTCGCCAACATTTTTTCCCCTGTCTTTTTCATAACAGCCATTTTAAATGAGGAGAGATGATATTTCACTGTGGTTTTGATTTGCATTTCCCCAATGATTAGTGATGTTAAACATTTTTTCATATACCTGTTGATTATTTGTATGTCTTATTTTGAAAGTTGTCTATTCAAATCTTCTGCACATTTTTAAATTAAATTATTTGATTCTTTTTTTTTCTATTCAACTGTTTGAGTTCCTTTTATATTCTGTTCTGTTCTTTTGTTTTGTTTTGTTTAGATGGAGTCTCACTCTGTCACCCAGGCTGGAGTACAGTGGTGTGATCTTGGCTCACTGCAACCTCTGCCTCCCAGGTTCAAGTGGTTCTCCTGCCTCAGCCTCCCAAGTAGCTGATACTACAGGCACACGCCACCATCCGTGGCTAATTTTTGTATTTTTGGTAGAGACGAGGTTTCGCCATGTCGGCCAATCTGGTCTTGAACTCCTGGTCTCAAGTGATCTGCCCATCTTGGCCTCCCAAATTGCTGGGATTACAGGCAAGAGCCACCACACCCTGCCATTATATTCTGGTTAACTAATCCCTTATCAGATGGACAGTTTGCAAATGTTTTCTCCCATTCTATAATTTGTCTCTTTATTCTGTTGATTGTTTCCTTTGCTGTGCAGAAGCTTTTTAGATTAAGATAATTTCATTTGTCTGTTTTTGCTTTGATTGCCTGTGCTTTTGAGATCTTACTCAGTAAGTCTTTGCCTGGCCAATGTCCTGCAACGTTTCTGTAATATTTTCTGCTAGTAGTTTCATAGTTTCAAGTCTTACACCTAAGTCTTTAACCCATTTTGATTTAATTTTTGCATACAGTGAAAGAGGGGTCTATTTTCTTTCTTCTACATAAGGATATCCAGTTTTTCCAGCATCATTTATTGAAAAGACTGTTCTTTCCCCAGTGTATGTTCTGTAAATTAAGTAAGTTGGCTGTAAATACATGACTTTATTTCTGGGTTCTCTATTGTGTTTCATTTTTTAAAGTTTGTAATTCCTTCAATATCCTTTCCCCACCAGCTTTATTGAGGCATAATTGACAAATAAATATTGTAGAAATTTAAAGTGTTCAATGTGATGTTTTGAGAGACATATACATTGTGAAGTGATGACCACAATCAGGCTAAATAACAGATCCATCATCCCACACAGTTACTATTTGGTTTCATTGTTTGTTAAGTGAGAACACTTAAGATCTACCCTCTTAGCAAATTTGGAGTATACAAAACAGCATTGGTAACTATAGCTTCATGCTGTACATTAGGTCTCCAGAATTAATTCACCCTGCATAGCCGAAGCTCTTTACCCTTGAACCAACATCTCCCCATTTCCCCCAAACTGGCCTCTGGCAACCACAATTCTGTTGTCTGCTGTAGGCTTTTGTCATGTTTAAGAAAAAAATCAATGTAATGTACAGTTTCCAAATGATATAAAGAGTTCACAATAAAAAATAATATTTTTTCTGTCCCACTTTTTCCAAAAGAAGTTTTAAGACATTTACAGATTTTAGGTATAATTATTTTGGGGATTCCTAACATATACAGTATCAGAAATATTAAAATCCACTCTCATCTCTATTAAATGTAATTTTTGGCTCTAAAATATTAAAATAATTTTTATCATTCTACTTTTGAGATTATTTATCTTCAAGTGACTCAGAAATGATGGTACCTGTTAGGGGATTATTGCAAAGTGAAAAAATCTGCAAACTGTTTTCAAATACATTAATATTTTCATGCATATTGAATTTAATAATTAATGAGGTTGATGATATTTTTTGTAGACATTGAATAAAACTTTTATAAATGTTAATTTAGCTGTTTTCTTTTTGATTTTTGTTTTCTTTTGTGTGAAATCACAGCTTAGGGACTGAGAGCTGTGGAACTGGCTTGCCTGGACTCAAATCTCCATTCCTATTCTAACTGTGATCGTGACCTTGGTTCACATAACCTCTCTGTACCTCCATTTTATAACCTGTAAAATGGGAATATCACTATCTTTTAATTCCTCACCTGTGATTGTTACCAGAGAACTGAGTCCATTTGCCTGCATGCATCAGAAAGCCAAACACCGAAGCTACTGGATTTTTGCAGACAGAAAGATGTATTGTAAGACAGCTGAGCAAGAAGACAGGAGACAGGCTCAAATCTGTCTCCCCATACTGGCTATAAAGCTGTACATTTAAGGGAGAGATGCTTGGGAAAGGGTTTTGGGGTTGGTTAGTGATTGGTGAGGGAAAAGGGGGAGTTTGGAAAGTCTCCTGGGCATGCACAGTTATCTCATCATGTCTCTTCAGGGGTCACATGTGTACATTTGGGGGGGTTAGTGTGAAAGGTGGTGGGAATTTGGGCTGTGACATCAAAAGGCTCATTCTGCACAGATTCCAGTCAACCATATTGTACACAACTGGTTTCAGCCAACTTTGTTGCTTTGTAAGTGAAGGGGACTTTAACAAGATATTTTCCTATCTGCTTCCCTATAAAAGAAGCTCCAGAATTTCTGTTAGTCATCAGTTTCTTTAATGCTTTGGGGCACAGTTTCATGATTTTGAAATCGAAAGTTTGGAAACTGAGAGTCTGCAGGTGAAACCTCACAGGATCCAGTGAGAGGCTATTTATTCTCTTTATTTATCCCAGTGACGATAAATACCATATGTTTCAATCCCCATCTATTATGTGTGCCTGAAGTGCTGCCCCACACTCTGCTGGGGGGCTTGGGTAACATACAATGTATGCATCCTGTTTCCATTCTAAAACTGGAAAAATTCTGCATTCTGAAACCTATCTTGCCCCTAAGAGTTTCCAAAAAGGGAGTGTGGGCCTGTAACATCTACCTCCTAGGGTTGGAAACGGATGAAGTCAGTGAATACAGATGGTCGCTGGCATGATTTTTTGACTTTGTGACGGTGCAGCAGTGATGTGCACTCAGCAGAAACTTTGCAATTTGGTCTTTTCCTGGGCTACTCTGTGCAGTACAATGCCCTCTCACACTCCTGAGCAGCAGCAGCAAGCCCCAGCTCCCAGCTAGCCAAGCGATCATGAAGGCAAACCACCGATGCTGTGCTCTACCGTGTACTGCATTCAATAAGGTGCATGAGATATGCAAGGCTTTGTTACAAAAGAGGCTCTGTGTTAGATGATTTGGCCTGACTGTAGATTAATGTAAGTTTTCTGAGCATGTTTAAGGTAGGCTAGGCTAAGCTATCATGTTCAGTAGGTTAGGGGTATGACATGCATTTTTGACTTACAATATTTTCAATTTATGGTGGGTTTATCAGGATGTAATGCCGTGGATGGTACACAGCACCATTCCTGGAAGCCAGTGAGCACTGAAGGATGTTAGCCGGGATTATCTCTTTTATCATTCTTCGATCTCTCAGAGCTCTGTGTAGGTTTGGAAAAGCCCAGGGCCCAGCCCACTCCCCAGAGACAATCGCTTCGACCTATTCTGGTTGTGGTTACTCATGTGGCCACCAACACACTTCTAAATCATAGACTTTGACATTGATTTTTTTGTTTACCAACCCACAAGGGTTCTGCTCACTTACACCACAGCCCGTCTCCCTCCACTCTCTCCGCAGAGGTTTCTCCTTCTATTCTTTTCTTCTGTTGGTAACCTTTGCATGTCAACAAACATTCTTCAATCTCAATTTCTTGTCCCATCCACCAGAGATGTGATCTCTTATCTCCCACTTTGTAAGACATGGTATTCAGGGGCCCCTATTCCCACATTCCCTTTGTCTCTTCTCTAGTTCTTTACCTTCCCCAAAACTGGGGTCTTTAAAAATAGATAAGACTAAATGTGGGCTTTGTGTGGCTAATGTTTTACCTCTATACACTTTTTTTTTTTTGAGACAGAGTCTTGTTCCGTTGTCCAGGGTGGAGTGCAGTGGGTGATCCTGGCTTACTGCAACCTCCACCTTCCAGGTTCAAATGATTCTGGTGCCTCAACCTCCCGAGTAGCTGGGATTATAGGCGTGCACCACCACGCCAAGCTAATTTTTTTTCCCTCTGGCATTTGTAGTAAAGACTGGGTTTCATTATGTTGGCCTCAAGTGATCTGCCCTCCTCGGCCTTCCAAACTGCTGGGATCGCAGGCGTGAGCCTGGCCCCTACAAACTTTTTCATTGCTGCTTCTATTATATCTTGTTACTTGTCCTTGGTCTATTCAGGTTCTGTATTTCTTCAGGTTTTAATCTTGATAGGGTGTATGTTTATAGGAATTTATCAGTTTCTTCTAGGTTTTCCAATTTATTGGCGTAGAGTTGCTCTGGAAGGCTATAGTGTCAGCAGTGTTATGCCAATGCAGATAATCCCAGTAGCAGTGACACATTCCAAAGGCTGGTTTGACCTTATTTCTGATGCTGCTAATGAGAAAGAACCATGGGATTTTTGACGTCCAAGTGACCTCTCTCATCTAGTATGTGAGAAAACAAACTCAAAGCAATCAATTGTTTTGACTCAAATCATGTCACCAAAATCTTTAGTAAGAGCCGAACTGGGACTGGACCCCAGGTGTCTCAAAGCCCAGTGGATGTTCTCAACCCCAGCCTCAATTTCCGCTGCCCATTAGCAAGAGCAGGGCTCACTTAACCAGTAAGCTTCTCATGCATTTTCTAATGCATATCCTGAAGCAACTGTCCTCCAAAATACAACCACAATGGGGCCGCCGCTTTTGGTGAACTCTCCAGCTACACCCTGCTCCAAGCACCATCCTGCGTTACCTTCCTAAGGGGTCCCCTTGCTTTCACCCTTCTTCCCTATGGTAGAGTCTCAGTGCGGGTACTCTCTTTAAATCCCGCAGTGGAGCAGCCCACTGCTCTGCTCGGGTCGTGCAATGACGTCTCTTCACGCGGAGTACGAAGGCAGCATCCTCCTCAGGCCCTACAAGACCCTGCTAATCAGGTCTCCTGTTTCCACTTGACCCATTTCCTAGGCTGTCATCCCTGCTCACCACACTCCGCCCGCAATGACGTCCTCACTTGCCCAGAACTGACTGGGCACCTCCACCCAGAGTCTCTGCGCTCGCTCTCCTCGCTCTTGGCGATGCTCTCCCCTTCGATACCTGCGTGTCCCTCACTGCCTGCAGGATTCTGCTCCGGGGTTACCTTCCTGCTGAGCCTTTCCTGGCCATCTTATTTAAAATTGCACCACCCAACAGTCCCTAATCTTCCCTATACAGCTTCATCCTACTTCGAGCCCAAGAAGGCAGGGGTTTGATCTCTTTTATTTACAGCTTTCTCCCCAGCCTCTACAGCAGTACCTGGCACAGTGATGCCCATTAGATATGTGTCAAGGGAATGAAGGGACATTGAGGTCACAGGTCAAAAGCATTCTGCTGATGGGGGAGCATTTGCAAAGTTCTGTCAGAATAAAAGTCCTGTCAGAATATCCCGCTTGACTCCAGCTAGGTGTTGGGGAATTCTGAGGACCAGAGTGGTGAAGAGAGCAGTCACTTTCTAGAGGCCAGAGGAGGCAGCAGCAGTAACTGGTGAGAAATCCCCAGGCAGAGACTGAACCTCAAGGAATGGAAGTGAGTCTGCAAGGTCTTAGATGGAAATCCTGGTTTTCACTCCATTTAGGGGAATGACAGTTTCTTTCCATGAGTTCAGGATATTCTAAAAATCATCCTATGCTAAGAAGAACACAACAAAGTAGCAGGTGGAAGAACCATAACAAAGTAGCAGGTGGAAAATAACAGGACTGATGGCAGTTATGGTTTTGAGGACGGGTCACATTCACCAAGTAAAAGATGCCAGTTAACTGCTGAACCAATGAGGCCTTTTGTTGCTGTAAATTGCTTTCCCCTTCCTGGGTTTCCCCAGAAGCACACCTTGAGACAAAGATTCAAAGTTCACCATTTGTTTTGGAAGGGGACCCCTGGAAACATGGGCAGGAGACAGAGAAGGGAATACGAAAGCCATTAGGAAGCAAGTGATCCTGTGGGCAGTGCGGCTCAGCCTTCAGGGAAAGTACAATAGACAGTGTTGACCATGCCTCATGGTGCCCCTGCAGAGGGGCAGGGAGCTGGAGATCTATACACTCCGTCCCATTAGGGACATTAGCTGAGGGCTCTTCCTCATGGGATCGATTCTCATGAGCTCCTGGCCTGCCTTTAGCATGGCACAATGGTCTCTGGCTGCCAGGGGAGCCCTTGGGAAAAATGCTCAGATGTTTGTCTCCAGAATGCAGGAAGTGGTGGGTGCTCAGGGGCGTGGGTGGGTATCCCTCACTGCCAGTCTGCTCCTGGAAAGATGGGACATATGGTGCCTTGCAGCCCAAGTGCATGTTTATCTAATCACATGGAAGAAAAGCAGGATTCCTAATCGGTGTCATAGTTTCCTGCGTATAACTTTTGGGGTTTCAAGTATTAAAGTATTGTAAAGATATTCTAGGATAGAAGGTAGCCAGGAGCGAGGAGAAAAGAGACAAAATTGGGAAGAACAAAGGAGTAAATGTAAGCAGAATGAAATTGCTCAGTTCAATTGATTGGGTTAGTGCTTTCCAAGATAATGAAATCCACAACAGATAAGTACACTTTGCAGTATGGTGCCCCACCCCACGGCACTCACATAGCCATATTATAATAGTCATCTAAGGACTCACCTACATACAGTGCACGCGTGACAAAGGCAGCAGACATATATCACTCATGTACGTGGACAAATACACCTAGCAGCAATTTCCTTGGTTTTCTACGTCATGGTCATCTCCAGCTTCACCTTTCTACCTTCTGCTTCCTCCCTCAAACCCCTATAAAGGAAAATCAAAAATCCTGCATGTCTTCAGATATTAAGGGTCACTGTGATGTAACAAGAGGTTACAATAAACTGTCCAGGGAATATAAAAACAAAAATCACAGCACCAATAAGTACTGCAAAAGAGAGACATATGTTGTGCTGAGAGCATATATTAGTAAGAATGAGCCCAGCCAGGAAGGAAGGTTAGCAAGACTTCACCAAGGAAGTGATGACTGAGCTAACACGGGAAGGAAGAGTAGGAGGTACCTGGCTGAAGTGGGAGGGAAGGGCCTCCGGGGAGAAGGATCTTTCCAGACAAACGCCATGTGACGATATTTGCCTGACTTGTATTATACAACTCACTGCGTATGTGAGAAACAGAAGAGGCATATATTGCACACATATATAGACACACACACCCACCCACCAGTCTTAGCTAGGAGATGATGTTGCAGAATGAGAGTAGGGAATTTAGAAAGCCTTCCTGCTAAATACCTTGCAAATTCTTAGAAAGGAAAATTAACTGCACGTCATGATGAGTTGGTGATGGGGAAGTTGAACAGATATAACAGTGGCCTGCCCATCTCCTCAGCCAGAGCCTTGGATGGACAACGTCAGCACCTGCATCTCTGGGCCTTTCCCTGACTCTTGAGATTCAGCAAGCCAGAGAACCAGCAAATTAATACCCTGCCCAGCCTCAGCAACCTTCAACCACTGACCTGAGTTGGTGGATAGACACCCCAGCTCCCTCTCCACCCTATGAGAGGTACAAGTTCCAGAAAGTCTCTCAGAGCTCCCCAGATTCACTGAGCACCAGTTGCCTTCAATGGCAAAATGCTTAATAGCATTATGTCCTGGCGTGGACTGCTATAGCAAAAATCCCATGAACTGGGGGGCTTAGGCAGCAGACATTTATTTTTCATGGCTGTGCAGGCCATGAAGTCCACTATCAAGGTGCTGGTCGATTTAGTTCCTGGTGAGAGCTCACTTTCTGCCTCATAGATAGTCCTTCTTGTTCTGTCCTCATCGGGGAGACAGAAGCAAGCTCTCGTGTGTCACATCTCTTCTTATAAGGACACTAACCCATCACAAGGGCTTTACCTTTATGACTTAGTCACCTCCCAAAGACCCCACCTCCTAATACTGTCACATTGAGATTAGGGAGTCCACAAATAAATTTAGGAGGGACATAAACATTCAATCCATAGCACATACCTTTTATTGGTTTCTTCTTTTCCCTGTCCCGCATCCCTGCTTCTCGCCTCTCCTTGCAGATAAACTACTTGCCCTAGACTCCTGGTTGAGGGTCTGCTCTAGGGACACTGCAAAAAGACAGGGTAGCCAGGTTGACTTCAGGTTTCTATTCACTAGGCTTAAGGGTCTTAGAAAAGAGTTCAAATGCAAAGGCCAAAGTTCAATATTTTTCTCTTCAATAGTAATGATAAAGCAAGACTTTATAATAATGAATAGCATAAGGCCCACTGCCTACAAATGAATCAAATTTGCAGGAGAGTTAGGAGGTTTTTCAAAGGAAAGTGCTTAGGAGGTATTTGAATTCTCTGTTCAAAGGGAAGGTGTATGTGGCTGCACAAGGTGGCTTATGTCCATAATCCCAAGACTTTGGGAGGACAAGGTGGGTGGCTTGCTTGAGGCCAGGAGTTCAAGACCAGCCTGGGCAACATAGCAAGACTGCATTCCTACAAAAAGTAAAAAACATTAGCCAGGCATGGTGCCATGTGCCTGTAGTCCCAGCTACTCAGGAGGCTGAGGCAGGAGGATCACTTGAACCCAGGAGCTCGAGGCTGCAGTGAGCTATGATCATGCCACTGTACTCCACTGTGGGCAACAGAGTGAAAACCTGTCAAAAAAAAAAAAAAGAAAGGAAGGAAGGAAGGAAGGAAAGAAAAGAAAGAAAGAAAGAAAGAAAGAAAGAAAGAAAGAAAGAAAGAAAGAAAGAAAGAAAGAAAGAAAGAAAGAAAAGGAGAAGGTGTACAGCAGAAGTGGCCTTGGACCTGAGAGTGTAGGGTTGCAAAGCTGCTGATCCTCCATCTGTGGCCGTGTGCTGGGCTAACAGCTAAAGAGAGACACTTTTGTTCAGGAAATGCTTCATGTGTTAGAATAGAATTGAGAAGCTCAAGCTTTGTTTCCCAACTTCTTTTAACTTAATTTTCTTTTTTTTTTTTTTTTTGAGAGGCAGGGTCTCTCAACGTTGTCCAGGCTGGTCTCAAACTTCAAACTCCTGGGCTCAAGTGATCCCACTGAGTAGCTGGGACTTGGTTTCCCAATATTTGAAGTATGAGGTTCTTGAATTTTGTTTGCAGAGCTTCAAGGACCTCTTCTGATCTAGTGACCAAAATCCTGGAAACAGCATCTAGAGAATATGTCACCTTGTTTTCGCTCCAGTTTCCTTCATATGAAACCAAAGACTATTTCTATCAAGATACAGGCATTTTCCCATTGGCTGAAAAATCGGCAGTACTGTATTTTGGTTTACAAGAGACAAAGGCAGCAACTGTCTTGAAAATCTCATTGCATATTTCTCCTTCAGTTATTAGAGATAGGGTGGAAGATGATCCTAAAGAGGGCTTTTAAGTGCAGTCCCTAAAAGACAGAGTTCTCACAAAGAAGAAAAGAAAAGACAAAAGTAGGCATCTGTGCACACAGACAAAGCATTTATTCACCCCAGCGGGGACTCCACGTCAGCAGCTGGAGGAGCGGAGGCTTCACCGCCGGAACCCAGTGCCTCGCGCTGGCTGGTGGGATCAGCTTATATGGATATTCCCATACAGGGCAGGTGCCCAAAATAAAACTACACATGGCAGACCATCGGAGGTGGCAGTGGCCCCACAGTGCCCCCCAGGAGTCCTCTCTGGCAGCACTAGGAGTTGATTCCGTGTTCCAACAGCCTCTGACAGTAGAAAGTGGCCTGAGTATAAACAGTTACATGGGGTTTTAAATATCCTGATATTGGTGATATGGACTATGTCTTATTTACACTCCTCTCCCTGGCGTTTAGAACATGATTGGTTGAATATTCAAGAGTAAGCCAACATTAAATGGAATTTGTCTTTAAGAATGCCTCAGAGGAGCAAGGAAAAAACATCCTAGGACTTAGCAGACTTTTATCATCTATTCTTATCCTAGAGTAAATGATTTTTAAACACTGCTCTTCTCACGTGGCGGGGATGAGGACTGTTTCGCTTCAAAGGCTTCTGTAGTGAAAGCGGCAGCTGGGTGATCCAAGAGCAGCCTTCCCTCTCTACTGGTGGCTTGCGTGGGAGGCAGGGGTGGCGTCACTACTGAAGGACATTTGTTCTGGGGACACAGTGATGATGGACCAGAGAGTTCAAGAGAAGACGCGGTTGGAAGATGTATGATTTCCTATTTATGCTACAAAATACCAAGTGGCAAATGTGACAGGACCGGAAAATGAACAATCATTCACAGTTTCCTGTAAGCCTGGGTAACCCCTTCACTCATGGTTGTCATCAACAAAGCACAGCAAAACCAAGAAAGCTCATGGGAGCCAGCGTTCATGGGTGCAGGGAGGGTGGATGTGCAGCGTCCCAGGTCACCATGGAGCTGGCATTGAGTAAATGGTGTAGGACAGCTGCAAGAACGGAAGTACATGTTGTCCAATGCAGAGGGGCCTTGCAGGGCGGGCCGCTATGGGAGGTACAAAATCAGGCAGGAGTGGCACGTTGGACAATCAAGAACATGAAGGGACAGACCACACACACACACCCACACAAACACACACACACATACACACAGAGACATGTAGAATTTTCTAGGGCCCTACACACCCAAGGGGCCACCCTGTTTGCACTGGTCAGCATAACTCCGTGATAAAACATGGATTTCATGATCTTCTCCCTAATACAAAATTTACTTCCACTCTGATTACTTAGAGATGTTATTCTTCTAGCCACCTGTCTTAGAAATCTATAAAACAGGTTCAAATTATTTGTTATTCCTAATGTCTCACCACTCCCACCCTCTTTCCTCACTTGCCTTGCTTTGGCTCTTGGCTCATTATTTCTTGCCCTAAAAGAGCCAGCTGGGTGATGACCTGGCCTCCGGAAGTTATTTCCTGCTATCTTCCCACATTTCTTTTTCAGACTAGTCACAATGGACTATTTGCAGCTGCAGGATGAGAAATGTTTCTTGTGCCTTCCCACCCATGCACCCACTGTCCCATCCTTAGCAAATTAGATATCTTCCTCGCCCAGCCCCCATGCGTCCCCTTTGTTGATCCTTTAAGACTAAATGTCCCCTAGGATTCTTCCTACAATGTCTTGGGCAAAAGACTGGTCCTCTGTGTTGCCAACTACTTCTTGAACATATATTAGTATTTATTGCAAATCACACTAACTCCCTGGTCAGCATCTTGAGAACGAGGAATTTGTCTTGGAGATAGTGTTTTATATACAGTTTGGGAGAAAGATTGACCTGGGCTCTAATTTTTTTTTTTACATTGTAAGGACGAAATCTTACTAGGTAGATAAAGGTAGACAATGCATGCTTTAAGGCAAGCTTGTCCAACCCACAGCCCATGGGCCGCATGTGGCCCTGGACAGCTCTGAATGCGGTCCACCACAAATTCATAATCAATCTTTCTTTCCTTCTTTCCTTCTTTCCTTCCTTCCTTCCTTCCTTCCTTCCTTCCTTCCTTCCTTCCTTCCTTCCTTCCTTGAGTTGGAGTCTCGCTCTGTCTCCAGGCTGTAGTGCAGTGGTGAGTTGTCGGCTCATCACAGCCTCTGACTCCTTGGTTCAAGTGATTCTTCTGCCTCAGCCTCCCAAGTAGCTGGGATTACAGGCACAGGCCACCACACCCAGTTAATTTTTGTATTTTTAATAGAGAAGGGGTTTCACCATGTTAGCCAGGATGGCCTTGATCTCCTGACCTTGTAATCTGTCCACCTCAGCCTCCCAAAGTGCTGGGATTACAGGCGCGAGCCACCGCGCCTGGCCAATTCATAAACTTTCTTAAAACATTATGAGAGTTTTTTGTGATTTTTTTTCCCCAGCCCATTAGCTATCATTCATGTTACTCTATCTTATGTGTGGCCCAAGACAATTCTTTTTCTTCCAATGTGCCCCAGGGAAACCAAAAGATTGGACACACCTGCTTTAAGGTGAGCAAAGGGTTGAGTACAGAGCTTAACACATGTAGATGCTCAACACATACTGGCTGCTGTTCTTATCTTTCCATTCTCAGTCAGTCTCTAGCCCAGTGCTGGAGGCAAAGTACTCGCTTGGTGAAAGTGAAGTGGGAAGTGGATGGCTGCTGTGTCTGACGCTACCAGTTGGGCATCCAATGCTCATTTCTCCTTCTTCGCTAACAGAGCTCTGTGTTTGTTCAGAGCAGCCCAGTGAAAACACTCCCTTCCCCAGCTTCACTGCAGCCAGCGCGCAGGGCCACGTAGATCTGATGATGTAGGAAACCACAGGGTGGGGCTTCAGGGAAATCAATGTTTTCTTACCGTTAAGAATGGACAGACTTGCCGGGCGCGGTGGCTCACGCCTGTAATCCCGGCACTTTGGGAGGCCAAGATGGGCAGATCACGAGGTCAGGAGTTTGAGACCAACCTGGCCAACATGGTGAAACCCCGTCTCTACTAAAAATACGAAAATTAGCTGGGCGTGGTGGCACATGCCTGTAATCCCAGCTACTCAGGAGGCTTAGGCAGGAGAATCGCTTGAACCCAGGAGGCAGAGTTTGCAATGAGCTGAGATCCTGCCACTGTACTCTAGCCTAGGTGACAGAACAAGACTCCATCTCAAAAAAAAAAAAAAAAAAAAAAAAGCACGGACAGACTTAACTACCACATGCCTTTTGTCTTCGACATCCCTCTCATTCCACTGGCTCTGTGGGTGTGATGCCAGAGGTCCAGCAGCCATCCTGTGACTATGAAAACAGGCTGCTGAAGCAAGCAAGGAGACACTCTCAAACAGAGTCCTGGACTTTGGATTTCTGAAGTCTTTGCTTTGTGAAAAAAGAAACCCCTTACCTCTTCAAGCTGCCATTTGTGGGGTTTTTATATGTGTAACTCAGTAGTCAATGGAAGGAAGCAATTTTACTTCTAGGGGGACATTTGTGCAGCATGTTAGACTGCTGTGACTCAAGCTGAATTCATCATCTTTATCACAAACCCCTCTCTTATGCCTCTTCCTTCTCTTGGTCACATCTACTCTTTGCTGTCTTGAATTCCCCCCATTTCCACAAAGCATTCCCTCTGTAGCTCATAGTGACTTTTTCCGTTCCGCTTTCCCCTGGCACCTTAAACCATATTGTGATGTGATGCTTCATATTACTACGTTCACGTATGGGCAGCTTGGTTTTATACGCAGTCCATATTTGTGAGACAAAGACGATGGCTGAGACTCTCGGGTCACTCATGTAATGTGTTCCCACTGAGCTGGGCATGTAGCTGGTGCTTTGGAATATTCCCTGACCAAGCCTGCAGTGTCTCTTCCATAAACAAGTTGCCATGTAAGGCTCGGCTTGAGGCTTCCCCCTGAGCACTTGATCAGGCCAGAAACCAAAGCCAGACAAGATTAGTCTTAAGCAACACGTTCCTTCTTTCCTGAAACCCTGGCTTCTCTTCACCAGTGTTGCTCTGACTGGAGTCTTCTTCAAGAGTGAACGTGGCTCCCCGGGGCCTCCTTGTTGCCTCACATGCTGTGGGCGCTCAAACAGTGCAGAACAATAGTGCCCTATGTGCCCGCAGGGATGCGTTCATTGGACCTCCACATAGCCTTCAAGGAAAATTACAGTTCAGTGCATTTATGCCATGGACAGCTAGGATGAAAGCAGCCATAATTCAGTGATGCCACTCCAGGGATACAACTTCAGCATAGGATGAAAGGAGAAAATTAATTCTCAAGATAAAAAGCTGTGATTTAAAAGACAAACTCTTGTGAGTGTCAGCAAGAGGGAAAGCAACATGTGAAATGCAGACGGCAGGGGAGCACACTCACATTTGCCGGATGACACTTTGGAAAGGCCTTGTTGCGTGAAGTGTCCCGTCACAGCCATCACTTCTAGAACCGCTGCCCCACGTGACTCACAGAGGTGACGAAACACAGCCTGGGAAGGAGGATGGGACCCAGGGAACACGAGCCTCCTTCAGCCAGCTCGGCAATTTCTTCACTTAGCTCAAATCTGTTGACCAAGTCATAAGTTTAGGGCCAAAAGACATTAAGCACTCTTTATTTTTAAAATAACAAATAGCCCGTAGAAATAAAGCCAACACAGTTGGGATCCCTGCTATAATCATTTTGGCTGTGTGTCAGAACAGGGTGTGATGACTCCTGAATTAGACTTTTTTCCTCTCTGAAGCCGTTTTTTCAAATGTGGACTTATAATTACCTAGAGTGTCTAAAAGGCAGATTTCTGAGCCCCGCTTACTCTTCCTCTGTGAGATTTCCATAGGGGAGGCCCAGGAGACTCCATTTATAAGCAAGCTCCTGGTGGGAGGTGGAGGGGGTGCTCACAGCACAGGAAGGTCTCAGAAGCACGTCTCCAGTAGTATACTCTATGGACTCTGAGTTCATTCAGGGACATAAAATAAGAGATTACCCTGGGAGGCTCTGATGGACAGAGAGAGGTGGCAGGAATAGGAAAAGTTGTCAAATAAGGAAAATTAAAATAAGAAAAATCATATTCCCCACAACATTTCCTTTCAAACACGTATCTTTTTCTTTAAATAAGCTCTCTGAACATCAGCAGGTGCATAGCTCCTGCAGATGTTCTGGAAGGTTCTACACGTGGGCACGTCATGTAGAACAGAACATCCCCCGAGGTCTCACTCCTTCTCAGCATGGAGGCGCCGAGGTCTCACTTCTCAGCATGGAGGTGCATGCACAGCTAGGCTGAGAGCCAGGGACCACTGGCTGATGCTGGCTCCAAACCACAGCACCCGGGGCTGCTGCCACGCACCTTCCATGGCACCCTGTGACCGTGAGCTGCCAGCATGAGTCAGAGAGAGCCTCGATGTGCATTTCTAGGGACATTGTTGAGGATTTAAAAGTTGTAATGTTGATATATTTATTGTGGAAAAAACAAGCACTACACAATGACAATGATGCTAACTGCATTATTTCCCTTGGCTTTTATTCTCTGCTATCCATAGGGAAGCATTCTTAGCATGAAGTGCAAATCCTTCTTATCAGATCCTAGGTATATGGAAATCTATGTGTGTGTAGTCAGCTCCTACAAGTTACAGTGGCAGGATCATTTCTCATGACGTGGAAGATGCTTATCCCCTCTCTTTGCACATATCCTTATGGAGATGGTTACAGCAGCTCCAGGATAAGCTGCCCTCTCAGCTACTGCACTGGCTCCTTTACCAAGCACCCCTGAGCTCCAAGCGCATCCTCTGCCCTGGAACACAGCAGCCTGTGTTCCCCAGACTCTCTTTTCAGAGGTCTTCCAGTTGGTTTCTGTCAATGGGAGGTCGGCAGGTGGGAGGAGAGAGAAGGAACTTCTGCTCTATTCTGATGCCAGCTTTGCCCAGGAGCAGCAGACAATGACCCCAGCCTTGGGCTTCTCTCAGCACTGCCAGCCGCAACCTTACTGGGGCCCCTCTGATCTACTAAGACAAGCTTTGCTGTCTTCTCACACTTTCTGGGTTGTGTGCCTTCCAGAGAGTCCTGCACGCCAGCTGCCTGGAGCTTCCCCGACCGGAGCCCTTGTTCTTGCTCCCGGTAACATCACTCTTCTCCCATGTTACATCAGTCCTAGGGCAGGAGCTGCTTCTGAGGTTATTGGTAGCATCCTCTGGTTCCCTTTTGGTCCTCCAACACCCACATGATCAATTCCCTGGGTTTGAAATATCCAGGGTTGGGACTGTTCTTGGAGTGGGTTGTGACTGATGCAGATAAGAAGATTTTGCAGTAAAAACAGGTAAATTGTGCATGAGTCAGGCTTTGTTCTGAGAGATAAGCCTATGGAGAGAACGAGATAAAGGATATAAAAAGCTGACCATACAAACAGGCAATGGTCAGACCATATAAAAAACAGAACTTGAGGCCAGGTGCAGTGGTTCACACCTGTAATCCCAGTTCTTTGGGAGGCTGAGGAGGGCGGATCACGAGGTCAGGAGATCGAGACCATCCTGGCTAACACAGTGAAAACCCGTCTCTACTAAAAATACAAAAAATTAGCCGGGCGTGGTGGTGGATGCCTGTAGTCCCAGCTACTCAGGAGGCTGAGGCAGGAGAATGGCGTGAACCCGGGAGACGGAGCTTGCAGTAAGCCGAGATTACGCCACTGTACTCCAGCCTGGGCAACAGAGCAAGACTCTGTCTCAAAAAAAAAAAAAAAAAAAAAAATTGAACTTGACCCACCACCTGTGTCCAAGGAAGCCAACCTAATATCTACAGTAACCAGCCCAGGAATCTACCCTGCTACCTGTAAGTCGTATTTGTAGGAAGTCAGACCACTGTCTAGCAATGGTCCAGGAAGGCAAGCCATAGACCTGTAACAATCAGCTTACACAGACAAGACTTGATTCATAACTGACGGCTGCCCTAATTTTCACCCCACTTCCAACTTGGGACCCACAAGAGAAAGCCAAATATGACTCCCCAATCAATCACATAGGAGGTCCCATATCTAGTTGGGACTTTTCAGCTCCTCCAGACCAACAGTCTCCAATCAGGGTACACCTGGAGCCTTCTTCCTTTCACCATGAAGCTTTCCCGCTTCTCTGCCTGCCTCTGAGTTTCTGCCAACACAGGTGACAGTGGCCGGCTCCCTTACTCTAGCAAGCTCTGAACAAACAGCCTTTGCTTGTTCTCATTTGGGTGGTCTTTGTTTTCATAGCTGAAACCATGATGCTTATGGCCAAATACATGCAACAGAGAAGAATGTGGATGAGGCAATAGTGATTTTCTCTCTGCAAAGAAAATGAGGGTTGCCATGGGCCATAGGATTGAGGTGATGCGCTCAGGTCATACACAGTGGGGGCACCCAGGAGAGGTCACCACACCTTGCCTATCCTGAGGCACCAACATTGGGAGTATGCAATTAAAACTTCAGGGAAGTCTGAAGGATTATTTGGTTTACCCAGGGTGTGTCCTTGAAGGCTGCAAGTTTCTGAGTGAAGTCTCATATCCAATATGGCACCTGCTAAGATTCTACCTGGGCAGAAGTTTCCTAGGGTAGCCTCTCTCCTCTACTGGGGGCAATGGGAGAGTTGGGGGGCACTTTTGCTATGGACCTAGGTCTGTAGGGGCATGGATACCGGTGTGGAATAGTACCCAGGCCAGGAGTGATGAGCTATAGCAGTGAAGGTGCTAGGGCAGAGCACAGCACTGTCACCCTCTGATGCCCAGCCACACACAAAGCCTTAGAAATGTGGTCTACCTTCAGGAGAAGAAAGGGGGAAAGAAGAGGGGGAAAATCAGGACTTGGCTTGAATGTAAACCTTGAATTTCTCACATTTAAAATAGGCAGGTTTGCCTTCTGCCATTAGCAGACATGAGGGTTTGTGAACCAAACTGGGCTCAGTCATGGAGAAATGCAGAAAGGTATCATTCTGGCCTCTGTGTGTTGAATAACAGCATAAGATGTATCACATCTCATGTATATATGTATTTTTTTACACACATAGAATTATACTAACCATAATAATCTGAGAGCAATTTTCACTTCAAATATTTTAAGCACCCTTTTTGTCTTAGTAAGTTAAAAACTTACTATAGTACTTATTATAACTTACGATTGATTTTTCTAGCTCCAAGTGAGTGACATTTTGGTTGTTTCTAATTTTTGCTGCTATAAGCAATGCTGCAATAAACATTGTGGTGGAACAGAATTCTAAGACTGCTGCCAAGATTCCTGCCCATGGGTGTATATACCATATATAATCCTTTCCCCTTGAGGGTAGACAGGACCTGTGATTAAGTCACTAATCAGTTGACTTTGAGTTAATCAAAAGGGTCAGGCCTCTGGGGTGAGCCTGACTTAATCAGGGCATCCCTTTAAAAGAAGGTGAAGCATCAGAGAGACAGTCTCCTGCTGGCCTTGAAGAAGAAGAAAGTTGCCATTTATTCTATACCACAAGGAACTGAATTCTCGCAATGATCTGAATCATCTTAGAAGTGGACCCCAAGCTCCAGATGAGAACTGCAGACCATCTGACACTTTGATGGAAGCCATGTCAGACCTGGAGCGGAGGACCCCATTACAGCATGGCTAGACTTCTGATCGGTAGAAACTGTGAGGCAAGAAATGAGTGTTGTATTAAGTCACTAAATTTGTGGTAATTTGTCATGCAGTAATAGAATAACAAACAAACGTCTTGATGTATCATTTTTATAGCTACCTGTCTATCTATTTTTGACTGTATGTTCAGATAATTTTATAAGGAAATCCAAACCAATTTTCAAGTGATAAGATACATACCTAAATCTTGGGATTGTAATTGTTTTTGAAATGTATATGTAAACTTTTTTGGTAATTTACATGATATTTTGTTTTACAAGGATTTCTTCCATGTATGCTAAGATGATGGCATGTTGTAAAAAGTCAGCAATATAGTGTATAGTGGAATAGCTTATATTGGACTATCCTGCGGCTAACAACTATATATTCTGAATAACATTATAACTAAAATAATTATTTGAAGGCACTGGCAAACAACGAATAACAGGGAGAAATTGGAAAAGATTTGAATTTTGAAAGAAGAGAACCATGTTTGGTGAGGTCTATATTTATAAAGATTTTCCCAAGGGCATTTCCAGTCCATGGGCTGCGAGAGGATTGAAACTGCAGTCTTGGCTACATATTAACTTGATATATCAAAGCTGCCTGAGCAGCTAGAACTGAAGGAAGAAACCTGGGAGGGAAGGAGCCATAAATGGATGAATCCTAAATTCTGCACATAATGCCCCTCAATGCCTTGACTGAGTAACAGTTCATGCCGGTGGGAGTCTCCAAAAAGTCCAACAGAAAGCAACAACTGGAAGACTGAAAGAAGTGACCAGAGATTTTAGCTGCTGCTCTCCTCAAAAGAGACAGAATTTGGAATTTGAGTCCTGACAAATTGGCAAGGTTTGGTAAATATCTTGAATTTGCCATTGAAAGCCCAGAAAGTCCATGTCTTAGGAGTAAATACTGGGCCCCAGGACTAAGAATTCACTTTAGTACTAAGGGGAAACTCACAATAGACTTGCCCTAACACAACATACAAACAAGTCTCAATAAATTGGAGGTGATTGGCCAGCAATTTAATTCTTTGCCCTTCAGAACAAGAACAAAGAAAGTTGAATCTTTACAATGTATCATCTATAATGTTCAGTATAAAATTTAAAAAAATACTAGACATATGAAGAAATAGAAAAATGTGAATCATAGTCAAGAATAAAAATAGTCAATAGAAAATGAACCTGAGATGATCCAGACTGGAGTAAGTAGCAGAGGACTTTGAAGCTGTTAGCCTAAAGATATTCAAGGAACTTAAGGGAGGAGATTGTTTCCAAGAGTGAAGAGATGGAGAAACTCAGTAGGAAAATGTAAATTAAAAAAAGAACAAGAAGGAAATTCTAGAATTGAAAGTACAATATCTAAAAAAGAACATTCATTGCATGCTTTTGCATGTGATAGACAAATAAAAAGTTTCCACTCTAACCAATGGAAAGACAGAAGATTTAAAAAAATGAACAGGATTTCATTGCAGCATGTGATAGACAAATAAAAAGTAAGTTTCCGCTCTAAACAATAGAAAGACAGAAGATTTTAAAAAATGAACAAGATTTCATTAACTCATGAGGCATAATTAAGGAATCTAACATGTATATAATTAGAGTCCCCAAAGGGGAGAAGAAAAAAAATTAGTTAGGAAAAGTGTTTGAAGAAATAATGGTGGAAAATACCTCAAATTAGATGAAAAACATCAACTTAGAGTTCTAAGAGTCTCACTGCAAATTAAGGATAAGTATCCCTAAATCACGTGTACGCACATAATTGTCAAATTGCTAAAGACCAAAAATAAAGAGAAAATCTTGTAAGCAGCCAGCTGAAAACACACACTACATGAAGATGCCTTCTCGTCAGAAACAGCAATGGCTAGAAGGGTGTGGAGCAACATCTTCTAAAAGACACCCTCCATACCCAAAAGGTAACTGTAAACTCAACATTCTATATCCAGCAACAAATGTCTTTTACAAATTAGAATGAAATTTAAAAAACATTTTGAGATAAGTGAAAGCTGAGAAAACCTGTTGCTAATAGACTTGCACTACAAGAAATACCAAAAGAAGTCCTTCATGCTGAAGGGAAATGATACCAGATGAAACTGGCATCATGTCTATGGGAAAGAATGAGGAACTCGAAGTGGTAAGTGTGTTTATATATATATACACACACACATATATACACACACATATACATGTATATATATGTGTGTGTGTGTATATATATATATATTTTTTTTGAGACAGAGTTTCACTCTTATAGCCCAGGCCTGAGTGCAATGGCATAATCTCGGCTCACGGCAACCTCTGCCTTCCGGGTTCAAGTGATTCTCCTGCCTCAGCCTCTCAAGTAGCTGGGATTACAGGCATGTGCCACCATGCCTGACTAATTTTTTATTTTTAGTAGAGATGGGGTTTCTCCATGTTGGTCAGGCTGGTGGTCTCAAACTCCCAACTTTAGGTGATCCACCCGCTTCAGCCTCCCAAAGTGTTGGGATTACAGGTATGAGCCACCTCGCCCAGACGATACATTTTTTAAAAAGGCTACATTTTTTCTTCTGACTTCTTTAAAAGAACTGACTGTTTAAAACAAAAATCATAGCACTTCGTTGTGAGGTTTTTATGGTGTGTCGATGCACAGGAACATGACAACAATAGCACAAACGAAGGTGGAACATGGAATTCTATTGGTCACAATTTCTTACATTTTTCTGAGAAGTGGCACAATATTAAATCTATGTAGGCTGTGTTAAGCGAAGGATGTATATTGTACTTTCTAGAGCAACTACTAAAAATAGTGGTAGGATATATAATTAAAAAGCCAACAGAGAATTAAATTCAAGGATTAAAAAATATTCAATTAACCCAAAAGGAAAAAAGAATGGAGAAACAGAAGGCCAAAAGTCTCATGGGACAAAGAGAAAATAAATAGCAAAATGGTGTACCTAAATTCTACTATATGAAATTCTACTATATAAAATTATGAAAATCAGAAATGTTACCATTATAGATCCTGTAGGCATTTAAAGGAAAATAAAAATATATTATAGAAAACTTTAGGTAAGTAAATTCAATAATTTAGATGAAATGGTCACATTTAATGGAGTTAAACTAAACAGTAATTAAAAGGTGGAGATTGTTGGATTGGGTTAAAAAAAGGAAGATACAACTAATGGTACCTACTAGAAATGCACTAAAGACTCTAATAAGCTGAAAGAAAAAGAATGAAAGAAGATATACCATGTAAAGCCAAGAAAAGGAAGCTGTGTGGCTAGAAGAATCACAGACAAAGTAGACTTCAACATAAGGATCATTGCCAGAGATGAAGGGAGACATTTTATAAATATTTATATATGTGATGATAAAGTGTTAAAATATATGATAGAACTAAAGAAAGAAATAGAAAATGCACAATCTCATTTGAAGATTTTTAACATCCTTTTCTCAGAAACTAATAGAAGAACTAGGTAAAAAAATCAATATGGACATAGCAGAATTGAGCAATATCAACCGACTTGACTAAGTTGACAGCGATGACAGAATATGCATTCTTTTTAAGTACACACAAAATGTTTATGAAGCTAGATAACGTGCTGGACTATAAAATAAAGCGCAAAAGTTTTCAAAAGATTAAGTAATGCTATCTAAGCACAACAAAATTAAATTAGAAATATAAAAATGAGACCTCTAGAAAATTCACAAATACGCAGAAATTAAATAACACACTTCTACATAGCCCATGTATCAAAGAAGAAATCACAAGGGAAATTAGAAAATACTTTGACCTGAATAATGATGAAAATGTGACATACAGAACTGGAAGAAGCATGACATATTGAATTGGAAGAAGCAGCTAACACAGTGCTTAGAAGATAATGTGTAGCTTAAATGTCTATAGAAGAAAAGAAGAAAGACTTAAAATCAATAATCTAAGCTTTTGCTTTAAGAAGCCAAAAATGAAGAACAAATTAAAGCCAAAGTGAATGGAAGGAAGGAAATCACAAGGATAAAAGCAGAAGTCAGTGAAATAGAAAACATAAATGTAATAGCGAATATAAGCAAAGTCACAAGTTAGTTCCTGAAAAAGTTTAATAAGATTGACCAGCCCCTAGCAAGACTAATCATGATAAAAATGCTACAAAACACAAAATTATGAAAATTAGAAATGCTATCATTATAGATCCTGTAGGCATTTAAAGGATAATAAAAATATATTATAGAAAACTTTATGTAAGTAAATTCAATAATTTGGATGACATGGTCAAATTTCTTGAAAAGCACAACTTGAAATAACTGACATATGAAGAAATAGAAAACTCTGAATAGGGCTATAGCTAGTGACAATTCAAGAACTTGAACTCATAATCAAAATCTTTCCCAGGAAAAACTCTCCAGGCTCAGATAATTTCACAGATGAATTCTATCAATTGGTTAATGAAAATAATGCCAATTTTACACAAAGTTTCAGAAAATGAAAAGAAGAAAACACTTCCTAACTTTTTTTTTGTGGGCAACTAAAACACTTATACTCACACTTGACATACAGATCACATGAAAAGAAAATTGCAGACCAATATCCCTCATGAATATAAAAATGAAACTCATGAATAAAACACTAATGAATCAAGTCCTGCAATGTTTAAAGAGAATTTATCATGTTCAAGTGGGGTTTGTCTTATCTGAATTTAACATTAAAAAAATCAATCAATGTAACTTATTATATTGCAAAGCTAGAAGAGGACAATAGGTGATTATCCCAATAGAGGCAGAAAATGCAGTCAGCAAAATCCAAAACCATTCATGATCAAAATTCCCAGCAAACTAGGAACAGAACTTTCTTAAACTTATAAAGGGCATATTCAAAAATTCTATGGCTACTTAGTGGTGGAATATTGAGTGCTCAGGAACAAGCTACAATTGTGTTGCAGGCCTTAACCGTGAGAAGACAAGAAAATGAAATAAGAGACCCAGATTTAAAAGGAGGTATGAAACTGATTTGAATCACAGGTGATGTGACTGTGTATATAGAAAAATCATTTGAAGTCTACAGAACAACTGCTAGAACTAACAAATTTAGCAAGATCACAGTATACAAGGTCAATATACAAAAATAATTTTTTAAAAAATTTCTTTATGCAATTTTATTTTCTAAATAGAGTCTATTTTATTTCTATATTAAGTTCCATCAAAACTATAAAATAATTCAGACTAAATTTAAAAAAAGATGTGTAAGACCTGTACACAGACATATTGCTAAAATGAATTAATTTCTTAATTACTTTAATAACTTAAGTAAATTAAATTAATTACTTAAGTAAATGAAGAGATATTCCATGTTTATTAATTGGAAGTCTCATTACTGATGAGATGTCATCTTGATCTATAATTCAACTCAATCTCAATCAAAATTCCACAGAACTTATTCTAAAATTTACAAGTGAATTCTAGGCATAGGGATTAGACTGGCCAAATTCTTGAAAAAAGAACAATGGAAGACTCAGGCTATCTGATTCCAAGATAAAGCTACATAAATTATGTAGCTTGTACTTGGGGTAAAGCTACATTAATTAAGACAGTGTGATACTGGCATAAGGACAGACAAAGAAGTCAGTGAGCCCAGAATTAGACACACTTACGTAGTCAATTGATTTTTGACAAATGTGCCAAAACAATTTAATGAGGAAACAACAGTCTATTTAAAAAATGATGCTGGAACAACTGGATAAATGTGTATGTTATGTACATGTAGGGGATGGGGGAGGAACACGACTTCCACCTCATACCACACTCAGAAGTTAACTTAAGAAAAATAGATCGAGCCTAAAATCTGTAGCTCTAGAGCTTCTAGAACAAAACATAAGATGTCTTCATGACCTTGATGCAGGCAAACATTTTTTAGAAAGGTCACTAACAACACTAACTGCAAAAGAAATATTACTTTAATTTCATAAAAATTAAAGACCTGCTCTTTACAAGATCACTAAAAAAATTAAAATGTGAGTCCCAGACTGGGAGAAGACATTTTGTGTGTGTGTGTGTGTGTGTGTGTGTGTGTGTGTATATATATATACACACACACACATTAAGTTATATATATACTAAATATATATATATATTTGACAAAGGATTTATATGTAAAGAGCTCCTCCAAATCAATTTTTTAAAAAAGACTAACAACTAAAAAATGGGCAAAAGATTTGAACAGATACTTCACAAAAGAAGACATACGAACGGACAGGAAGTCCATGGAAAGGTGAAATGTAAGTTTAAAAACCCACCACTTCATATCCACTAGAATGGCTAAAATTGAAAGGAATGGCAACACAAATATTGGTGAGGAAATGAAGCAACATAACTATCATCTTTTGTTGGTGGCAGTGCAAAGTGGTACAGCCACTTTGGAAGAGTTTATGACAGTTACTGGTAAGGTAAAATACCTCCACCATGACTCAGTCAGACCACTCCTAGGTATGTGCCTAAAAAAATGAAAACCAATTTCCACGAAGGACTTGTACGAAAATGTTTATGACAGATTTATTCACAATATCTAAAACCTAGTAACTCAAATATTCATCCGCTGATGACGAATGGACAAGCAAGCTGTTGTGCATTCACACTCAGCAATATTGAGGAATGAAGTAGTGATTCATGCCATAACAACGATGAGTCTCAAAATAATGATGCTAAACAAAAGGAGCAAGACATGAGAGTGTATACCCTTCACATTTCCATCCAAATGACATTCAACAACAACAACAGAAGCTCTGTGAGTTGGCAACCATTGATTTGCTTTCTGTCATCATACTCTAGGATTTATAATAAGGGGATGTGGTGACTTACACCAATTCTATTAAACATGTGATTTCACTGAACTGGAGAACGACTTAGGTGGGAGTCTGAATGTTGGGAAGCGCAACTTCACAGAAGTAGGAAGGAATGACGGGTGTGGAATTGTCTTTGGAAATATTCTCTCCTGCTGGCCCCTATGTTCCTGCTCAGTACCCACATGATTCTCTAAACCCTGTGCGGCGGCCCCCACCCAAGCCTACCATAGCTCCCAAAACTGTTCCAAGCCTCAAAGTTTCCTTAGTTCTGGTGTCTCTGGTCAGTATTTTTACAGTAATTTTTGCATATTTATGATGCTTGCTGAACTGAGCTATCAGTGGAATTCTGTGATTGATATGTTAGTAGTGTTTTTTTCAGTGCTGTTAAATACTATTAAAATTAAAAAGTGCCCTCTAAAATCTACATTCATCTCTATGAATTTGACTACTCTGGGTACCTCATATAAGTGGAATTATATGTCCTATTGGTCATTCTGTGACTGGATTATTTCACTTAGCATAATGTCCTCAAGGTTCACCTGTGTCACAGCATGTAACAGGATTTCCTTTCCTTTTACACCTTAATAATATTTCATAGTCTGTTATACCACCTTTTGCTCTTACGTTGATCTGTTCACGGACACTTGAGTTGCTTCTATATTTTGGCTATGTAAATAGTGCTGCTATGAACCTGAATGTGCAAATATCTTCTCAAGTCTCTGCTTTCAATTTTTTTGGACATATATGCAGAAGTGGATCATATGGTAATTCTATTTTTAATTTTTTGAAGAATCTGCATCCTGTTTTCCATAGCAGCTACATCATCTTATAATTCCAACAGTGTACAAGGATTGCAATTTCTCCGCATTCTTGCCAACACTTGTTTTCTGTTTTGTTTTTTATAGTAGCCATCCAAATGGGTGGAAGTAAATCTGATTGTGGCTTTGATTTGCATTTCCCTAATGATTAGTTATGATGAATGTCTTTTCATGTGTGTATTGGTTATTTGTATAATTTATTTGGGGAAATGTCTCTCCAAGCACTTTGCCAATTTTTTTAATTGGGTTATTTTTTGTTGTTGATGATGATGCTGAGTTGTAGGAGTTCTTTATATATTCTGGGTATTAAGCTGATATGGTTTGGCTCAGTGTCCCCACTCAAATCTCATCTTGAATTGTAATCCTCATAATCCCTACATGTTCAGGGAGGGACCTGGTGGGAGGTGATTGGATCATGGGGGTGGTTTCCTCCATGCTGTTCTCATGATAGTGAGTGAGTTCTCATGAGATCTGATGGTTTTATAAGTATTTGACAGTTCCTCCTTCACACGCTGTGTTGCATGCCACTATGTAGGATGTGCTTGCTTCCCCTTCCACCATGATTGTAGGTTTCCTGAGGCCTCCCCAGCCATGCAGAACTTGAGTCAATTAAACCTCCTTTCTTTATAAATTACTTGGTCTTGGGCAGTTCTTTATAGCAGTGTGAAAATGGACTAATACTTAAGCCCTTAACAGATATCTGGTTTTCAAATATTTTTCTTCCATTCTGCAGGCTGCCTTTGCACTCTATTGATTATGTTCTTTAGATGTACAAGTGTTTTAAATTTTGATGTAGTACATTTCATCTAATTTGTTTTGTTATTACTTGTGCTTTTGGTGTCATATCCAAAGAGTTGTTGCCAAATCCAGCGTTGTGAAGTTTTCCCCCATGTGGGTGTCTAAGAGTTTTATAGTTGTAGTTCTTACATTTAGGTCTTTAATCCATTTTGAGTTAATTTGTATATGGTGTGGAGTAAGGGTTCATTTCATTTTTCTGTATGTGGATATTCCATTTTCCCTGCACTACTTGTTGAAAATAATGTCCTTTACCTATTGAATGGTTTTGGCACCCTTGTCAAGAATCATTTGGTCATGTATATGAGGGTTCACTTCTAGGCTGTCTATTCTATTCCATTGGTCCACATGTCTGTCTTTATGCTAGTACTGCACTGCTTTGATTACTGTAGCTTTATAATTAGTTTTGAAAACAGAAAGTATGTGACCTCTAACTTTATTCTTCTTTCCCAAGATTGTTCTGACTATTTAGAGTACCTTGAGATTCCATGTGAATGTTAGGATGGATTTTTCTATTTTTGAAAAAATGCTATTAGGATTTGGACAGGGATTGCACTTCATCTATCACTTTGGGCAGTGTTAACATCCATCTTAACAATGTTAAATCTTCCAATACATGAACAAGAGCTGTCTTTCCAGTTATTTTTGCTTTCTTTAATTTTTTTCACCAGTTTTGTAGTTTTCAGTTTGCAAGTGTTTTGTATTTTTGGTTGTTTATTCTTAGTATTTTATTCTATTTGGTGCTATTATAAATGGAATTTTCTTTTCAGATTATTTATTATTAGTGTATAGGAATGCAACTAATTTTTGCATGTTGATTTTGTATCCTGTAACTTTGCTGAATTCATTTTATTAGTTCTAACAGTTCGTGTGTGTGTGTGTGTGATCTTTAGGGTTTTCTTCATATAAGATTATGTTGTCTGCAAAAGACATCATTTTATTTTTTCCTTTCCATTTTTGATAACTTTTATTTCTTTTCTCTGGCTTAATTTCTCTGTCTAGGACTGAGTACTATGTGAAATAAAAGTGGCAGGAGTGCACGTCCTTGTCTTATTCCTGATCTTAGAGAAAAAGCTTTCAGTCTTTCACCATTGAGTGTGATGTTAGCTGTGGGCTTTTCAGATATGACCTTTATTATGTTGAAGTAGTCTTTCTATTCTTGTTTATTGATTATTTTTGTCACGAAAGGGTGTTGAATTTTGTCAAATACTTTTTCTGTATCAATTGAGGTGATTATGTGGGGTTTTCCTTAATTCTGTTAATTGGATTTATTACACTGATTGATTTTTATATGTTGAACCATATTTGCATTCCAGGAATAAATCCCACTTGGTCATGGTGTATAATCCTTTTAAAGTTGCACTTTTTAAAGACAGAAATTCTTTGCTGAAGACAACGGTTACTGAAAAAAAAAAGACACTTGAAATAATAAGAAAATAATCCCCCTATTTTCCCTTTAACTAAAAGTCTGCAATGAATTGCACAATGAAAACACATAGTCTATCTAAAAAATATGAGATGTGGTAGCCCCAATCCTAATGTCTTCAATGTATGGCTTACCCCTTTAGCTTTCCTTGTACAACTTATGTACCTTTGCATTAACTCCTAGACTTCCAACTTTCACTTTAGGTTAGGAAAATTAATGTTTAACAATTTTAACATAGATATACATTAATTGCTTGGAAATCATTGCTCAGTCAGAGATTGGTCTACAACTGGGTCTACTTTATTTGTTGTATAATTTTAGATGGTAGTTATTTTAAAGTAGAATAGAATTTTACTCCTGGAAAGATCCATAGGAACCATCTAGACCTATCACCTTATTTTAGAGATTAAAAAACCAAGATCCCCAAGGAATTGAGTTCTTGCCTAAAGTTTCATGGATAATTAAATGTTGGAAATGGGACTAGAAACAAGATCTCCTGGCCAGGTGCGGTGGCTTACGCCTGTAATCCCAACACTTGGGGAGGCCGAGGCAGGCTGATCACTTGAGGTCAGGAGTTCGAGACCAGCCTGGCCAACGTGGCAAAGCCCCGTCTCCACTAAAAATACAGAAATTAGCCGGATGTGGTGGCGGGTGCCTGTAATCCCAGCTACTTGGGAGGCTGAGGCAGGAGAATCGCTTGAACCTGGGAGGCAAAGGTTGCAGTGAGCCGAGATCATGTCACCGTACTCCAACCTGGGCAACAGAGCAAGACTCTCTCTCTCAAAAAAAAAAAAAAAAAAAAAAAGAAACCCAAAGAAAGAAAGAAACAAGGTTGTCTGTCTCCTACTGGACTTCTGCTCACAGTTGGCTACATCCCATGCAGTGTCAGTGCTGGGTCACCTACAGTAAAAGAAGTTGGATGAGTTCAACAGATTTACGTAGACCTGGGATCTTTCTTGAAGCAGCTCCATCAGTAGCTTCTCCCTGGCCTCTACATTGGCTGGGGCTGTAGGTACAAAACTCACAATGTATCTACATGCCGTAACACAGACAACAGTGAAGACACACATAGGCAAGGCCTGGTTGATTGCTGTGTTTCCCCATCCCACTGGAGAACATTTGCAACTCCATATCTAGGAATGAAGAGATTGAAGACAATGCCATTAGATACCATCCAATGCAAGATAATTTTCCAATGTTTTTTTGAAAATACAAAAGTCTCCTTAATGAGTAATATCAGAGGATGTGGACTTTGGTTTTCTCTCCTCTTCCAACCCAACAAATACACTAGTACTTACCATCCTTCTCTGTTTGCATCATATTATGGAAAAACGTGAATGTAGAATGCAATTGTTATGCAATACATTGATTCACTGAAATTGTTTTTGTCCTTAAAAGTGCAAGTCATTCTTTCTCTGGCAATGGTCTGTAATTACATGGTTTTTGCCTCCTTGGAATTTTAATTATAATGTTAAGGTAATTTTTTTTAATGAGAAGAAAAAAGTATTGGACTATCCATGTCATTATGATATTTTACTAGCATGAAATGCATGTAGATTTGAGAAGTTGCCTTTTAAAAATATATTAAATTATGGATCGTAGAGATTTATTTTATTAAAGTGCATTCTATATTCCTTTGTTAGATGAAAACACAGCATTTCTTTTTTAAGTGCCTTTTAAGGAAAATGTGGCAAGAAATTTATGAAGACAATTACTTTGCTTATTTTATAAGTTATACTTATTTTCAAACGTTTAATTTTATGCTTACACTAAAAACCTAGATTTAATTGATTTTAAAGAATTTTCTAAAATTTTCAGATAATGAATAAGACTATAGAAAAAATTATTTACCAAATATTTAGCTAAAATTCAATACAGCTTTAGAACAAAGGTTGTTTTATTAAGTCAGAGGAGTTTGTTAGACAGAGCTCAAGTTAGGCTGTGATGAGTCCCTCCCCTCCCCCTGTCCCACATAGTACCCTGCTAGAGTGCAATGGAAATTTTTATGTCAAAATTCCCTTTTCAGTCATAATGAAAGCAAAAAGATTCTTGTTTGATCATATAATCACAAAGGCTTTCTCTAAACACTAAGATTTGCACAAAAGGATACATCTTGAAAATTCCATTTACAGCCTGTGATCATAATGCCATATAACTTTCTCATGAGCCGGTTAGACTTGTGTAAAGAAAGCTGGATTTTATCTGAGTTTTCCTCAAAGCTGCTCCTATAATTCCATAATTCACAGACTGGTTTCAGCAGCCAGATCTTTTTTTTGAGATGGAATCTTACTCCATCCCCCAGGCTGGAGTGCAGTGGCGCAATCTCGGCTCACTGCAACCTTTGCCTCCCAGGTTCAAGCAATTCTCCTGTCTCAGCCTCCCAAGTAGCTGGGATTACAGGTGTGTACCACCACACCCAGGCCTCTCAAAGTGCTGGGATTACAGGTGTGAGCCATCGTGCCCGGCCTGCAGCCAGATTTCTCTGGTATTGATTATTAAGAATAGATCTGGTATTTATAGAACTTCCATTTGGAAATCAAGAAGAATCACTAAAAATACACATTCCCTCCCCCAAAAAAATAATAATAGCAATGAAGCAAATAGTTATAAATAAAATACCTTCTCATTCACCTGTGGCTTTCTATTATTACATGGATATTCTTCCAACTTAACCCTGGAGTCTTGTTTTTGATAGGTTATATTTTGGATGATGGGAGTACCTCAAAACTTGACTTAAAAAAATGCTTCAGGCCAGGCTCATGCCTGTAATACCAGCATTTTGGGAGGCCAAGGTGGAAGGATTTCTTGAGCCCAGGAGTTCAAGACCAGCTTGGGCAACATAGCAAGATCCTGTCTCTATAAATTTTTTTTTTTTAAATTAGCCAGGCGTGGTCACTTGCTCCTATAGTCCCAGATACTAGGAAGGCTGAGGTGGGAGGTTTGCTTGAGCCCAGGAGTTTGAGGCTCCAGTGAGCTATTATCATAGTGCCACTGCACTCCAGCATGGATGACAGAGAGAGAGAGAGAGAGAGAGAGAAAGAAAGAAGAAAGAAAGAGAGAAAAAGAAAGAAAGAAAGAAAGAAAGAAAGAAAGAAAGAAAGAAAGAAAGAAAGAAAGAAAGAAAGAAAGAAAGAAAGAAAGAAAGAGAAAGAGAAAGTTTATCACTGCTTTGGCAGGGGAGTTGAAAACTCAGAACACCTTTTTTTTTATTTTATTTATTTTTTTAAAACTGGTTCATTTTCCTTTTCCTCAGATTCTCTTATAGAAGTCATCTTGTCAGTATCTGGTTTCATTTATCTACAGAAACCACATCTGCTTCCATGCAATTGGCTGCCCCAGGAGCATATTCAATACGATATCTTATCTTTCCAGGCCTTAGGCCATTGCAACTTGCTGGCAGACAAAAGTCTCAGGTTCCATCATGGAACATGTTCTGAGTTGCAGAAATCCATTTCCCAGGAGGCTGTGGCACTCATCTTTCACTCCTATACACTTATCCACCACCCAACCATGGTTACCACAAACACATACACTCCTTACCACGCTCAGGATAGAAAATGAGGACTCATCTGTAGAACACACATCTCTGAAGTGCTATAGTCACAATCATAATCCTCACGTCACCGTTGGGATGTAATTCGGAATTACCTCCAGCCCTTTTAATACAAATAGTGTTTAGAGGTAGCTCAGAGTCGGTATCAGCCATGAACTTGTGGTGCCTTACTTAATGGGCCGGGAGGTTTCCTTCAACGCTCAGTCCTACTACCTGCACCTCCAAAGAGCTGAAACCTGGAAAAAAGAGTAGGAGGTGGCAGAGCCAAGGTAGATACCCATATTGATGGCCATAGAAGGGGGTGGCTGGGCCACAGCAGTCAAATGGCAAACTTTTAGTGACAAGAAGCAGGGCTGCGGGTAGATAGGACCTTTGGAATGTATGTTCCTGCCATGGAGAGATCTGAACTGAAATAGGACCAGTGGGGACACCCACACCGGAGGGGTTAGGAAAGGAGTCAGGGGAGCTGGGAGAGAAGCAGTGGAATCCAGCGCTGGAGTGGAAGAGCAGCTGCTTCCATCTTGTTCTAAAACACAGCTCGGGGAGTGAAACATTCCTTTAGGTGCATCTAAGACCAAACCACTCCTGGGAAGTGGGAATCCCTAATAGCCCTGTCTACCCAGGCAACCCCTGTCTCCGCTTAGCTGAAACTCAGTTCACAGCGGCATCTCCACTGGTCCTGCTGTGGCTTCCCGGCTGACTCGCCCATGCGGCTTTATCATTTAAATGAAACAAAGATCTCTCAAGCAAGTGAGCATCACTATTTAAGACATGTCTTTCAGGGCAGATACTTTATGGGAATTTTTTTTTTCCCCCTTAACTGGAATAAATTTCCCTCTCCTGGGGATGGTGGTGGCAAGGAAGACCAGGAGCAAATATGCTGGACGGCCAGCTAAGGCCCTTTCCAGGGCTCAATTTCATTTGTCCATAAAGAACTTGGCTTCCTCTCTGGGAGCTGACCTAGTAGTTGGTGAGAACTCACTTCTCAGCACCGAGCAGTTTGAAAACATCTGCGCTCGTAAGCCAGGCAGATGGGGCAGGCCGGGCCTGAGATAAGACGGGGAGGGTTAGGCACTGGGCTGGATCTGCAGACGTGCCCAGGTATAGTTGAAAGGCTCAGAATTTAAACTCACATGGTACGGTGAGAGAAGACAGGATAGATTCAGAGGACAATTGGAGAGAAAGAGCACAGCATGCGAGCAGCCCTCAGCTGCTCTCTACCAGGTTTTTTTTGTTTTTGTTTTTGAAGCAGGGTCTTGCTTTGTTGCCCAGGCTGTAGTACAGTGCCATGATCTTGGCTCACTCAACCTCCACCTTCTGGGCTCAAGCAATCCTCCCACCTCATCCTCCTGAGTAGCTGGCATTACCAGCGCACGCCACCATACCTGGCTAATTTTTGTATTTTTTTGTAGCGATGGGATTTCCCCATGTTGCCCAGGCTGGTGTTGAACTGAGCTCAAGCAATCTGCCCACCTCAGCCTCCCAAAGTGCTGGGATTACAGACGTGAGCCACAGCACCCGGTCAGCCTTGAGTTTTAAACCTGTCTGTCCCTGACTGAGGAGGCCTATGCAGGTCAGAAAATCACCCTGGGGCCCTCATTGACAAGTGAGGCACTCACACCAGACAGGCACCAAAGTTCCCCCGTCCTGTGAGGCTGGACCAGGAGGCCTCTGAACCTCCCCTCAACACGCCTGGTCACACCGTTCTCCAGCCTCGGACTGGCTACACAGCTTATGTTCAACTGAAATCAGAAGAGGAACGAGGATAACCAATTTTACAGAGTGCATTTTAACAACTAAAAAACTGGGAAAGAACTTTCCAGAAAAACTCAAAAGAAAATCCAATGTATCACAGAAAGCACCTTTTTCAGGAATAATCAAGAGTTGACTAAACCAGGGATCCCCACCCCTGGACCACCCACTGGTACCAGTACTGGTCTGTGGCCTGTTAGGAACCAGGCCGCACAGCAGGAGGTGAGCTGCTGACGAGTAAGCGAAGCTTCATCTGTATTTACGGCCACTCGCCATGGCTGGCTTTACCACCTGAGCTCTGCCTCCTGTCAGGTCAGCAGCATTAGATTCTCATAGGAGCGAGAACCCTATTGTGAACTACCCATGTAAGAGATCTAGGCTGCATGCTCTGTGTGAGAATCTAATGCCTGATGATCCGTCACTGTCTCCCATCACCCCCAGATGGGACTGTCCAGTTGCAGGAAAACAAGCTCAGGACTCCCACTGATTCTACATTATGGTGAGTTGTATCATTATTTCATTACATATTACAATGTAATAATAATAGAAATAAAGTGCATAATAAATGTAATGTGCTTGCATAATCCTGAAACTGTCACCCCCCCACCCCCTGGTCCATGGAAAAATTGTCTTCCACCAAACTGGTCCCTGGTTCCGAAAAGGCTGGGGACCGCTGGGCTAAACCGCCTGAGAGGCTGTTTATCCTAAACAACAGGGCAGAAGCAGACCATACACAAAAATACAGGTTAGGCCTCTCGGGAATAGAAATTCTAGCTCTCTGCTCAAAATGAATCATTGTCATGGTGAGAGGAACACACTTGTTTATATACAAGTGCCTGGTGATCCTATTTCCATCAAGCTCCAGTCAGTGACTCACTGTTTGCTTACCAACGGCAAGGAGCAGTCCTTTCAGTTTTCTGTAACAAACTGCATCTGCATCCACACGGAGACAGCACAGTCAGCTGCTCGTCATCCATGCAGAGCAGAGGCAGATGCCTCCAGGATCTGCTGAAAACTCAACGCTCAACGCTAGCTTAGATGCCTTAAAAAAGAAAAATATGTGTGTATATATATATATATAAAATATATATAAGGCCACATTCTCTAGCTTGTGGAAGCAGTCCTTTCTGTGTGACCTTGAACAAGTTTCTAAACCTCTCTGGGCCCTATTTCCCATATATATAAAGCAGGGTTAATAATGGTATACACTTCAGAGAGTTGTTTTAAGGACTGAATGAGATAACATACACAGAGTGCTTTATACGAGGGTGTGGGGAAGTCCTCAATACATGTTAGCCATTATATAATTATACTTTTTTTTTTTTTTGAGACGAAGTCTCCCTCTCACCAAGGCTGGAGTGGTGCAGTGTGATCTCAGCTCATTCCCAGGTTCGAGCAATTCTCCTGCCTTAGCCTCCCAAGTAGCTGGGACTACAGGTACGTGCCACCACGCCCAGCTAATTATTTTTATTTTTAGTAGAGATGGGGTTTCACCATGTTGGCCAGGCTGGTCTTGAACCCCTGACCTCAAGTGATCTGCCCATCTCAGCCTACTAAAGTGCTGGGATTATGGGTGTGAGTCACCATGCCTGGCTAATTATACAGTTTTGAATATACTTTAAGAGCAGTTTTAGGTTCACAGCAAAGCTGAGCAGAAGGTACAGAGATTTCCAATCTCCCTGGTGCCTGCCCATGTGTACAGCTCCACCATGATCAATATCTACCACCAGAATCGTGCATTTGGTGCATTAGATGAGGTAACAATGAGACATCATTATCACCCAAAGTCCATAGTTTACCTGAGGGTTCACTCTTGTGTTGTACATTCGATAGGTTTGAGCAAATGTATCATGACATGCATCTGCCATTCTAGGATCCTACAGAATATTTTCACTGCCCTAAAAATCCTCTGTGCTTCACCTATTCATTCCTCCCTTCCCCCTTGCCTCTGACAACCAACAATCTTTTCTTTTTTTTTTTTTTTTTTTGAGACGGAGTTTCGCTCTGTCGCCCAGGCTGGAGTGCAGTGGCACGATCTCTGCTCACTGCAAGCTCTGCCGCCTCCCGGGTTCACACCATTCTCCTGCCTCAGCCTCCCTAGAAGCTGGGACTACAGGCGCCTGTCACCACGCCCGGCTAATTTTTTTGTATTTTTAGTAGAGACGGGGTTTCACCGTGTTTGCCAGGATGGTCTCGATCTCCTGACCTTGTGATCCACCCGCCTTGGCTTCCCAAAGTGCTGGGATTACAGGTAACAATCTTTTTACTGTCTCTATAGTTTTGTCTTCTCCAGAATGTCATATAGTTGGAATCATACCATATGTGATCTTTTCAGATTGGCTTTTCTCACTTACTAATATGGATTTAGGTTCCTAAATGTTTTTTCATGGCTTGATAGATTCTTTTCAGGGCTGAATACTATTTCATTGTCTGGATGTACCACCTTTTATTTGTCCAGCTATTACAGCTATTATTTTAATTATGTTTTTCACATTTGCACTAGCTCTTAGAAAGTATAGCCCTGGAAGAACTCTTAAACAAGCTGGCTAGGTAACACACACACGCACGTGTTATAACCATGGGACAAGATGGTAAGCTATCTTACCTTGATGTAACTAACTGTACATATAATTAGCTAGATAGGACAGTGTGCTACACCGGGCAGCACAGAGACGGAATAGGACAATCTATTCATATAACAAAGAGCCAGTGGTTGCTATGGAGAGCAGATGCATACGGGAGGGAGATGGTGCTGGCTGCTGGATCCTAGGATTGTAAGGTGGACAGAAGGTGGCCAGGAGAGGAGATGAGATGTGAAACCGAGGCAGGTGGTGCCTGAGAACAAATGTAGGGAATATGAGAGATGAACTTAGGAAACAAGAGAGAGGGGCGTTAGAGGACAGAGATCTCTTATTATCATCTATCTCCAACTTTCCTCATCAGATTGGAGAGTAAAGAGTTGCCGATTATGAATTTAGAGCCCTCTGGAGCTCCATCCATTGGAAGGAGCACAGTGGCTTGAGGGAGCATGGTGGCTTGAGGGAGCACGGCGGCTTGAGGGAGCATGGCGGCATGAAGGAGCACCGTGGCTTGAAGGAGCACTGCGGCTTGAAGGAGCACTCTGGCTTGAAGGAGCACTGTGGCTTGAGGGAGCACAGCAGCTTGAGGGAGCATGGTGACTTGAAGCAGCACAGCGGCTTAAGGGAGCACGGCGGCTTGTGCGCTATCAGCACATTGTATTGCATGTCCTTCTCCTTAAGGAAAAGCATAATTGGAATCACAATAGGAATAGTTTTCAAAAAGCCCAACTTTTTTTTTTTTTTTTTAAGATGGAGTTTCGCGTTTTGTTGCCCAGGCTGGAGTGCAATGGCACAATCTCGACTCACTGCAATCTCTGCCTCCTGGGTTCAAGTGATTCTCCTCCCTCAGCCTCCTGAGTAGCTGGGATTATAGGTGCCTGCCATGATGCCAGGCTAATTTTTAGTAGAGATGAAGTTTCACCATGTTGGCCAGGCTGGTCTCGAACTCCTGACCCCGGGTGATCCGCCCGCCTCGGCTTCTCAAAGTATTGGGATTACAAGCATGAGCCGCCACGCCCAGCACTTTTTTTTTTTTTTTTTAGGACTAGCTACATTTCAACTGTAAGTGGTCTCAGAACACACATTTCACCAAGTGTTTGGTGTCTCCTGGGATGGTGCTGGCTCTACAAGGACCATACATATCCCCAAAGGACTGGCAGAACCTCGGTCCTTTTCCTTTGTTCTTTTGGAACAAAAAGAAGCCTCTCAAGGACATTGGCCTTGACATGTGGTCCCTGTGGCCCTTCTCAATTTCCAGTAACCTGGCAGCCTTAACTTGTGCTAGGTTTAGCTGCACCGGGCTTGAGCACTCACCAGACCTGGGAGCCATTTGCAGAATCCCGTCCAATTCCAGCTTGAGACAAGATGATGTGCTCCTCCCCTAGAGGCTGGAAGAATTACAAAGGCAGTTTCCTTTCCCCCACCCCTTTCTGTGTCCTTCCCGCTCCCTCCCGGCCCCAGCACTTCCTCCATCCTCCTCCAGGGCCTGGGCTTGCCGTCTCCTCCCTTCTCAAGAATCACTCCTTCCTGCCTTGCTCTCCATGTCTCCTTAGAACTTCAGAGGCACAAGAGGTCATCCAATTCAACCTCCCCATTTTGTGAATCAGGAGATCATGTTCCAGATATGTCAAGGGAAACTGAGGTCTCATGCAGCAGGTCAGTGCTGAGGCTGGGACCAAAGCCTGGCCTCCTGACCCCAGCGGTGGGTCCTTTGCCAGCACAAGGTTGGTTCCCCAGAGACTTGCACTGTGCACCATATTTGGCTCCCGGGGAATTCCGTTGTTATCCTGCCTGGCATCTGATCTGCTTTAGTCTAAGCTTCAACAATCATAGAGACCCTGACTTCCATTCCTTCTCATTCATTCCTCACATACAAAATTCTGGAGAAGCATTTGAACTTCTTTGTGGACATAAAAGTTGATCAAATTCCCCAGCCTCCTAACTTTTCATCGGAATGGCAGACAGGAGCAACAAACGCGACACTGAGCTCTGAATAGCCGTGGGCACTGGCCTTTGCTCACAGTGTCTCATTTCATTCTCACAGCCGACCTACGAATCAGGTGGGGGTTCTACCAATATATTTTATATACAAGGAATCTGGGGCTTTGAGAGGATGAGAACGTTGGCCAAAATCACACTGCCAGGAAGCAGAAGAGCTGGGATTTCAATCAGGCATTACCCAACTCTGGGGTTACTAAAGCCATTAGACTTGGGGGTGCTTAACGTGGTTCCTGCACCAGCAGCTCAGACATTACCTGGGAACATGTTCGAAATGCAGGGTCTCAGCCCCATTTGAGACCTACTGCACCAAACGCCCGAGGAGGAGGAAGCTGGCAGCCTGTGTGATTTCCAGGCAAGCACAAGTCTGAGACCCACGGCACTGGACTCTACGGCTGCCCCCTCTGGGATGCTCGACACCCCCAGCATCATTGCCTTTTATCATTGGACCAAATCTGTATTGTGTGCAAAGCCCTTTGCTCTTCCCATTTTACCACTGTACACCTGGAGGTTTGAGAGACTCTCCAATACGCAAGAAGGAGGAGAGGCAGAGGCTGGGGCTGAGCCCAGAGCCCTCATGCCAAGTAATTCTTTCTAATCATTACGTACCAGTCCCTCTCTTACTGGCCCCAAGCCAGGCCTGAAGATAAATAGCTAAGGACCTAAAATAAATGAAAGCCACACTCTCTCCAAATAGATCAATAATGTTCTCCACTCTGGCACGGACCTTCTCTGCAGGCTGGGAACACATCGCTGCCAATACTTATTTAGCAAGGTTGTAGAGTCCTATCCGCTCCATCTTAACCATTATGGTTTTATTCATCATCTGGGTACTAGAAATCAATGATCTCAAAGGTGTGGAGAGATGTTAGAGTTCTCTGCTGTCCTTCGTAGTGTGGCTTAAAGGCACTAAATGTATTGTGGCATTTGTCATGCCATTGATCTGTTTACATACCTGTTACTGAAATCACAGTTTAAGTGGATGTGTCCCTGTGCAGAACAAATCCTAACACCCTTACGACTAGCTGACGAGAGGAGGCAACATTCATTTCACAGAACAAATCAGGTGTGCTAGGAGCTTAGTGAGAGGCAGCCTCATTTAGTTCAAGGGAGTCTTAAAATAGATTCTTTATCAGATGAGTAACTTCCAGTTTTTCTTTTCCTCTCTTCGCTGCTTCTCTCCCATCCCTTAAACATTATAGAAATACCTTCTCCAAGACTACAGTGAGAAACCAATGTGAGAGAAATGCTTTAGAACAACTATTTTTGGAAAACATATGTCTAAGCTATATAAGAGACATCTGGTGAAGGCTTTTCTTGTTTTTTTGCAATATTCTCTGCATGTAGTAGGTGCACAGTTAAAGAGGCATATTGACTGCTGCAATGCCTCCTGTCTCTTGATCGACAAGGACTTCAGCTTGCTTAGCTGTTTGGATCCTGTCTTTACCGTGTAACAACTGTGCTGTATTGCATTACTTATTCATTTATTATTTATTCCCATGTAGCAGGTGTGCACTAGAAAATGGGAAGTCAAAAGATGAATAAGAATCCTCTGCCCCCGACCCAGTCTTTCAGGAACTGGTCATCTGAGAGGGACACTGGCCCTGTAAACCTGGCTCCCTTCTGCAGGGAGAGTGACTGAGAGGATCTGCATAGCACCCTTTGCCCCCAGGGCACATCGTGGTCTCACATTTGAGGCTGATGACTTGTGAAAGAAGCAGTCAAGACCACGATGTGGATTTTAAAGACAACGGGCGCCTGTAGCCCCAGCTACTCGGGAGGCTGAGGCAGGAGAATGGCATGAACCCGGGAGGCGGAGCTTGCAGTGAGCCGAGATCGGGCCACTGCACTCTAGCCTGGGCGATGAGCAAGACTCCATCTCAAAAAAAAAAAAAAAAAAAAAGGCAAGGAAAAATGGAAGGCTCTCTAATTAAAAGACAACTCCAAATACGATTTTCCCAGAAGCTTTTACAGAGTGTGACAACGGAATTTTGCTTTCTGAGCAAATTCTCTGTGTCCCCAGAGCCATCTGCTAAGGACTGGGTCCCTGAGACACGGGCGGACGTGCTGGCGACTGAGCACGCTTACAGCCTGGGGTGAGCTTTCTCTTCCGAGGTAGAGCGTAGCAGGACTCAGAAGCAATGCTCATGCTTCTGCTGGAGCGGATGAGGACGATGGGAGTGGCGGGGAATGGGGGTGGTGGTGAATGTTCCCTGTGAGCCCGAGTGGGAGGAGAAGGAGCGGGGGCCCCCTCTCTGATTCCCTGGGGTCCCCTTGAATGTGGGAGCTGGGGACCTTGAGACCATCCTGGTGGGACCTCTCTTTGCAGTGGCCGCATGGGCAGCACGAAGAGTCTCCCAAGGCCTTGCAAGCAAAGTTGACTTGAATGATGACCCACTTTAAACAAATGCCCTCAGAATAAAATACAGGGAGGGCTGGCAAGAGACTGATCCCCTGGGCTCGCCACACCTCACGAGAGGCCCACCAGTTTCAGTAAAATGTGGGCCTTCTTTTCTGCTCAGCGGGGACTGTTGCACCTGGGCCGGCCAAAAACAGGTGAGCCTTTTTTCCCCTCCTTCTATTCCCACATTTTATAATTTCACAGAAGAACTCCTACGAGCACATAGTTAGCACCGTTTTGCACATTATCTCAGTGGTTCTTCACAGTCCTGTCTGTCTGGGGTTTATTACCCGCACTGTAGCAAAGAGGGAGGTTAGCAGTCCAGGGGCCTGCACCTGGGAGGTGGCAGAGTCCGGCTTTGAATGCAGGTTATTTCTACTGAAACCAGCTGAGACTAGGCAGCAACCACAGAAGCCCATACCGATTCCTCTGAAAAGAGAAAGGGCTGCCGTGATTCAACACCATTGTGTTCAAAATTGGGAAAAGCTGGATTAAAAAGAGACAACTCGTAGGAAGGAAACCGAATCTTACTCGAGTCATCCTGTTTGGTGTTTTGTTTTTCTCTAAAAATGTGAGTTTTGTGCCTTCGTTGTTGACATTATTTTGTTTGAATTAAACATCTGCTGCGTGCCAGGCACCGTTTCGCACTCAGGTTTTCTGACGCCAAGTCTAGTGAATTTTTAATTTAGGCACAGCTGCCTTAACCCATCGCCTCACTCCTGCCTCCCCCTCCAATTTCTCATGCTGTAACTCATTCCAGGCAATAAAGGATGTGGAGTTTGCTTGTGCTCCTTGGGCATGAGTAAGTGGAATGTCTCTTTCAGTATTCTGGGAAACCGTAACTGGGACGGCTCATCTTTGCAAGAAAATGCAAGGCAACAAACACTTAGCAAGCCAGAGTCCTCTTCCTTCACCGCGTGGGTTATGCACCATCCCAGGCTTGGTAAAGTAGCATCCTTGTCCAGAAGTTTCATCTGCAGTACGAGAATCTCACGCCAGAGTTTTCCGGTCAGCAGAAACAGAACATTGTCGCTTTCTCGGGGTTTGCAGAAATATCAGTCTCCAAAGTCATTAATTTTCTCTCAAAGTGGTCAGGCATGTGGACAGAGGACAATAGCGCTCTCTCTCCCTGGAGTCAGGACCCTTCAGAAACTGCGATTTTGATTGTCACTGAATAAACCGCCACTGTGTCATTTGGAGATAAATACAAACAAGTGCTTTGAAACGGGGAGAAAAGTGTTGTTCTCAAAGAGCTCATGGTCCCTAAAATACAGCCTCTGCGGTCACCCCTTTCAGGATCTCGCAAAGAACCGAGGGGGGGGCGGTGTAAGCAAGACCTTCATTTTTTATGTATTGGTTTCTTTAACCAAAAAGTACCAAGTTTGCCTGGAGAAACAACCCGAGCTTGTCTGGGCAGTACCATCTAGGGAATGTTCCTCATTTGAACACCTGGAGTTGTTTGTTATTCATTTGCAAGAATTTCCTTGCAGCTATTTTATAGACACCCGGGATGGGCTGTTCTGAAAAGCAACTGGAATGTTTACACAGAGCTGTGCTTCTGTGATTACAACATGATGAAGGGTTGGAGGCCATCACTGTTGCCCCAGTTTGGAAAAAAGAAAATGCACCATGCATTTGAGACTACAGCTTATGTAGTCTCAAACTCACCGTCTTGCTCTCGTTCTAAATATTTGGGGAAAGAGAAAAATTCTGCGAAGGAAGGACTGTGATAGTTCTTGATCATTCTGTTTGCCTTGGCTTTTGGATTGCATCATTTACTCTCTACTTAGCTTTGACAAATCCATCTAGTTACACGAGGCATACTACTTGCCTTCCTTTGGCTACACCTGTAAGTGAATATCACGTCCTGATAGACTTCACATTTCAGCTGGGAATAGTCAAGGTTGTCAATTGGAGTTTTAGGAGCCACACAAAAAAATTTCACAGAGATTCTTTTTCAGATGACCACAAACCCTCATCTCTCGCCCTACTGAGTTTGTGTAAAGTGAACGTATTTCCCATGTGCTGGTCTCTTTCTCCAATTGGACATTGTTGCATGTAGGTTCCAGTGGGTCGTGGTATGACGTCCAAACCATACTGGCAAGAAATGTCCAGCTCCTGGAGCCTGAGAGCTCCTGATGGGGGGGTCACATCATAGCAAGCCCTAAGGAGGAGTTTGATGTGGACAACACGCTGTGAGGTATATCTTCCTGGCAATCGACATCGCGAATTAACTCCTCCCTCATGAACACTTCTACTTACCAACCACAGGACTATGTAATGATAGTAGAAGCAAGTACTTGCCCTGGGCCTGACTGCCTGCTGTCTCCCTCACCCCGATCCAACCTTCCCTCCTCTAAGCCTTTCTCCCTTGCACCTACTCTTTGTACCTTCCTCTGTCTTCAAGTCCTATATCTCCTTTCATCCAGTCCAGCCTCTCCTCCTCTGAAATCCTAGGGCATCTGGCATCCAAACTGACTATTTGACTCTTACAAATTGCCTTGCCATGGGATTATTTTGACTCGTATATAGTTTCTCTCCTTTCCAACCAGATGGTAGACTCTTCACTGTCAGAGTTAGTCTAATGTACCTTTCATGCACATTTTGTGGCCGAGCAGCATCCTTCACAAATATTAGAGACTTGGAGAATTTGTTTATCCCCAACTCAACCTGCATCCCATGTGAACATGTGAGGTGGAGATACAAATGTTGTCTATTTTCAATGAAAATAAAGCAGTAATGCTATGTGGTCATGGAAGGCCATTGCCTTCACCATCAGGAGAGGTGGGTCCCAGTTTCCTCTCAGTTACCTGTGTGTGATCTTAACAGCTGTGGGCCAAGCCGTTCTCACTTGTAAGGTGAGGAGATTGTCGCAGAAGATCTTTAAATATCTCTTCCATGATGGGTGGCAGGGGAGAGCATTAGGGAAAAGAGTTAGTACATGCTGGGCTTAATACCTAGGTGATGGATTGATAGGTGCAGCAAACCGCCATGGCACACATTTACCTATGTAACATACCTGCACATCCAGGATATGGACCCCAGAACTTAAAAAAATAGAATAAAATAAAACATGTAAAGAGGTCTCCTCCAACACTAATATTTTGCTAATATACACTTGCGTTTTCTTCCTTGTAAGAAAAGATAAGTTTATAGAATCAAAATCCCTCACACTTCCAATACTGAGGCCCCGCCATCGCCCGTGCTTCTGCCGATGGGGGTTCAGTACTCCTCTTCGTCTAATTGCTGCAAAGCCTGATTATGGGGAGCTGAAATCTTCCTCCTTGTACATTCCATGTTTTGGCTCTTCGTTCTGACCTGGAAACCACACAGTCTGCAGAATCCGCCTCCCCCATGACAGCTCCTCATATGCTAGAATACGGATGTCACATGCCACCCTGCTTCCCCTTGCCTTTTCCAGCCCTCGCATCTGCTCGCCATTTGACTTGGCTTCCAGGCGACCAGCATGTTGGGGCCTCTGCCCGGGCAGCCTCATTTGTCAGAGCGGCTGCAGTGCCCCAGATGGGCTGTGCTCCAACAAGTGCACACCACAAAGGGACTATTATCACCCTCAATGGACACTGTACTTTTATTAATACAGCTTAATATCACTCTGGCTTTTTTTGGCAGCCATGGCCCATTTTTGACTCCAAGCAAACATATGGTTATCTGAAGCCCCCATGTCCTTTTCGGAGAAAAAGACAAATTGTCTTCCCAGTTCCATTAACAGGCATGAGGTTTTTCTAATTTAATTTTTTATTGAATCAAATGGACCAGCTTCTTCTAAATATTTTACTTAAGAGTCTGGTTACTTTGTATTGGGAACTTTTGTATGAATTGTTTTATACTTTTGAATATTATGTTGCTTGAATACTATTTTAACTTAATTTAAAAAAGAACAATTTTTAGTATGTCCGTTTCTAAAATCAGTTTATTTCTATGTGGATAAGTGGGAGTTAAGATCTTTGGAACTCTGAATTAAAGATAAACCCATTTCTATTCACTCATTTCTCATTCTCTAATGTGTATGCTATTCCAAATATATCAGACTGTCATGTTTGGAAAAACCAGTATAATCGAACAAAGGATCTTTAAGAAATTAAGTGATGTTGATTGAAAGGAGCATTCAGGCCGGGCGCGGTGGTTCAAGCCTGTAATCCCAGCACTTTGGGAGGCCGAGATGGGCGGATCACGAGGTCAGGAGATCGAGACCATCCTGGCTGACACGGTGAAACCCTGTCTCTACTAAAAAATACAAAAAACTAGCCGGGCGAAGTGGCGGGCGCCTGTAGTCCCGGCTACTTGGGAGGCTGAGGCAGGAGAATGGCGTGTACCCGGGAGGCGGAGCTTGCAGTGAGCTGAGATCCGGCCACTGCACTCCAGCCTGGGCGACAGAGCATGACTCCGTCTCAAAAAAAAAAAAAAAAAAAAAAAAAGAAAGGAGCATTCAGCTGCTTTCTGATTGCTTAACTGGAAACAAAATTAATTATGGGATTCACAGATTAAATTTTGCAGTTACGGAATTTGTAGACATTTTCAAATCCTTCTGTACTTTTTGGTAAATTTCTTGTTTGGTGATTTATCAGTTGTTAAGTACAAACAAATCATCCCAGCACTTTATTATTAACTCTAGGCTGGATTTAATTTTGAGACGCAGACCAAGGTCTTTTTATTCCAATTTGCTAGTTCAAGTCATTGGGACCATAGACAGAGTTGCGTCAGTCACAAGGAAGAGGCTCCAGTCCTGGATGGTCCAGGCAGGACAATCGGTGGAATTTATGACTGCAATGCCAGTGAAATAGGAGGGAGCATCCAATTATTCAACCATCCAATAATTGGCTTTCAATGAGTGGTTCTGTAAACCTGGTCATACGTGTTTCTTTATAGAAAGTGAAATTAATCTGAAAAAAGCCTTTGGAAATATTTATGAAATCATGTGGTCACTCAGATCAGAGCCACCCAGTGCTCTTCCCAGCACAAAAAATAAGCCCTTTTCTCTGACACCTGCCATTTCTAACTACCATGGCTGGATTTTTGGACTGGGAAGCATCAACAGCTGTTCCTAGTGTGTGTGTGTGTGTGTGAGAGAGAGAGAGAGAGAGAGAAGGAGAGAGAGATCTTTTGTTAGCACCTTTTAAAAAATAAAATAGTTTTCTCTTAAATCTGATACGTATATTCATTGCAGAAAATTAGAAAAGTAAATTAAAATATAAAAGAAGAAAAATAATTTCAACATCCTAGTCAACATTCTGGTATATTTTCTTATTCTCTTTTCAATTTAGAAATATAAATATTTAGAGTAACTTTTAAATTTAAAATGGTATAATTTTGAATGTATAATTTCAGAAACTATTTTTCTCTTAAAATTATAAAATGAGCAGTTCCATGAATCATTTCTATTGTTTAAGTATCCAACTTGTAATGACTATGTAATATTCATATATATGTTTAAGAAACATTTATATATTGTATACATATGTATATAGAGAGATAATATATATTGATATGGAATACATATTTATATATACACACATAAGTATATTTCTCCTAATTTAGCACATTTGGGTGACTTCACATCTTTTGCTGTAATAGTGCTACGATGAACGTCTTACATCTCTGGCCAAATATCTGATTATAGATTTAGAATAAATTCCTGGAAGTAGGATCACTGCATTTAAAGGAATTAATGGTTTTTAGGACTCTTGATACACATGGACTAGTTGCTTGTAAGAAGACTTTTTCCAGGACAGACTTATCTCAAGAGTGAATGAGAATGTAGCACTGAGTCATATTTTAATTTTCATCTGCCTGTTTAATCAGTAAATCTAGTTTTAATTTGCATTTTTAAAGTAACTACTTATGATGAAAGTTTTTACCTGTAATATATAGTGGCTTCTTTTATGAACTGGTTCTCCTTGTCATCTGCCTATGTTGTGAATTGTATTAACCTTGAAAACATTTAAATGGTTGATCTTTTAAAAAATAATTCCAGAGGGGGTTTTTTTTTGTTTTTTGTTTTTTTTTTGAGATGGAGTCTCCCTCTGTTGCCTAGGCTGGAGTGCACTGGCGTGCTCTCAGTTCACTGCAACCTCTACCTCCCAGGTTCAAGCAATTCTCCTGCCTTAGTCTCCTGAGTAGCTGGGACTACAGGCACATGCCACCGTGGATGGCTAACTTTTGTATTTTTAGTAGAGACAGGGTTTCACCATGTGACTATACTTCTCTTGAACTCTTGACCTCAGGTTATTCACCTGCCTCGGCCTCCCAAAGTACTAGGATTACAGGAGTGAGCCACCACGCCTAGTCCAGAGATTTCTTTTATTATTATAAACTGTGTCTGTATGTAATGTGTTATAAATATAAGTTAATTATGGATTGTGGAGGTTAGTGCTAGTGATTCTTTCCAAAGCATTCGACTTACTTCTTTTTATTCAAGCAACTTTTCTCTTTTCTTTTGGTCTCCTATTTCATAAGTTGAGATGTTTAAGCAAATTATACTATGTTAAGAATAAGCTAACATTTAAGAACAATTTTAAGGCCAGGTGTGGTGACTCATGCCTGTAATCCCAGCACTTTGGGAGGCCAAGGCGGGCAGATCACTTGAAGTCAGGAGTTCAAGATCAGCCTGGCCAACATGGAGAATCCCAGTCTCTACTAAAAATACAAAAAAAAAAAAAAAAAAAAAAAATTAGGTAGGCGTGGTGGCAGGTACCTGTAGTCCCAGCTGTTCGGAGGCTGAGGCACGAAAATCACTTGAACCTGGGAGGCGGAGGTTGCAATGAGCCGAGATCGTGTCATTGCACTGCAGCCTAGGCGACAGAGTAAGACTCCGTCTCAAATAAATAAATAAATGAATAAATAAGGAAAAGAACAATTCTAAGAAAGGACATAAATGAGTTTGGAATGGACACAACTTGCTTATGGGGTACATATGATTCAACAACCAGGGTCAGACAGACCTAAGTCTCCTGGAGGGGCCCTTCCAGCCATAAGCCTAATGCTGGGCCTGAGTCTGTATGTTTTCCAGGGCAATAAAGCATGAGGGATGATTTGTCCAGCCGGCCTGTTGAGTGGAGATGGGCTAAGAGGGTCTCTTGTATATCAAATCTGAAGAGGGATGTGATTCTAGGTTTGTCTTCATTTCTTCTTTGCTTTGTCTAACTCTCTGGTTTACCCCTAAATGTTAGGAAGGTGATTAATTCACAACTTCGTATTCTTTTCCTATGAGCTATTTGGTGCTATCATCACGCAAGATTTCTGGCCATTTTTGGCAGCCATTTGTAAAGTCTAATAATGATATGCAGCAAAATCATAAAGGCCTGTTGCATGAATAATAAGCAGATGAATAAATGGATGAGCTGCCAAATATGTTAATCATAAAAATCACAATTACTGTCCAAAGACTGATGTTCAGGCTATCACAAGTGAAAAAAAAAAGTTATCCTTCCAGAAGATGAGCATATTTCTCAGAGACTCGTTGAGAGCCTGTGGAATGATGACTGAGGAAATGTCCTCCAGAACCGGGCCATAAAACAATAGCCCTGTCACCATGTGTGTGGTGGGTAAAAGGGGCAAGTGGCTGTCCATGTGTTGGCTGGAAAGTCAGCGAGCTCAGGTGATTTGCAATGGAGATGATTTGGTGGTCCATATATCAGATTATGGGCAGGATTAAATGAAAAAAGTAGTGGAAAAACAAATTGGGTAAAGAGAATGGAGAAAAACAATAATTTGGAGATACTAAAAAATCTTTTTGCTTTGTAAACCAGGGATATATGTAAAAACAAAACAAATGCATCCTAAGCATCACATGTCCCCAAATATTTCACAAACACCCCCACCCCACTTCAATAATCAAGTAGAATACACACTTCAAAGCAGCAGGTGTGGGTGTTTGGAGTGCAGTTTTACACGACACTCCACGCTACCTTCTTCCAAAATGTTTTACTCTGTTAAAAATCAACTTTTAGCAGGTATCAGGAAATGTGTCACGTGCACTCTGAAGAAAAACACATACAGGGAATTTGCTACAAATTTTACATCACAAAGCGTAAGTAGAAAAGCTAAACAGAATGAACTCTTGTAGCTTTTACCTTCACTGGACTGACTCACCTACCTCCATGCTATCACCGTGAAGCCTAAGTCAACAGCTTTCCTGGCAACAATAAAAGTACTGTCATATGCTTTAAAAACCAGAGGTTTAGGCAAATTCATCTTATAAATTTAGCCTTGATTTTTAAAAAAATCATGAATTGTATATATTGAGTGGACTGTGGTACCAAAGTGACATCACCACATGAAAACCAAAGGCATCTGGGCCTCTCTTGACCTTCAGGGTGGCACAGGGGATGAAGTCAAAGCTCACAGATGCATGCAGTGGCTGGAGAAGGACCTGCTCCCCTCTGCTGCTGTGCTTTTACTTCTATCTAATAAAGAAGAGTCTGTGGGGGGGATGGTGGATTTGCTAGGTGATCGCAGGGGCTGCAGAGGCAGGCCCTGGTGAGGGGGTCTCTTGGTAAAGGGCAGACACCACCCTGTGGGGCTCAGAGGGCAGCCTTGCCTTTGTATACATCTTCCTACCCCTTCATTCATCATTTAAAGATTCATTCTCCGTGAACTAATACAGATGACAAGAACTGAAATTCTTTCTCACATTTTGAGGGACCCCGAGTCATACCTCAGAAGGCAATTTGGTTAAAACGGTCATGTGGATAATAGATTGTCTCCTTTTCAATATCATTTGTCTTGTAATTCTGCCTCAAGGCAGGGTTTCCACAAAAATCCTTAAGAAAGTAAAACTAGAGATCATATGAGATGCCACAATTGCAGACATTTACTTAAGATTCATTTTCTGAGTTTCATGAATCAAAATTGGAGGATTGAAAATGTTTATGAGGAATCAAAATAGCACTGTCTTAGTTTGGGTTCCCCTAGAAGTGGACCCTGAGGCAAGATCTCAAAGGGGTTTCTTAGAGAGCATTGGCAGGAAAACCCCACTGTTGCGGAGTGAGGAGGGACGAAAGCCCAACCAGCTGCAATTTCAACAAAGACGCAGGCAGGGTTACGCCCACTCAATCCCACAGGGAGCTCTGGACAGCGAGGCTCATGCCCGCAGGTGCCCTGATCAGGGTGCAGGAAAGCTGCAGGGTTTATGCCCTCATAATTGTCAGTCCTTGGCCATGAGTGGGCACCTCGAGGCAGCCCTCGCAGCAGGGGCTATGGAGAGACTTTGTGGGCCTGGGACTGAGGGGATAAGGCAGAGCACTCATAGATCTGTTGCAGGTGGCATTTTAAGGTAAGGCAGAATCATGCCTCAGGTGCCCTCTGCAGCAGTCTGAGGGCTGGCGCGTGGCAGGTGCTGTGTTCCTTTGTCCAGCCTTTCATGATGCTCCACTTCCTCCTGCCTTCCCTCCTTCCAACCACTTCTCTTCACCCAAAGCCTACATTTGGGAATGAAAAGAAGTGAAATCCTTGCCGCCTTCAACATCATCCCCCCGGGTTGTCATCACAGGCTCAGAAGCCACGCTGTCATTTGGCTCTACCCGCCCAGGCCACCAGGGAAGGATGCAGAAAGAACATTGGGAAATGCAGCCAGAGAGGAGATGCAGAGAAGTCCAGCAAGGGCAGCAAGGGGCAGGTGGTGTTCCCTGCCTGGCTCCTCCACTACCCCTCTCCTCGCCATCCCTGAGTGGTGGCAGCACACAAATCAGATCTCCTCTCTCTCCCGCAGGTCTCCAAGCCAGGGCCCAAGTGGAGGGAGGCAGCAGAGATGAGGGGCCTGGGCAGGAGCTGTCCTGTAAGAGCCTGGAGTCTGCAGGAGGCAGTGGCCGCTCCAGCTGGCTTGACATTCGGGGCTAAGGATTTGCCGAGGACAGTTTCACAGACACATTTTGCAGAGGCTGCAGAGTCTCCTGGGCTGAAATACAGTATGATGCTCTGTGTTGCTTTGATTTCACCTCTGGCACAGGCTGCGTGGACATGATTTTAAGGAGCCTGTGTTTTCCCTTGAAGACAAAAGGAAAGATGAGCCACTGCCTTATCCACACATCCTCATTTAAAACCTGCTGCTACCTTTAGAAAATGTATTGAGATGTATATTAATTATTTTCACAATCATCCGTGTTTGTCATCCTTCAATAAAATGTTGACAGATAAACATAGCATCACATTTTACAAATCAGAGCATCACCAGCATTCATAAAATTCTTGAGGTTTTCCCCATCTTGTTCTTTAACCAGACACTGGGCCCCTGGAGTCTCCCTAGGCAGCACAAGGCGTCCACCTTCTGTCCATCCTTGATGTTCAGGATGGGCAAATGTGATGGTTTGCCAAGTTCCCAGCAGCCACTACCAAGGTACACTGGATGAGAGCATACCTCAGGTTAAAAAGAACTGGGGGAAACCCTGGAAAAATGAGAGGAAAATACTGTCAGTTTTCCCAGACTCCGAGTCTCAGATATATCACCAGAACAGATTTAAAAACAAAGTAGCTCTCGCCCAATTATGCATGTTGCATTTTTAGCACACTGGAAATGTTTTGCAGTTTATAAGCAGAGCTAACTGAACCCTATTATTCTGCTTGTTTGTGTGACCTACATATTCTAAAACAGAATTCCGAAGGGAGGGTCTGTGCGGAACAGGTGTACACAAGGGATCACTTAGTCTGCCTGAGTCCCAGCCTGTCTGTGCAAAACTGCCCCAAACTCCCATGCCTGACATCCGATGATATTCAGGAGATGGGTACCAGGCCCCTTCCTACCTTAAACAGTGTGTGGCTTTGAGTCACTCCTTTCTGTTCTAACCCCTCATCGTGGATGAACACTTTTTGAAGAAGAGGTGCTAGAGAAAAACAAAGCCAGGTTGAAAAGCATTTCCAAGGTTTCCTTCAGTTGGTAGAGCACCAACTATTAACCAGTCCACGCACATTTCTAGAAGCTTCTGGGGAAGTATGCAGGGATTTAAAATGACTGAGATCAGCATTCTTTCCTTTCCCCAGACGTAGTTGCTCCCTCTCTCAATAAATGGCTTTTCTAAGACTTATAATTACTAATAAGTGTCTCTCCCCGATCCTGACCACTAGGATTATTTTTGTCTCAGAGGGGAATAGTGGAGTAGTGTCTTGTCACTAAGAGCCTTTTCTACATGCTTCCACAGTATTAGAGTCGGACCTTGAAGGACGTTTGCTGAGAGCTCCCGGAAGCTTGCAAGTTAACCTGAGTCTATAAATAAATACACACTGATCAAGTGCCCAAAAGGATACGAGTTTTAAATTAAAAACATTTCAATACTTTTTTTTTCTTGTGATAGAAATAATATATTTAACTCAGAAATGCATAAATGTGAGAAAAAGAAAACAAATATGAGTAATAAGCCCAATGCCTGAAAGTAATAACTACGGACATGTTTTTGTGTGTATGCATATGTGTATTTATACACATATGCGAAATTCTATTGAATGTATTCGCCTATTTCAGTTATCTTGTATCTTCTCATACCACTATGTCTTCTTTTAAAAATATCATGCATTGTTTAGCGCTTTCAAAAAGAGAAGGAGAACATCCTTGGAGTTGCCCTCCAGCAAAGCAATAAAATACTGTAATACATTTGAAGGTCCTTGTGCACACCTCCCAGCCGGCATCAGTTTCCCCAACTAACAGGCAACCTCTTTTTATATTTGGGTGATCATCCTAAACATTTCTTTATACCTTTCCCTCATACATTTGCATTCTTAAGCAAGACGCAGCATTGTTTTTAAACTTAAATGGTGTCTTATTCTACATATTTTTCCTCTGTGTGCTTTTTGTCTTCCATTATTTTATTTGGGAGATGGATCCATGCGGAGGTGTGTCAGTCCTGGCCATTCATCTTCCGGGTGTGCGGTGTGCCATTGTACGAATGAGCCGCAGAGTTTCCACCATCCTGCTCATGCACATGCTCACTGCTCCCCACGTTCGTTCAGGTGCTGACACCCTTGCCACTGCCATTCTTGGATTCATCTTCCTTCTCCACATACGTGAGACAGTTTCTCCAGGGAACACACCTGGAGTGGGTTCTTGGGCAGGTGTGTCTTCTATCTAACTAGCTACTGCTCAACAGAGCTCTGTGTGGTTGTAACAGATTTATTCCCACAAGCAGTGTATAGAATTCTCGTTGCTTCGAGTTCCTATTAATACACAAGACTGCCAGGTTTTTAAATATTTACCAGTCTGATGGGAGTAAAATGACGTATCACTGTGTTTTTATTATTGATACGTAATAACTGTTCATATTTTCGGGGTGTATGTGCTAATGTGATACATTCATACAATGCTTAAAGATCACTGTGGTATTAATTAGCACTTACCCATTGTTGAAAAACACAATTTTAGTGGATGTATAATATCCCATCATAAAGAGGGGCCACAATCTATTCATTTTTCCCTTATTATCATACATGCAGTATGCTCCCAAATTTTTACCATATAAGCAGTGCTTCATTGAATATCCTTGAACAAAATTGTTTAACCAAATGCCTGATGACCATTCCCACGGATAAGTGTATGGAGATGTACATTACTCACAGTGCTTACGCACACCACCCAATTCCCTGCCGGAGGACGTCCCATCCCCTTGCTGCCTGGCAGCTTCCGAGTGTGCCTGTCTGTCTGCACATCCATCAATACTGGTTTAATATTAATTAATAAACAGTATTTATCCACTTAATAGGTAAACAATTATAGCCTTTAAATTTGTATGTTATTTTGTCACTGGCTGGCTCAGTTATGCTTTTGTATGTTAATTGACTGTGTTTCTTATTTTGTAAACTATTAACACATTTGTGTTATCTGTTTCTACAATGAGTATAGAATGAGATAGCTTGAACATAGAAAATATTGGTATTTAAAATAAATCTTTCTATCAATACCATTGTAGGAAAATTTCCCCCTAAGCAAACAAGCAATTTTGTAGAATGGTCTACGCCTGGAATTGTCACATGGTACCATTAGGGAATAATTACATAGATTGGGACTTTTGGACTCACTTTGGTTTTGATTTTAGTTCAAGTCAAGCCACTTGCTAATGTTTCTTAATCATTATAAGCCTGGAATTAATAGGTTTAACACTGAAGATAAGTTAAATATGTAGAAAGGATATTTTCTATAAATCCAGGAGAATCCTGAGAGAAGTCTCAGAGGACCAGAGAGCTCCTTCTGAAGTGCTCACGCACAGAGCATTCATAGCACTTTCTCCTGGCAAAACCCATAATTAAGTGTGGCTATAGATGGGAACATAATTCAGGGCTGAGACCATTTTCTACTATGACACAGAGCCATAAGAAAGCAGCTCACTCTAGCTAAGAGAAAAAGCATAAAACAAGCTGGTAATGAAGCTCATTTGCAAGGGAAATGCAGCATTTGTGTGAGCTGAGCTGATTGCTTTCCTTAAATGGGAAAAACACTGTCATCTTTTAAACCTGATAGGAAGACACTCGCTCTCTGAGGAAGACTATGCCTGTCTCCCAATCAACTCTTCTCCTCCCTACCCTAGGGTGAGAAGCCTCAAGATGGTGACATGGCATTTAATTAAATGCCAATAAATTCACAAATATGCAAGAATTGTGAGAAGTAGCTGGTTTGAAGTAAAATGAAATAACTATAAATCTGAGGAAAACATAGCATAGAAAGTAAAAAATCAAAGACCAAGAATCTAAACATATATAAATATACACATTCAATTTTCATTATGCACAGTACTTATATTCCATAAAGCTACTTGAACACTGAATTAATGAATACCGATCCATTGCTCCCAGGAGAAATACAGGGTTAGGTTCCTTCAAGCTTCTGGTCACATTTTCATAAACAGACCAATACATAACATTGCTTTATGTGTGTTTCTGTTTAAAGACACCTAATTGAATACATATTGTTGATTCATTAATGTGGAACTCACAGCCAACAGCACCGTAACTCATTCTGTAATGAGGCTTCTCTAATACACATGTGTATTTTCTGTAAGGCACATCACAGCCTTCTTGGACTTAGACCCAAGTCAGCACTTCAGCACTACACTTGGGGGCCACAGTGAAATCACCACCGAAATCACAAACATTGAGTGGTATGAAATAGTCGCTGAAAAGGACACTTGCTTTACAGCAGGAGAGCTGAAGCAAGAAGGCAGAGTGCTACCTTGCACCACTAAAGCTGGGAAAGTGACCGGGCGACTCGAATTTTTCACCACCCTGCACATGTCTGAATGACCTCAAAAGCACCTGCAGTATTGATTTTGGAGTTGCAAAGGCATTTTAGTAAGTAAGCAAACTTGAGCAGGCAAACTCACAAATACGAAACTCGTGAATAATGAGGACTGACTGTATTGTAAGTGTCGTACTTCAGCATTGCCTCTTTCTCGGCACTAGGAGTGAGGTCGAGCTCTGTGCCTGGTGGGAGACGATTGTTCTTCAGCCTCCCCGCCTCTTTTTTCTGATAATATTGCTCATTTCTTCTCGAGAAACTCCTACCCTGCATTGGGTGTGCTTGATGGCATTTTAGTCAAGGACTTTGCTCACTTTTGTTCCAGGGACGGACCTGTGACCCAAGCTGCACCAGTCGGAATGTCCTGCCAGGGAATGTGGGTCTTGAGCTGAGTGATGCCAGGATGGAGCGTGGTGAAGGCTGATTCGTCCAGACAGCCTCCCCTGGGGGAGATGGCCCTTTGGTTCCCATACCCTAGATCCCGGCGTCTGCTGAGTTGCATCCTTTCAGCTTCCTCCCAGATTATCAGCTGCCTCCCGTCTTTCATTTGATTCTTTTTCTACTCAAGTTAGCCAGATTCAGTTTCTATTGATTTTGACCAAAGCACCTGGACTAACACACATCCTAAGGGTGGGGAGGAGGGGGGCTGTACTTACTCCTCAGCCAGTGCTTCTCATTTTCACTCCTTCTGCCCAGCCGTAGCACTTTCTGTTCACGGATTGGGGTGGAGCTGAGTGAGAAAAGCAGGATCCTATTATCTACACATTTTAGGGCCAGAGAATGTGGCCTTCGAATTGTTAAAGTGAACTAAATATGGCCTAAGAAGGACTTTGTACTTCTATATTTGAGTCCTTGTGGACAAACTGCGAGGTAGCTTAATAAGCAGACAAGACTGAAAACCTAACTTAGGAGTATGTGCCTGTAACAACAGCTGAGTCTTGGCCAATTCCAGCAGCGATACTTCAACCATTCACACACTGCTGAGTGTTCAAACTGGGTTCAAATAAGGCAAACGCCAACTTTTAACCAATCCAGCCGTTCTATGCCTCACTTCCGATTTCTGTATGTTATTTTCCTTTTTCTGGCTATAAGTCTTCTTCCACCACATGGCCGCGCTGGAGTCTTTGTGAATCTGCTGTGATTCTGGGGGCTGCCCGATTCCCAAATCATTCATTGCTCAATTAAACTTCTTTAAATTTAATTCAGCTGAAGTTTTTCTTTTGTCGAAATGAAATTGTGGGAAATTTCCATCCCTTTTTAGTGTGTATGCTTGGCTTTTTTTTTTTTTTTTAACTATAACATACCCGTTGGTGGAAAAGGATATAGAAATATGCAAATCACCTATGGCTTCATTTGTTGACAGTTAAACCTCAACAGCCACAGAGAGCCAGACCTCAGGTCGCTATATCAGAGGCACCGAGGGCATTAGGCGGCAGCTGGTGGAGAATAAAAGGTTCTGGAAAGCAAGGGTTCCATCCTCATCTTTCCCAATGCCCTAACTCCGGTGGAAGAAAGCAGGGCCTCTGTTATTGCTTCTCATTTAAATGAATAGCACAACTCCACACATCCCGTTTCTTTAGTGAAATAGTTGGCCTTATTTTTATTCTTGTTGAAATGGAAAGCTGGGTTGATAGTCTAATATGCAAGTGTACTCCCAAATATTATTATTTGAAAAGTGACGATGGAATTAATCAACCCAATTATTTTAAAGGCAGCTGTTCCTAAAATTCTACAGAGTTCATCTATTCATCCACTTAATAAACACCTAATGAGTACCTGCTATGTTTCAGGCACTGAGCGAAACACTGGAGACCCAGAGATGCACTCCGCCATTCACAAATATTGGTTGAATGAATCAGGAAACCCAAGTTTCTGCCTTGGGGATCAGTTCTGGTAGAAGTTTACTTACCAAACAAAAGATAGTAAAATGCACTAAGTCATTGTTTATTTCGTAGACCCTGGCTACTTAGAGCACGCCTTGAACCAGTAGTATCATCCAGCTTGTTACAAATGCAGAATCCTCGCAGCCCCCAGACTGCCTGGATCAGGCTCTGTATTTTAAGAAGACCTCCTGGGGAATTTGCATGCTCTAAGGTCTGAGAAGCACGGGGGCAGGACTGATAACTGAATCAGGAAAGATGACCATCTGGGGGAGGGGTTGCGGACTTCCCCAGGAGGATGGGCTTGAAAGAATGGTCCATAGGAGTTTTCCAGAGAGGGTGTATGCAAAGGTGTGGGGTTGTGTGAGAAGGTGCTGGGGTTGTCAGAGATGAGGGAATTCTGTGTGACTGGAAGTAGGGAGTGGAGGAGAAGGGAAAGGGCATGGTTTGAAGGAGGGATCATACTGTGTAATCCAGGCCAAGAGTTAAATGGAGAATGGAGCGCAGTGGGTGACATGGTTTGGATGTCTGTCACTTCCAAATCTCATGTTGAAATATGTTCCCAATATTGGAGGTGGGGTCCAGTGGGAGGTACTGGATCATGGGGGCAGATCCTTCATCAATGGCTTGGCGCCATCCCCTTGGTGATGAGTGAGTTCTTGCTCAGTTAGTTCATGTGAGATCTGGTTTTTTAAAAGTCCAGGACCTTCCCCTTCACTCCCTCTTGCTCCTGCCCTTGCCGTGTGACCTTCCTGCTCACGCTTCGCCTTCCACCACGATTGCAAACTCCCTGAGGCCTCCCCAGAAGCCAAGAAGATGCTGGCACCATGCTTCCTGTATAACCTGTAGAACTGTGAGCCAATTAAACCTCTTTCTTTTTAAAATTACCCAGTCTTGGGTATTTCTCTATAGCCATGCAAGAATGGGCTAATGCATATGGGAATCGAAACCAATGGAAAAACTATACACTAGACAAAGTCACGGAGCCCAAAGCCACAAATCTCAAATCACTCCATGTACTTTCTTCTTTCCATTGCACAGGTTTGTACTTTCCAGATGCGATCCTCTTGGGCTTCCTTGGACTCTTCATTGTGAATAAACATTTTTCCAGGATCTACCATGCTAGTGGTGGTACAGGCACTGAAAGGGGACTCCGGGATGCACAACGTGTACACTTGTCCTTCTCAATGTCTACAGTTAGATTGGGAAGGTGGGATGTTGAGTGTGTCCTCACACAATAGAAGTACAGCACAAGGGCATGCAAGCCAAATGCCAAGTACAAGGAGAGTCAGTAAATGCTCAGGGAGGAGGGAGGTGTTGCTAGAGCTGTAGGGAAGACATTTAGAGAAGGTGGGGTTGGAGGTGGGTCTTGAATTGCCCCTCTGCTGCTGTCATTGGAAGAAAACACTGAAGCTGATTCTTAGCTGCAATTGTAACAGTGTAGAACCATTAATAAAACACAATTGTAGATCAGGGATTTCTACACTCAGGTAAAGAAATATTGCATTATTTAATCTTTCTAAATCATATTAACACTATGCTCAGTGCCCAAGTCTCAGTTGCTAGGATGCAGAGAAGAACCACTCCAGCCATCAATGGGGCTCCCTCATCACCATCTGAGCCATGCAAAAGCCCTGGAGCTTTTTCTGGCAGAGTTCCCTGTTCTCCAGCCCACGTTGAGCCCTGTTGATATCTTCATTGTCTAAGTTCTGGCATCCTTTGAAGGGAGTCTGTATTGCTTCTGTGCCAAGTTTGGAATAGGACTCTTTGGGATTAGGTTGAGACCCCTTGGCCTGGGGTTCCTTTCTACCTGCATCGTGGAACATCCAGCATCTCCTGGCTCTTCCCAGGATACTGGGGTGTCACATCCACTTCTTTCTCTACCACTGCAAGCCTGCTCTCTATTTCCTCAGCTCCTAGGAAGGTTCCACCTGGTGTTCCATCAACTTGCCTTTAAATCCAAGACAAGGTAATTTATAAAGAAAAGAGGTTTAATGGCTCCCAAAGACATCCATGCCCTAATATCTGGAAACTGTGAATATGTAACTTTATATGGCAAAAGGGACTTTGCAGATGTAGTTAAGGATTTTGAAATGGAGACATTATCTTGGGATATGTGGGAGGGCTCAATGTAATCCCAAGGGTCTTTATAATGAAATAGGGAGGCCTGAGAGTCAGAGGGATTTGAAGATGCTGTGCTGCTGGCTTTGAAGACAGAGGAAGGCACCATGAGCCAAGAAAAGCAGGTGGTCTCTAGAAGCTGGAAAAGGCAAGAAAATATTCTTCCCTAGAGCCTCCAGAGGGAACACAGCTCTGCTGACGCTTAGATTTTAGCCTCGTTAGACCCCTTTCAGACTTTTGACCTCCAGAATTGTAAGAAAGTACATTTGTGTAGCTTTAATGCAGTAAGTTTGCATTGATTTGTTACAGCAGCAACAGGAAAATAATACAGGTCTCCTTTCCTGCGGGATGGGCAGAGAAGAGGAAAGAGAGGATCAAACCCACTAACTTTGCTTCTTTCTACATTGTTAAAATATGAATTGTGGGCTTATCCACCGTAAAAGCAAATGGTAGTTGCCCAGGAGAGGGCTATTCTCACCACTGAAGGAGTTTGAGATTGCTTATCGGAGATGTTTTGGAAAGGATTTGCGCTTTTGTGTGGGTAGGAGATTGGGCAAAGGAAAGGGATTAGTCTAGAATGTTCTCTTCGGTGCTTTCCATACCTAAGTTTCTATTATTTCAAAATGAAAACGATGCCTTTTTTATTCACGGTCCAATAGCAAATCCCCTCTTCTAAACACTGGATCTTTTTTTTGTTTTTGCATTTGGAAATGGCAATGTAAGCTGCTGAGATGATTTGTAATCCTTTATTTGAATAACATTCAAATAGCAGAAGGGGCTTACTTACACCACACACTGTGTGTATGTGAATCGGGTTCATTTTGCATTTTCTACAAAAGAGACTTTTCAGAGTTCCAAAACAAGCAGGCCTGTTCTATGAGAGCTATTAGGCCATGAGCCCATGAACCTCTGCTCAGTTGCCTTCAGTGCCCAGCCCCAGAGCGAGACCTGAGGAGTATTTTGGACTCGGGAATTACAGGTGCTCTCTGAGCAGACTCACATCCCAAGTTCACTCCCCACATAGGCTGGTCAGGAGTGAGTGCTGGCCCCTGCTCCATGAGCCTCAGTCTTCACTGCATGAGATAACAATACCTGGGAATATAAGGCTGTTGAAAAGACTCAATGAGTAGGCAAAGCACAGTACCTCGCAGATACAAGACCTTCAGGAAATGAGTTTCCTGGACTTCCATTTTCCAGATTTCAGCACTTTTTCCCCATCCCCAGTGACTAAGGGCCCACCTCCTTCTACAGATAGTAGTAGTCCATTCTAATTTTTCCAACTCGGAGGACATAAACATTAACTGTGCTTAACGTTTAGGTAACGTTTAACCCAAATGAAAGCACATTGAACAGTGGTGGTTTGCGAGCAGAGTCTCAGGGGGAGAGGACACTGGGCTGGAGGGGAAGTGGTTGAGCCTGGCAGACATCACTGGGTGGTTTCTTGCTCCTTCCGTTGGTGGCTCACTTAGCATCACACAGAGTGTGCGTAACTGTGGCCTGTGGTCTCTTAGGCAGGGTCCTTTGGGAACAAGGAGGGCTGAACAAGGTTGCACTGGCACGTCCAGCACTCTCGCAGGAAGAGCACCTGCATGCCCTACAGATGGCTTGTTGACGCCATCTTCCTGGAACACACAGCACATTGCAGCAAAACAAAAAACGAATGACTGGAAAATGGAATTTTATTTCTTCTCATTCTGCCTAGATGTTTCTAATTAAAAGTTATTTCTACTGTGTCTCTCTCTACAAAAGTTTCCATCCACTAGTCTTGAATTCTGTAAGCTTTCCATTCCAGCTTAAGCACACTCAAGGCAGGCCTTTCCCACTCTGGGTAGTTTATGGCACCTCTCTCAGCCTCAGTTTTCCCAAATAAGGCTGTGGGGCTGGGGCCGCTGTTTTGGAGGAGGTTCCGGTGCTTTCAATCTATGATCTTTTGACTGGATATACAGGTTGAGCATTGGATGAGGAGCATTCTTGAGCTAATGACTTTTCTTGACTTTCATGGATTAATAAGAGAGATGGAAGCTTGTCCAAACTCAGAGAAACTTCACCTCCTCTGCTCCCAGAAGCACATTAACCCAAATGATCACATTTTCATTTCAGTGACTGCCCTTGTCTTTTCCTTCCCCTAACCATCCACCTAGTGAGGAACCAGAGCTGGCTGCCAGTAATAAAGCAACTGCACCCACATTCCATCAGGCAGGAATCCTGCAGACGCTGTCTTTGCACCTCTCTCCACGTCTTGAGAAAAGTCTAGGCTCCCCCCACAAGCCTGTGCCTGTGTGTGTTCATGTCTTTCTTGTGGTGGGTAGGCAGAATCATGCCTTCTTTACTCCCACCCCCACAAATGTCCTCATTCTGATTCCTAAAACCTGTGAGTACATTCCTTACATGGCATACAGGACTTTGCAGATATAATTACATTAATGACACTGGAGATAGTGCTGCTTGGGCCCAAAATATCACAAGTTTTTATAAAGGACAAGGAGGAGGCAGGAGGGTTAGAGAGAGATGTGATGAGGGAAGTACAGAGCCAGAGAGGTGGCAGCAGGAGGAGGGCTCAGCCAGGCATTGCTGGCTTTGAAGACGCAGGAAGGGGCCATGAGCCAAGGAATGCAGGCGGCCTCTAGAAGCTGGAAAAGGAGGGGAAACAGATTTTCCCCTAGAGCCTCCAGAAGGAACTGCCAAGACCTGGATCTTAGCCAGCTGAAACTCATATCAGACTTCCGACCCCCAGAACTGTAGGATGGTAAATTTGTGTTGCTCTAAGCCACTGCATTTGTGGTAATTTGTTATAGTAGCCATAGGTAATGAATACATTCCTCAAAAATGAAATTAATAACATCTCTTCAATAATAAGATTTTTAAAAGATAGCTATGGCCCCAGAAAATTTCAATGCTCAATCACCAAGCCCAAGCAGTATAAGTTTAGTGTATCTATTCCAAAATTGTTTTTAAAGAAGATATCAACATAAAGATGGAATAGGGAACATGCAACAGGCCACATGGTCAATTAGATGGCACACTAGTTCTAGAACTTGGGCTGCAGGCTCTGCCAGACTGTTTTTCAGGAAGGGCAGGCTCAGTGCCTTCTGCCTCATGTATTTCACCCCATGACTTCTATTGCACACACACACATGCACACACCCTAAAAATGAAAGAGGATAAAAGCTTTCTCCAGTATCACCCCCAAAGTTAAAGCACTTCTCTAAACAGAATGATGCCTAAATTATCCCCAAGTTTCAGTCTCACTACATTAAACAATTCTTTGCTGGGTTAAGGCTCATGTTGGTCCTATAAATACAGAGACACAAAAGATGGTCTCCACCTTGAACAGATCAGTCAGGTGGGTTGAGAAGAAGGAGAGGATCATCTTTGTCTTCTTCCAAAGGTGCTCAGAGAACAAAGTGATATGACCTGCTTGGATGAAGATATGGTTCTCCTTGACTTCTCTAAGGACTTTTGTCCTGGCCTTCCTGAAACACCACTGTTTCGCGTCTCTTATTATAAGCCCTGTGATTCAACTATCACCTCTCAGGCACTCTTGACCTCCCCCACCCTAAGATCTCTTTCTCTCCATTCCCTAGTGAGGCCTCAGGTGTGACTTTCACTGTTATGTCTGCACCTTCTCTCTCAGAGTAGCCTGCCCTCCATGTCCATTCATCCACCACTTCTTGTCTGCCACTTGTTTGTCAATAGCTCTATGGTTTTCTCTCTTTCTTCTCTTCTCTTCCTTCCTTCCTTTCTCTCTCTCTTTCTTTCCTCTCTCTCCTTCCTTCCTTCCTTGCTTCCTTCCTTCTTTCCTTCCTTCCTTCCTCTTCTTCCTTTCCTTCCTTTCCTTTTCCTTTCCTTTCCTTTTCTTTTCTTTCTGTTTTTTGAGATGGAGTCTTGTTTTGTCACCCAGGCTGGAGCGTAGTGGCTTGATCTTGGCTCACTGCAACCTCTGCCTCATGGGTTCAAGCAACTCTCCCTGTCTCAGCCTCCTGAGTAGCTGTGATTACAGATATGTTCCACCATGCCCTGCTAATTTTTGTATATTTAGTAGAGACAGGGTTTCACCATGTTGGCCAGGCTGGTCTCAAACTCCTGAACTCAGATGATCCGCCCACCTCGGCAACCCAAAGTGCTGGGATTACAGGTATGAGCCACCATGCTGGGCCATGATTTTCTTTTTTTCTTTAGTTGAGAAAGAGTCCCACTCTGTTGCCCAGAGTGGAGTGCAGTGGCATGATCTTGGTGCATTGCAACCTGTACCTCCCAGGTTCAAAGTGATTCACCTGTCTCAGCCTCCCAAGTAGCAGGGATCACAGGCACACACTACCATGTCTGGCTAATTTTTGTATTTTTAGTAGAGATGGGGTTTCACCATGTTGGCCACACTGGTCTTGAGCTCCTGACCTCGAGTGATCTGTCTGCCTCAGCCTCCCAAAGTGCTGGGATTATAGGCGTGAGACTCCATGCCTGGCTATGATTTTCTTAAGTTCCAAAGTTTAAGCTCTATTCGACTCATGGCGTCTTATTTCAGGTTCCAAGTCTAGTGTTCTGTTGCACATTTTTATTATCATCTCATTTATTAAACATTTGCCAGTTGAGCCAGACGTTGTAGTCCATCGTCTCGTATAATTTCTATAAACCCTATGTAGAAATTATGTAGGTGTTATTATCCCCATTTTAGAGAGGAAGAAGTCAAGTTCGCATGGCTGGTAAGTAGCAAGCCTGAGAGTCAAACCTGGGTCTCAGTGATTTAACTTCTGTATTAATCATGTTGTTGTTGTTGTTGTTTTTTAATTTTATGTTTTATGTTCTTATATCTTGGGGTTTTGTGGAGCTTGGGAAGAACTATTCCTCTCAGGGTTCGCTAATTCCTAGCAATAACAAACAACTTGTTACCAGCATAACTTTGATGTGCAAATCAACCAATCCAGAGCCCATATTCCCCCCTTCCTCCAGATCACCCCATGGCCAGGTACCAGACACCTAGGCCTATCCCTACGGCCCACGCTCTGCTGAAATTGTTCACACCTGCAATCCTAAGCTTGCTTGGCATACCTACCCTGCCTCATTCATTCCTTCCCATGAAAACCACAAGAAACGTTCTGCCCCTGGCTTCTCCTTACCCCTTCTGCCTCCTGACTCCAGTGCTTCCTCCTGTGACCCCATGGTATGCCCTGCCCCCTGCTCTAGCGAACCGTAATAAACTCTCCTTTCAAGGATGTTTCCTCCATGTCTGTCATGTTTTACTATACATGATTGAAACAAAATCCTAGGTAGTTTTTCAAACAGATTTCCTCTGCTTCCTCCCATTTCTCCCTTTCCCATCTCTCACACTTGATGATTCCCCTACCTCTGACTTCCAGTAGCCCTTGCTTTCCAGGCAGGGTTATCCCCAGCTCAGCCTTCACTGAACTTGAGGATCAGCTGGGGAGCTTATAACTAGGGCCACCTCCTCACCTCACCCCAGATACTCGGAGTCAATTGTTCTGAGGTGGGGATAGGTTCTGAAACCTGGGTGAGTGTTAGAATCATCTGGAGGGCCTGTTAAAACACAGATGGTTGGACCCTATCAGAGCCTCTGATTCGGGAGTTCTAAGACAGGGCCTGAGAGTCGGCATTCTCACAAGTTCCCGGCTGATGCTGAAATGGGGCTAGGACATTCACGGTTTTAAAAACAACACCAGGTAATTCTAATAGGCAATCAAGGCTGAGAACCACTGACCCGGAACACAGTCAAATGGAGAATATTATGAACTTGAATCACAAGGGAATTAATTTTTTTAAAAGATTTCCAGTGATGGGTCCTGATAACCATGGGTTTCCAGGAGCCAGAGGAGGCCTCTGACACACTAGAAGCGGGATCTTCTCCATGTCTCCATTTCGATTGTGTGATCTTGAGCACAGATCCAAGGTCTTCCCAGCACCGGGGTTCTGGACGCCTCTTCATGTCTGCAGCTTAAGGTATGCCTCTTCGAGGGGAAGACCCAGCTGCTGTCCCTGATGATGGAGCAAAGAGCTGTGTTTTACTTCAAGAAGCGGGCTGGACGAGGCCTGGGAAAATGTGCGCGGGGACGGCCAGACCACTGAGTATGCCAGCAGAGTCCCCGCACACGGTCAGGAAAATCCCCGCCTACATTCCACACTCTGTTTATCACACAAGTCTGTAGTGTGGAATATTCAGAGTGATGGCTTTTCATGCGTTCATGATCCAGTACCTGAGGAAGATGGAGCACGCTGTGATTGGCTATCTTAATGAAATGCTGAGCATCTAGGAAGACAATGTGGAAATTATGGGGATCTGACTGCTGGATGAGGGTGAATGGGAGTGCAGAGGCTGAAGGAACCATCCCTGTATCCTGACCTCTAACAACTCTGTCAGTAACTCAGATCAGACCTGCTCTGCCGCACCCCCCGATCCAAAAAAAAAAAAAGCCACGAAGATGCTGGTTACCATGTAGTAGAACAAATTGTTTCAGGGTTTAAACAAGAATGTTCACCACAGTTAGCTCTCTGCAGTTTTCAGGATAAGCCTAGGTTTCAACGACTCCAAACCATAGACAGACATGTAAGAGTAACCCTCCAGGAAGCCATCTCTGAACATTCCTGATGAAATGAACCAAGGAAGCACAGGGGATGTCTCCTTGCTCAAAGTCTCTTCTGCAACTATGAGGGTTTTGCCCTGGGTTAAGCCATCATCCCCATAAAATACAGCCAGAACAAATTCATCTTTCCTGGAGGCGTTCTCACATTTTAGTTCATCCTATGACCTGGCTGAGACCTTTGGAAACAGTAACGAAAACAAAAGGACAGAGAATAGGTAAGTTTTGATAAGGTCAGGGCTGGGTTCAGGCAAAGAGGTAGACATTCAAAAAGCAGGGGAAAGTGGGAGCCCCGGCTGGGAGCAGAGCTTGTGGCAGGAGGTGGAGGTTAAGCAGGTGGAAGAGAGGCAGCTTGTGGTGGAAGGACTACATAAGGCCAGGTAAGCAAGTGCATCATTGGCAACTTGGGGGTGGTGGGTAGGGATGCACCCCCGCCAGGCCTGAGGTGTATTCCCTCCTGGAGAGTGTGGCACTAGGACCCAGCAGCAGCAAAAGAGACCTTGGCTTCACCATCTTCTACTGCCATTGACTAGCAAAGCCCTCCAGGCCCCGGAGTCTCTGCCTGCATCCCTGCAACATGAGCCCACCTGCTGGGCTGACCTTGCTGGGTGCATGAAGCCTGAATGAAATCCACACTGTGAAAGCTCAGTATAACACAGTGGCAGGGAGGCACAAACTATCAGCAGAACCTGGATGGTCACCACCATTGTGGCCTGGAGCCTTGATGTCTCCTGACCATAAATGGCCATTTTTAGCCGGTTTCATCAAACCTTTATAGTTTCTTTAGAAAGATGCTATGAGAAAGCCATGCATGACGGTGGGTTGGAATGCTGTTAACCAAAGGAATGGACTTCTCTGCTCCCTTCATCTCACAGCATCTCTACTCTCACTTTGCCACTCAAGCAGCCTCTCTGCACCGCGGCCTGGATGCAGGCAACGGCATCCTAGATGGGAACGCCACCTGCTTTCCCACACGCTCTCCTGGGTGAAACACAGACATTCTCGCAGCTCCTCAATCGCCTGGAGAGAGTATGTTCCAAATCACTCCAGATCATTCAGACTTTGGTGCACACTAACTCACTTCTGCCCCTTGTCACCATTGAGACCTCTTCTTTAAATTGTCTTCCTTCCACATTATTTTTTTTACCTGCACCTTCTCTGTGGCACCCTCACACAGGTGGTGGGAGGCCTAGAATGAGAACCCTGCCAAGAGCCCCCTTCTGAAGCATTCCCAGGGCCTTTGCCTGCCTAAGTCATCTAGACCCCTTTCCCCGGTGCTGAAGAATGCTCGTGAATGTGACAAACCCCACAAGCCTCTCAGGGCTCTCCATGTCCGTAAGCTGTTTTAGGATGTCCCTTTCTTTTTTCATTGAAGCCCTCATGCCTCTGGTTTCTGATAAGAAAGAGATTTGAGAGCTACTGAAATTACAGTCCAGCTAATTCCATGTACAACACCCAACTGAGTGCTGGGGAATGTAACCCACGCTTTCCAAAGGGGACACAGCTGCTTCCGAGCAGATGAATTCTCTAGTCCTTTGCTTTGCACTGTGGTTTTCCAACTTTTATCCCTGGGGTCTCCACGGAGCTACCTAGGAATCCCCACAGGAGGTGAGAGAAAGATCAAAGGTCCAGAAAACTCTTACCTCATCTGCCTTCACCGCATTTCTTTCCTATGGCCTTTGAGACTTTATTTGATTCTCTTCAAAATTATCTTTTTTTTATTCAAAATGCTTTTCAATTGTTATTAAACTGTGGAGTACAGGCAAATGGCTTTAAAAGTTAAATAGCTCTAGAAAACCTGTAAAGAAAAAGTTTCCAACAGGCCCATCACACCTGTCACTCTGTCTGTCGCAGTTCCTGCCCCAGCCTCCCTCTAATGTCTTCAGGGCTCACGGGGCCCCATTTCCCCCAGACCTTTGGCAAACAGGCCGTCCTGCAGCTTTCATGCCTCGCCATCTCTGCTTTCCTTCTCCCAGGGTCTTGTTGAAAGATCTTTCCTGCTAGTGATTCTTCTCATCGATTGCCTGTTTACATACCGTGTGTTCCTTCCCTGTTATTTTATTGGGGTTTCTAGAAGGAGAGGAAACATCTGTCTTCACCCTGCCCTCTCTAACCATCTCAGTCCGGATACCTCTATCTAGCTCGAATTTCAAATGTCTTCAAATTCAGTTCAAGTGTGTTTTATTTTAACGTGGTCTTGTAGGACAGAGAGGTCACCTTTTACCTTGTTTTGCCTAATTTCTTGGGTTGTGGAGGAGGTGGCAGTGACCATGATGGGGCTTGGGTATAGGGTGTGTACACTGAGTCACTGTCACAGGTCACGGTCCCTGGAAATAGGCCCTGAGTCTCCTGAGGAGGTCTTGGGGGAGTGCACTAGGGAACAGTGCTGCGGGAAGTTAAGGTGGCGTCCGGCGGAGGGAGAGGTTGAGCTGCAATGCTGCTACGGCAGAGGCCTCAACCCATCCCACAAGGAGCTCTGGGCCAGGATTCCCTTGAGAGACATCCTGAATGAGGGGGCCTGGATTTTGCACACTGGCACGGACCGTTCTTAGGGTACCAACTGTTCCCAGGAAGGAAGCATGACCTTGGGCGAGGCAGATCCCTTGGGCCAAGGTCAATTCCCAGAACAGAATGTAGCTGTGAGCAGCCAGCAGCCAATCCCCGCCCTACCCCAACCCCAGCTCCAGGAAAACGCAATGCCCCATCCGAGGGGCCTGAGTGCAGCAGCACAGCACCCTCTACACGAGCCGAGCCGTCCCTGTCTTTCCATGATCGCTGTGACTGCTGACCCGTGCGCAGTGTCAATACAGGTGCTATTCTAAATGCCTCTTTTGCATTAAGTCAGTTCTGACAACCACCCCACGCAGTAGGCCTTATTAGACTGTTTCGGCTTTCGGCAGGACTGAGGTCTCAATGTGTAATGCTCTAGGTGTCGGAAGACGAGATTCAGGACCCAGAACGGGGGGTCTGGGGTTTCAGACTGGCATACAGAAACCAGTGCTTATTGAATGAACTAGTGAGGAAAATGCTCCAGTCATTAAAAAGGTCCACCGCCTTGGGATGGAGACAGGTAAGCAAACAAGTGCTGTTAACTCGAGGCTACATGAAGAGATCACCCTAGAGGAGTAAGAACAGGCACAAAAGGGCTGACCACTGGGGTGGCAGGAATCCTAAGACAACCTGCCCGTCAGCAGAGCAGACACGAAGCTGCCTGGAGTTGTCCTCTTTACCATGGCACCATCTGAGCAAATCAAAGGACCCCAAATTCCCTTGCCTGTGGCAAGAAACAACTGCAAAGACTGGTACCTGAGGATGAGATGGAGTCTCCAAAGACCCTTGGGATGGAGGAGTCGATGGCTCAGGAAGCATGAGCACCGCAAGGGCAGTGATTCATAGACTGCTCTGGGAAGCCCTGGGATGAGGGCAGGGGAGGAGTCCCCTCTGTCATCCCCAGAAGGCTGGCTGTAATTTATTTGTGCTTGTCAGGCTTTCTGGGGCAGTGAGGTCGCCTTGGGACAGCTTGTGAGATGCTTCCTTTCCTTGGTCACCATGGATTCAGGAAGGCAATCTCACCCAGCAGAGAGACAAAGACGGGCTACCCTTGGGAGGGTGGGAGGAGGGGAGCACCGTGGTCTAAGGAAGGTGATGAGGGCAGCTAGGCTTTTTGTGTTTTGTAGGTGTAAAAGGAAAAGCTACCTGAGGTTGGGGTGGAGCCCAGGGAGGGAAGGATGGTGGTTGGGAGCCTCCATGGTGCCTGTTGGGACCAGCTGGGGTTGGGAACCAAGTGGAGCACTCAGAACAGTGGCCTTGTGAGTCCTGGGTGGGGCATCCTTGGCCAAGCGGACCTCTATTGTCTGAAAATCCTTGTTCGTCAGGGGAGGAATTCATCCTTGGAAAGGCTCCTGGCAACAGTGGGGAATGTCCACTGTGCTCTCCGAAGTCCAGCTGCAGCAGCCACGCAGGGGCCCAGCAGGCAGCCAGGCTGAGACTGTGGGCAGTCACCCCTGGGGTCCTAGAAGATACGTTGTTGTTGTTGTTGTGTGTGATTATTATGTTTTGGAAGGGAGGCTTCATATGAAACATACTGGAGTTTTTGGTTAATAGATGAGGCGAGGGTTTGGGTGATTGCTTAGAAAAAATAACAGTTGTCTATAGATTTGCACTTTTTCTAGTTTAGTCTTACTCTGTTTCATTTGAACAAAAGTCTTCGTGGCTAAAATGATTTCTGAGAACGCTGTTCTGGTATGAAGGTAGAGTTATCAGGGAACAGGAGGAAAGGCTGGAATTAGCTCTGGAAGTGGTTGTGCCTACCTGGTCAGTATGTGTTAAGCATCAGGTTGCAGGGCCAGGCGCGGTAAAGCCGGCTCCCTCCTTCAAGGGGCTACAGCCAGTGGTGGAGAGACAGCAAAAGAAATCATTTCAATGTGGAATCTGGGAGTGAATGGATTTATAAGTGAGGGCCTACGAGCTGAAATTGCAAAGCTCCAAAGTGGTGTGAGCCTTTCCCAGGAAAGAAATATGACACCCAGAGGTAAAACTCAGCTCCAAGGCATATCGCAGGGCTGTGCGGATGTCCAGAAAGGCAGGAGACAATGTCCAAGGTGGCAAAAGCATTCTGTGCAAAGAAAAGCAATCCAAATGAGATCTCGATGTCTTCTCAAGTTGTAGCTGCTCCTCCTGATGGGTTAAGAGTAAAAATAAAAAACCTTGGAGACTGGCCCCTAAAGTTATCAGCCTGATATGACACTGAAGCTGAAAAGGACGAGGAATTGCTGGGGACAGAGGAGCAAGGCCTAACCTCCCTGAACATTTCTCTTTGATCATTGTGGATGCCAAGTAGGAGTTGTGCGACACCTCAAGAAAGGTACAGAGATGAAAACAGTCTGGATGGTAATCAAGAATTGGAGGACTGCCGCATCAAGGTAGATTAACCATCACCCTCCCCATCACTAAAAACAGATGTGAAACAAAACTAAGACACAGCACAGAGCAGACTTCTGTCTGAACAGGAGAAGGCTGATCAGTAGGAAGCCTGACCCAGGCACCAGTTTTCCAAACAGCGTTGCGTGCGGTTTGGGAACATAAATGGGTAAGTGCATGGGCCCTTTAAGAAACAAGGTACGGGGCTGTAAGAAAATATTTCTAGACAAGGTCAGAAAGAAGTAGAAGATACTGGAGCTGTTGTTTCTCTGCATGTGGTGAAGGAGTATTTTGTGGATCCAAAGTAGACGGGGTTTAAGCAGAAAATGCAGGTGACTCCAGCAGCCGCTGAGCCAGCCTGGACTCGGGTAAAGAAAGCAGCGCTCTCCTGGTGCAAACAGACACAGCCGCAAGTGCAAGACGCGTAGCCTAGAAAGTCCGGAAGGCAAAATAAAGCCTTTTAAAAAATACAGCTCGGGAGGATACTTAAGACACAAACATGAGATACATTACATATTTGTAATTACAAAGAGTAATACAGCACATGCGTGTGTACCTACCAATAATTTAAAAATCGAATCATTGCCAACCCGTTAGATCATGTCTTTCTCCCTCTCTCTCTCCAGGAAAGCACCCATCTTTTTCTTTTAAAAATATTAATTTATATAAATATCAAATTAATATGTTTTTGCATATTCTTTTTTTTTTTTTTTTCCTTTTGAGACAGAGTCTCACTCTGTCACCCAGACTGGAGTGCAGTGGTAGGATCTTGGCTCACCATAACCTCTGCCTCACGGGATCAAGTGATTCTCCTGCCTCGGCCTCTCAAGCATCTGGGATTATAGGCACGTGCCACTACTGCCTGGCTAGTTTTGTATTTTTAGTAGAGACGGGCTTTCGCCATGTTGGCGAGGCTGGTCTGGAACTCCTGACCTCAAATGATCCACCTGCCTCGGCCTCCCAAAGTGCTGGGATTACAGGCGTGAGCCACTGCTGCCAGCCTATTTTTGCATATTCTTCAACTTACACATTGCATGTGCTATTCCAAAACAAGATGAAGGTCTTGGTTCCGCTTATTTTCCCGAGTTGTTTCCTTTAGTTAATTAATTAATTAATATATAAACTGACGAATAAGTATTGTAGATACTTATGGTGTACAACAAGAGTTTTGAAATATGTACACATTGGGGAATGGCTCCATCCAGCTAATTAACATATGAATTAGCTCACTTTTTTGTGATGAGAACACTTGAGATTTACTGGCTTGGCAATTTTCAAGTGTGCAATACATTGTTATTAACTGTAGTCTCTATGTTGTACAACCCAGGTCTTGAACTTGTGTCTCCTGTCTGACTGAAACTTTGTATCCTTTGACCTACATCTCCCAAGCCCCGGGACCTGGGAGCACCATTCTCTCTCTGCTGCTATGAGTTTAACCCTTTCAGCTCTCCCATGTAAGTGAGATCATGTGGTACCTGTCTGTGTGTGCCTGGTTTGCTTTGTCAGCACAATGTCCTCAAGGTTCATCCATGTTGTGACTGACGTTGGGAGGAAAGCACGCATCTTGAGTTTGCTGGTGGTCATTCCTGGCATTTCTTTTTACTTTTACTATCTATGTATACAGAAATGCTACTTTTACCCCAAAACGATCCTTTGAAAGGCCAGGAATTGAGACAGGAATCTGGGTCAGCCTGTGGGTGAGAGGAGCCGTCGAGTTGGGTGAAATGGTTCCCGGCGCCCCCCAGGTCTGTCCCTCACCTCATGCGCGCTCCCTGCACTGTTAAGAGTCATCAGCTTCCTAGTCTATCAGGCACTGCCTTTCTTAGGTGCTGCTGCATGTGGTGAAGGCGCATTTTGTGGATCTAAAGTAGACAAGGCAGAAGCAGGAAATGCAGGTGGCCCCAGCAGCCGCTGAGCCAGCCTGGATTCAGGTGAAGAAAGCGGTGCTCTCCTGGTGCAAACAGACGCAGCCGCAAGTGCGAGACACGCAGCCTAGAAAGTCTGGAAGGCAAAATAAGATCTTTTAAAAACATATCTTGGGGGGATATTTAAGACACAATTATGGGCCGGGTGGGGTGGCTCATGCCTGTAATCCCAGCACTTTGGGAGGTCGAGGCGGGCGGATCACCTGAGGTAAGGAGTTCGAGACCAGCCTGGCCAACATGGTGAAACCCCTTCTATACTAAAAATACAAAATTAGCCGGGAGTGATGGCGCATGCCTGTAGTCCCAGCTACTCAGGCGGCTGAGGCAGGAGAATCGCCTGAATCCAGGAGGTGGAGGTTGCAGTGAGCCGAGATCGCACCATTGCACTCCAGCCTGGGCAAAAACAGAAAAACTCTGTCAAAAAAAAAAAGAAAGAAAAGAAAAAAGACACAACTAAGGTATAGAAAGTAATATAGTAGGTGCCACTATAGGTGCATAGAAGATTCTCAGAAGGCCGTTGCAGAACTCATGAACGGATACATAAGAAAGAACAGTAGGTTCTAAGGCCTGAAACAAGGGCCTTGGGGGCTGGATTGGGTTCACATTCTTCTTGTATGTAGTGTATCAGGCTGACTAACATTGTAGCAAAGTACAGAATGAATGGTGAACAAGTTAGACCAGCTAAGAAGCTCCCCAATTTAGCTGTATGAATAGCTGTTGAATACCAGCTTTGGGCCAGGCACTGTGCTAGGTTCCAGAATAAAGAACAATAAGACATGAATCCTATTTATAAAAAGCAGAGTCTGGGCTTTCTGACCATGTTCAAGGGCAGGGTCGTCATGGCCTGAAATGGTCCACTTAGAAATCTTGCGTGCCTGCTTAAGACAGCCTTGCTCACCAACGGGGCAACTAATTTACTTCAATTTTATGTTTTTGCAAATAATACTTAAAACTATAAACCATGATTCATGGTATGTTAGTGTTTAGATTATACCATTTACGTCTGCGGTTTCCAGAAGAGAATCAAACTGGGCCACCTCACCCCTGAAGGCCATCCTGAGTGCCTGAGATCTGCTGCTAACTAGGCAGGATCTCAGGTCCTCAGCATCTATAAACATGGTTATTAGCTAAAGATCTAAGGTTCCATGTTATGTCCAATGTTTTCCAAGCTGGAAACTGAGCAATTTTCAGAAGAAAAAAAACAATGAACCTAGCTGGTGAGGGTGGTGGGCTCACGTGTCTAGCACCCCCAGACAGAAATTCTTAGCATTATACAGGATGGTGTCCCTCTCTATAAGCTCATCCCCTGTATTTTTCCATAAATGCTCTACTTTGGCTTCTAGAATTACGAGAATCTGACCAGCTTAGTAAGTGTCCAAATAAGTGATTTCTACTCCCACTTCTTTAACATGCAATTGCCAAATAAACAAACCCACAAAGGCAAGGCAGCAGTGCGTCTTCTGAAACCGGGTTTTTAAGGCCTGATTTGGAGTTGTCTCCCTAAGGGACCCCAGCTCTTGGGTTCAAAGTCGACAATCATTTGTGTGAATGCCGTGGTCTCTTTAAATGAGTGCTTACAGCTGTTTCAGTTTCTTCCTCGCCAGCGTTGAGGGATCAGTGAGTGGGCCGCGCCAGGACTCATCCCCAGCAAGTTCACAGAGGCCTCAGACGCTGACAAGCAGAAGTTTCCATCTTTAAGCCTGACAGGTATACCTAGAGATTGAAAATTAACCTCCAGAACATTGCTTTCCCAAACACTTTCTGTTTATTTAAAACTCTGAATGCTGTGTTCGTTCTAGCCTCGAATCTCTGCACGTTTCAAGGGATTTGGTACTTCATGATTACTAAAACATACGGAAATTGTACAAATCCAACATGAAAGGCATTCTTTTTCCTTGTAAAGGGACTGCTATGCTCCACGTTTCAAAAACCTCACCTGGGTTAGAAATGTAGGTATGTCCTTCACTGATGAGGTTTGGAAACATTCTGAAGGCTCATTTTTAAACAATAAAGAAATATTTGTACGACACTTTAAAAAGTTTTAATTCTAATTGTTCATTATGGTGCTAATGCGTCATTCACTTGGCTACAGTAACGTTTCGATACATTATTTTCTTTACATTTGTGACTTTACCACAGTAACCAGATTGTCCTATATTTTATTGCATTCCTTTGTTGTAGTCTCTGGAGGCACTTTTTGTTGTTGTTGTTGTTCTCCAGACTCACCTTTTACTCCGAATTTCCATATTTGTCTTTATCTCTGATCCTCTTCTTGGGAAATATGATAGAGTGAGCAAAGTCTGACAGGCTGATTTAGACATCTCAGAGGGTTCATTCAAAACAGCAGTTCTGTCTGTCAAACACATTTCCATGGTGCTGCCTGCAAATACGGACAAGGGATACAGAATGGGGGAGCCGGGAAAGCATGGGAGCCCAAAGCCCGGCAATGCCCACAGAAGGACAATTTGCAGCGAATCCTTCATTTTGCTGGCCTCTTTGCACAGATCGTTTGTGTGTTGGTTCTGGTTTAATATTCCGGGTGACTCATGCTTGAGCAGATTCCCTCATCCCTGGTGCCAGTTTCCTCTGAAATATGCGGAGCATCAGCCTCACAGGTGTGAAGAGGAAAGGAATAACTGAGATTATCCAGCAGACTGTGCAGAGTGCTCCGTGAATGTAAGGTACACAAATAAAACAAAATTAGCCAAATCCTCTCTGCAAATAAAAAAGTCATCCCTCCAATATTTGCCTAGAGAGGAGGCAGGCCTGACTGCAGAAGCAGCGGCTTTGTCTGCGGAGCGTCCTCGCCCACCGACCACAGCAAATATTTCCTGTGCTTTCCGTCTCCAGGGTCAATTTCAGCCTTTACAAAGGCTCAATTTACGTTAGCAAATTCCAACTCATGAAAGCTCAGTTGTTCCCCCTTGCAATCTAAAAACGGAAACCTCTAGTTTGCTGTTCTGGGCTGTTTAGTTGAAGGACGGCGTCATGGGGTTTGCTCTGTGTTCTGCGGTGTTTGAAGCAAAAATCGCCACAGGGCCCTTGTGCTTCTGGAAGGAGCAGGCTTGCTCTATCTAGGCTGTCTCCTTCCGGTTCATATGATGGCAGCACAGAAGTCAGGCCAAGTTCATTCACACCCAGACTGAGGCCCTTATCATCTGGGCTTTAGGAACTCTGTTTCTTGCTGCCATTATTCATCCTGGGAGGCACCCGCCCGCACCTCGCTCCTTGCTTCCTCCGCCTCCCCGTCTCTTTTAAGCAGGTTAGAATCAAATCAAAAGACTCATCCTTCAGAAATCTAGACACGAGGGAAACAGTGCACAGCTAGTCTAACCTGGCTTTAGGATTTGTTCTTCTCAGAGCACCACCAGGCCTACTTCATCTGTCTATTTTCTTCATTCTGTGCAATATCAAAACGGAGAAATATCCGTCACATGGGTTTAGCAAGACTCTGCTCCCAATTAACAGCGATAAAAGGGGTGTGGCGCAGCGTGCATTTCGCAGAGTCACATCCCAGAAGGTTTCATGCACAAATGTCTCAGCTTATCTAAAGCAGAAAAGCCCAGCTGGGAAGCCTTGGCAGCCCACCTGCCTCACAGGCAGAGCCAAAGGCCCGCAAGAGAGGCTGCTGGTCCCACAGCGGGGACAGAATTCTCCGCTTTCAGGATCTGGCCAAATGAGAGCCCTCTTCTGTCAGAATGTTCACATAAATGGGAAGCTTGTATGAAGCCATAAACAAAATGAAAGAGGGAGGGTGCACTTTCCCTGGGGCTCAGGTCAAAGGTCAAGTGGCCCATCAGCCAACAGCCTCTGCTCACATAGAAGAGTGCCGGCTTCCCAGGCCTTGCTTCCCCCAAAGTGCACCCCCTGCTTGTTTCCAACATCCTCTTTCCAGGTCTCTTTGGGGTTTAGTCACCAGCACTTGGAGAAGCAGTTGCTTGATGAGATCTGGCTGTGGGGAGTGTAGGGAAGGGAAGAGCACGGGCTAGAGGCCTGGGTAGTGAGGGTGATGATAGGGGCTGCATGGCCTCACCCCTGGGGCAGCTTGAGCCTGGGGAGATTGTGCCCCCGACAACGGAGAGGGCCCAGTCTATGAGAGCTCCAGAAAATCTTGAGGAAATCACGGTGTTTAGTGTTATTTGAGAAAGCTGTGCAAATGACAGTCACTCAGCAAGCCCGTTCGTTTCCACAGTGTCCATGGTGAGGCAGGGTTTCTGCAATAGCGGGCAGTGCAGAGAAAGTGCTTGGGATGCACAGGGCAGAGGGCAGCCCGCTGTGGGACAGGGTCCTGGGATGCACAGGGCAGAGGCTGGTCTGCCGTGGGGCAGAGTCCTGGAAGCTTCTCCTCCCACCCTGTCTCCACTCACACTCAAGAAGATAATAATAATTTTCTTCTAAAAGGGATCTTGAAGGCCAAAGGCACCATGTTTAGCCTTCTGGTCATCTCTGGATGTGTTTGTGAGGGAGTCTACCATGGCTCCCTACTTCCACCCTTGGCAGAGTTGGGGACCCCCCTTTTCATGCTTATACATAAATATATGTTCCTGCCAGGAGCTCAGACGTGCTGCTGGGAATAGAGGAGTTTGAGGTCCTTGACCTCCTAGAATCCCAACACTTTGGGAGGTCAAAGCAGGCGGATTGCTGAAGCCCAGGGATTTGAGATCAGCCTGGGCAATGTGGCAAAACCCTATCTATCAAAAAAAAAAAAAAAAAAAAAAAAAAAGCCGGGTGTCGTGGTACGCACCTGTGGTCCTAGCTACTTGGGAAGCTGAGGCAGGAGGATTGCTTGAGCCCAGGAGGTCGAGGTTGCAGTGAGCCGAGATGAGGACACTGCACTCAGCCTGGGTGACAGAGCAAGACCCTGTCTCAAAACAAAACAAAACAAAACAAAAAGAAAAAGAAAAAAATCATTGATCTGAAAAAAGATGCCCAGAATAAATAATAAAGGGAAAAGGCAGGTTTCAAAGTGCCAGATGCAGTACAATCCAATCTTCATGAAGAAAAAAAAAACTGTAGTGAAAAATTTGGAAATGTATACAGCAAAATCTGTGATCTTTATTTTTCTTTTAATAAAGCTATCCTACTACCTATTCTCCCCCAAATAATTTTTTTTATTGCTACTGTAGTAAAATATCAAAATAGGCATCGATAGATAGTGATCAATCTCGTTGCTGACAACAACGAGAGGCGGGCAATGCCTGGATGGCCACGTCTGAGGAGCATCACGAATAGGTGACTATGGACCTGCAGAGGAGAGGTTGGGGAGGGAGAGCATGGTACGCAGACATGCCTTCTCCGCCCTGATTTGACATCTCCTCGGTAACCTGGGTCATCAAACAGAGTATTAATAAAGTTGGTGGATGGAAGAGCAAGAGCACAGGAAAAAGGAGCCAGAGGCAGTAAGGTCAGCTGTAGACTCGCCAAGGAGTAAGTGCCAACAACTGACACAAGCATGAGCTGGCAAACATCAAGCTGGGAGTGTGGTGGGAAGAGAGGAGGCAGAGCAAACACAGGCTGCAGTGGACACATACACATATTTCTTGACTATGAGGATGAGTAAAAAGAAGAGGCTGGCAATTGTATAATGCTCTTCTGTCTTCACGCCAGATGGGCCAGGGTTCACCCAGGGCTGTGGTCTACAGTCTTATAATCAAAGCAAGTGATAACACCTAGAGTGAAAACCCACAGGGCTGGGAGCTACATTAATGACATATGAAAACGTAAGCTCTGGGGCAAAAAGCTTTTCCATCTCAGAATTTCTACTTTTTTTTTTTTTTTTTTAAGATAGAGTCTTACTCTGTTGCATAGGCTGGAGTGCAGTGAGTGGTGCAATCTCTGTTCACTGCAACCTTTGCCTCCCCAGTTCAAGTGATTCTCCTGCCTCAGCCTCCCCAGTTAGCTGGGATTGTAGGTGCCCACCACCATGCCCGGCTACTTTTTGTATTTTTAGTAGAGATGGAGTTTTACCATGTTGGCCAGGCTGGTCTTGAACCCCTGACCTCAAGTGATCCACCCACCTCAGCTTCCCAAAGTGTTGGGATTACAGGCGTGAGCCACTACGCCTGGCCTAAAGAAGCCTTTCAAAAGGGTCTCTGGGTCAAAAAGCCTTTTGGTATCTTTTTTTTGAAAAAAGCCTTTCAAAAGTAGTTCTGGGGCAAAAGGCCTTTCAGTATCTTTAGCTGAAAGGAGAAAAAGCCAGGTTGGGACACTTAATAAAAATATTTAAAATAGGACAAATGAGTACAGAAAATAATATACTCTCATCATACCATTACCCAGATTTAGTAAATTAGGTTCAGATTTTTTTTTAAGGAATGGAAACTACAGATGCAATCGAAGTGCCTTTGGCTTTCCAATGTCATCCCCTCCCTTCCCTCACTAAGAAGTAACTACGCAGAAGTTAGTGAATGTTCTTCTTGATCATGTTTTTGTACTTTTCCTATAGATAATATCAACACATTCCTCAGACACACATATATTCTTCATGAGATATAGCAGGATATAATAGTGTTTGCATAAAATAATGGTGCTTGCAACCAGCTTCTTTCTTGTGGGCAATAATAATTTGATTTTTTTAAAGTTCTTTATATCCATAAGGAGGGGAAAAAAATCACATTTTGAAGAGAAGTCTTACCATAGATTTACAAGTTAAAGGAGGTAAGAAACTCCTTTTGCAAAAGACATAATATACCAATTTTAAATAATTGGTTTAACTGATATAATTTTGCAACTTGCTTTTCTCCCACTTGACATTATGTTTTTGACATTCATTCATGATGAATTATGCTGCTTTAGTTAATTAACTTTTACTCCTGTGTAATAAGTCTAGTATTCTACTGTATAAATATACTATAATGTACCCATTTACTGTTAATAGACATTTTGATTTTTGCGTTTTCTTCTGATATAAGCAATGCTACAATGAGCACTTGTATACATGTCACATGGCCAACTGTGAGTTCCTCTAGCATGGAACCATGAAAGCAACACCGCTTGGGTAGACGATACATACTAATCTTCGCCTTAACCAACTATTGCCAAATTGTCTTTCAAAGTCTTGAGCCAATTCACGCTTCTGCCAGCAGTGTGTGAGTTCTCATTTCTCTGCATCTTCATCAATACTTTTGAGTATAAAATAACTCATTTTTCTTATTACTAGTGAATAATCATGTTTTCATATGTATAGGCTATTCAGTTTTTCTTTTCTGTGCTTTATCCATTTATATCCCTTGCTCATTTTTTCTATTGTCCTGTTTATAGCTTACTGATTTGCATGAATTTTTTACACATACTAGGTTCTAATCCTTTTCTGGTTATCTGAATTGCAAATCTTCTTCTAACTGGTGACTTGCCTATTCAGTTTGTTTATGGTGGCTTTTCACAGAAAAAATTTTGGGGCCGGGTGCAGTGGGGCTCATGCTTGTAATCCCAGCACTTTGGGAAGCCAAGGCAGGAGGATTACTTAAGCCCAGGAATTTGAGACCAGCCTGGGCAACAAAGAGAGACCCTGTCTCTACAAAAATAAATAAAAATAGAACATTAGCATGGTATGGTGGGGCACTCCTGTAGTTGTAGCTACTCAGGAGGCTGAGGCAGGAGAATCCCTTGAGCCCAAGGGTTTGAGGCTGCAGTGAGCTGCCGTCACACCACTGCACTCCAGCCTGGGCGTCAGAGCAAGACTCTATCTCTAAAAATAAAAACGAATAAATAAATAAAGTTTACCTAATTGTGGTCAAATACATCAGCCTTTCCCTTTCAGTTTTGGGTACATTTATATGGCATAAAGAGATTTTCTTTTTTGATTTTTTTTTTTTCTTTTTTGAGACAGACTATTGCTCTGTAGCCAGGCTGGAGCTCAGTGGCACGATCTTGGCTCACTGCAACCTCTGCCTCCCGGGTTCAAGCAATTCTCCTGCCTCAGCCTCCCGAGTAGTTAGGACTACAGCTGCTCGCCACCACACTGGCTAATTTTTATATTTTTAGGAGAGACGGGGCTTTATTATGTTGGCCAGGCTGGTCTCGAACTCCTGACCTTAAGTATCTGTCCACCTTGGCCTCCCAAAGTGCTGGGATTACAGGTGTGAGCGACTGCGCCCGGCCTATATTTTCTTCCAAATGTTTTAAAGTTTTGATTTTGCATTTAGATTTTTCATACCTCAGAATCTATTTTCTCTCACACTGAGCATTAATTTTTCCAAGCACCGCTTGCTGAGTAGCCTGTCCTTTCTGTAATGTATCACGCCGTCTCTGATATAGCCCGAGTCTCCATATGCCTGAGCCTGCTTTCAGATGCTCTGTTCTGTCCCATTTGCTTTTTCTGTATACTTTGCAACGTTTATTTTTTTGCAGGGCAAGTCTCCCAACTATTTTCTTCTTGATTTTTTTTGTTCTTAGGTTCAGAAATGTTTCTGAAAACTGGTCACTGGTTTCTGTTTCCTTTAGGGGTATGACAAAGTATCAGTTAGGAATCTTTCTCTTGCAAGGAACAAAAAGTGCTTCTGACTATTTTAAGCAAAAAGAAAGGGGGGTGACGGGAAGAATTTTTTCACAAGGATATGAGGCTCAGAATTGGCAGGAGACTGAGAGATCTGGCTTAGAAAATGGGTCAGATGCGAGGCAGTGCCAAGAGAGGAAGCAAAATGAAGCCTAACCACAAAGCAGCCTGGAACATGGTGGTGCCGGCGCCTTCCACCGCTCGCTCACTGGCTGAAGAGTGGACCCTCAGTGGGATAGAACTGAACTGACTTTATAGGACTTACCTTTTAACTTTGGAAGTTGCCCAACGGAGAGGATGATTTTATGTGATATTATTGACGCTGAACCACCACTTTTTTTTTTTTAACCAAAAGACACTGAAATCATGCCATAATCAAGGATGATTGATTTGTTTTTTATTTGACTTGACTTGTTCCCCTATGTCTCAGGTCGACACATAACAAATTCACATCAACTGCATCAAATGATTTTTATATAGGTTCAAATAGTGGGCCTTGGTCGTGCGTATATATTAGAATCACCTGGAAAGCTTCCAAAACTTATTGATCCCCTCAACCCTCTTAAGATCAATTAAGTCAGAATCCCTGGTGTTGGCACCTGAGCTTCAGTATTTTTTTTTTAAAGCTCTCCTTCCCCTATCCACTGATGCTAACAGGCAGACAGTGCTGAGAGTCGCTGGGCTAAAAGCAAACAGTTGTGCTAACACCAATTACAAGTGAGATTGCCTCCATATCAAAACTGTTCCTCCATGTTTGGTTTGTACAGTAGCACCATCATACAGACTCAAAAGAAGCATTGACAGATTGGAATCTATTTCAAACTTGCATACTTCATCGATGGAAACAAAGGCTGGTAAAAGATCTACACGTTCCTCAGACACACAAATATTCTTGATGAGATATAGCAGGATATAATAGTGCTTGCATAAAATAATGGTGCTTGCAACCAGCTTCTCTCTTGTGGGCAATGTGAATTTGATTTTTTTAAGTTCTTTATATCCATGAGGAGGGAAAAAATCAGGTTTTGAAGAGAAGTCTTACTGACTCATAGATTTACAAGTTAAAGGAGGTTAAGAGACTCCTTTTGCAAAAGACATAATGTACCAAACTTTATTTTCATCAGGAGAAAATCATGCTGATAGACTTAATTACAGTAAACAGTTCAGCAATTAGGATCTATCACTCAGAACACGATCTGAGTGATTTCGATAGCAAGAGAGCTGCTCCTGAGCCATATCTGTCTTCTTCAAATTGGAGTGATTTAATTCTTTAGATTGGTTGGATTTCCTGGCTTTCAAAAGAGGGGATTCTTGGAACCATCCTAAAGAGGTCTTTGGATGACTTCAGAGTAAACCTTAAATTAATCATATGTGAAGATCTATGCGTCCACAATGTTTCCAAAAGCCATATTTTGATTGACATTCTCAGGTATATACATGTTACTGATCCTAAACATGAGTCCAATAACTATTCCCACTATCGGTGGTGTACCGCAGATGTTCAATAACCAGCTCTGGGCTGGGCTTGTCAGCTCACAACACCTCTAATGCTTTGGGAGGCCAAGACCAGTCTGGGCAACATAGTGGGACCACATCTGTACAAAATCAAACAGAAGAAACGGATGTTGTTATGTGTACCTGTAATCTTAGATACTTGAGGGGCTGGAGCAGGAGGATTGCTTGAGCCCAAGAGTTCGAGGTTATAATGAGCTATGATCACATCACTGCGCTCCAGCCTGGGCAACAGAGCAAGATCTTGATTCTGAAAAATATTAATAATAATTTTAAAAATAACCAGCTCTCTTAGGGGGAAGAGTGCTCTTAGGTCGTGGTTGCCTATTCTTTACTGCAAACACCACCAGCTATGGCCAAGTTGATTTCAAGCTACCAAATTGAGGTCACTTAACACGGATTTGGGAAGAGTTATATGGATGCACACCATTGTATAATAACTCCTTTATACAGATACAATAGATAGAAATAAGAGTATAGATAATAGTAATATATCATAAAACAATTAGAAGGTCATCCATTTTGAATACCAACTACCTCTGCTTTTAATATAATCTATTTAATTAAATATTATACAGTTTATTTTTCAATAGACTTTATTTTTTTAGGACAGTTTTAGGTTCACAGCAAAACTGAGCAGAAAGTGCGGAGTTCTCATATATCCCCTGCATCTTCTCCCACAGCTCCTTGTACCTCACTATCAATATCCTACACCATGCAGTACTTTCTTACAACTGATGAATCTACACGGACTCATGATTATCATCCAAAGTCCATAGTTCACATTAGTGTTCACTCTTGGTCTTGTATATTCTATGGGTTTTGATAAATATATAATGATATGTATCCACCACTATAGTATCATAAAGGATAGTTTCACCACCCTAAAAGTCTGTGCTCTGCCTTTTCATCCTTTCCTCCCCCGAACCCTGGGAACCACTGATCTTTTAATTATCTCTATAATTTTTCTTCTTTCAGAATGTCATATAGTTACAATCATACGGTTTGTAGTCTTTTTAGATTGGCCCTTCCTTCCTTCCTTCCTTCCTTCCTTCCTTCCTTCCTTCCTTCCTTCCTTCCTTCCTTCCTTCCCTCCCTCCCTCCCTGCCTCCCTTCCTTCCTTCCTTCCGAGTTTCTTTCTTTTTAACAGAGTCTCGCTCTGTCACCAGGCTGGAGTGCAGTTGTGGGATCTCTGCTCACTGCAACTTCTACCTTCTGGGTTCAAGCGATTCTCCTGCCTCAGCCTCCCGAGTAGCTGTAGCTGGGACTACCAGCATGTGCCACCACGCCCGGCTACTCTGTGTATTTTTAGTAGAGATGGGGTTTCACCAGGTTGGCCAGGATGGTCTTGATCTCCTGACCTCGTGATCTTCCTGCCTCGGCCTCCCAAAGTGCTGGGATTACAGGCATGAGTCAATACGCCTGGCCAGCTTTTTTTTTTCACTTAGTAATATACACTTAATATTCCTCCATGTCTTTTCATGGCTTGGTAGCTCATTTCTCCTTAATGCTGAATACTATTCCACAGCCTGGATGTACCACAATTTATGTATCCATTCACCTACGTTTTGGTTGCTTCCAGATTTTGGCATTTATCAATGAAGCTACCATAAATATTTGTGTATATTATAAGTTTTTATGTGGACATAAGTTTTCAACTCATTTGGGTAAATAGCAAAGAGTGAAATTGCTGGATACATAGTTTAATTTTTAATAGTGGTTGTGTTTAAAAATCACCTTGGAAAATTCCTGGAAATGTAACAAGAGGCTCTCATCCGCTGGTGTGAGCCAGTGTTAGCCTATCACTGCGTTGTAATTGCATCCCTACCTTCCTCCAAGTTGGGCTTAATACAAATTCAAATGAGTTTTAGGGGGACTCCAACCGAAGTCCGTATGTGACACGTCTTTAAAATGTTGCTTTTGTATGTGTATATGTATGTATGTTCCAATGGGTTTAGTACATTAAAAAAAATAGCCTGGTTGGTTTTCAGCTTTCCAACAAAAGCAAGTCAAACCAGTATCAGGAATTTTTGCTCTGTCCTGTAAACTAAAAATAAGATGCTAAGCTCCTCCACCAACAAAATGGACCCTCTTGTGACCGAAGGGACCCCAGGAAAACCTTAAAACTGAGTTCCCAGCCATGGAGGGACAGGAGGTCAGATATACCTTGTTATACCCCTACCTTTTTTCTCTTTAGACACAAAAACTGACTAGCATTAATGTTAAAATAGAGATCGTAAGGCTGACAGAATGGACTCTTTGTGGCCATAAGACACCAAATTATAAACAAGACCTATGGCCATGCCAAGCCAAGGGTTAAGTCACACATACCACACACACAACACTTAAAGAACAAACTAGGTTCTAACTACCACAAGGTTTTTCCTTTTCTCCAGCAGCTAAACAAGCACTGCCCTCAAGATAAGCAAGATTAAAACAATTGCAACTCACCCAGCTCACAGGCGCTGAGTAACTGACCCCTGTTCTGCCAGCCATAACTATAGCTTTGATTGGATGAGAGAGACTGACTGCAGTAACTTTCTCCTGATAAGAGACCATGGACTGGTTCTGGCTGGTTTGCAGAAAGTACATTCATCTGCCTTCATGTCCTGAAAAGACCTTTTGGGGTATGGGGCCTAATTTTAATACATTTAAATGTTAAATCTCTACCCCAAAATGAACCTGGGTTGTATGTTACGTACATGTCTGTTCAATATGCGTGTGTCGGGACTACCTTCATGAATATTCATAGTTCTTCCTGTAAGCTGTTGAATATGTATATTTAGCCATCCTGTCCAGCATAAAGCTTCTATCCCAGCCCCTCCTCCTTTGAAGTGCCTGTCTCTGGTCTTGGCCAGAGGCACACTTCTGAGCCTGCAGGATGGCCACCTTGCAGGCTGTAACCCTTTACGAGAAACAAAATCTCCTCTCCTTCCTTCTCACAATTTATAAATTTGTGATTTTTTAGTTAACATTCCCAAGCATCGTGCACAGAATGTGATAAACCCCTCCCATCAGAGGTCCTTAAACTGTTCCTTAGAATCTCAGGGGCTGCCGAGATGCCCCTAGGGAACCCACCCATTTTAAGTAGCGCTCCCCACCCCTCCATCCCACCCCCAACTTTTTCACCATGATCCCCTCAAACAGAGCACCTTCACTCTTCTGTTTGATGTACTGGGTTTCTGCATTAGACTTTGTTTGAAGAAGGATTTCTTTGACTGTAAACACTTTCAAACCTCTGTCTTGGAACTCAAAGTGTTAATGAAGGAATTGGACTGTGCCTCACACCATTAATCACGACCCGTCGGCTGTGCTGTTCTGGCCATGTTTGCAGTCGCCTCAACGAAAACTGTTCTGAGCATCAGGAGTGAGTTTAGGGAGCAAATGCCTATAGCTGTGGTCTAAGATGTCCATGTCCATAGTGATAAGAAATGGAGCCCCATTTGTTACACGGTGCTGTCTACTTTGTTACAGTTATGTGTGGAATTATTTTAGGCTCATCCCTGGAGCTGCCAATTTAACACTGTAAAATCGAGAGAAGAAACAAGTGTGATCCATTTTATTTCCTCGACGAGTGTTATCCATTTGTATTCCCTCTGATTGAATTACTTCTTCCTGGAGGGAAGATGCATTAAGATTAGGCATTTGTCATCAAGCCTTCCTATGATCAATGTCTTGGCTGAAACATTTGCTGGTCCCATGAGACAAGACTCCCCACAACTTATGTTTGCTGTTTTGTACACAATTTTTTTCCTCTCATATTCAGAGATGCATCACATTGAGTTCAGGCAGTCTATCTTCATACTTCACACATAACTAACCTATAAGCACGGTGTATCCTAAAGCACACTCGGAAGCTATTCGTAGATCAGGAATGGGAGAAATAAATGCATAGAGTGTCCTCCTTGGTATCCTGTTTGTTGGCACTGGTTATGCCTCCTGTTCCCATGACGAAGGGATAAAGTTTTGCCAAAACTGTCTACCTCTCTTCCTTGTCGGGGAAGCATCCATTCATCCCGGTCTGTTTCAGAGGTAAGTTAGAGGAAAACTTTCTTATGTACTTTTTCCCTTTTGTAGGCAACCTTCTGGAGGGATTTCTAAACCTCCTTTTTTTAGTTTTGTTCTCCTTCCTTTGTGTTCATGGACGGACTGCAGCTGCTTTCCTCCCTGACTGCGGCTTAGTAGCTACTATATTTATAGATTTCATATTGCAGTGATGAGAAGATTTGTAAAGATTATGTAAATTGTATACTGTTAAAGGAGACATGTCGGGTTGCTCTCCAGACTTTGGGTGCTTTGAACGGAAAGAACAACGCAATTCTGGAAGTTCTTTTCAGTTCCTTTGGGGACAGACCTCATTGTTATTTGGAAGTGGTCAGTGATCAGAAATGATGGCACTCCCCAGACCTTGAGATCAAAAAACGTCAACGCCTAGAGAAACTTCAGAGTGTATCTGGTGAAGTCGGTGATGTTATATACGAGGGAAATGAAACTAGAGAGGCTAGCCAGCCTGAAGGGTGCCACACAGCTCAAAAGCGGGACAGTCAGGCCACAGTTCAGGTAGGCCACGGCACATTTAGGGGAGTTTGGCTTTCTTTTGATTTGCTGTGTTTTGCTTTAGCTTCTTGACACTCTCCTGGGGGCAAGTCTTTATGTAAAAAGAGAATGAAATCAGGGCTCTGGCTGGGGTGCTGAGGATGCATGAGAAGGAGTTCTAAGAGAGCAAGAAGGAGCCCAGCCTCCCTTGCCTGTAGCAGGAGCTACTGACAGATGGCTTCTTCCCTCCCCCTTCAAAAACAAATTAAAAAGAACATAAAGAAATAAATCAGCAGAATTCCAAACAGCAGAAGGCCCACTGAGGTCTCAGCAAGTCCTAAAAGGTAGTAACTACAGAGGCCTTTAGATCTTCAGGAATGTGCTGAATTGCTCAGACAGCTGAGACGGTGGAATTCTGGCTGAAATGGTCTTTCCTAACCTTGAGTCAGAAACCCGGGGCTCTCAGCCGCTCCGACTGAGGGTCCCACCCAAGCACCTGATGGGGGAGGTGACGTGCAGGGCAAAAGGTCTAGCCGCAGCCACCTGAGCTTTTGCAAATCCCAGCAAATCACAAACTGCCCTTCCCCGGTTTGCTGACAGGTTCATTTCTGGGAAAGTTAAATGCAGGGCTGGCTCTAGGCAAAATTGTAAAGTAAGTGAGTCTGTTTTCTGCACATTCTTCTCTTCCTTATTAGCAGCGCCCGGTCCCAGCTGTCACCAGCGTCCTGTGCACCCACTCTGGCACTGTTGGTGGCAGTGCCAGACCTTTCCCTTCCTCCTCTACTCAGCAGCTTCCCATTCCCGGTCCAGGTCCCCAGGGCAGCCCCGTACTCCCAATTCCAAGCCCAGCCATTCCGACAAACTGACTTGCGTCTGTGCATTGGTGGCTTCCAATGGATTCATTCATTCACTTCCTCCCAGGCAATGTGCTTTCACTTTAGCAACGGCTGGCTGGATACAACTTAATCGGATTATTCAGAGGGTAGAAATTTCCAGTGTGGGAACAGCACACAGAAGGGAAGCAGGCAGAGGGAGGCAGGGAAGGGTTTGGCCTCTGAGTGGCAGTCGGTCCCTTGCTCTGGCTGTGGCTGATGGCCCTGGGAGAGGGACAGATGACATGGCATGTTGAAGGCTTTTCCTGGCACTGAGATCCTATGAAACACTCACAGAGATCTGCTTTTCTTACATCCCCCAAGTTAGCAAATAAATGCTCATAAAACTGGCCGAGGTTAGTTATTTCATGAGGCTTGCACACACCACGACCCCTTCTGAGGCCATTCTTACAGGATTTAGGTTTTACCTAGCTTAGGAATTCGGCGTGTCTCTAATGACAAGGTCTCAGAGTCTCTTACCCAGCTGCATGATGCCAAGTGACAGACAGAGTTCTGTGATTCTCTTGGGCCTTTTTGCCTCCTCTTGCATTTCCTTGTGAGTCCTCAATTTGGAGGGGACAGGAGTTGTGTTGCTGAGACTCAGAACTCTAGGTGTCCTCCATCATGTTGTGTTTTTCTTTGAAACCATTTTCACTGTGTTTCTACGCTCATTTTAAATGAGGATGACATCACGAGAAAGGTTTTTTAAACTACTGTCCTTGGGGAGGAGGGAGCTTGGTGCTGGTGTCTAAAGCCTGCCTCTGTCTCTGCCTTGATAACACCGGCAGCATCACTATATGGTCATTTGCATCCTGGTATAGCAAGTCGCCCTGGCTAGCAATGCATTTCTTCCTATTTTTACTCCTGTGTGTGTGCTGACTCTCACCCACCTACTCTACTGTGTCACCAGCTGAGACTGGTGGCCCCTTTGTGCAAGGCCAGCTTCAACAGTAGGCAGATAACAGGGAGAGGTGGCCTAAAGAGGCTGAGTCCATTCAGATCCTGCCTCTCCCTTCCCCAGCTGGCAGAACCTGTGCCTGTGTTTCCCGACCGATTCCGGACAAGGCCATCTGCAGCTTGCACAGCTCAGCCCCAGGAGGATGAGCACACGAGGCCTGAAAACTCTTGGGAAAAGTGACAGTGATGGTGTTTCCTCTCCAGGGATGACACCCTAAAGACTGGGCTCTGTGCGGGGACGATACAAGATGAGTGGTGCCTGCCCAAAGATGCACCAGACTCACCCAAACACAGTCCCTGTTGCTTCTCTCCACCAAGGATCCTCTCGGCTCCAGGGGAGAAGAGCTACTGAGCTCTGCACTTTTCTTTAGAAAAACCAGTGTGGCAAAAACAAGACAGGTGTCCTTACAGGCCATCCACACACTCACACAAAATAATCACCAGACTTTATTTTAGAAGCCACCAGAATAATAGCTGAGGCATCCAGGAACAGTGTTGAGGAGTGTCTGTGAATGATAATTAAACGTGGCTACCTCCCACGCCAAAGACAGCTTCCCCTTGCAGAGACAACTTCGAATGCAATGTTAGCTATGCAGTCTGTGACTTCTTTAGTGCCAGTGAGGCCTACGAAATGTTCAGTGCTGTGTGCCAAAGACTCAAAAATTGACTTTCATAAAAGTCATCATTTATGCCATGGCCGGCTCCCTGTTCAAAGAAGGGGTTTCCAAAGCCCCAGAAAGAAGGAGCCTTAGGCATACTCAGATCAGAGCTCAACGGGAGGATAAGACTCTCCAGTACAGCCAACTAAAAAATCGCAATCCCTTGACAGACTTGCTTTTTGAAGGGGGAGTGGTGCTGGATTTCAGCCTGCTTTCTGGTTCCTTTCACAGTGAGGGCAGGCTGTGGCGCTCACGGGGCTTTGAGAAAGACATAGCCACAGGAGATGGGGCCTGTGCGGCCTTAACTCAGGCCCCCAAGGTATTTCCAGGATGTTGCCGCCTACCTGAGCCCCTGTCCCCAGAGGATGCATGGATGAATGAGCCTGAGTCTCCCATCATGGTCGTCTAAGTTCCACCAGTCTGTCCCTAGCCAGAGCCTCTGCTTTCCCCCTCTCCTTTTCCCCCTCGCTTTTCCCAGCTTATGCATCATGCTCTTTGCACACTGTACCATCATCCAAGCTCTACTCTCTCTTCCTTCGAGGCCAAGTTCAAATTCCAATTGCTTTATGGAATCTTTATTGCCAGAGGTACTAAAAACACAATGATGCCCTGCAAGCATGCAATGGTTTAGAGCTTTCCTATCCATTACCTCATTCAAAGGTCCTAGAGTTCCAGAGTTGAAAAGACTTACAAACCGTCACACTATGATTTTATGGAGATGCAGGCTAAGGAAGCATACAGGATGCCACTGTTGGTGGTGAGCAAGGAAGAGATCTCAGGCCTCTTGACCACTCAGACCAGTATTCCCCACAGAGGAGACTCCTGCAAGCTGCAGGTGAGATAACTGGGCAGGGTGACTCAACCCTGCTCACACGACCAGCCGAGCAGCCTCATTAGTGTCTGTGTCTTCTGCCTCCTGGTACAATGCTTTCAACCAGATGGAGCTGCCCTCCTGCAAATCGTGGATTGCCCTTGTGGAACAGCTCTGGGGGCTAGTGCAACAAAGCTATTTCACCACACGTGACTCAGCCTTACCCCCGGCGTTGTTATTTAAAATCTTTGACCCCAATAAAGCTCCTAAAGAATAGGGCCAATATTTTATACCCCCTGAGGTCCTTACTGCCCCATTTCACTGCTCCAGTAATTAGTGCAGGACTTTCTCTGGATTGATGGAATGGAGAGCCATCCTTGTTTAAATAAGGCAGGAGGAAGAAAAGGCAGAAATCAGTGAGAACTAAGCCTTCCCTGCCTGGGAGAGGGAACAGGGCAGGCCAGTGGGAAGTGGTGGCTCACACCTGCGAGGGCCAGCCACAGCAGGCAGGTTTGGAGGAGTCTGTCCTGGACGACTCGACACTCACCAGCCATCACCCATCTCCCTCCCTTCATTCCACTTATAGGAAAGGGGCCCAAACCCTCCAGACCCTGACCAATCCAGGAATTGGGTTTACTCCAAGGCTTAACAGGTCACGTTCTCCCAACCTTTGTACAGCCTGCTTGTGGGACTTCTTCCCAGCTCTGGGGCTAATTAGACAGGAGGAGACTCCAAGATGATTCAGAGGTCTCCTTCGCCCATTTTTCTTGCTAAGACACCAGATAGAGCCCCTGGCAAGGATGCTGCCGTTTCTGCCTCACATGACTGTATCTGCCACTGAGGCCAAGCCAGATTGCCACCTGGTGCTGGGGACATCCGGCCTGAGCTCCTCATCACTTGGTGGAATCTTATGCTGGGTCCTCACCACAGGCATTTCTCTTTTTCCCGGTGTCTTTTCCAATAGTGAATTACTTTTGTCCATATTCTAGGCTCCTGTTCTTGGGTGTGTCAGAAACAGGTAGACAGGGCGACTGCTGGGGAACTTGACGGGTTCTCAAGGTCTTGTGGCAAGTGGCAGCCACACCCACAAAGCCAAAATAAGTCCCCTGCTGACCTGCTTGAGGGCCTGGTATGCTCAAGCCACCTGTTGGGCTCAGACATTTCTCTAGAAGGTTCCTATTACATGCATAGTTATTATATGCGATTTGAAACTAATTGAGTTTTGTAGCAAATAATAATTGTCCCCAAAGAAGCCCAGGGTCCCATACAAATAACACTTACTGGGGTTTAATTTTGGTTGTAGGTATAGATTACCTTATTCACCCGAACAACAAATGAGTTAGACTAATCTTTCAAGATTATTTTTAGCATCAAATATATGGCTTTTGGAATCTAGCAAGGTAGGTGATTGAGGGATTTCTTTCTTTCTTTCTTTTTCTTTTTTTTCTTTCTTTTTTTTTTTTTTTTTTTTTGCTTTCTGATTTGCCCATTTGTGGCACCAGACTTGGATCAGACTTGTGAATTACTGTCTTCATTTCATAAGGCAGAAGCCCTGGGAGGCCTATCAACACTTCATGGAAGGCTGAAGGCTCCCTGGAAATTAGGTTAAGTGGCTTCTCTCTTGCAGGGATATTGCTGAGCACCGGGAAGGTTGGAGCACCCTGTCACAGTCCTGTCTTTGCCGTACCTCGGGACATAGCCTGGATGAGCAGGGCTGGGCAGGTGGGCTGGGAGATAGACCTAGAATGAGCATAGCCAAGGCTGTGGTGAGGACAGCCCACCTGGACCCGTTGTCACTGTGATTCCCCCAGCTGTGGGGAAGGCTGAGGAGAGGACTGTCAGGAGCGAGGGGTTGCCCTGGGACAGATGCTGTGCATATGCTCTGTCACTGAACATCACAGAACACTGGCGGCTAAGTGTCCTCATCTGCTTTTTACAGGTAAGAAAGCAGAGGCCCAGCAGGGAGTTTGCCTGGGGCCATGTGCATTCTCAGGCAAGGCAGCTTTTCCAGGGCCAGGAGACCCCTGCTAGCCGCTTGCCAGTCATCTGCTGTCTCCCTTTGGGAACACCACCTCTGCTGCTGGGCCGGACTTCCTCCCAGCACCAGATGGCGTCACTGACCACCTGAAACAAACACAGCCGATACTGCTACAAACGCATCATGCAGTCTTTTTCCCTTCTGATGAGAACTGCACAAAATCGAATTGACCACCTGGAATAAATGCAGCTGGTACCATTAAAAACACACCATACAGCCCTTTTCCTTTTTAACGGGAATTGCATGAAATCAGATTGACTGAAATGCTCGTGTCTGTGGAGCCCAAGCATGTGGCGTGCTATATAGATGGTGAATTCATCTGCGTGTGAGGCCGCATGTTTGACGCATCTCCACCAACATGGGGATTGCTTCCCGGCATGCATGACTAACAGTGAGTTGTGAAAAGGAAACTTCACTTCACTACAAATAATGAAAGGGATTTTCTTTTTTTTTTTTTTTTGAGACGGAGTCTCACGCTGTCGCCCAGGCTGGAGTGCAGTGGCGCGATCTCGGCTCACTACAAGCTCCGCCTCCCGGGTTCCCGCCATTCTCCTGCCTCAGCCTCCTGAGTAGCTGGGACTACAGGCGCCCGCCACCGCGCCCGGCTAATTTTTTGTATTTTTAGTAGAGACGGGGTTTCACTGTGGTCTCGATCTCCTGACCTTGTGATCCGCCCGCCTCGGCCTCCCAAAGTGCTGGGATTACAGGCTTGAGCCACCGCGCCCGGCCAATGAAAGGGATTTTCAATCAACCATGCTAGAGGAAAGATGGCATTCTCTTCTATTCTCTGTAGAAAAGGCAATAACAAGGTTACCAGAGGATGTAGCATAGAGGTGTCATATAGTTAATTAATGAAATGTTCTCCTATTTTCTGGGTATCCCAAGGCTTTAAAAAATGCATAACTTGTTACGGGTTTTTGTTGTAAACACACATTCAATTTCATGTGTGATTTTTGTATAAGGAGTTTTGCATACATTTTGTGTAAGTTTCCAGCCCCATAGGAGGGCTCCGCCCACCTACTGTGCACCAACAGTGGAGAAGCTGTGCCAGGAGGGAGGGAGACATGGAGGTGGGCATGGGGGTGGTGGGCGAGGGGAAGGCTGTGAAAGTCCCCGCCTGTCATTCTAAAGGAGTCCAACTCTTGTTGCGGGAGTCTATGGACTTCTAAATGAAGAAATGGACAGGATGAGACTTGTGTCTTCAGGTGGTCCTGGAGAAAGGAGGTAGAGCGGTCTAAGGTGGGAAAAGGGGGTGACAGGTAGGTGAGCAAGGAGGCCACAGCAGTGCCATAAGTGAAAGATAATGAGACACTCCTCTGGAGCAGGAGTGGGGAGAAGGATAGTTCCAGTGGTGCTCACGAAGCAGACCGGGCAGGACTCCATGGGTGACAGACAAGGAATTCGTGTGGGTGTGCTGGGGCCCAGGGACTGGGTAGATAGAGGGAGTCCAGTGAGACAGAGAAAGCCCGGAGGAAACGGGTTTGACCTTGGATGGCGGGGAGGGTGGAAACACCATTCAGAGAGAGCCCAGGAGGAACAGCAGCTCTGAGCAGATAATGAGTCCAGTGTTGGGTCTGAACAGCCTCAAGTACTGACCCACAAAGCTAAAAGAATGAAATGATCTGAGTCAACAAATTACACACTGAATGAGCCCAGTGGCAAGCCAGGCCAGCATGAGGGGTGGAAAGATTGAACGGTGGCGGTGACGCAGCTTGGGCCCCAGGGAAGAGGTCACAGAACAGCTGACCGAATTGCCCCTAATGAGGTTTTTTTTAACTACACAGTATTTTAGTTAATTATTAAAAATAAGAAATGCATTAATATGTCTCAAAAATCAATACTTACGAAAGGATATTTGCAAAAAGCTTCCTGGTTTCCCTTCCCGGATTCAGTTAGTGTTACCAGTTTCCTGTATATTCTTAAAGGTATTTCACGAATGTGCAAGAAAATATGTACTGGTATGCACAAATGTTCTTTTCACTTTATTGTATATCTTGAAGATAGATTCATATTAGCATGATAATAGCTACGCCCTTTTAAATAGCTGCATACTAATCCTTTGTACAGACATACCAACATTTAATTAACCAGTTGATGACTTTTGGGTTATATGAGTATATCTGTATGATAAATTCCTGGAAGTTGAATTGCCGAATCAAAGGACACATGTATTTATAATTCTGGAAGGCATCAACAGAGCAGTTTTTAAAAACTGGATCTGAATCTGTGTTGAATATCTTCGTCTCCGGGTCTTCATGTCCTCACACTCCCCATTGTCTGATGGTTATGTCCTACCTTTGCGTTACTTGCCTGCTTACAAAGGCATTGAGAAAAAAACCCACAGGTTTAATAGTGAGAGGACCTGGGTTTAAGTCCCTGCTTCCTTACTTAGCTGCTCTTTTCATCAGCACGACAGACACATCATCTTAAGAACCATTCTGGGTGTGTTCGAGAATAATTAACTAGGGTACTGTGTGCAAGAGCATTGTGTGAAATGTGAGGGGCTTTGTGAATACACCTGATGGTGATGAAAATACAACTGAGAAGAAAGAACAGTGTCAGGTGTGAGGGTGTGTATGTATTTTTAGTGCCATGACAGCTTTTATCTGTAGATCTCATAATGCCCTTATAAATATTTACTTGTAACCTACATTTCACTGTGAAACAGTTGCCAGCATCATTATTTTCATCTTACAGAGGGACAGACTGATGTCACCATGGTTTCTCCTGGAGTTTCTCTATTCAGATAAATCAACCAACATGAAGAATGCACGCAAGTTTAGCTAAAAAGTAACTTTATCCACCAAGCATGTGTGGAAGCCTCAGCGATTGTGGCATTCTTCTCATCTGCTTCTTTGGTTTATGTTGCTGACACTGTTGGTTGTTCATCCAACAGCTTTTCTTCTATTCCTTCTTCCTTGCTGGTTGTCTTAGCCTGTTCAGGCTGCTATAACAAATTACCATGAACTGAGTGGCTTATACCACAGACATTTATTCATCACAGTTCTGGAGGCAGTGAAGTCCAAGATCAAGGTGTCAGCAGATTAAATGTCTGGTGAGAACCCATTTCCTGGCTTACAGATGGCCGCCTTCTCATTATATCCTCACATGGCAGAGGCCAGAGAGAGAGAGAGTAAGCTCTGTGTCTCCTCATATAAGGCATTAATCCCATTGATAGGGCTCTGTTTCATGACTGAATCACCTCCCAAAGGCCCCATTTCCTAATCCCATCACCTTGTGGGTAAGAGCTTCATTATATACATGGGGACAAAAACACTCAGTCTAACGTACTGATGGAGATAACCTCTCACTGCAGAGGCTGAAAGCACCAGATACTTGGCCAGGTGCAATGGCTCACATCTGTAATCCCAGCACTGTGGGAGGCTGACACAGGAGGATCACTTGAGGTCTGGAATTCAAGACCAGCTTGGCCAATGTGGTGAAACCCCGTCTCTACTAAAGATACACAAATTAGCCAAGTATGGTGGCATATGTCTGTAGTCCCAGCTACTTGGGATGCTGAGGCAGGAGAATCGCTTGAACCTGGGAGGTGAAGGATGCAGTGAGCCAAGATTGCACCATTGCACTCCAGCCTGGGCAACACAGTGAAACACTGTCAAAAAAAAAAAAAAAAAAAAAAAAATCCAGTGACTCTCTTCCCTAGTCTCTCTTACAGTTAGCTAGGTCATGGGCATGAGAGCCAATCAAGGCCAATGGACATGATGGTGTGTCTGCTGAAAGACTCCCTAATAAAGCAAAATAAGCAAAAAGAGCCTCCTTTCCTGCTTTTTGGTGGACCTGTGTGAAAATCATGCCTGGGGCAGTGGCCACCATCTTGTGGCCATGCTGGGGAGATTGGGGAGTGATGGAAAGGACAAAAAGGAAGAGTTGCCAAGCTCCAGGATTTTTATTACACGAGATAATAATAATCTTTGTTTTTTAAGCCTCTGGAAATTAAATATGCTGTTAATGACCAAAAGCATCTAAATGATAGACTTGGTGTCCAAACCCATGCCATGTTTTGGGCATATGAGCTTCTGTATCCAGTTCTGCAGATGAAATGGTTTCTGAAGCAGTTGGTTTTATAGGCCTCTAATGGAGACTTGTGTGGGGTGAAGGAGGGAGCTTAACCCAAACACATTAATGACTGCCAACCATAGACAGTGGCACATGCCTCTGTCCCAAACTACCATTTCCACTCATGTCTTCTGGTCTGGATGTTAGATAACCTCAACTTTTTCTCAAAAATAAAGCACTACTTCTAGGAATTCACTAATGGGTACACTGTTTCATCCATCAAGCAAATATTGAATGCTTATAGCAGATCAGGCCATGTTCTAAACACTGGCGACACAACTATGGTAAGTCAGAGATATTGCCCTCAGATACTTGTAAGTTGGTGGGAGAGACAGGGAGACACATAGATGACATGGCCAAGAACCTGATTCGGATCAGTTCAGGGTCTTGGCAGAAAGCAGTTGGCACATTCTGAAAGTTTCATTGAAGAAAGTTTCATTAAATAGCTGTTCAGATGGGTTTAATGGAACCAACAAAGGATGGTGACTTGTATATGTTGGAAGCTGTTGCCGCCTTGGGCCTGAAGAGGCAGAAGAAAGGAGCAATGTTACTGGAGCCCAGAGATAGCTAGGGGCCAGAATAAGTGGAGCTGTAACTTGTAACCAAAGAGGCAGCCACTGGCTACCCAGCTTCCCCACCTCTGCCACCACCCACTGAACCTAGGCCCAAAACCAGAAGGCAAAGGGCCAAGGAGCCCAAGAGAAGCAGCCAAGGAAGGTTCAACCCCTGAGGCACAAAGGGCAGGGAAACACTGAGAATGACTGCAGGGTGGGGCACACGGAAATCACCAGCACAATACTGAAAATGGTTTTGTTCCCTAGCTCTTGTTTCTGTCAATATTAACTATGATAATTGCCTATTTCAATTTTTCTAAAGTGAGCACTCTTTTGGACTTTCATTTCTCACACAGTTTTATTTCAGGCCTTGTTAGAAGAGCCATTCAAACAGGAGCTGAAAAACCATTTGAATCTTTGAGAATATGTAACCGCATATACATCATCAACTCTAGGTTAATTAAAAATTCACAGAATTCAGTGAGAGCGGCAGGCCCGAGGGAAAAGTGGTAAGGATTAAAGAGATTTCATCCCCTGCATGTGCATGGAAATTATGCATGACTCCTAGGTTGGGAGTTTGGGAGGGAAGGAAAGGATGTACTTAACCTGATTTAGCTTTAGCTCGGGGATCTTGAGTACAGCACACTCCACAACAGCGAACCTCATTCACTAACCTGAGATCAAAACATGAGGAAGCAGAACACTTAACTTTTAATGAACTCTAATCTCTTTAATCAAATTTATAATTAATTCTTATGCTACCCTGGCTAACACTGGAAGCTTTATTCATTAACTCTAATTATTATCCGTATTTCCTGCCCTAGAAACATACTCATATACTTCCTATTTTTTCAAAGCCATAAAGCAGTAGCATAATTGGAGAGTGGTTGTTTTCCGACAGAAGTGACAAGTTCTCAAAAGCGAGGTCTCTGCATATCACTCGGAGGACGAAAGTGTCACTGAAAATTCCCATCCACCTGTAGCAGAGAATCACTGCATGCAGAGAATCACTCATGTCTGAACGACCTACCCTCTCTCTCAGCCCCATCATGGCTCTGTAAACTGCTCTTAGGGATCCACGTCCTCTTCGTTTTCTAATTTAGTTTTCTTTTCTGACAAAATTATATAGGCACATATTTTAAAGTCAAATTGTTCTACAAGGCTTTTTATAAAAAACTGCAGTGCATCCTTAGCATTTTCCATTCCCCAAAGGCAACCCCCTAGCCCCTCCTGTAGCACATTCTTGGTAATTCCTTTCACAGCTCCAAATAACATGCTGGCAATCCTCTTCCTTTGAGTCTTCCATCTTAGGCATTATCTATTGACTCCCCTTTGTAGAGGATGACAACTCTGTTTTCATACCTTCTCCCAATCCCAGCCATTCTACTGCTATTTCATTCAGACCCATCACTCGTTTTCCCATCCTCTCAATATCAATACACATACAGTGTAATTTGGTTATAGCAGTAGTCGGTGTTCACATAATTATGCTTGCAAATGCTATTTGCAGTCAAGTCACACAGTCTACTATGATTACTTTCTCTTTCCTGCACAATATTTTGCATTCCCTGGAGCTCATAGCTGTCCTGGGTTTGTGAGGGGGTGTGTATGTGTGTGTACATGCACACACTTAACTTTCTGTGAACTTGTTACAACTTCATACCCAAACTCTACCTAGTTGTGTCAATCTCCTCTTGACCTATTCAGACGTGTCAGGATCCATTCATTCTTCCTGAAGAAATGTCTATGTCACATCATTTGTTTTTGGCATTTCATTTCTTCCTCATCCAGTGTTCCTGTAGTAAGTTTTTTAGTGATTTCTTGTGAGGCAAAGTTCTTGAAATCTTGCATATCCTACCAAGTCTATATTCTACCTTCACACTTATGTGATTCTCAAACTGGGAACAGAATCCTAGGATAGAAGTGACTTCTCTCCAGAAAATTTGAAAGCATTGCTTCATTGTCTTCTAGCTCTGGAGCTGATACAAAAAAAAAATCCACTGTCATTCAGATTTTTGGTTCTTCGTCTGCACACTCTTACTTGTTTCCGGAAGTGCTTTCCTGTATTTGCCCCCAGTCTTCCAAAATTTTCCAATGATATACCTTGTTGTGGATTTTTTTTTTTTTTTTTGAGACAGGTTCTCACTCTGTCATTCAGGCTGGAGTGCAGTAGTGCAATTTCGGCTCACTACACCCCCCACTTCGCAGGCTCAAGTGATCCTCCTGCCTCAGCCTCGAGTAGCTGGGACTGCAGGCGTGTGCCACCACACCCAGCTAATTTTTCTACTTTCTGTAAAGCCAGGGTTTCACCATGTTGGCTAGGGTGGTCTTGAACTTCTGAGCTCAAGTGATCCACCCGCCTCGGCCCCCCAAAGTGCTGGGATTACAGGCGTGAGCCATCACACCTGGCCCAGATCATTTTTATACTCTGAGCAGGGTACATGGTGGACAAAAAAATAGTGTCCTTTAGTTCTGAGCAATGTTCCTCTGCTAATTCCTAAATGGTTTCCTCCCCACTATCTCCTGCCCATACTTACTCCTGTGATTTGTTTGTTGGATTTCTGTTACCTGCATTGATTCTACAATTTTCTTTTCTCTTTCTTTCTTTCTTTCTTTCTTTCTTTCTTTTTCTTTTTTTTTTTTTCTTTCTTCCTTCCTTCCTTCCTTCATTTCTCTCTCTCTCTCTCTCTCTTTTGATGGAATTTGGCTCTTGTCGCCCAGGCTGGAGTGCAATGGTGTGATCTCGGCTCATCGCAACCTCCACCTCCGGGGTTCAAGCGATTTTCCTGCTTCAGCTTCCTGATTAGCTGGGATTACAGGAGCGACCACGCCTGGCTACTTTTTGTATTTTTTTAGTAAAGATGGGGTTTCACCATGTTGGTCAGGCTGGTCTTGAACTCCTGACCTCAGGTGATCTGCCCACCTCAGCCTCCCAAAGTGCTGGGATTATAGGCGTGAACCACCGTGTCAGGCCATTCTCCAATTTTCTTTTTCTTTTTTTTTTTTCCTCTCTCCAATCTTTTGGTCCTTTTACTCTGCTTTCTTTCGGGGCATTTCTTCAACATTATCTTCCAACTTTCTCACCTGGTTTTCAATTTCACCTACTACATCTTTATTTTCTAATTTTTTTTTTTTTTTTTTTTTTTTTGGTCCCATGAGTATTTCTTTGATATAAGACCCTCTTCTTGTTTTACAGGTGCAGTGTCCTTTCTTGTCTCTCTGAGGTTATTATTGTTCTCTTCTTCTGTCCCAGTAGCCTCTGCTTCGGCAGGCTGCTCTTTTCTGTTGCTTGACTTCTGGTCATTGCATTGACATATTCTCCCTGAGCATCTTGTCTGATGATCTTGAGTGGGCCACTAAGGGCTGACTGGAGGTTCTGTTGGGCTTCCACCCACGGCCTGCACTGGAAGCTGGTCAGGCAGGCCATTTTCTTAGGAGTCCCAGGGTCAGTTTCATCTGCTGGTGAGTGTCTCTAGAAAAGACACCTCTAATCCCCTGCCTGGAGGGTAAATGGCTATTTTCCAGGGTCCCCATCCTACAATGGGAAGGAGATTGGAGTTTTGAACGTTTACTCACTGTCTGACTTCCATACCCTTCCTTTAGCATGCTTGGTGCCCAAGTTCAGACAGCCTCAGGTTACTTTCTCCGGAAAATAAACTTCCTGTCTGCTGCTGCTGAACTTACCCACTCCTTAAGGAAGGCTTTCGCCCAGTCCTCCCTCACCCCCACTGATAGAAATACACTCCCCCAGTTGGTAAGTGTTTGCGTGTGGGAGGAGAGGGGTACCAAAATGTAAATAAGGTCATTTCTCAGCTGTTGTCACTGCCAGCTAAGGATGTCATTTTCTTCATCTGCTAAGTCAAGTACCATTTTTCTATTTGATTTCCAACTTCCAGTCTCTTCTTTAATGTTCTCTGTCTTCCTAAGATTTACAGTCATTGTGGTGGGAAATCCATGATGAACAAAAAGTCACAATTTTAAATAAAGGATCCATGTGAATGATGTTTCATTTGCCCTATGCTCCATATGGCTCAGCATGGCGCTGGTCCAGTCCATGACCTTGCTCCAGAAGTCCTGATCATCTTGGTATTTTCATGATCACATCAGTCAGTAAAGATTGTAAGAGGCTGAGAACTCTATTTTCAATTGTCCATCATGTAAAGTACTTAAACATTCCAGAAATGAGGGCTAAATCCAGTCTGGTCTAAAGCATTTTTGGACAGAAAGTTAAACTAATTTGCATGTGGTAGATCAATGTGTCCAAGATGGATGGACACATCTATGTGTCCCACAAGTAATATTTCTTTCATCACAATCAACACCTTTTTGAAAGACTTTAGAGAGTTAGACAACATATGTATATGTTGGCAAGACAAAGAAGGAAGCCCTGACATGGGTGTTTTTAAATCTATAGGGACATTTGGAGTATACTGAGGGTTAGTCAACGGCAAGGCAGCTTCCACATGCAGATGAAAGGCGACATAATTCAGGTTTTCTACCAAGATTTATATCAGGAATTTTCTCACAATGTCCCAACTTTAGCAGTTTAGTGTAATCCACTCTAGGCTGAACTCAGACACCTCAGCGTTGGTTTGGAAACTGCTGTGCAAATCCAAATCCTCCTTCTCCTTTACTTAACCTTGAAGCATTTAACTGCACATTTCTGGATCAAGCAAAGTAAGTGGCAAGCTACAGTTGACTCCAAAACATCCTAAGAGTTCCAGAAATCTCCTCATCTGACATCTCTCAGTAATTACTTGATTCTTCTAGAAAAATTACATTGTCCTTCAAATAAATTGTGCTTCAGTCTTCCCTACACAGTGACCATATTCCTGGGCATTCTTTCACGGAAATCTCCACTGTCTGAGGGATTTTCCCTGCCTTACACTCCAACTAAATAGGTCGCATTCATTCAAATGCAGAAGTGCTGATCTCATGGGGATGTTATAGAGATAAGGTCAGGTTTCCACCTGTCCTTTGAGACCCAAGAGGAAAGACTCTAACATTTCAAAGCAATATTATGTTTTCTTTAGAAACGTTGGGCAATTAAGGGGGGATCCCTTGAAAAAAATATGGGGGTGCCTGCCTGGCATTCTATGTTTTCTGAGGTAGCTGGTAACCTACTTTTGCTCAGCTCTTCAAAGGGAGTGAGTGTGTGTGTGAGTGTGTGTGTTTGTGTGTGTGTGTATGTACATGCTCCTCACCAGCCATGAATTTTATTAGTAAGGTGCCAGGTAAGAACAAGGCATCATTATGAAGAGAAGCATTACCTCACAGCTCAGAGCCTCTAATGAGACCACACCCGGAGGACTCTGTTCTGTTTCAGGAAGCTTAGTTACAGAAAGATGAGGTAACTGGAGGGATGGCAGGGCAATGGGAAACAATACAGAGATACAGCAAATAAAAGCTTCCAGAACAAAAAAAAAATCTCAAGAAAGCAACTCTCCCCAACTTTGATCACTTACCAGTTATTCAGTCAGAGTCTAAAATGTTCAACGTTCCACACTTAAGAGAATTCAAAGATGAGTAAGATCTAGTTCCTTCCCTGGAAGCACTTAACATACATGCAATCTATGGCCAGAGTGGCTGCAATATGCAAGCATCTCAAACTTTTCCAGCTATTACACATACGGAGGAGTGGGGTGTTGCTTCACTAGAAATATTGATTAATTGCCAGAGCTCCTATTATATAAACATGGCATCATCAAGCTAGATAAACAGATATTAAACAAGTAAGCACTCCTATCTTTTATCAACACAAAATTTTAATTGAAAAGCAAAGTAAAGCCCAAGATAGAGTAGTCATTGTGAGTTCAAACACCTGGAAATGGTACAGAGAAATGCAAAACTCTAAATAAGGGAAAAAGAAGTAAGCAAAGAGAAATTGGCTCTCTGAGCAAAATCCCTTCTTTCTGAAATGCAGAAACAATTATAAACATACTACAGTCATGGGATTAGAAGTGGCAAACAATGCATGTGAAATATATTAAGTTGTGGTATCCAAGAAAATAGAGGAAACAGCCTGTAGCAATAAAGTCATGCTACCTCAACTGTGCTGAGCTTGATGGGTTTATTAGATTTCTATGGCAGTTGGAACAAATTATCACAAATGTCGTGGCTTGAAACAACATGAATTTATCATGTTCTATTCCAGCGGGTTAGAAGTCCAACAGAGGTCTCACCAGGCTAGAATCAAGGTGTTTGTAGGATGGCCTTCCTTCCTAGAGGATCTGGGGAGAATCTGTTTGCTGGTCTTTCCCAGCTTCTAGGCGCCACCACATTCCTGGGCTCATGGTCCCTTTCTCCATCCTCAAAGCTAGTAATGTAAGGCCAAGTCCTTCTCACGTTGCATTGCTCTGACCTTTTCTGTCTCCCTCTTCCACTTTTAAGGACCCTTATGTCCCTCAACCCCAACAATTCAGGATTATCTCCTTATTAAGGTCAGGTGATGAGCAACCTTAATTCCTCTTTGTCAGATGCTGTAGGTTGAGTTGCATCTCACCCCTCCAAAAAAAAGATACATTGAAGTCTTAACCCCCCACCCAGTGCCACAGAATGGGATCTTATTTGGAAATAGGGCCACTGAAATGTAATTAGTTAGGATAAGATCATGCTAGAGTAGGGTGAGCCCCTTATCCAGTATGACTGGTGTCTTTTCTCTATCTTTTTTTAGAGATAGGTTCTCACTCTGTTGCTCAGAGTGTTGCCTGGAGTGTAATGGCATGATCATAGCTCACTACAGCTGCAGACTCCTGGGCTCAAGGGATCCTCCCACCTCAGCCTCCCAAGTAGCTAGGACTGCAGGAGCATGCCATCACACCCAGCTAATTTTTTCATTTTTTGTAGAGACATGGTCTCACCATGTCTCCTAGGCTGGTTTCAAAACTCCTGGTCTCAAGATCCTCCTGCCTCAGTCTCTCAAGTTGCTGGAATTACAAGTGTGAGCCATCATGCCTGGCTGACTGTCCTTATAAGTACACAGTCATGTGAAGACCCAGACACACAGGGAGAATGCCATACGGAGACACTAGCAAAGACTGGCATGATGCATTGATGAGCCAAGAAACTCCTGGAATGATCAGCATGAGAAGAGGCAAGAAAGGATCCCCCCATTAGAAACTTCAGAGGGAGCTTGACCCTACTCTACTTTGATTTTAGACTTTCAGCTTCCAGAACTGTGAGAAAATAAATTTCTCTTGTTTTAAGCCAGTAAGCTGGTGGTACTTTGTTACAGCAGCCAAGGGAAACTAATACACCTGTAAGGTAGCATATTCACAGGTTTCAAGGTGGACATCTTTTGGGGAGGAAGAGGTATTTATTCTGCCTACCATGATAGCCTTTAGGGGATTTTGCATTTTAGTAATTTCCAATGAGAAGAAGTGGAAGGATGTTTGGAGATAATTCTCCATGGGTCTCAGGTTTTGAACATCTTGAGAGTGGAGGTGTTTGATGCCTTTGTTCCAGACTATATTTTAAGAATGTTTGTACATCAATAGCCTTGATATATGCGGATAATGTCTATCCCTGGAACAAAAAGGATTTTTTTTATTTTTGGTTTTGTTTTGATTTGGTCTGGTGGTGGTGGTTGTTATTTTTACTGCCAGTATAATAAAGAAATGTCTCTCTCCATTTCTTTGAAACATTCTTCAAATGTTTCTCTGTCCATTAGAAAACACTCAGGTTCCCTAAGCATAGGGCTCCTCTTGTACAGCATGACCCAAGACAAGGCAGGTGCCACCATTGCCCTCAGGGACTTGGTGCTTAGGAAAACAGCACAAGTGCTGGCACCTCAGCTGCTGTGGTGGCTGTGAGTTGTAAACAGTCCTCTGTCTCTGATCCAGGGGTCTTGTGTCTTCTGCCAGCATTCTCGAATCTGTGTCAATCTCAGGCCCTTCACGGTTCTTGACAAAGAGAAATTCAGATATAAAATTTAGAAAGTGAGTGAGAAACTGCAGCAAGTCGTCACTGAACAATTCATCATGCAGGTCGAACAAATCAGGACTTCCGCTTACCTACTTTCTACCTCATTTGCTAACCCCAGTGGTTCTCCAAGTGAGGGAGTCCCCGGACCTGGAGCCTCAGCAGCGCGTGGGAAGCTGTCAGAAGCGCACATCTAGGGGCCACGCCTCAGGTTTATTGAATTGGAAACTCGGGGTGGGGTGCAGGCCTCTGTGTTCTAACAGGCCCTCCAGGGTGCTGAGCATGCAGCCCGAGAACCACTGGCCTGCCTGGGGGTCCAATCCCAGCACCTGGAGGGTCCTGGGTGTGTGGGTGCCCATCGACAGTTGTCACGGGGGCCCTGAAGCCCATGACATGAGAGGCCAGAAGAGAGTCCTTGCCCATCCCCTCTCCATGGCTCCTCTATCCCCAGGGGCAGGGTGGGATTTTCTGTGTTTTCCATACCATCTCCCTCTCCACCATCACCCCTAAGGAGTGCCAGCCTTTTACTAAATGACCATGCTGAAGTCACGTGGTGCCCGTGGGTCATCCTCAGCATGCTGGCCTTATGAGTGCCCCATCTTCAAGGAGGCAAGGTGGACAGGCCAGTTCAGCGGAGCCCCAGGGAAGGAGGGGTCAGAAGAAGAAGGGAAGGAGACTGAGGAAGGAGGAGAGGCCTGTGGGGGCAGACTTTGTCCCAAAGTGAAAGAGAAGCTGAGGGAAGCACTGCAGACAGGCTCCACCACATCTTCGCAAGTTGAGGGGCTGGTGCTTGGCAGTTCCTTCTGCGGGGAGCAGCAACACTCCACGAGGACAAAAGGAAACTGTGCGAACGACTCTTACGAAAGAGTGGAAGGTTCCAAGTTTGAATCAAGTTACCACTTGCAGAAATGTAAGAACTGAGTCTTCAGGAACTTCTTCAAGGCTGCTGGAGGACTCGGAGAGGCTCAACAGATTCAACAACACACGGGAACAAATGACCTCCAAGTGACTTACACGGTGTTGTTTTTTTTCAATGTTTCTTTCCTCAGATTAAAATTACCTTGAAAATTCTCCTTAGTTCTCTGCACCAGAGTGAAAGATGATTTTTTTTTTTTTTTTTTTACTGAAACAAACAAACAAACAAAAAACCAGAAAATAGTACAGAAGGGAAAAAAACTGTGACAGGGTTCTTAGGAGATTTTTTTCTAATAACGCAATTTTCACTCCCATTGCCAGACAAATCACAGCATGGAAAATATTCCATTCACTACCCCACGAAGAGCTTTCAAATATGTGAGTTAATAAAATGCTGAATGCAGCAAAAAACAACAACAACAACAAACTTTGATACCAAAACGAATTTATCCATATCCTTTTGTTCCTTTATGATAAAGGGTGATCAGATCTTGCTCTGAATGGGCCTGCCACGCCTGAGAGAAGAGCGCCTGTCCCTGTGCCTGGCCTCATTCAGTCTTCCCGTTGGCTCTTCCCCATCCTGGGAATGAGCTCCGGGTTTTATGGGAACATGTATGAAATCCATTAGTCCTTTAGTTTCCCAGGAGCTACCACAGACCGACCACCTGACGATGCCCAGTGGATATTTCTCATGGAGTATTTATAGAACATTTTATTAGTTTATTACCAATGGACCTAATGATACTCCTTGCATATGAATCAGCTTTCTTCCAGTTTCATTTTCTTGACTCAATTTTAGGCATCCCTGCCCACATGTTTACTCTTAAAACTCTGTCTATTTTCTCAGGCTCCAAAAGGAAGAACCTGCACCTTGTCAGGGTGAAGATGTTAGCTACCACCTTAAAGAAGCCCGTATTTTTAGCCCCCAAATGAGCCATCAGACAGGACCATGTGCGTGGCAGGATGCAGGGTTGTCATCTCAGGTGATCTCCTTGGCACTGCACCTGGGCTGGGGCAGAGAGGAGCTTGGCCCATGACGGCATCACACGATACAAAAATCCAGAAAAATGGCCCATAAGGCCGGCTCTGTGATGCAGCAGGAGAACGGGTTCATACCAGGAAAGACATGGGCAGGTGTGAGCCTTTGAGGATGGGAAGCCGCCCTTATCAGTGTTTGCAGTTGGGGTGAGGTGCTTGTGCAAAACCAGGCTTCAAAACTGCCCGTCAATCATCACTTGTCCATGACCTCAAGTATGTGTCATTTCTGCGTGTTGGGTCATTTCAAACCCTCCCTTCTAGGTATTTTGAAATATACAATACATTGTGCTTAAGTATGGTAATCCTACTCTGCTATTGAGCTTAAGAACTTATTTCATCTAAAATAAATCATTCTACCAAAACGACACGTACACTCATGCGATGATCATAGTGCTATTCATAACAGGGAAGACATGGAATCAACCTAGGTGCCCAACAATGGTGGACTGGATAAAGAAAACCTGGTCCTTACACATCATGGAATACTATGCAGCCATAAAAAAGAACAAAATCATATCCTTTGCAGCAACAGGGATGCAGCTGGAGGCCATTATCCTAAGTGACTTAATGCAGGAACAGATAAGCAAATACCACATATTCTCACTTATAAGTGGGAGCTAAACATTGGATACTCATGAACATTTAGATGGCAGCAATAGACACTGAGGACTGCTGGGTGGGGGAGGAAGGGGAAGGAACAGGGGCTGAAAAAGTACCTATTGGATACTATGTTCACTACCTGGGTGATGGGATGAATCATACTACAAACCTCAGCATCATACAATACACCCATGTCACACCCATGTCACACACCTCCACGTGCACCCCAAATCGAAAAGTTTGAATTATTTTGTTAAAGAAAACCTTATTATCACGAGGTCAGGAGATCGAGAGCATCCTGGATAACATGGTGAAACTCTGTCTCTACTAAAAATACAAAAAACTAGCCAGGCGTGGTGGTGGGCACCTGTAGTCCCAGCTACTCGGGAGGCCGAGGCAGGAGAATGGCGTGAACCTGGGAGAGGGAGCTTGCAGTGAGCCGAGATCGTGCCACCGCACTCCAGCCTGGGCGACAGAGCGAGACCGTCTCAAAAAACAAAAAACAAAAAAAGAAACAAACGTGTTTCTTCTGTCTAACTGTATGTTTGTACTGACTTAATCATTACACATCCTATGCATGTAAAAAATATTCCACATACCTAATAAATGTGTACAATACTATGTATCAAAAATAAAAATAAATAAAAATCAAAAACTGTTAGTCAAAGGGAAAGTAGCCCAAGGCCACGAAGAGGAGGGTGTGAGTCAGGATTTGTGCAGATCGTGGGAAAGGGAGCTTTAAATCAGGACAGCAGGAGGCCCTGAGGCCTGGAAGGGGTCAGGGCCAGTCCAGCAAAGGGCAGAAGTGGAGAGTAGCACTGGCTTCTGGCTTCTTTCCTTCTAGTCACCCAGGCTTCCAGCATCCCCCACCCCCAGATCACGCAGAGGCTGCAGCCTGGGCCTCACACCAAGGAAACTCACTCTAGTGCCACCTCTGCCCCACACAGCTCTGTGGCCTCAAAAAGTCCTTCTTTCCTCACTGGTCTCAGTTTCCCTACCTGGAAAGGCCACTTTGGACTCCCCAGGGGCCTGGGCCCCTTCCAACTCTCATGTTCTCTCCCTAGTGGCGGTCCCCCATCCCTGTTTTCACAAGGTGGGCTTGGAGGCAGGGCCCACCTGAGTGTGTGACATCAAGGCAGTTCAAGACTGGAGGGAACCTGAGCTCTTAGGAAAAACCACACTCATAGGAGCTTACGAGACACACACTCGTGGATTTCAGAAAGTGTGTAGCTCATGGTTCTGGATCTGAAACACATCAACAAATAGACGTTCTGTCTCTTTGTCCTGGAGATCTTTCCACAGAAAGGAACTGCAAACACCTCACCAATTTACGAAGCGACTTAGTCTTAATTCTTCATGACCTCTAGTGGCAGAAGAAGGATTCTGCTATTTGATTTTTTCAGGTAATCCGCTTCCACGTTTGCCTCCTCATTTCTCCTGAATCTCTTTCGTGTCCCCATGGTTTCCCACTCCCATTGCATCTGTTCCCCTTCAGACCATCTCGCAACCCACTGGCACATCCCCATAGCCTCAGAAGTCACCTCTCTGACCGCCCCCTCACCTGCTCCCTCCAGCCTTCCTCCCCTTGCTCACAGAGCAGCCGAGGAATATACTGGGCACAGGGGTCCACACAAGAACGAAGGAAGGCGCCGCACGCTGTGGTCCCCGGGCTGCAAAACCTGCCCCGACTGAGCAGGGCACCTGGCGTCCATGCCCTTTATGCAGAGCCATTGGTGTGATGGGGTGGGGGCACCACCTCGGAGCCCCTGGGGGTTCTAATGCACTCCGTTACCCTCCTAAAATATGAGGTACAGGCACTGTGTTACCCTCCTGAAATCCAAAAGGTACTGAATTCCAAAATACAACAGGCCTCTGGGTGTTCAAGAAAGAACTGAAGGCCTTTGAGAAGGGCGCTGCTGGTTTCCCACTCAGTATTCCTTGTTCCCGATGGATCCCTTTGGAATTTCTCTCTCTCCCTTTTCTTCCCCTTCCCTTCTCTCCGCCCCCTCTCTGTCTCCATTATTGGATGGGTTTGGGAAGGACATATGGCCCTGCTTGGCTCTGGCTGCGATCCTGCAACCATGCAGGGAGACAGACCTTGGCTGAAGCTCACATAGAAAGTGGTAGAACTGAGAAATAGAAAGAAACTAGGTCCTTGAGGGTATCTTTGAGCCACGAATCTTGCCAAACCTGGACCCACCCTCCCTCTGAACTTGCAATTCTATGAGATAATACACTTTCTTCTTGTTTGAGTTGGTCTTTTTTGCTTTCACTTTGAAATGCAGATCCTATCCTGGCATACCTAGCTTAGAATTATTCTCCATCGTCTTCAGGATAAAGTGCTTCCACCTCAGCTCAGCTCAGAACAGAGCTCATGGGCCCCATCCCTCCTCCCACTACCTCCTCCCTACCCCTGAGCATCCATCACTTCTAGTCCCTCAAGCAGACTCTCTCCTCCAGCAGCACAAAACTACCTGTAGCTCCCCTGACTCTCCTGTGGATTCACTCCTCCATGCTTTTTAGAATGATATTCCCTGCTGGAATGTGCTTTCTTTATTGTCAATCCCACGCACATTCTGCCTCAAAATTCAAAGCATTACCTTCTCTGGGAACCCCTTCTTAGTTTCCAGGGAGCAGGCTAGTAGAGGGGTTGAGAGGACAAGCTGAGGCTGGGAGAGGAGAGGACATTGCCAAGAATAGAAATCTGAAAAGAGAGGAAAGATGGAAACAAACAGGGTCATGGAGTTCCTGGATCAAGCCTCACCTGAAGGCAAATCTATTTTCAGGCTTTAAGTCTTTGTGAGTTTTAAATTTCCTGTATTGTTTATGTTCCTTCAGTTTAGTTTTGCTCATTTGTTTCTTGCAGCCAAAAGCATTCCAAAATGCTTTTCCAAAATTCAGGTCTCTTATGCTTTGCCAAGGACTGGCAGCTTTTCAAGAACAAGAACAAGGGCCGTAGATTATTTAGTTTTCCATTCCCTGTATTAGAAGTCATGCAGTAAGAGTTGGTTGAAATTAAATAAGCTTCTCACTTTGGTAAGATTTGGTTTAGACATGTATTTCAAAGATTCAGTTCTCAACATTGTTGGTTCAAAGAAAAAAAATTACTGAATTCTAGCCAGGCTCAAGGTTTGTTCTTTTAAGAACAAAACTGAGTGTATGCTCAGCATGTCATATTTCAATTGCATTGAGGGCATAGACTAAAAATGTTCAAATCATATGCGCTTTAAAAAAATGCCAACTTTTGAGTAAAAATACATAGTCCCCCAATGATGTAACGTTTTTCCAATAGGATCTGAGGGTTATGTATCTATTAAGATAATTTGTTTTGCTCTCACAGAAGGCCTAATTGCCACTCTAGCAAGGTCTAGAGAGGCTGATTTGCCAACAGGCATTCCACTCCCCACTCACCGCTGCCCAGGCTTCTGCACGTGCCTGGAAGTTCCGACCCAGGGCAGCGCACATGGATCACTGTCTGGGAGCTGCAGTTAAACCTGGAGGTTCCCTTGCAGAACCACAGCTCTTTCCCACCCCACCCTACCCCTCCCTGGTCCTGCTGAGTAAATCCCCCGTCACATAATGATGGCAACTTCATATCCTGTTTGGGAAACCATATGACGAAAAAGATATCAAGCTGTTCCAAGAGGCTACTATTTTGGCAACATTGCTCCACGGTCCATGTTAATTGAGCTTGGTGGCTCAGCAGTGTGAGGTCCCTGTAGTTCTCCTGTGACAAGCTGGATCTTGCCTGCAAAGCAGAGGGAAGGTGGCTGGTAGGTCAGATGCCACCCAAAAAAGCCTTGCTGACTATGCAGATCGCCTAAAGCCATCACTCTCTGGTTGCAAGTGGGAGAAATCCAGCTTAAAAAAAAAAAAAAGACAAGAGGAATTGGGGATTTATGTGGCTAAAAGTGTCATGACTTTAAGTGTGGCTGGATCCAGGTGATTGTCAGAGGCTTGGAGCCAACATTTGCAGTTGAGGAACCCATCAAAATAAATTCTCTTTCCTTGTAGCTATGGAAAAAGCTGTGATGCTTCTCTTCAACTCAGCTTCCTTGCTCCTTCCTGGACTATAATCATAGAGGATAAAGGGTGCTTAAGGGACTCTGTTTGGCCAGGCTTAGGTTACTTGGGTATATCCGGGGACAGGGTACATTCATTTGCTAACGTTACAAAGAAACAAAAACGAAAGCAAACAAACCAACCCCCCAAACCGGGTGGTTTCAAGCAAAGGAAATGGATTGTCTCACAGTCCTGGAGGCTGAAGTCTGAAGCCAAGGTATTGGCAGGGCCATGCTCCTTCTGAAAGCGGTAGGGGAATCCTTCTTTGCCCCTCTCTAGCTCCTGGTGGTTGCTGCAGGCTTTGGCATTCCAGGGCTTGTAGATGCATCATTCTAATCCTCAGTTTGCACATGGCCATGTTATCCCTGCGTCTCTTCACATTGTCTCCCTTCTGTGTGTGTTTGTGTCAGATTCCTCCTTATGAGGATATGAGTCATACGGGATCAAGGCCCTTTCTAATGACCTCCTCTTGACTTGATTACATCTGCAAAGACTCAATTTCCAAATACGATCACATTAACAGTTACTAAGCATTAGGACTTGAACATATATCACTAGGTGTACATACGGGAAGGGCGCAGTTCAACCAGCAACAGCGGGTGGGAAGAGCTAAAACCCATGTGTGAAGTGGGCATGATAGTGACAGCACCGTCCTCACGGATTCAATGTGAGGAGTCAAAGTTCACCCAAAGCCGTCATCCTAGTGCCTGATTCCTGCTGAACACATGAGCAGTCTGGTTTTTGCTTGTGTGGCAACTTCTACAGGGGAGTCAAATCATACATACAAAACTTGTGCATGTTCAATTGCATGTGCAGAGAGAGTCCAATTTAAATAAATTAAAGGAATTAAGAAATAGGGACATTTCCACCCCCCATTCTACTCAAAGTAAGAACACCTTCGAGTGAGAGGAAATTGGAGGAGGGACTTTGCTGTTTCCTCAGACCACCTAGGCCCCCAGGTTCCCTCACTGGGTAGAATGTGAGTCTGGGGAGGAGGGAGCTCTCTTTTGTGCACATATGCCCCAAAATGCAGGCCAGTGACTTCACCTGGTGCCCAGCTTGGGAACGGGCTCTGGAGGAGATGCCAGTGTGTGGGGTCATGGAGCGTGGCTCGGGGCACACCTCATCAAACCGGCTGTAGTGAAAACCACTGTCCTCCACCGTTCCCAGACCCCTAAAGGCCCATAAGTCCCTGACAGCATGCGTCTCATACTGCTTGCATCTCAGCACACACTGAACAGCACCTGCCCTGGTCTCAGACCCACCGACAAGCCAAGGCCACTGATCACAACCAGTGGCTGCTGCAGCCATGCCAAAGGCACAAGTTTCTACTCACTTGACTGTCATTTCTGTGCTTTTTTCATTGTGGACTGGTAACAGACAGTCGGAGACCAGCCCCACCCATAGACCTCGCTTTGAGGAGCCATGTGTCCTGCTGAGATAACTTAGAGGATATTCAGAATGGAGGCTGAATGAGACGTCCACCTTTCCTCACTCCTAAGCCCTACCCAAGACAGGCCTCCCCTTGGTAGAGAACAGCACCTTTCCCTGTATGTCTTCTTTCCAGTCCTTTCACCATCAGTTCTCCCTTCCTTAACCAACCTCTCTTCCCCAAATCCCCACCATGCATGTCTAGCCTGGCCATCCCAGCCTTCCTGCCCTCCTAGCAGCAGTCATTCTTGCAGACGTGTCCTTGCCTTTTTCTACCTGTGACACAACCCGATATGACCAGACCTTGCTTTGTTTCATGGGGTCTTAAGTTCTAAGAAATAAAACAGCGAACCCATTCGCTCCTTCAAACAGGCTCTGGGGTCCTGATGAGAAGGGCTGGCAGGGGAGTGGGGAGAGGGAAAGGTGAGAAGGGGGAGTCAGCCTCATGGGGACATTGGGCAGGTGTGAGGAGAAAGCCAGTGGCCAGTGAGGACAGCCACACCTGCCAAGGACAGCCAGGAGTCCCCTCAGGGTTACCAGGGACATCTCAGCCTCAAACCAGGGCAGAAGAAAACCACACGTTTCCCTTCCTCTTCAGATCTTCCTCTTCTCAGCTGTGCTGTGGCAGTAACTGAAGGAGTTGGTGATTAGTGATTACTCAGGGTAATGCTATTGATGACATCGGTCATTCCATGCCTACCACACATTCAGGCCGCTCAGCTCTGACCCTGCTGCCCCGAGGCCTCCACAGGGACCCTAGGAATGTCCTGCTTTGCTGGCTTCCTGGAAAACTGGGGCTCTTGGTGACACTGGATCGCACAGTATCCTTTTGTTCACACTTCACATTTTGCAAGCACTCTGGCTGCAAGTCGAATGAGAACAACTCGAATGTCCATTGACAGTTGAATGGGTGAACGGAATGTGGTCTAGACACGCAGTGGAATATTATTCAACCTTGAGGAGGAGGGAAACCCTGACACATGCTACATTACGGATTAATCTTGAGGATATTACGCTGAGTGAAATAAGCCATCACAAAAGGACAAATACTGCATGGTTCTACTTGTATGTGGTCCCTAGAGTAGTCAGATTCGCAGAGACAGAAAGTAGAATGGCGGGGGGTGTCAGGGGCTGGGAGGAGGAAGAAGGGGAGATAAAATTTAATGGGTGCAGAGCTGGGGATGATGAAAAAGTTCTGCAGGTGGATGGTGGTGATAGATTCACAGCAAAGTGAATGTACTTAATGCCACCGAACTGTATTCTTGAAAATGTCAAAAGTAGAAATTGCATATTACATCTATTTTACCACAATTTTAAAAAGTTGAATGAACAAACCCTTCATTGTGTTTGTTGTGCAGCTTTTAACGAAGACTCGGTCAGCACACGAGGAGCACCTGCCTGGCCGCGGTCATGCCAGCCCTGTTCCAGGAGCTGGCAGTGCAGCTGCAAGGCACCTTCCGTCCTGCAGGGACTTAGATTCCAGGGGAGGACAGGGGAGGAGGCAGAGAAAAAAAAACAAGCAGTAATTTTAGGTAGCCATAAGTGATGGGTGGAAAAATAAGGCCAGATAGGGGACCACAGAGGGAAGCTGGTAGGGGAGGGAGAGGATTCTTGATGAAGACTGAGGGCCCAGGAAAGCCCCCCAAACCCCACTCCAAGAGGTGGGATTTGAGCAGAGATCTCGATGAATTTGGTGATGGAGGCATGTGCAATCCGGTGCAGAGGCTCTGGGGGAGAGACTGTTCAAGAACAACTAGGAGACCCTGTGATGGGACTCAATGGGAAAGGCATGGAGTAGAAGGCGGTGGGTCTGGAAGGGAGCGAAGCCAGGTGGCGTTGGAGCCTGTGCACCACAGCGTGTCACCAGGTGTTGCTCTGAGGGGATGGGAAGCCACTGGAGGGTGAGTGTGCTCACCTATGGAGCTGCAGTGCTCAGTTAACGAGTTTCTTCCTGCTGCTGTTTGTGGCCTCTGCTGCAAGGAGGAAGAGAGAAAGAGCACTGGAGACCCATTTGGGGGTTGGTACAGTGTTCAGAGGATGTTGGCAGCGTGGGCTAGCATACCGGGATAGAGTTGGTAAGAAGCGGTTGGTCACAATATATTTTAACTTTAGAGCCAGCAGGGCTTGGGGATGAAATTGATGTGAGCATGAGGGAAAGAGAGGACTCAGTGTGCTCCTTACAACTTCCGGAGGGGGCAGGTACAGAACGGCGAGGCTATTGTCTGAGAGATGGGAGCTGGGGGTGGATGAGACACATACGTGTGGCTGTGCGATGGCTGAGGCTGGCTAGACATCCAGGAAGGGATGGCATGTAGGAAGTTGGAAATCGCAGTCTGGCTGAGGATTTTCAATTACTGCGTGGAGATGGTATTCATAATTTAAAGCCACAGGAGCGGAGAGATTATCTAAGAAGCGAGGGTACCCAGAGACTAGCATGAAACCCTGGGGTTCTCCAGGGTTCAGATGCCATGTTTCTCTCCGTGAGGCCAAGACGAGTGGTCCTTCTGTGTCCTGCCCCTCACTCACAGTGGCTGACGGGCTGAGGCATCTTCCTACTCGGCCGTTCCCAGCTCTGCGGCTGGCTCCCTGGTGCTAGGTATTCCTCTATGTGCTGCTTCCAGCTCAGGCATTCTCAGTCCTGGCTATACAATAGAATCACTCCAGCAGCCTTTCAAAAATACCATTGCCCTGGGACCATTCTGTACAATTGAAATGGAATCTTTGGGGTGGGACGCAAAGCCTCTGGATATTTTGAAAAGGCAGTTCTGATGCACACTTGAGGTTGAGAACAGCATATTCCACGCGACTTGGTGCACGTGGATGCATATGTGCATTTTGACTTGTCCCACTACCGGCTGTGGATGATCTCTGGGTTCTTTAGAAAGAATGTCTTATGACAGAGCATGGTGGTTCATGCCTGTAATCCCAGCACTTTGAGAGCCCTAAGCAGGTGGATCACCTGAGGTCAGGAGTTCAAGACCAGCCTGGCCAACATGGTGAAACTCTGTCTCTACCAAAAATACAAAAATTGACCAGGGGTGGTGATGTGTGCTTGTAATTGCAGCTACTCAGGAGACTGAATCAGGAGGATCGCTTGAACTTGGGAGGTGGAGGTTGCAGGGAGGCGGAGGTTGCAGTGAGCCGAGATCGCACCACTGCAATCCAGCCTGGGCAACAGAGTGAGACTCCATCTCAAAAAAAAAAAAAAGAAAAGAAAGGAAAAGAATAAAACATCTTACAGCTGGTGTGCCTCTTCTCAAGCTTCTGTGGTCTTAGATATTAGATCCAGGTGGATTTGTCACGATAACAAGACCACAAGAAAAAAACATAAAACTCAGGATATATCAGACAAGAAAGCATTTTTAAATTGTTCTCCTTTTTTATATTGGTCTGTTGGGTATAATTTCAGTCATTTTTCTGTGCATTTAAAAAGCATTTTTAGGCACAAATGTAATAATACTGTTTTGTTTGGGGTGGGTGTACATATTTATACTAAACACATAACACTACAATTTGCCTTTCTTTTTTCACTTCAACAATGTGAACAGGAACTCTTTTGATAGGGGTATGCATAGGCCTGGTCTGTAGACCCTAGTACATATGGCTACATTTAAGGTTTTTTTTTTTTTTGAGACGGAGTCTCGCTCTGTCGCCCAGGCTGGAGTGCAGTGGCCGGATCTCAGCTCACTGCAAGCTCCGCCTCCCAGGTTTACGCCATTCTCCTGCCTCAGCCTCCTGAGTAGCTGGGACTACAGGTGCCCGCCACCTCGCCCGGCTAGTTTTTTTTTTGTATTTTTTAGTAGAGACGGGGTTTCACCGTGTTAGCCAGGATGGTCTCGATCTCCTGACCTCGTGATCCACCCGTCTCGGCCTCCCAAAGTGCTGGGATTACAGGCTTGAGCCACCGCGCCCAGCCTACATTTAAGTTTAATTAAAATTAAATAAAAATTTCAAATTCAGTTCCTCCATCATGCTAGCAGCCATGTCTCAAGTGCCTGGTGGCCGCATGTGGCCATGGCTGTCACGCTGGACAGTGCAGATAGCGAACCATTCCATCGTCACAGAAAGTCCTACAGGACAGCACTGCGTAGGTCATTCTTAGCCGAGGCGTCCTCACCCATAGCATGGAAGTGTAAGAGTTAGAAAAAGAATTTTTTTTTCAAACCTTCAGTGAAGGAAAAAGAACACTTTAGTGAGGTCTTTCATGTGAAAAAGTAGGTCACAGCAAATAGTTTCTCCAAGGGGCGGAAATCAATTCCGTGAGAGTCTGAGGTGGCAGCGAGGCATTTAGAGCTCAAAGGCTTCTCTGCAAATGGTTGTTTTGCCCTTGCTTGGAGGATTTTAGATTCCCTTGCCACCTTTGTCATCTCCAAACCGTAACGACACCCCTCACACCCTGGTGTTTTCCTGACTGCCTCAAAGGTTCTCCTTGCACGCTGCGCCCCACTGCCTTTCACTGCCATGCCGCCTCCATATTCATGGGCTTCCCGTGTCCGCTGCTCCGTCAACAGTGTGGAGACCTGTTCTGCAGGGGTGTCATTTATTCTAAGGTGAGAGAATGCATATTGATGACAGTGCCCCAATGAGAGAGCATAGCTGTGTGCTCTCTGGTGTCCAGTGCTGACCCAATGATAGCATTTAACGCTCCCTGGGAGGGGATACAGTGTTTTAAAAATATTCCAGACACTCCCTAATAGTTTTGCCTGAGTCTCTGGCATCAGAATTGGCAGGTCCTTGTCTATCAGTATTGAATGCACAGGGTCTCACTTCTTACTGAGAAACTACAGACACAGGGGACAATGAGAAAGGAAGAAGCCCCAAACATAGCTGACTTATAATTAAATATTTAAACACTTAAAATATTTAAACACAATACACATTCTGAGTTTGGATGGATACTGTGTGGAATGTTAAGTTAATTAAGCTTATGTTTTTTTGTTGTTGTTGTTTGTTTTTGAGACGGAGTCTCGCTCTGTCACCCAGGCTGGGGGCAATGGCGTGATCTTGGCTCACTGCAACCTCCGCCTCCTGGGTTCAAGCAATTCTCCTGCCCCAGCCTCCCAAGTAGCTGGCACTACAGGTGCCCACCACCATGCCTGGCTAATTTTTGGATTTTTAGTAGAGACGAGTTTTCACCATGTTGGTCAGGATGGTCTCAATCTCTTGACCTCATGATCTGCCTGCCTCTGTCTCCCAAGTGCTGGGATTATAGGCCTGAGCCACTGCCCCCAGCCTATGCTTATGTATTTTGACTGCCCTCCTTTGTTTGTTTTTAGAGTAGTTATTCATTCATTCATCCCATAAATACGTGTCATTTGCCTAACCTGTGCCTGGTAGTGGGGACACCGGGGTGAACAGGACAGGTGTGTCCCTGGTCCTCAGGGCGCCTCATAGTGTTAGAGATAGGCAGACCACCAGGTAAATACCCCATGGGGTGATCACTGCTGTGGTGGGGGAAGCTTAGCACCCTCTGGGGACATCTGGGAGGGACACTCTACCAGAGCCTTCCTAATAAGCATTTATTTTGTACCTTTACTTCTTGATGAACAAGATCAAGTGTAATGAACTTTAAGCTCTTTTCCAACTCCTTGCTTTGTAAAGGGCAGAGTAAAAACGAGTCCTTAGCACGAGCAAAACAGGATAAGGAATAGGAATCTTCTTCCTAACTTCACCACTGACTTTACCAACTACTTTACCAGGCAACTAACCAAGAATAAACCACGACTTTGTCAGTTCTTTTCTCAGTGTCAGACCTCACTGGTTCACTCAGATCCGGCACTCTCAACATGGGGTTAGCGATAGACTCAGTGGCTCGAGATATACCCTCGAGCCATATCCAAACTGCTTTCAGTGTGCCTAAGTGCATGTTCACATTTAAGTGATTTAAGAACCAGAGATCTAGGCATCTGAGGTGTTTGAAAACAGCAAGCTCAATTCTTCCAATATTTTTGGTCTTATTCCAGGCCGTGGTGGGGCGGTGTAGAGAGCACAATCCAGACAGGGGAAGGGAGGAACAGTGAGAGTGGGTGTAAGCGCAGGGAACATTAGCATTTGGTCCCAGCTAAGGGCTCTGATGTGAATGCGCTGAGGCCTCCCTGAAGGCACATTCCCTGACCTCCCATGCAAGTGCCTAGTGGGGAGGTCCTCACTTTGCAGGCACTCTTGTTCTATTAGACACCTCTGTCACTTCACACATCCTGTCTATGTCATCCTTAAGACAAGGCTCTGGGATCAATCATATATCTATCCTTTTACAGGTGATAAAACTGAGGTTCAGAGAAGTTCAGTGACTTTACCAAGATTTCACAACTCATCAATGACTGAGAGCTTCAACTCAGACCTGTCTAATGTATGCACAACTTGGCCTTCATGTTAGAAACCCTGGGGATCACATAAAGCTCCCAGAGCTGATGCTGATCCCAGACCAGTTAAATCAGAATCTCTGGGGTGCTGTAATCCCAGCATTTTTGGAGGCTGAGGCAGGCAGATCACTTGAGCCAGGAATTTAGCCTGGCCAACATGGTGAAACCTCGTCTGTACTAAAAATACAAAAAAGTTAGCTGGGCATGGTGGTGCACGCTTGAAATCCCAGCTACTCAGGAGGCTGAGGCAGGAGAATCGCTTTAACCCAGGAGGCAGAGATGGTAGTAAGCTGAGATCACACCACTGCACTCTAGCTTGGGTGACAGAGTGAGACTCCGTCTCAAAAAAAAAAAAAAAAAAAATCTCTGGGAGTGGGTGCACCAGGCACTGGGTGATTTCACTGTGCATGCACCCTATCCTATATGTTTCTCTGCAATGCCATGAATATTCTTTGGAGCCGCTTAAGACAATGAGAAGCCTTCTGCAAATTAGTTTTCCGGGCCTAGGTTCCAACTGAGGACTGTCATTTCCTCGAAATGCTAACATGTCCTGATGTGTACTGCTAACTGCTCAGATAGAACATGCAGCGGGCAGTGTAGCATACAGATGCCCTTCACTGAAGCCCGGGTCAGTAAAGACAACCACCGTATTTGTTGGGGTTCTGAAGAAAAACAGACCCATAGGAAATATGCTTATCTCTAGAAAAAGATTTATATAAGGAATTGGCCCACACAATTATAGAGGCTTATAAGACCCGTGATCTGCCATCATCAGCAACCCTGCAGCCCAGGAAACCCAGACAGGGTCATTTCAAGGCCTGGAAGCCAGAGGGCCAATGGTAAAGATTTCAGTCTGAAGTCAGGGAACTGGAAGAACCAGGGCAGGAAAGATCCGAGTCCCAGCTCAATTTGTTAGGCAGAGAAATAATTCAATCTTCCTCTGCTTTTTTATTCTGCTCAGGCCCTTGATGGACTGGATGATGCCCACTCACATTGAGGAGGACCGTCCGCTTTGCTCAGCCCACCAATTCAGATGCTCATCTCTTCTAGAAACACCCTCGCAGACACACCCAGACGTAATGATCAACCAGCTATCTGGGCATCCCATGGCCCAGTCAAGTTGACACATAAAATTAACCCATTGCAATAACCATGGAAGGAGTTGCTGCATTGGTGAGCTGTTGTGTCAGAGGACAAGTTCTTATTCTCAGCCATAAGCCCCCAATAAATTCACACCCATCCAGGAACTAGTGACTTGTCAGGAGATGGCCAGGACACACCATGTGAAGGAAGCGTTTGTTTGCTACTGACAAAGGTTGCTTCCCTGAAATCTGCTAGGTAATGATTGAGTATAGGTCGCAACTTAAGGGTGGGGGAAACTTTCTTATATGGCCTGTTCTCAGTATAGCGACTAAAGGCTGCTCTCAGTGAGGGTGGTGGCGGGGATTGGCTCAAAAATACAATTCAAGGCAATTCCCAGCCCAGATGCACTAGAAATTGCTTGAATGAATTCCAGTTCCATTTATATCATCCCAAAGCACTCTCAGATGCTACGTCTGTCACCAGAGGGGGTGTTAACTGTCAGGCAGCCAGAATAAAGGAGTGGACACAACCGATGGGGAAGTAGCATCTGCTCATCAGAAAGGGCTGGATGGATCAAAACAGGGATTGCAGCAGAGGAGCTGAAAGGCACTGAGCGGCCGCTCTGCGTCCCGGGGACCTCGGAGTCTTTATCCTGCTGAATGCTCACAAACTACCTCTGAGGCAGGACCGTTCTCCTCACTTCACACGTGAGACAGTCCGCATTCAGAAAAGTCAGTGCTGAAGCCTGAAGTCACAGGCTGGATGAGCAACGGAGCCAGGCTTTTCCCAGATCTCGCTGAATAAACTGCTCACGGGCTTTCTGTTCTACTGTATGTTGCTGAGATGACCGTCCCAGAATGGCTCCACCCTTGCTAAATTGGGAGCTGCCTGGAGCTAAGGTAAGCTGCCCTGTGCTGGGCTTCGGAACTGCCAGGCGAGCCGCACGCAGCTGTGTGCGCTGCCCAAGCCCCAGTCCCTTCCACTGAATCAGTTCCTCACAATTGGCTTTATTTCGTCTTAAATTGCTCAAAATAAGGGCAAAGCTATTTTACAGAGGAAATAAAATGAATCCTCCACTGCAGATTCCTATTTCGATGCTACAGAAAGCTACTATGTGGCAATGGACATGAAGGCAACCTGGAGAGCGACTATTGTTTATCAGAATAAGTAGACACAAGCGCCAACACTGACTTTCAGCCAAGTGCCTGAGGGCTTATTACTGTGCTCAAAAAAAAAAATCTGCAATCCCACCACTCAGTCAGTTGGAGTCTAAGACACGAAACCATTTTTATGGCTCAGAGCACATAAAGATACAGAATGTGGAGAGGAGAGTGTGGGACAATACAGAGTTGGTATACTACTATTGTCTGAGAGTCTACTGTGTGCTTTATACTCTCCCAGCCTAATGAGGGGGTGCCGGGCTCCCATTTTGTGTATTTATACACTGAGGCTCACGTAGGCTGAGAAACTTGCTAAAAGGTCACATCGCAGGTTAACGGCATAAGATACCAAGACAGGCCTGCTTCACACCTTTGTAACTACCCTCGTTGGAAGGCGGGAATGAGCTCAGACGGCTCAGGAACACCCAGGTGAGTGGTTTTGGAATGGAAGGGAGCCACCAGGCTCAGAGTCTATCGCTGTAGCAGGAAGCAAACCCCAGGGGTCGCCTGGTGCAGTTGCAAGGCTTCAAGGGAGACCAGAAGCCAGCACGTCAGCTGAGCTGACCTCTAGTGAGGGCAAAAGCCACTACTCTATGCAGAATCCACCTTCAGCCCACTGAATCCCACATCCCACCCAATGACAGAGAAGATCTGCTTCATCTGTTCATTTGTTTTTACTCCTCCTCCCCTGCTTTGAAATCTATTTTTCAGAGTATGGACTTGAGCAGCTCATGTGCCAGAGTTTCAGCTTGAACTTTGCCTGTCACTAGCTGTGTGACCTTGGATGAGGTATTGACTTCTGTGTCCACATCTGTAAAATGGGTTATCAAGCAAATTAAATGAGAATAAGTGAGGCAGCTCTGCACACCTGATAGGGGCTTGGGTCTAGAGTGTCCCTTGTGATTTTCACCCCAGCTCTGCCACTCACTATCTGTGTGATCTTGGGCAAGTTACCTATCCCTCATAGCCTCAGTTTCCCCACTTGCAAAACTGGGGCAATCATAATACTTACCTCATGATATTGTAAGAGTTATATAGGTTACTACATATGAAACTCTTATGGGCACATACGCAATTCTTCATAAATACCTATTTTGCTCCCCACGAGTCATTTGGCAAGGTCTGGAGACTTTTTTTTTTTTTTTTTTTTTTTTGAGACAGGATCTCCCTTTGTCACCCAGGCTGGAGTGCAGTGGCACAAACATGACTCACTGCAGCCTTGACATCCTGGACCTAAGTAATCCTCCCACCTTAGCCTCCGACATAGCTGGGACTACAGGTACATGCCACCACCCCTGGCTAATTTTTGTATTTTTAGTTGAGATGGGGTTTCACCATGTTGCCCAGGCTGGTCTTGAACTCCTGAGCTCAGGCAATTCATCTGCCTCAGCCTCCCAAAGTTCTAGGATTACAGGCATAAGCTGCCGTGCCCCACCTGGAGACATTTTTGATTGTCATACTGGGAGTGGGGATTGCTACCGGCGTAGGGTAGGTAGAAGTCAGGGATGCTGCTAAATAAACATCTTACAATGGACAAGACAGCCAGCAAAAAGGAATTATGTGGTCCAAATTGTAGTAGTGCTGAGGGTGGAAAGCTGAGGCCTCGGGAGTCTGGGGCTCTGCCTTGTGGTGCTGACAGGCCTGGGAGCCTTGATCCACACAGTGTAAGATTCGCACTTGTGCTGAGCATGTGAGCCCACTCCCAGCTTTGGCCATGGTGCCATTCATGAAGGCTTTTTACAACGAGTCCCTTGGTTACTTGTCTCATTGGCACTGCCTTGTGGCTCCGGCCTTTCTTGCTACCCTCTGTAGCTGATGCCAGGCTCATGGAAGGACACACTCGACTTCCAGCTGGTTTCCCTTTTCTGTTCCTCAGGGGCAGGGCCATCTCTGAGGTCAATGCTGTCTGAATTCCAGTGTCTGGGCCTTCCCAGCAGGAGCTGGTTGCTCGCAGCTCCGCTGATGATGTGTTGCCTGCTGTGACACGGGGTATGGATGCCATAGACCAGTGCCCCCGAGCTTCTTGCTGGAGATGGTCCCAGAACGTCTGAGAGAGGCTGGAGATGGCTATAATTAGCCCAGCTTCTTGTGTTGGGCCCGTGGGCTCCAGGCCCAATGCCAGAGTGAGTTTGCAATACCGCCAACAACTCAGCTCCTCTGGAGAGCTGAGCCTCCACAGTGTAAGAGAGGAGGGTAGCTTTCCCCCCAGCAAAACCTTTTTCCTGAGTAGCCTTTGGTGCCGGATGTCAACTCCCCCAGACTGTGACCTTCTACTCTCCAGCATCAGGGACCTGCGGTGGAGAGGCAGAGTTTCCACCCGGGGAACTAGGACCAAATCAGTCACCACCCTCCACTGGGGTGGTGTGGGGCCCGACACACATGGGTCTGCGGCGGAGGCTGTGCTCAGAGTCCCAGTCCCGTCCTGCTCTCCTCATCTGGTAAAGGTAGGGGAAGCTTGAGAGCTGCCAACAGTGGCTGAGGGAGAGAGATGGGCCCTTGGCAAGGAGGGCGCAAACCTCCTAATGCACAAACATCCCGCTTAGGGACTGGGAGAACTGTCACGAATCAACATGGTGTTGTGCAGACTGCCAAGAGGGCTCACGAGTGAGTTGAGGACCAGAGAGGCAAGCCCCTTGGAAACTCCATTACAGGGTCCTGAAGATGACGCAGGACCCCTGCAACATTCGCGGGAGGAAATGCATACTAAATTAGAGCCAGGCTTGCTTCTTCCCACTAAGAACAGCCAAGGGCACGTGGACAAATGAAGAGCACTTTTCCCTGACGGTTTCAGGGATGGCGCTGCTGGCTGAGGCAGAACTTCCAAGAAGTCAAAATCTCTAGAACAGGCATGCTCTTTTCTGTTTTCTATGGGGACTGGGAAGGATGGGGGATGCTGACTTGTTTAGTCTAAAGAGCCACACAGTTGGAATTTTCCCCACAAGCTTGAACTATCATCCCTGATTTACAGAGGTCCTCAGGCCTCCTCCTCTCACAGTTTTGTGGTCCCAGGGCTATGGGGAGATCATATGATTCATGAGCTCCTCGCTCAGATCCATTCTGTTCAACAGACATCAGAAGATGTCTGTTGAATATCTTTGATTGGCAGGAGTCAAAATGTATGCCGCCGAGAGGACACCCAAACACCTGTGTTCACAAGAATCCAAGAGTGGAAGCAAGTGAAGTGTGCATGGATGGATGGATGCATGGGCAAAACGTGGCTTATGTTATACAGTGGAATACTACTCAGCCTTACAGAGGAAGGAGAGTCTACACATGTTGTGACGTGGATAGACCCTGAGGTCACTCTATCCAGTGAAATAAGCCAGTCATGAAAGGACAAACATTGCATGATTTTACCCACATGAGGTATTGGAGTGGTCAAGTTCATACAGACGGGCAGTAGAATGGGGGTTGTCGGGCTGGCAGGAGAGAGAAGTGGGGAGTTGTTGAATGTGTAGAGTTTCTGTTTGGGAGGCTGAAGAGCGTGGCAGCTGGATGGTGGTGATGGCTGCACAACAGTGTGAATGTGCTTAATGCCACTAAACTGTACACCTAAAAATGGTTACGCTGGCCAATTTTACATCATATGCATTTACCACAGTTAGAAGTAAATAAATGAAGAAATGTAAGAAGTCAAATGCTACTCGACTACCTCCCAAGAGCCCGCAGCCCGGGGGTTTTGACAGAACCTCATTAGACACATTGGGAAGTCTCCATCCAAACAGTAGCAGTCAGGGGCCGATGCCTGGGCTTCCTAACCCACTCTCGCAGGCCACGCCGAAGCAGCACTGGCTCCGCTCCTCATTCGTGGGGTTTGGGCTGCCCAGCAATCCCCACTGGCAGAACCAGCAAGGGGCAGAGAGGAAGCAACGTTCCCCTCTGCTATACCCAAGCCCAAAGTCGAGCTCCCCGAACCTGTTGCCTGGCTGGGCTGACAGCATGGGCTGACCCCATGGCGGAATCAACACTTGGATGTCTGATGTGGTGCTTCTCCTTTCAGCTGGCATGGGTCTGAACGTAAGGGTCTCAGGGGTCCTGTGATAGTGGCCACTGGAAAGAAGCACCCAAACTGGAAGCTTAAGAGTGAAGATTCCACCAATTTCTGAAGAAACCTAAAGTCTAGTCCTGAGTCAAGATGGTGATGAATGCAGACAGCATCCTCCCCAGTGAGAGGTGGAAGGTGGGAATGGAGGTGGGGGGGTGCACAAACTTCAGCACACCAACATGAGCCCCACAGTGAGCCTGATAGGCAATATCCACGTGGGGTTCAAGTGCTGCACCCCTTATCCTTGACAGTGATGGAAGAGAGAGAGGAGAGGGGAACAGAGGGCCCTGGCTTAGGGCCAGGTGACTCTTAGACCTCAGGAGCAGGAAGACCCTTAATCTGAATCTAAGCGACCCGCTGCTCCGGGCAGAGGGGCTCTGCCAAGGAAGATGTGTGTGGAGAGGGCTGCTGCTCCATTTCTGAATCAGAAAAGCAACTGAGAACTCCCTCCAAGGGAACCAAAAAACCCAACCCATCTCTCAACTGCCCTCACACTCGCCAGGGCGGGGGGCCCTCCACACCCCAGGTGTGTGTGGTGCAGCCTGTCCCATCTCTCCCTGTAAAGTACTTGCTATGTAAGAGCTCAAAGTCCTCCCCTGGAGGCAGAGAGGCAGGAGAGGTCCAACCTCCATTCAAAAGGGCTCACAGAATGCCCAGCAGAATAGAAGGGGAAAAAAATGACAGTGAACTGGACAAAGAGAAAATTCGAAAGGAAGAGAGAAAATTGCTAAACATGTCCTGTGTGGAAAAGCAGTTTCCCTACTAGGATTAAAACCCATGCTCTTTCCTGAAAGCTTGAGGGAGGCTCATAAACACCAACACAGTCTGATAGAAAGTGGCCATCACATTACACTCAAGCGTAAGGGGGAAGGGAGAGTAAGCCAATTTCTCCCTTGATCCTTGCCCAAGCCCAAACACCAGGGGCACACATGAAGTCTGATTAGGTCAGAGTTATTGGATTGGAGCAGTGAGGAACAGTGCACACCAGTTTTGGGGCATTCACCTGAAAGGGAAAATACAGAATTATTATGCCTGCAATCCCAGCACTTTGAGAGGCTGAGGCAGGATGATTGCTTGAAGCTGAGAGCTCAAGACCAGCCTGGATAACATAGGGAGATCCCTGTCTCTACAAAAAAGAAGGAAAATTAGCCAGGCATGGTGGCACACACCTGTAGTCCCAGCTACTACGGAGGCTGAAGCTGGAGGATCACTTGAGCCCAGGAGTTTGAGACTGCAGTGAGCCATGATCACTTACTGCACTCCAACCTGGGCAACAGAGTGACATCCTGTCTCACCAAAATAAATAAATAAATAAATAAATAAATAAATAAATAAAAAACAAAGAGATAAAATTACTATAGGACTTGCAGAAGAGTGGAGCTTGGGTGAAATTTAAATGCAGTCTTGATTTTATAAGCTGAAACAAAGCAGTGCTGCATGTCGATGGGTGACACGGTTTGGCTGTGTCCTCATCCAAATCTCATCTTGAACTGTAGCTCCCATAATTCCCACATGTTGTAAGAGGGACCTGGTGGGAGATAACTGAATCATGGGGATGGTTTCCCCCATATTGTTCTCATGGTAGTGAATAAGCCTCATGAGATCTGACGGTTTGATAAAGGGAAACCCATTTCACTTGGCTCTCATTCTCTTTTGTCTGCTGCCATGTAAGACGTGCCTTTCACCTTCCACCATGATTGTGAGGGCTCCTCGGCCATGTGGAACTGTGAGTCCAGCAAACCTCTTTTTCTTTATAAATTACCCAGTCCCGGGTGTGTCTTTGCCAGCAGCATGAGAATGGACTAATACAATGGGTCAGCCTCAGGACTGGATGGCAGAGTGGATGGAGGGTCCTGTTTCTTTGGAAATCATGACATTAAAACGGATGTGGAATTTTGTGCCTAGGATTCCTTCATCTGAAACTTTACAGCTGGAGTGGAAATTGAAGCAGCTTCTCTGTATCAGAGTGACTTCCATCCAGAGGTAGGATACTGCCTCTTACTACTGCAACTGCAGACAGCAGAGTTTTCAACAGCCTGTGGCTTGAGAGAACAAGGTCTTTCTGTGAATGAGAAAGCAGTGGTCGTTCTGACATGTCACAGCTTCAGCGTGTCCTTGGGATGAACATTAGCAATGTTCCAGCTGGTTTTGTCTATTTCTATTATCCCAGACTCGTGAGTGGCCAGGCACAGTGTTACTTTCTTAGTCCAAGTTCATCGGCTCCACATGCCTTCTCCTCCCTGCCCTCTGCCCCGAGGCTGACCTGCAGGAACCACATCAAGGGTTCCCATGCCCCGGGCTTCTGCTTGGGATAGATCTGGCAAGAGTGAGAGGGAGTGAGGGGAGAGGACAAGGGCAGGGCAGCGGTCTCAGTGACTCCATTCCACAGGGCCGCCTGGAGAGGGCTGTGTCCTGGGTCTACAGAGGCTGCTTTGCACAGTCCCCTCCTGGGCTTGAGACCCACTTTCTTGCCTTTCCTTTCTAGGGGCTAACAGCTTGGCTGCCACCAAGCCAGCACCATACTCACCCACACCTTGTCAGTAGTGCACAAAGAAATCTCCTTGACTTATCTATTTTGAGTGTGCCATCTGTTTCCTGATACAGGTGGTACAGTCGGTATAAATAAGTATCATTTAATAGATCAAGCTTCCTAATGTGCCGTTAGGAAGTCACACATTCTCGGGTGACTGGCATTGCCGCTGGGAGCCTTGGTTTCCCCATCGGGGAGTGCGGAGGGGTTGAAGTGCTGTTGTGTGGATTCAGTGAGGGAAACATCGGACCTGGTCATGTTAATTTTGTAAGCCTAGAGTGTCACTTCCTGAGAAGGAGCTGTGGGCTGGACTGCGCATGCAGGGCTGAGTGCCAGGGTGTCCTCCCATGTCTCTGCAGGAACCACGCTCCCACCAGCGCTGGCTGCTCCCCAGAATCCTGCCTCCCTTCCATGCCTTGATCCAGCTCTGTGAAAAAGACGTTTTCAATTCCACATTTCAGTCGTCCCACTGCGCCTCAGCCTTAATGTGGAGCCACTTTAATACATAAAAGACTTGTCAGGGGAAATGTTGTCATTCCTGTAGCACATTTCTGGAGAAGAGCTTTGATTCATCAGTTTTTAATTCCGTGGGGAGATGGGACGAGATAAAACAGCCAAGTTCTGCCTTTAGAAATTCCCATGGCGCTGCAGCCAAACTGCACCCTCACCTCAGGCTTTTGTTTGGCCCCAAATGGTTGGTTTTCCAACTTCGGCGGTTACCATTTCCTTGTGAGCAAATTGTGAAGAACTCGTGAGTTATTATAAACAAACCTAGGACCAGGGAATCCATGAACCCTGCAGTGAGCCTGATGGGTAATACTTATGTGGGGTTCAAATGCTGCACCCCCTCTCTCCAATAGTGAGGGAAGGGAGGGGAGGGGACCAGAGGCTCCTGGTGTGGGGCCAAATAACTCATAGACTCAGAAGCAAGGGGGCTCCTGCTCACTCAGTTGTGAGTTATTTGGGGACAGATGGAACTTAATCTGAGCCCAAGCGACCCACTGCTGCAGGCAGAGGGATTTTTTCCACCAAGGAAGGTTTAAGGCCCTGGGCTGAGCAACCGTTCTATCCCCTCATCTAGGGCAATGCCTAGCCTTGAGAAAGTGGTTGATAATTACTACAGGATAAAGTGACGTTTTAGCTTCATTTTTCCAGAGGAGACTCAAAAACATTAGGCAATTTGCCTAAGATGAGGAGGCTGGTAAAAGCCATCTCAAGGCTGCTAATTCAGGCCTCCAGACTCCAAATCCAGCCCTCGTGCCCCTTCCTGTGGCCCCATATGCAATGAGGATGCCAAGTCGAGACCGAACAGTACTTAATGTCAAGCACTGAGGGACAGACACTGCAATGGTACAAAGGGGGTCTTTGTCTCAGTCCCTCAGCCTTGAACTCGGGAAGTGGCTTGATTTATCAGTTCTGGCTATGTAGGTCCAGCTTCAAGTACATCTGTGGGGTCATCCCACCAGGCATTGTGAAGTCACTGTGAGTAGTGAGTAGGTGCTTACTAAGAATGCTGGACTGAGATAATGCATGAAATAAGGATTTTAATCAACTACATTTGGGAAGAACAGCACACAGTGCTCCCTTCAATATGTATAGTGCACACTCATGTGCTGAAGACGGAACAGTCCCATAGCAAAGTCATCTGTTTATGTTATTCAATCTAGCATTTCTCAAATGTATTTGATTTAGAAAACGTTTTTCCCCATCTTTATAACATACCTTGGGAAGCAGTAATGTTAGGTCAATCCCAGTAACCGAGATCCTGCAGTAGAGTCACCATTGTCCGCCCCATAGTTGGCATAGTTGGACCAGGAAACCTCCATATAGTCTTCTTAAATGGAAAACTATAGGCTGCAAGGAAGTTTTGGTCTGCAGAACTTCTCCCTTCTACTACTTCAAAGTCGAAAGTTATATATACCGAACATGTTCCCAGATGAGGAACTCTAGCAACTAGCGTTCCATACCTCTCCAAAGTTTTCAGTTCAGTTAGATCATGTCAGTTGCCCTGTCCACAAATTTAGGAAAATGAGAAAATAAAGTGATTGCTAGTAAGTCCCAAAAATGTCACACAGCTGAAAAACAACAGTGGAGTTTAGAGAAACAAACACACGTGGTTGGAAATTTCTATCAGGAAGCCACTTCCCCTTGTGCAGGACTCAATCCTTCTCTCTGAACGGACTGGACCCTTCTCTCACCTGCAAAATGACAAAGTGATGTAAGGCACCATTATCTTCAGTGCCAACATCACTGGGTCTCTTATTCCCCAAACCCGACAACTGCCCACTCTTCTCCGTCTTCATCCCTCCCTACTAGTTCAGAGTTTTGCTGTCTCTTACCTAGATATTTTTTGTAACCACCAGATGGTCTCCCCTGTTCCCTTCTCTCTCAAGTTTTATCTACCTTGCACTCTCCTGGAGAATTATTTTCCTGATGATTGCAAGATCAAGTCACTTCCAGGCTCAAAAGCTTCAGTGACTCCCGCCTTAGCCAGTTATTTAAATTTTCTACAATGTAAATTCAACCTCTGCAAGTTCTTTTGCTAAGACCTGACTGTGTAGCTTCACAAGATGAACTTGCCATTTCCATTATCAGTCTTGAAATTCCAAGAGATTTGCCTTGCTTTTATGGTCCCCACACAAAGTGGCCATATGGCTCCATCCTTGACACCCAGCTACAACACTGGCTTCTCCATGCTGAGCTTTCCTTTTGGATCGCCCTGGTCAGAAGCAATCTTGTGCTATTCTGAACAATGACAGTGTCTTGTGTTGCCTGCTTTATAACCCTTACCACTTTCTTTGTCGTATTTATTTACCCACATATGTTATCTCCTGTACTGTAGTACGGTCATAGATAAAGGCAGACAAACCTAGTTTAGTTTACTATTCCCCTTTCTATTCTATTTCCTCTATATGCTCATATATAGGAAAACCCTATAAATGTTAGTGAAGTTGAGACGTAAAAACATTTGTGTTTCTGTGAATATCCCTCTAAAATCCAAATGTGATTGTTCTAAAAAGTACATACCAGCTATTTGTCTGGAAATCTTCAGTGCCCAGGAAAATAAAATCTAATATGACAGGAGAGATCTGTATTCATTTTGACTAAATATATTCACCCAGGGACAAGCATAGATGGATCTCTTCCCTTTGTACCCAGCCCAGAATGAGAACAGCAGCTTCTACTGGACTCTAATCAGTGCTAGAGGAAGGACTTACCAACAGCAGCAGTTATACCTGCTTGAGCCAACTTTGGCTCAAGATGTTGTCCACCTTAAGTCTACCTGAGCCAACTTATTGAACCACAATGCAGAGCTTCACTGACAATTTTTTTAAAAAGTTCTCCTGCCTTCCTCTTTCTTCCAGGCCTTTAGCAAGATCTGCAATGATCTAGAGCATTAAAAACCACCTTCTGGCCAGGCACGGTGGCTCATGCCTGTAATTCCAGAACTTTGGGAAGCCGAGGCAGGGGGATCACCTGAGGTCAGGAGTTTGAGACCAGCCTGGCCAATATGGGGAAACCCTGCCTCTGCTAAAAATAAAAAACAATTAGCCAGGCATGGTGGCGAGTGCCTATAGTCCCAGCTACTTGTGAGACTGAAACATGAGAATTGCTTGAACTCAAGAGGCAGAGGTTGCAGTAAACTGAGATCCAGCCTGGGTGACAGAGTGAGACTCCATCTCAAATAATAGTAATAATAAAATAAAATTAAAAACTACATTCCTGTCATATTTCAGCTGTGAATCACAGGTACACAAACACTCGATTAGCTATGTTTTACAAGACAACTTGCAGCAAGAAACTAACAAAACAGTTGTATTTTAGACGTGCAGAAACTTCAACTCCCATCATGAATTTTACTGAGTGATCTCTGGAATGAATTGCCTGTCCTGGTGGGGGTGAAAAAGAAGCCCTTAGTTCATCTAACTGAGGAATAGGACGTTCTAAATTTTGGTATGATAGCTTCATCCCTGAAAGGTGTTTTTCTTTCTTTTTAAAGCAGTTTCTGCAATTGACCAGAGCAATTCTCAAATACCAGCTATTGGAAATTCTCACATAATCTTCACAGACATGCTTTTCTCTTTCTGTTATTGTTCTATCAATAGCATTTGGCAGGGGACAATGAGAATTTTCCCATTTCCCACTAAATGTCATTAGATAAAAATTTGCCCCTGTTAACAGAAATGATTTTGCCTTATAAAAAGTTCTTATTCTTCCTGGAGCCAAGATGACGCTCTAAGATCTGCAACTTTTTAAAAAGTCATTTGTGGCTGGTCGCGGTGGCTCACGCCTGTAATCCCAGCACTTTGGGAGGCTGAGGCGGGCAGATCATGAGGTCAGGAATTCCAGACCAGCCTGGGCAAGATGGTGAAACCCTGTCTCTACTAAAAATACAAAAAGTAGCCAGGTGTGGTGGTGGGCCCCTGTAATCCCAGTTACTGAGGAGGCTGAGGCAGGACAATTTCTTGAACCTGGGAAGTGGAGGTTGTAGTGAGCCGAGATCACACCACTGCACTCCAGCCTGGGTGACAGAGCCAGACTCCGTCAGGAAAGGAAAGGAAAGGAAAGGAAAGGAAAGGAAAGGAAAGGAAAGGAAAGGAAAAAGGAAAGGAAAAAGGAAAGGAAAAAGGAAAGGAAAAAAAGGAAAGAAAAAAGGAAAGGAAAAAAAGGAAAAGGAAAAAGGAAAGGAAAAAGGAAAGGAAAGGAAAGGAAAGGAAAGGAAAGGGAAGGAAAGGAAAGGGAAGGAAAGGAAAGGAAGGAAAGGGGGAAGGGGAAGGGGGGAAGGGGGAAGGGGAAGGAGAAGGGAAAGGAGAAGAGGAAAAAGGAAAGGAAAGGAAAAAGGAAAAAGGAAAGGAAAGGAAAGGAAAGGAAAGGAAAAAGGAAAGGAAAGGAAAGGAAAGAAAAAAGGAAAGGAAAGGAAGGAAAGGAAAGGAAAGGAAAGGAAAGGAAAAAGGAAAGGAAAGGACAGGAAAAAGGAAAGGAAAGGAAAGGAAAGGAAAGGACAGGAAAGGAAAGGAAAGGAAAAAGGGGGAAAGGAAAGGAAAGGAAAAAGGAAAGGAAAGGAAAGGAAAGGAAAAGAAAAGAAAAAAAAGTCATTTGTACTATGCTAAGTGCGTTTATGCTTTTCTTTAGAAGAAAACATGATTTTCAACAATTTCTAGAAATCTATGCCCAAGTAAAATTTTAAAATTCAGACCAGAGAAAAAGCAAGGATTTAAGCCCACTCTGTTTTTATGGTTACCTGTATCATCTTGCTACTTAAGGCACTGATCATGTAGTAAAATTAGGCAAAAAGAGAATAGTAGAATGGAATGTATTTACATTTTTGTTGTTGATTTCGTCTCCTTTTAGAAAATGTTTTGAGAAAATGTTATATCATGAAACAAACTGGTAAATAATTTAACAAGTTATCAGCCACCTTCGCATCTAACCAGAATTGATTTTGCTTTAGTTCTGATCATTATGAATATCAAGATTGTCAGTAATTTTGGGCTTACCTGCTGAAGACAGTAAGCTTCTACTTTGCCATTTTTCTTTTTTGGCACAAATTGTGTTGGCTGGTTTTGCAGGCAGGTGGCCTACACAGTCACATGGGGCCCTGTGCTCAGAGGGGCTCCCCACTTCGCTTGATGCTCTGCTGTTGCCATCTTGAAATTCATAGTAATTTTATTTCCAAGTTTGCGTTTTGTATGTAAAGTTTGTAGTTCTAATTTGCATTTCCCTAATGACTAGTATTGTTGGGTATCTGCTGATACGCTTAGGATTTGCTATCTTTTCATATGCTTGGGACTTGCTCTCCTTGTATCTTCTTTTGTTAGGTGTGCATTCAGATCTTTTGCCCATTTTTTAAGAAATGGGTGGTTTGTTTCCTTATTGAGTTTTGAGTGTTCCTCGTATATTCCATATACAAGTTCTCTATTAGATTTGTGACTTGCAAACATATCCTGCTAGTTTTTGGTTTGTCTTCATTCTCTGGGTATCTTTTTATTCACTTTGTATTTCTGTGTATCTTTCACAGAGCAAACTTTTAAATTTGATCAAATTATTTTTATTTTTTGTATTTATTTATTTATTTATTTTGATATAGAGTTTTGTTCTTTCACCCAGCTTGAAGTGCAGTGGTGCGATCTCGGCTCACTACAACCACTGCCCCAGCCCCCAGGTTCAAGCGATTCTCCTGCCTCAGCCTCCTGGGTAGCTGGGATTAATATGCACCCGCCAACACGACCAAGTACTTTTTTGTATTAGTTTTTACCTGAGATGGGGTTTTGCCACATTGGCCAGGCTGGTCTCGAACTCCTGACTTCAAGCGATCCATCCATCTCGACCTCCCAAAGTGCTGGGATTACAGGCATGAGCCACTGTGCCCAAACTGATCAAATTAAATTTATCTTTTGAAGTCATAGCTAAAAACTCTTTGCTAAACCCTAGGTTATGTAGATTTTCCCCTATATTTTCTTTTGCACTTTTTTTAGTTTCATGTTTAATATTTAGGTCATAATCCATGAGCTAATATTGAAAAAGTTCTGAGGTGTACATTAAGGTTCTCTTTCTTTAATCCTTTGTTGAAATTACTATTAATAATTCTCCATTGAATTATCTTAACATCTTTGTCAAAAATCAATTAACTATATTGTTTGACCTTTCCAAACAGTTCCTGTGCCTTTCCATATACATTTTAGAATCACCTTATTGATTATTATTGATTCAAAAGCTTACTGGGATTTTGTTTATGTTGAATCTCCATATCAAATTGGATGGAATTGACATCTTAACAGTATTGAGTCTTCCAAACTATGAACATGATATATTTCTCCTTTAATTTCTCTCTTTAGTGTTTTGTAGTTAAGCATACTGATCCTGCACATAATTTATTAGATTTATACCTACACTTTTTTTTACTTTTGGCTTAATACAGCAGAAATTTATTTCTTATAGTTCTGAACTCTGGGAAGTCCAAAATCAAGGTGCTAGCAAAATTTGGTTGCTAGTGAGGGCTCTCTTCCTTATACCTATGTCTTTTATTTCTTTTGATGCTCTTGTAAATATTTTTAAAATTTCAAGTTCCAATTGTTCATTGTTGGTATATAGAAAATATGCTTCACTCTCATATATCAACATTGCATCCTGCAACCTTGCCCAACTAGTTATAGCTATAAGGTTTATATAGTGTATAGTTTCTAGTTATGGAAGCATTTTTTCTAGATTCTTAGGAATTTTCTAGATAAATAATAATGTCATATCCAAATAGAGACTTTTAAAATTTCTTCCTTTCTAATCTGTGTCTTTTTTGTCTTGCCTTACTACACTGGCTAGAACTTCCAGTAAAAAGTTGAATATGAATGCTGAGATAAAATATCCTTATGTTGTTCTTAATCTTTGTAGGAGAACATTTAGTCTCTCACCATTAAGTATGATGACCGCTGTAGGTTTTTCATAGATGCCTCTCATTGGGCTAAGAAAGGTCCCTTGTATTCATGGTTTGCTGAGAGGTTATATGATGAATGCATAAAATTAACTTTATCTCCATAGACCAACAACAATTGGAAGAAGAAAAAATTTTGAAGTACCATTTAAAAGAGCATCAGAAAATCTTAAATACTTAGAGATGAATTTAATTAAAAATATGCAAAACCTTTACACAAAAAACTATAAAATATTGATGTGGGAAACTAAAGAACACCTACATGAAAAGAAAAATATAGTAATTTGTAGATGGAAAGACTCAATATTATTAAGATATAAGTCTCCCCAGATTGATTTTCCCCAATTGTGAAATCGATCTATATATATTCAACATGATCCCAATCAACATCCCAGCAGGGCTTTTTAAAATTTTTTGTTTGTTTGTTTTTTGAGTTGTTTTGGTAGAAATTGACAAGCTAACTCTAAAATTATATAGAAATGGGAAAGACCCAGGAAAGCAAAAACAGTAATCAAGACTGTGAAATGTGCCTGTGGATAAACATACAGATCAATGCAACAAAAGAGTTTATATATGGATGGATGGAGGGATGGATGAATGGATAAACAGGTAGATATAAAGAGAGATACCTAAAGATAAATATACACACACATATACACATATACACACACACATAAAAAAAGAGACAGGTCAACCTTCTGACCTTTCAGGACAGGCAAGGCAAAGCACCCCCTGGTTTGAGGGGTTGAGCCTTCCACTAATTTCAGGAGATTGAACCTGACCAACTACCCAACATGGGAAATGTTTCTAGTAAAACAAGGACAGGGAGAAAAGCCAACTCAGGGACTCAGGGAGAGGTGAAGGTGATCAGATTCCTTCTGATAGTACTTTAGGGCGTTATGTTAAAATATTAGAAGGATAACGAAAGGACCAAAAACAAAAAGCAGCTGCTGTCCCAGCTTTACCCTCCTTAAGCAGCCACTTTGTTGTCAGTGTAAACAAGGGCGTAGCCCGAAACCTTGGAAGCCACTGACAACCCGTAGCCTTCTTAATCAAAAATCCTTAACCCAGTAACTGGTGGATGGCCCAAATGCATTCAATCTGTAGTGGCAACTGCTTTGCTAACAGAATAAAGTAGAAAAATAACTTTTAGAGGTAACCTCAGTGAGCACACCTCACCAGGTCGGAACTATCCTAAGTCAAAAAAAAAAAAAAAAAAAAAAAAGAAAAAGAAACCTTACTAACTCAAAAATTTTAAAATATGAAGCTATTCTGTTAGAAAAAGATGATTTAACGTAAACCACGAATAATTCCCTTAACCCAGCAGGTTTTCTAACTGAGGATCTACATCTTAATTAATTACCACACAAAGGTCCAACCAGACCTAGAAGGAACTCCCTTTAGGTCAGGACAATAGATGGTTCCTCTGGAAGATTGGGGGAAAAGCAACAGTGGATATTCAGTAAGTAATGGGGAAACTCTTGTAGAAGTAGAGTTAGGAAAATTGCCCAATGGTGAGTTGTTTGCACTCAGACAAGCCTTAAAATACTTACAGAATCAGGAAGGAGCCATCTTTACCAATTCTAAGTTAAATATGGACTAAACGAAGTCTTATTAATAGCAAGGAACAATTGAAACCCCAAACTTACAAGGTTTTCAACAAAAGGAAGGTTTGTTAAAAGTTAACGGTGTAACATATATAATCCTAATTTACAATCCTGTGGCCTTAGGCAGTCTAGTCCACAAACATGAAGGAATTTCACTTTGGAAAAGAATGGTTATCTTTGAGAGAGAAAAAACAGTTTTTGTTTTGAAGGTTTAAGCAAGTTTTGAAATGTTAGTTGTAAAGGAAATTCTGTGTGTAAACATTGGCTAAAGTTAAAGGGGTATCATCCAGTTTTTCTGTGAGCTGGACATTAAAGTAAAAGCACAACGGGTTTTTCTTAAAGCACTAACCTGCTCTTTAACAAAAATTATAAAAGGTTAAAAAGAGTCTATAAAATTCTTACCTTATGGTCAGACATTAAAAATGGATAAATATGTCTACAAGGTTTTATTAAAATTGAGTTTAACATTAACAGCACACTAATATAAAGGTAAAATTTAGCTTATCTGGTATAAAATCATACAGGAAGCACTGTCAAATATAAAATGGTGTCTGGCTTTCTTTGGTCTAAAAACTAATAAAAATAGGTACCAAAGGAAATGTCTCAGCAAGAAGGCACTAAGGACTATAAAGTCCACTGCTGATGTCCCCACATTTAAAACAAAAGATCAGTTTCTTAGAAATTATATACTTGGTTTGTCCTCCACCTTCTCTTCCCTTAAAACAAAAGGTCTTTTAGCACAGCCTCCACCCGTGGAGTCTCCAGTACATCGGCACCAGCCTGGGGATCACATTCACATCAAAGGGTGGAAAGGAGGGAAACTCAAGACAGCCTGGGAAGGACCCTACCTTGTGCTGCTAACCACGGAGACTGCTGTTCCTACAGTGGAAAGGGATGGACACATCACACCCGAGTCAAGCAAGCACCATTATCATCAGAATTATGGGCCATTGTTCCTGGATCAAGCCCTACCAAATTAAAGCTAAGAAAAGCTTAGTCTATCTTTTCCTTTCCTTTCCTAACCCAGTGCCTATATCTATTACTGTTCCTACCAGGAGCAACTCTAACCCCACTTTAAAGCATTTCTATGGTTTAGGAGCAGAGGTCGCTGGAAAGGATCCTATAGGCTTCTTTAAGATGCACTTTGTTCTCCCTCCTCCACCTCCTACAACTGCCCCTTTCCCAAACCTATGCAATCAAACTATGCCTCGCCTCATGCCAAATGACAGAAGCAAGGTCTCAGTAGTAAAAATAGGAGACCTAAGGCAAACCATAGCCATTGAAACAGGATATAAAGATATAAACGCCTGGTTAAAGTGGATTAAGTATTCTGCTCACACTTTAAACAAAAGCGACTGTTACACTTGTGCACACGGTAGGCCAGAGGCCCAGGTTGTTTCCTTTCCACTGGGATGGTCGGCAAATCAAGCAGATGTGGAGTGCCTGGTAGCTCTTTTTCAAGATTCCACTGCCTGGAATAATGAATTGTGCCAAGTTCTTTCTCTGCTATTTCCTGAAGTTCAACACCCTGTGGGTCAGCCCCTGAGGGCCACCCAGTCTCCATCTTCGAAAACCAATTTTACCTCATGTCTCCAAAGACAAGGGGAAAAATGTGGCATTCCTTGGAGACTTAACAGGATGCAGTGAAGTCAGGTACTTCCAAGAGCTGACGCATCAGTCTGCCCTTATTCATCTCTGAGCGGATGTATTGTGGGATTATGGAGGACCTTTACTGCACACTGCCAAATAATTAGAGCAGTACTTACGCTCTAGTTCAATTGGCTATCCCTTTTACTGTGGCATTCATCAACCAAAAAGAGAAAAACAAACAAACAAAAAAACATAGCTTCAATTCTTACCTCTTTAACAACTATAATACGTATACTCCTTCTTCTTCAGTATTGTCTGGACGGGGGGAGAGGACAAAGACGACTAAGATGGCGCATTTCCGGGTTTTTCATCACCAACTTACCCGCGCGCGGGAAAATGCAGCCCGCGCCCGGGAAAAATGCAGACCAACTGCGCAGGCGCAACGTGACGTACGAACCAGGAGACCGAAACCTACCTAGCCCCGCCTATGGAACGCCCCCAGACACGCCTATGTCCTGCCTACTGCCCTCCCACTCCCAGGCCCTAGACATAAAAAACCGCTCCGGGCAGCCCTCCGGCGCGAACTTCCTCGGCTCATATGCGGACCAAGGAACGTCGCTGGAGAACGCCGGGGCGACTTCCTCGGCCTCCACCGCCGGAGACCGGTGAACTTCGCCCTTTCGTCCTTCACATCGGCTAGCTAATAAAGTTTTTTTTACCTTGCCTACTTGCCTCATCTCTGGCACCTGCTCCGGTGGTCGCGTAAAACAAATCAAGTATTACGTTGTACCATACATCCCACAGTTAACCAAAGCAACTAAGCCAAGACATGTTAAGCAAGTTTCAAGAGGAAAACTATAAAGTAAAAGAGGAGGGATTGTAGAAAGTAAAAAGTTTCTTCTTCAAAGTTCCCCCTTCTTGTTAAAGAATAAATCTAAGTGTTAGAAATAATGGTTCCTTTTAAAGGCCAACTTTCTTCAAGCCTCTTTGCTTTGTGCTAATAACTCTTAGTTAAGCCCTATCCCATGTAACTGTCGGACATGCTCACAGGCACATCCCAGCTCACAGCCTATGCCCCTTCCTTATTTGGAAATGTTATTGCTTCCTTAAACCTTTTGTAAGCAACTTGTTTGTTCTTCCCTGCACTTATTTAGGAAAGTTTTAGGCTAATAGCAAATCGCGTATCAGTTTAAGATTGTGAGGTCATGCTCCAGCCAATGGATGGAGGACACTGCAGTAAGGACGACCCAAATAAATAAGTCTGCTTTTCCTTTGTTCAAGTGTGCTCTCACCATTGTTCCATCTGCAATTGAGCGCCCTTTCTGCAGAAAGTAAAGATGGCCTTGCTGAGAGGTCTTTTGTCTCTGTACTGACTTTTCTTCATGGCATCGATTATCTATTTCTAACAATTTTGGTATTTTTAACAAGGTGGGAGGTGGGAACAGATGTAAAGACCTACAGCCAGAAGAGATCTTTTCCCTAGAAAAAAATTTCAAGTAAGTGGGACCAAAAACTGGCCTCAGTTACTAAACAAACACATAAACAGAAATTCAATTGAAAATGCTCATAGAAAGTCTTCTTTTGTCAAGTAACAGCTTCTTGGTATAACAGCTAACGTAAATTATTGCCAAAATAGATATTTACATTGAATTGAATAAAGTAACTTGCTTTAGAAATCAGACAGGTGGATCACCTGAGGTCAGGAGTTCGAGATCAGCCTAGCCAACATAGTGAAACTGTAATGCTCAGACTGTTTGTTCCCCAAAGAAGACCACCAGAGTCCAGAGTCAAAGCCAAGCGGCAAGAATCTTTATTACAAGTTCGAACCTGGTCCCTCCATTCCACAGCATACAAGAGGGCCCCGAACAACGCGAGCGTTTGCTTTTTATAGCCTGAAAGTTGCAGGGGAACAAAGAAATTCCTTTTGGCTCCCGTGCTTTCAGTAACCTTGAACGGCTGTCTCCTTATCGGAGACTTTCTAGGTGGTGTTTGTACTGGGCTTAGGGAGTTTGAGAGATATATGGCGGTATGTGGTGGGATGGGAGGATGGGATGTGTTTGTACTAGGCTCAGGGAGTTTTGAGCCCGGGGCTGAGGAATGTGCCCAGCTCCTTTCAAAACCCCATCTCTACTAAAAATACAAAAATTAGCAGGTGCCTATAATCCCAGACACTCAGGAGGCTGAGACAGGAGAATAGCTTGAACCCAGCAAGCGGAGGTTACAGTGAGCCAAGATCGTGCCACTGCACTCCAGCCTGGGCTAGAAAGAGCGAAACTCCGTCTAAAAAAAAAAAAAAAAGATAGCTAAAAGCTGGGAGCATTGTATCAAAATGTTGAGGTTCAGATGACAACAGTTATTATGAATGCTATCTAGCTATCTGTTAATGAGTTGCCTGGTCGTAGAGTCTTAACCATTTGCATATAAGAGAGCAAGTGTCTCTGTTTGCTGTATCAGGGAGTCATGCATTTACCACAACACAATGTGGTAGGCTGGACGTTAGGGAATATGTTTTAAAAAAAGGGACTTGGGAACCCAAATAACCTAGACTCATCTGTATTTTAAGCAACTAGTCTAGCTATACTTTTTAGCTATTGCAAGCTATGGGAAGTGAGGGTGGGGCGTCTGGAGCGGAAACGGCAGGCAGTCAGCACACCCTGTATTTCCTGCCGATGGCAATGATAGTGAGTTTCTCAACCCTCTGCCTCTGTTTCACCAGCAGATTTCAGGGGTGTGCCTGATGAAGCTTCTTGACTGTGTCACTTGCAAAAGCTGGTCCACCTCAGCAGCACAGTGAGGACTTTGGTTTTTTAATCTGATGTGCAGCTTCCCTCACAACCTAGCAGCGACTCAGTGTTGCTGGAGGCGTTTTCTTTCTCCATCCCTGCCTTGTAGCCTGCTCTGCCTGCTGAAGTCTTCTCCCCTGGGAAAGGATGTTTACCCTTGGTGCTTCGCAGGGAAACGGTTTTGCTCAGTGGTCACCAGTGATTCTCCAGCACCCAGAGGTTGCTGTGTTTGAACAGCAGGACCAAATTTTTCCTGAGAAGCAACAGCAGTGATCCGCAAGGGGGCAAATGGTGAATGCGTTTCCCTCACACGCTCCACCTGCTCCGTGGAGGAAATGCATCGCGTGGGAGACAGCCGCGCCACTGCCAACAAAGCCCCTCTGGTCCTAACCTTTCTGCTTTGCTTTGGGGAACAGGAAGGATTGGGGTGTAGAAGAACCTCATTAAACCTCATTCAGTATCACTAATGCACTCACTCTGCCAGAAACGTTAATTACACTGACTCCTAGTCATCATTTGCTACTTTTCTACAACATTTCACCCACTTTGGAAAAGCTCAACTCTTCATATGAAAGCCATTTTACAAAATAAATAGACAAGTAAATTTATAAATTGTATCTCTCATCCCCAGTACTGTGGTAAGTTAAAACAAAGATGCCAAGATACAAAAACGTCCATATTCTATCTGAGTTGCTATTCTGCCTATTTCTTTTAAAAGTGTATGGTAATAATACTGGAATTGAACATTTGCTGGTTGTGGCTAGAAAGGCTTAATGAATAAGACATATGTATCTTCCCGAGATGACCAGGAGATGGCGCCCCAGCTACTGTGGGAAACTACTGGCAGGCGCTTCCACCTGCAGGAACCAATCTGAATTAGGGAAAAAGGAAGGGAAAAAATATTCAGGGTATTGCATGGGCTGATAGAGGTTTAGGACAATGATCTCAGGATCTCCTCAACATTTTACGAGTCTCTTTTATTTTGAGAGACTGCATGAATAACAAGAGGAGCAAAATAGGAAGGGAGAGAACGCTTAGAAAAGGAAATGATGGCATCTTTTTAAGGGCATTCTGCAGGAAGGGACTGTGCTAAGTGCTTTCCATGAATTATCTTCAGCCCTCAGGCTCCAGTCCCGTTCAGAGAGGTTCGGTGAGTGGCTGAAGCCCTCAGGGATGAGAATAGTCTGGAAGCCAGAATTCAGACTCAGTTCCGACTGGAGCTACAGCGCATCCCCTGAAAGATACGCAAGTTTCTTTAAGGATGAGGGGTTCCTGAGGCCTGTCTAGAATATAAGATACTCAAGAAGGAAATTCACATGCAATTTAATAGATAACAGGAAACACGCTCCACACCCATCCAATGTCTTTGGTAGTGTTTCAGATCAGATGAATTAGAAATAAAATGTCCCAGCCCATGAGGAGTTACTGCCTGGTTGAGCAATGGGAACTAACGTGGAAGACAGGCAGAGGAAAGTCCAGGTGGCTAAAAGAAGCACATTTAGGTGATAGGTGAAGCAAAAACTCATATGTCCTGACAGGCGGCATTTGCTGATTAAGCACAAATTCCATTGACCTTTCTAGTCAAGAAGAAAAGCCTGCCACCTTTTTTTTTTTTTTTTTGAGACGGTGTCTCGCTCTGTCGCCCAGGCTGGAGTGCAGTGGCCAGATCTCAGCTCACTGCAAGCTCCGCCTCCCGGGTTTACGGCATTCTCCTGCCTCAGCCTCCCGAGTAGCTGGGACAACAGGCGCCTGCCACCTCGCCCCCCGGCTAGTTTTTTGTATTTTTTTTTTAGTAGAGACGGGGTTAGCCAGGATGGTCTCGATCTCCTGACCTCGTGATCCACCGGTCTCGGCCTCCCAAAGTGCTGGGATTACAGGCTTGAGCCACCGCGCCCGGCCGCCTGCCACCTTTTTAAACACAAAGACAGCTCCGTGGTTCTAGCTCCACTCCTCTCCGCTGCTCTGAAGTGAGCTCTAGTTCTTTAGAATAGGGCTGACATCACCCCATCACCACAGGGCTGCGACGGAATCTGAGTGAGGCGTACTTTGCATTGGCCAGGTGCACCCAAGTTTGTCAATGTCATTCAGAAGTTATAACAAACAGGAAAGTTAATAACAAATAGTTACCAACCGTCCACTCCATGTCAGCCCCGGTCCTAAGCACTCACGTGTGTTCCCTCATTCTCAGGACCCCCTTTCCAGGCTGACCACACCGGCAGATGAAGAACAAGGGCTCAGAGCTGCACCCTGTTGCATCCCAGCAGCCAGACTTCCCGGGGCCGCTCAAGTTACTCAATCCCTAGGGACTCACCTTCTTGTCCATCAACTGCAATTAATGTGTCCTGCCTCATTTGCGGGTTGTGATGTTGAATGTGTTAAGATTTCAAGGGCAGAGCTTACAGGTCTGTGCTTCCAACAACCATTAGTTGCATAGAATAAGTTAGCAGCAAGGTCTTTCATTGTAGAGGAAAATTTCTTCTCCAGTGATGCATTCATGCTGTGTAACTTTGTCCTTGTTTTCCATAAAGCTTTTTAAAGCCCCTTGCTTAGTCCTCATAACGTGCCCATGAGGAGGTAGCATAGCAACTCTAGCCTCCCCATTTCAAAGTCAAGGAAATTGAGTCAGCGGGCTGCTGCTTGCCCACCGGACGTCTAGCTTCCAGTCTGTGAGTCCATTGTCTCATGCTCTTTCCTATAAAATATTCTGGGAATTATGATCAAGGGCCGCCTCGATCAAGTGGACAACTGTGTATAAAATAAGAACCTGGGTGAGAGGCGAGAGGTGACAACCATGGAGGAAGCAGAAGAAGAGAGTTCTTGTGTTCATTAGATACTGAACATGAATGAGCATTGGCCTAGCGGTTTGCCCAAATGGCTTCCAAAAAGGAAGTGGAATTATACTTACCATGACCATTCTGGAAAGTTTCACAAGTACATAATTTTATGTGCTGGAATCTTCTGTTGGTCCCTCGGAGCCACTCCTCATCTTTTTCCATCATACTCTGCCCCAGAAGGGGTCTTGCATGAGCCTTATCAGTAGGGTGTCCATGACCTCCAGCTTCTGATTGGGTTCACTCAAGAGGGAGCCCCTGCAGAAGTTGAGGATGGCGAAGATAGGGGAAGTGGAGAATGAAGTCAGGGTGCTTTTCTACTTATTTTCTCCTGCAAGGTCACCTTGGGCAGCCCGAGTTCCTCAGCCAAACGTTACTGCTCCTCTCAAGCCAACTCTACACTAATCTCCCTCCTTCCAGGTTCAGGCAGTTGCCCTCTTCCCAGGTATCTTCCAGCCTAGGGTGTTAACTGTGTGGCTACCACCAGCTCTGGGACACCATAGTGTCCTGTGTGTTTCTCCTACACAATGGCCATTGAAAACTATCTTTCTGTGAACAGTCCCTCTTTGAATTGCCCCACCTTGATGGTGGCAGTTTCCTTTGGGACTCTACCTGGTGCACTTGGGTATTTCAGCTACTTCCTTCCTGATAAGGAGAGTTGAGGCATTTGCATTCCATCTTGGGCTCTGCCATTTACTAACTGCATGCTTGGTCAAGTTGTTTAGGCTCTGCTGGCTTCAGCTTTCTCAGGGTCCAATATGGGGAGAGGCCCTCTTCTTAATCACTGCTGCACTTCACCATCACCTGGGGGGGCCTTGTAACAATGGGTTAAGCCAGAACCTCTAAGAGAGGGACTTGGACATATGTCACAGCCCTAGCTTTCTTACATTACACGAGGTCAAGGAAATCTAAAAGGTACCATCTCTCACCTACACCTTTTGGGCCTCAGGTTCACTCAGTGTTTATTTATTGAGCATATAGGGGAGGAACAACTTTACATCTACCCTCTTAGTGTCCCTGGCTGGGCCTGAGAATTAAATTGACCTAGGTTGACTGGAGAAAAGCAAACAAATGTAATCCAAGTTTTATCTGACTCAAGAACCCTCATAAGGAAATGGACACCCAAGGATGGGGTTAGAGTGGAACATTGTATACTGAATGGGAATTGTGGACAAGTGACTCAACTATGTGGGGAGGCTAAAGGAAGAGAAGAACTAATTTTTTTTTTCTTCGAGATGGAATCTCACTCTGTTGCCCAGGCTGGAGTGCCATGGTGCCATATTGGCTCACTGCAACCTCCTCCTCTCAGGTCAAGTGATTCTCCTGCCTCAGCCTCCCGAGTAGCTTGGATTACAGGTGCATGCCACCGTGCCTGGCTAATTTTTGTATCTTTAGTAGAGATCAGGATTTCACCATGTTGGCAAGACTGGTCTTGAGCTCCTGACCTCAAGTGATCCACCCACGTCGGTCTCCCAAAGTACTGGGATTACAGGCATGAGCCACCACGCCTGGCCAATAAGAACTATTTTTAAAAAGGTCTGTTTATGCAGAATTCTCTCAACTATGACTCCCCATAGAAGAATGATTCTTTTCTCCCTTTACAGAGAATACATTTTTAACATGGGAGGGTTTATCTCTTGTTTTTAGGAAGAAAAGGGGTGATTCGAATGCCCTTCCTGTATCTGCTGTTTCTCGAGTGCCTTCATCTCAAGAGAATCCTTCAGCCAAAGTAACCTATTTTGGGGTGGCCTGTTGCACCACCCTCCAAGCACATGTCAGGCATTGTGTTAGGTATTTGGCTCCTGCTCAGTGGAGGGTGAGGGAGAAAGACATGTCACTAAGTCATCATATGGTGCTGGGACAGTGGTTGGTAGGAAGGGCTTTAGAAAGAACATACAGAAGACAGGGTTGCTTTGGAAAGGAGCAATCTGTGAGCCATGTTTCCGAGAAATCAGCATAAGGAGAGAGGAGGTAGATGCGGACTAAACCCAACTAGCCTAGGTCGCAAGTGGAAGCCTGGGATGGTGACAGGGAGGCCAAATGGACATGGTGGCCAGAATGTGGCTGAGGAGATCGAGGCCAGGCTGCGCTCAAGGCAGGCTGCAGGCATCTGTTCAGACCTGTCCCCAGGCAACTTAGAGAGCATTGCATTGTTTAATGGAATCAGATTAAAGTTTGCTACGGAGTGCCTTGTGCAGGAGGGACAGGAGACAAAGAGGAGGGAAGGGCACTATAGAATAGAGGAAAGAAGTTGAAATACTTAGGTGTGAATCAGTCGCCACTAATTGCTAGTATATTGCTTAGCAGTCCTAGGAGACAGCTTGGAATGAGAGAGACAGGAACTGGTGTTGCATGGAATGTGACGAAAGGCGGAGGAGAGGGCAGTTAATACTGCTTACCTGTGTGCATGTTGAGGCTGTCAATCAACAAAGGGTATGAGGCAAATCCACCCAGCAGTAATACCTACTGCGTCAATAGAGAACTCTTCTCCCCTAATACATCAGCCACCGGCAGACCGCACCCTGGACTTCAAGCACGTGCTCCGACACCGTCTGAAATTTTCTACGGGCATTTTCACTTTCAAAGAATCCTCTGTGCCTGCTTTTTCCAACGTGGGGCAGGGAGATTCCCTGACTGCAACCTCGTTCTAGGTGGGGCTGCCACACAGGAGGATGAGGATTTTGGTGATACCCACCGCACCCTGACAACAGTCTCCCCTGATCCCTGATCCTGAAGGCAGAGATGCAGCCGTGAGAGACAAGGAAGGCCATGGGAGCGGGCCTGGGAGACAGAGAGAGTCACGGGGCAAGGCACCTGCCACTTGCCCTGGGCTTCCCAGGGGTGAGTTAAGAAATGACTTCTCCCCACCTCAGTTTTCACCACGCTATGAGGAACGTGTCACTGAAACAGTCTCTACGAAGTGAGCCAGGGCAATGACCTGGGCCCCTGCCAGCAAGCTGACACAGCCAACTTCGAAGGCTCCTCCTTCTACTCATCTCCTGCTGATATCAGGGTCCTGAAATCCAGATTGATTTATTGATCCACTTATTCATTCATTCACTTACTCATTCGTCAAATATTAACTGAGGCCACTTGGACCAAGGTGCAGTAGACCCTGCATTAACCTGCAAAAAAGGCTATTTGCAAGAAGAAGGTATCATCAAAACTGGACTTCACCATTGCATAGAAGTGGAATTGAATGGATAGCACCTAATACGAAACAGGAAAGGCATAAGCATAAGTTTACTCATCAGTCTGCATGATTAAGCATAATGACGCCACAAGGCACAGCATTTCTTAGGGGTCACTGATGAGCTAGGGGATTGATAACCTACAGAAAAGATGAGGGCCATTTCCTAGTGATTAGGCCGAGCTCTGAGCTGGTTCATTTCCTTTTAAGCTCATTTCCTGTGACGACAATGTTGTTAAGTCAGAAGATATGTGTTCAGAAAGTCAAAGGCATGTAACCAAAACAATTTTAGCAAAGAATATTTTTAAGATAATATTTTCCCTTGATTATCTAGACATTTTATGAAGAGAGCCATATTTTCAAACTGAAGCATCTTTCGAAAACTGATTCCATTCTTTCCCTCTTTGTGCATGTGCTTAAATTCTGTGCACAGAATCTATATTGGGCAGGAGGATGGGACAGCCCTCAAGCCTTGGAGATTAAGACACAGAAGAAATGCCCAGAAACCAAGGGCTGAGGTGTTGGGCTTCTGTAGACCTCAATTACACACTGTGTAGTTTGGTTCTTCCCAACTGGAGGTGGTTTTGAGGCTGGTATTGAGGACTTTCAAGGTTCCTCCAAACCTTGGGTTTATGTTGTTCCAATTGCAAGAGATTAATCTACTCAATTAGCCAGAGGGTCATTGCTTAATCACAGTAGCGATCTCCCTGTTGCAAAGACAGCAGAGAAGAGGCCAGAACTTGAGCAGGGTGACAGCCTTTGCTCACTGCCCCTTTCTCCCTCCACAGGCAGAAATTCCACTTCAGTAGCCTCTTCACTTTGGAACGAAGAGGAGAGACTTGCTTTTGGAACTGTCAAGAGCATGGCAACGCTTGTACTTGGTCTCCCCAGAAGGAAATTATTTTGGACCGAGCCACGCTTACAGTCCCCTCATTGGAGAGGGCAAGGTGGCATCTCTGAGGACAGGGGACCCACCCGGTCAGTCCTGGGTTCTGTGCCCACTGACAGGCAAAGGCATGCCTTGACTTTTGGTCTTGGATTTGCCACTTTTAAAACCAGTGCTTAAAAACCACCTCTGCCTTCTACAGTAGCATTAAAGCACCATGTGTTGCTAAGCTCACAGCATCCAACAACGCTTCTGTACAGGGGTTGGGACTTAACATTGCATGTTCCTCTGTGAGTTATGTGACCACATTTTTTTATTAAAATATTTGTATTGCTTTTTTTTCTTGGAATTTTTTATGTGTTGAAAACTTCTAAGAGCGTCCTTGTTTATTTATTGATTTTATCACGCTATGGGCCTGTGACAGGGCACACTGATTATAATCCTCCCAGAAAGACAAAGGGCTTTATGATGTTTTAATGCAGGAGCTTCTTTCTATAAGAGGCCAGACCGGTAAATATTTTAAGCATGGGCTAAGTGGTCTCTGTCGCCATTACTCAGCATTGCCGTCATAGCATAAAGGCAGCTGCAGACAATACACAAAGGAACGGATATGTCTGGGTTCCAATAAAATGTCATTCCTGAACACTGGAATTTGAGTTTCATAGACTGTTCGTTCATATGTCACAAAGCATTTTTCCTTTAAAATGTGAAAACCATTCTGGCAGGACATGAAGTATAAGAGGCATGCCAGATTTGGTCCACGGGCCACAGTTTACTGACTCTTGTTTAAAGATTTGGCAGTAGTTGTTAAATATAATTTCTTCACAGCTTCAGAGTCACTGTGGCATGACACTTCCAAACCTGTACCAGGACCCAGGGATTAGCCACACTTTTTGTAGCTCAGGGCCTCACTGTACCAGGTGCGCAGGGATTTATTTTTATTGCCCAGCCCCCTGCCTCCCTCTGTTCTGTGTCAAGGACTTTGCTGGGGTCCCTGAGCTCACCAGGGACACCCCTGTCCTCAGGGTGCCTAACGTCTCTCCAGCCCAGGACCCCAGAGCCCGTCAACATGGCTACTCTGAGCTTGTTGAGTTTCCCAGCAGGGAGCTGCTAAACTGCCAACCCCCGTCCTGTCCTCTGCTGGACACATGCCTCCTTGTCCTCCACAGACTCTCCAGGTGACACTAGAAAGTGACCTGGAAGTTCTTCTAGATTTAGCCACCCCGAGGGTTTTAATGATGTAGCTGCTTCTGTTACTAGCAATGGCTGCTTGATCATCTCCTGGATGGTGACTGCCTCCATGTCACTCAGGGCTCTCCAGACCAACAGCATCTCTTGGAGATATGCAAGGAAATGTATTTTTAAGGAATCCGCTTATGCAATTGTGGGGGCTGGTGAGTCTGAAATCTCCAGGGTAGACCAGCAGGCTGGAAGTGCAGGCAGGATTTCTGTGTTGCAGTCTGGAGGCAGAATCCCTCGTCTCTGGGAAACCTCCGGTTTTCCCCTCAGGGTCTTCATCTGTTCACATGAGACGCACCCACATTATGGAGGGTCATCTGCTTTACTTAAAGTCAACCGATTGCGGATGCTAATCCAACTACAAAATACCATCACAGCAACATCTAGATTCGGGTTTGGCCATACAACTTAGCACCATAGCCTAAACAAGTTGCACAGAAAATTAACCGTCACTCCCAAACCCAAAGCGCTGGGCAAAGCCAGCAGCATGGTGGGGGTGTTCCCACGAGGAGTAGGAAGAGCCTCATTCCTCAGAAGTTTCTCTTCTGCTACTGACCCGGGGAGAAGGGAGGAGATTTTCCTCCATGAATGTGTTTGGAAAGAGTGTATGAACAGTTGGGAAACCATCCAGCTCTTTTGTCCTTCCCACTCTGCCTGAAGAGCAATTGTTTGCCTCCCAGAGACCTGGTCATGCTCTTGAGGAACTGACATATGTTATGCACCTTAATGATGCAAATAAATAAAAGAGGCTCCCATCCCCCAACAAGCAACATTCACATACTCAGATATCAGTGAGCAACACGAAACTGTACGGGGGTCACACACAGGGTATGCTGTGCAAAGTAGCCCTGCAGCAGAGCGAGGGCTCAGGTTGCAGAAGTAACCATAGCTGTGTGGTTTTTACCAAATCTGTTGATTTCTCAGAGTGTCAGTTTTCTCATCTAAAAATGAATATGCAGCCATCCTTTCCTGTGTGTATGAGTCTGGGTCCAGTTAAGAGATGGAAAGGGGACTACACAATGATTTAAACAGCAGTGAATTATTTAGCTCTTCTAAGCAAGTAAATACCTGTAACCAGCTGCCTCTACGATTCCCGAGGCTGCAAGAGCATACCTGAGCAAGGTGAACTTGAAAGAGACGGCCCTTTCCCAAGGCTACATACAAACCTCCACAGAGAAGGTGTGCTTGCCACTCGTGGATGAAACAGAAGTTCGCCGGAGTGCCTGGATGGAAGCTGGTACACAGGTGCTGGGCAAGCAGGGAGTGTTAACAGGCTTGCAGAGAACACGTGGTATTGCTGTGGGTTGGAGGCCTGGAGCTGCTGGCGTAGTGTTGAGGGAGCCGCAGGGAGGTGATCAGCAGGCCAGGCCCTACTAAGAAAGCTCAACATCATGCCCACTGTATGATACTTGAGACTTGAGAATTTTGTCCTTAACTGCAGAGCGGCTGAAAAGCAAACCATCCTTTGATAATGAGGAACGCTGGGGAGGTTAAGGGAGACGGTGTATAAAGCCCTGGGCATAGCCTACAGTTTCCACTGTGCTGCCTCAACCTGACTGCAGCTTACCTGGAATTCACCTCCATTTCTTCAACCTGCGTTTTCAGCTGGCAAATGTAAGCCTCTTGATTTACAGTAAATGCCGGTCAGCCAGTGTCTGGAGGTCTGAAGAATGCCTCTTCGTATTGGGACTGTAATAGATCCACTGCCTGATGCATGGCAAGTCGACACACCGAAACACTGGGTTGCAGCAGAGAGAGATGTTTAATTGTAGGGCCGCTGAACGAGGAGACAGGGAGACTTCAAATCCATCTCCCCTAGGAGGGTTTTTAAGGGTTTGAGTAGCATGAAGTGTGGAGATTGTTAATTGGTCAAGAGTACAAGGTGAAGTCATGGGACAGAGAGAGGAAGCCATTTTATTCTCATGCCAGTTCAGTTCCTCTGTGGGGCTCTTCAGATGGGTTGGCATCAGCTGTTCCATCAGAATTCAGGATCTGCTTAAGCAATTCTTAAAGAAAAACCTTCTGATTTTAACATCAGAGATGCTCTCTGTGGGAACAGTGGGGATGTGAATGGTCAGTATCTAGCGAGCAGTCAGTATCTAGTGAGTGGTCAGTATCCAGCAAGTGGCCAGTATCCAGCAAGTGGTCAGTATCTAGCAAGTGGTCAGTATCTAGCGAGTGATCAGTATCTAGCGAGTGGTCAGTATCTAGCCAGAGGTCGGTATCTAGCAAGTGGTTGGTATCTAGCAAGTGGTCGGTATCTAGCAAGTGGCCAGTATCCAGCGAGTGGTCAGTATCTAGCAAGAGGTCGGTATCTAGCGAGTGGTCGGTATCTAGCAAGAGGTCGGTATCTAGCAAGAGGTCGGTATCTAGTAAGTGGTCGGTATCTAGCGAGTGGTCGGTATCTGGTGAGTGGTTGGTATCTGGTGAGTGGTCGTTATCTAGCGAGAAGACGGGAAGACAGGATTAACTGAGTGTTGTAGGTTGAGGAAAGGGGGATCATCACAGAAAACACTCAGTCCTTGCTTGAAAACCAGATGGAGGCAGTGCCATTCACTGGAGCAAAACAGCAAGAGCAGCAGGTTTGGGAGGGGTGAAAAAAAAACACCTTTTAACTCCAATTTGGAGAGTGCGTTGATAAGTTTCTCATGTGTTTTGTTTCCTAACCTAACAGCAGAAAGTTACAATTTTTTGTTTTGTTGCTGGACTTCTTTAAGAGTAAACAGTTTAATAGGCCTACAATACAATATAAAAAAAAACTATAACCTTAATGAATTATAAGAAAACATACGGCATTTAATAACAACATCCCGCTTTTCAGGATATTAAGAGCAGTGTGTATTTTAGTAAATAGTACACACTTGGAGGAATTACATTAATGAAGTAATTTCACCTTCTTCTGGTATACCCAACAATTTACTTAAACTTTTTTAAATTTTTTAATTGACAAGTAAAAGTTGTACGTATTTATGGTGTATAACATGATGTTTTGATCTATGTACACATTGTGGGATGGCTAAATCAAGCTAATTAATATATATATTACCTTATATACTTATTTGTTGGTGAGAGCATTTGAAATCTACTCTCTTAGCAATTTTCAAGTATATGATATATACATAATAATAGCATATTGTTATTAACTATAATCACCATGTTGTGCAATAGATCTAAATGTATTCCTCCTGTGTAACTGAAAATTTTTAATCTTTTCACCAACATTTCCTCAATCCTTCCACCATCCTGCCTCTGGTAACCACCACTTTAGTCTCTGCTTCTATGTGTTTGATTTTTTTAGATTCCAGATGTAAGTGAGATCATGTGATAATTCCGTGCCTGGTTTACTTCATTTCGCGTAATATTTCCCGGTTTCTCCATGTTGTTGCAAATGACAGAGTTCCCTTCCTTTTTAAGGCTGAATAGTTTCCCATTGTGTATAATGTACCACATTTTCCTAATCTGCTCATCCACGTAGAGCCACATGGGCTTATTCCGTATTCCACAGCTTTGTTATTGTGAATAATGCTATGATGAATATGGGAGTGCAGATAGGTCTTTGATGTACCGATCTCATTTTCTTTGAACACACACCCAGGATTGGTATCGTTGGTTCATACGGTAGTTCTATTTTTAATTTTATGAGGAATCTCCATATAGTTTTCCATAATGGCTGTACTAATTTACATTCCAACCAACAGTGTACACGTGTTCCCTTTCTCCACTTCCTTGCCAACACTTATCTTTCTTATTTTTAAAAATAGCCATCCTAACAGGTGTCAGGTGATATCTCATCGTGGTTTTGATTTGCATTTCCTTGGTGATTAGTTATGTTAAGCATTTTTTCACATACCTGTTGGCCGTTTCTATGTCCTCTCTTGAGAAACGTCTTTTCAGATCCTTTACCCAATTTTAATCAGGTTATTTGGTTTCCGGTTATTGAGCTGTTTGGGTTCTGTATATATTTTGGATATTAACCCCTTAACACATATATGGTATGAGAATATTTTCTCTCATGCCATAGGCTGTCTCTTGACTCTGGTTGTTTCCCTTTTGTTTTTTGAGTTGAAGCTCTCCATTGAATTATAAATGGACACACAGACAACTGCACAGCACAAAGTATACTTTCCTCTGTAACCACCACCCAGATCAAGAAGTAAAACATTATTAGCATCACTGAACCCCTGTCATGTCCAATCCCGGGTACAAATCCCCTCCTTCCTGAAGGTAGCCACATCTTGACTGTACACCATAAAGCAGTTTAGCTGGGTTGTGGACTTTATATAGAGGGAATCATACAAGTAAGTGTTCTTTTGTGCCTGCCTCCTTTTGCTCAAGACCAAGTTTGCAAGATTCGTTAATGTTGTTGTTTATGGTAGCAATTCATTCATTTACAAAGTAGTTGTGCTAATTACACTCCCAATGAGAGCACAGATACTTGTTTTGTTTTGTTTTGTTTTGAGATGGAGTCTCACTCTATCACCCAGCCTGGAGTGCAGCGGCGCGATCTCAGCTCACTCCAACCTCTGACTCCAGGTTCAAGCGATTCTCCTGCCTCAGCCTCCCAAGTAGCTGGGATTACAGGTGCCCACCACCATGCCCGGCTAATTTTTGTATTTTTAGTAGAGATGGAGTTTCACCACGTTGGCCAAGCTGGTCTCGAACTCCTGACCTCGGGTGATCCACCCGCCTCAGCCTCCCAAAGTGCTGGGATTACAGACGTGAGCCATCACGCCTGGCTATTTGCACTTCTTCCCAGTCAACATGTGGTAATAACCATCTTTTTTATTGTTATTATTTTAAATCATTATCATCAGGATGTAGCTTTTTTTCTGAAGTTTGATTTATATTTTTCTGATGAATGATGAAGTTGATCTCTTCCTAAGTTTACTGAGCATTTGAATATACTCTCTTACATGTTTTCTCTTTAAAAAAAGAAAATTTGTAGGAGTTTAGAGATAGATAAATAGAAATCCTGTATCAGTGAAAAATGCTGCAACTGTCTTTGCTTGCTCTATGACTTACCTTTTCACACTCTTAATGGTATTTTGTGTGAGAAAGAAGATTTTAATTTTAATTTTAATATAGTTCAGTTTGTACATCTTTTCCTTCGTGGGTAGTATTTTCTGTGTCTGGATTCAGAATTTTCTTACTATCCCAAATGTATGAATATATTCTCCTATATTATCTTCCAGAATCTTTATGGTTTTTACTGTAAAAGTTAATTTTTGTATACGGAATGATGTAAGAGTAAGGTTTTATTTTTTCATATCCAATTGACCCAGCATGACTTATAAAAAGACCGTCCTGGCCAGGCAAGGTGGCTCATGCCTGCAATCTCAGCATTTTGGAAGGCTGAGGTGGGAGGATCGCTTGAGCCCGGGAACTCAAGATCAACCTGGGTAACACAGGGACTCTGTCTCTACTAAAAAATAAATAAATAAATAAATTAGCCAAATGTGGTGGCATGTGCCTGTAGTTCCAACTACTCAGGGGACTGAGGCAGGTGGATCACTTGAGCCCCAGAGGTAGGCTACAGTGAGCCAAGATCATGCCACTGTACTTCAGCCTGGGCAACAGAGTGAGACTCTGTCTCAAAATAAAATAAAATAAAATAAAATAAAATAAAATAAAATAAAATAAAATAAAAACATAAGATTAAAAAAATTCTTTCCCCATTACTCTTCAGTCATAAACACATATGACATTAATAAAACATTCATTTATGTTTGAATCTATGTCTAGATTCTCTGTTCTTTTTCTTTTTCTTTTTTTTTTCGAGACAGAGTCTTGCTCTGTTGCCAGGCTGGAGTACAGTGGCACGATCTTGGCTCACTACAACCTCCATCTCCTGGGTTCATGTGATTCTCCTGCCTCAGCCTCCCGAGTAGCTGGGACTACAGGCGTGTTCCACCATGCCCAGCTAATTTTTGTATTTTTAGTAGAGACAGGGTTTCACCATGTTGGCCAGGAGGGCCTTGATCTCTTGACCTTGTGATCCACCTGCCTCGGCCTCCCAAAGTGCTGGGATTACAGGCATGAGCCACCGTACCTGGCCCTCTCTATTCTTTTTCATAGACTATTTGTTGATCTTTGCATCACTATTATATTGTCTTAATTACTCTAGCTTAATTATAGGTCTTGATATCTGATAATGTATATCTTTCACCTTTGTTTTCTGTATTTTTCTAAACATTTATTTCCCATGTATTTCCATAAATTTTAGGTTCAGCTTTTCAATTTACACACACACACAAACACATACACACATCCTTGCTAAGAGACTGTATTACGTTAAATCTATAAAATTGGGGAGAACTGACATTTGACATCTTGACAAATTGAGATTTTCTATATCCATGAATATGGTATGTCTTGCCATTTATCTAGGTCTTCTTTAATTTCTCTTGCAAATTTTATTTATTTATTATTGGTAAATTAAAAAATATTTTTGATGCAATTATATATGGGATCATTTTTAAACATTTATCTTCTAATTGATACTGGTACATACAAATAAAATTAATTTGTTATATTTACCTTGCTTCCAGCAATTTTCCTAAATTCTGAATTCTAGTGGTTTTTCTATATAATTTGTTTGGATTTTTTTATTCACAATCTTGTAATTTCTGAATAACATAAATTTTATAACTTTATTTGCAATCCTTATCCTTTTTGTCCTTAGAGAAATGACTAGGATATTCACCACAAAGCTGAATAGGGTTTTTGATAGCAGACATCTTGTCTTTTTCTCAGTCTTAAGGGGAAAGTTTTCAATATTTTATCATAAAATATGCTTGCTCTGTGTCTGTGTGTGTGGTGTGTGTGCACACACACTAGATCTTCTTTAATTTCTCTTGCAAATTCTGTTTATTTATTATTGATAGATTTTTAAAGAATATTTTTATGCAATTATAAATGCGATTATTTTATGATACAATGTATATGGGAGTTAAGGAAAATTGCTTCAATTCTTAGTTTATTACAATTTTTAAAAAACTCACAAATGGGCATTTACTTTTTACTTTATTAAATGCTTATCAGTTTTTTTTTTTCCCACTAAGCAAACCATGCATTTTAAACAAACCCAAGTAAAACCTCTGAGATTCATGCTTAGCTCATTGATTGTTAGCCTTTCTTCTTTTCTACAATGTTCATTTGAAGTTGTACATGTCCCTTTAAATTTGGCATTAGTCAAATTCCACAAGTATCGATATAAATATTTTTATAATTAAGTTAAAAATACTTTCTAATTTCCTTTGCGATTTGTCTTTGATCAATGGCTTATATAGCAATGCATCACTTAATTTCCAAACAAGAAAACAAATTACTATTGTGTTGTTGCTTTTGAGCTTAGTTGTACTGTTTTCAGATAACGTATTTGTATGTTTTTAATCTTCTGAACTTTGTTGAAACATGTTTTGTGTCCCAGCTTACAGTCAATTTTGGTAAATGTTTCATGTGCCCTTGAAAAAAGAAAGTATAATCTTCCATTTCTGATTTCATTGTTATATACATGACAACACAATCAAACTTGTTAATACTTTAGAGCCGTTCACTGTTGAAAACTTGAGTCTTTATTTGAAAGTGTCTTTTACTTGTCATTATTTTGAAGGTTAATTCCACTAGATATAGAACTCTATATTTGGGGTTATTTTATTTCATCTTTTGAAACCATCATCCTCTGGCTTCCATTATTTCTGTTAAAAAGTCATCTCTCAACCTTGTTGTTGCTCCTTTAAGAAAATAGGTCTATTCTTCTTCTGGCTGCTTTCAATTTTTTTAAGCTTTTAACAATTCTATGACAGTATAAGTGGTATTTTTTTTAAAAAAGAAATTATCTTATTTAGGGTTTGTAGCACTTCTTAAATCTTTGGTGTAGTGTTTTGTCTTTTTTAAAAAGTTCCCCACCATTAACTCTTTTTAGATTGCTTCAGCCTCATTTTCCCTCTCTTTTCCTTTTGGGACTTGAATATGTCATATGATTAGAACTTCTCACCATGCCCTACATATACCTTAAGCTATTTTCTATATACTTTATTTTTTTAGCTTGAGAGATAAGCATGGAGATGCTTCAAACTAGTTATTTTCCAATTATCTATACTTTAATTTCCTAACTCATTTCTGCTCTTAAGCTGTTTTGTTTAGGTCTTCATTTCATTACTTTTGTTTTCGGTTCTAGAATATCTATTTGAATTTTTGAAATTTTCAGTTTCTTGATGAATTTCTTCAACTTTTTGCTAAATGTATTGAACTGATCACAGTCATTTTGAAGTTTATATCTGATAAATCCAATATCTGGATATATTGTCTATATATTTTCTTGATTTTATGTTCATTGTGTCTTTTTTCCATGCCTGGTTATCTTTAATTGAAAGCTAGACATTGAGTAAGAAAATTCATCGAGATAATTTGAGACTCTGGATAATATTATCTTCCACAAGAGAGAATTTACATTTGCTTCTGACAGGCAGCTGGGGTGGAAGAATATTACTATACCTCTTAAATGTAGCTTGATGCAAATCTGGGCTTTTTAGAAGCTCATATCTGGTTTAGGTTCATGATTTTTTTCCTAGGGTGCAGCCTTTCAGAGATTCCAACTGAAAACCCGGAATGCTTTCCTGGCCTTCCTTTTTGGTGGGTCCTGAGCTCTGACTTTTGTCTCTCCAGCCATGTGAGACTCCCCCAGCTGGGCACACCTTATCAGCTTCCACTTTGGAAAATCCAGGTGTCTTGTGGTGCAAAAGTAGAGGCAAAGATCACTTACCTTTCTGGACATTTTTGCCTGGAAAAGTGGCTTCTCAAGTTCTTGCTGCCTGGTGGTTCAGTATTGTTTTCAAACTTATTTTTGTTAACTCCAGTTTTCCTGGTTTTCCAGAGCTAGAGGGTTCTAGTAAGGGGGTTGTGTGTGAAAACTGCCAAAAGTGAATTTTTTACAAAAATTGCACTTTAAAATACTATTTTCAAAATTATATAGAAAGAAGTATCTCTTTTTTTAAAGATGTACTTAAGCTGTTGCATTAGAAAAAAGATATTTTTTTCTGACAAGAAAAGTGAAGGTTTTGTGGAATCTGAAAACATAATACTATTTATTTGTGAGTTGATATTATTTGCCTAATATTAGGATAAACATATTATTTATCATCCAAAGCAATATACTTTTGAGAGTAAAAGGGCCATTAAGTTAACAGGATACACTAGAAAAAATAGGTATAAATGAATGTCACAGGATCCTTCGGGTGTCGCTTGGCCAGCCGAAACCTCTGTGGCTGGCAGCGCCTCTGCTTGGGTTTTGCTTGTACCTGCTGGGTTTGTTCCACCCGCTCAGCCCAGCAGGCTGTGATTGGCTCACGCTACTGACCCAGATCCCACACCTGTCAAGGGCAAGCCAAGAGCAGGGTGGCAAGGGGTATGTGCATGAGTGAGCTCAGGGTCTGGCTACTGCGCACAGCCAGGAACATTGGCTGCGGTGGGGTGGGCAGCTCCAGGCAGCAGCACGGGCACTGGCTCTGCGTGAGGCTGCGTCTGGACCAGGTGTACCGCAAGTGGCTTCTGCTGTGGGCACCAGGGAACATGGTGGCGCCTAAAACTTGGAGACACCAGGAACTGCAGAGACACCAGGAACTGAAGAGGTAGTTACATTGTGTCACAGCCCAGGCTCAGGGAGCCCCGAGGTCTGGGCCCCCAAAAGGGCGGGTCTCAACTCTTTTTTCCTTCTGGCTTCCTGCCTGCAATGTGGCAAGCACATTGGCGGGGGAGAGGGGCGAGCGGGCTTCTTTGGAGGGTTTCAGCCTATTTGTGTTACAGCTCTTTCAGTCCCACCACCCGCCCAGCTCCGGCTTGCAGCTTCTGGGCTGGCTCAGCCCCACCACCGCTTCCTGCCATGTGGGGCGGCTGCCTGGTGCCAGTGGAGGGTGGGAGGGCTAAAGTGTTACAGCAGCTCTGGCTCAGGGAACCCCAAGGTCTGGGCCCTCAGAAGGGCTGCTACTCTTCACTCCTGTAGTCCAGGGGCGTGTCACCACCCACAGCTCAGCAAGCTGGCCAGGAACATGTTACAGTTCCCTTTGCTCCTGCTGTTCAGTGAGTCCCAAGTTCTTGTCCCACATCCAGGAAGAATGAGGCTACATGGACAACTGGACGGTGAGCAAGGCAGAGAGGAGCTTTACTGAGTGACAGAATAGCTCTCAAGAGACCCAAAGTAGGTAGCTCCTTTCCACAAGCAGGTTGTCCCAGTGAGCATCTGAGTCTGGCTGAATCTGGGTTTTTTTATGGGCTTGTAATGAGGAAGTGCATGCTGATTGGTCCATGGGCAGACATGGGTGGACCTGGAAAAAGCACCAATGGTTGGCTGAAAGGCATCAATGATGTTCTCACTCCAGGTTGTAGACTCTACCCAGAATTGGCAATAAGGCCCCCAGGCTTCAGGCTGTTCCTGGCGTGAAGGTGGAACGACGTCCCATTCCTTCCTGCCTAGGAACCTGTCTGCCTCCTACCGCCATCAACATGCTGCTAGTGGTACCCAGGCTGTCCGTGCTGAGGGGCACCCACAGGCCTGTGACAAGCCACCCTCAGCCCTCCCCACCTCCCTGAGCTTGTTGGCCCCCAAAGTTTCAGAGGGGGCCAAGGTGGTGGAAGAACTGGCATGTCAGTGCCACCCCAAGCACGCACACATGCAGCTGGGTTGTGACAGCACCTGGGCTTGGCTACAACTTTGCTCCACACTGGAGCGGGCACCAGGAGCAGGGAGAGGCCGGGCAGTGGGAGCAGGCACCTTTGAGCCTGTGGGGGCAGGGATCTTCCCAGGCTCCTGAGAGCACAGAGATGCCCAGGTCCAGAGCTGCAGCTGGGTGACTGCAGTTCTGCCTGGGAGCATGGGCTCCTGACCAGCCAACTTGGTAGGATGCGTGGCTCCCGCTGGGATCACCTGTTGCCAGCCCCCACTGGCTCCCCAGAGCATGCAGCCCCAGTCACACCTCTCCTGCTGCAGCTGGCCTCCCCGCAGCAGCCACTCCAGATGGGCTGCCACTGCCATCACTATGATTATCCTGGAAAAATTGGAATGCATGATCACTCTACCTGTAGCTACAAATTTTAGGAATTATAACAAAACTTCACTTCAAGAAATAACAACAGTAAATTAAATTCACTTTAGGCCTACTTCTGTTAATTATTCACAAATAATTATTGAGGAAAAAACTAATGATTTCTCTTTCTCTTTACATGGAGTATGTATAGAAACGTATTTGGACAAAATCATTCTACATTGTCATTTGAAGATTTTATACAATGATAAAATAAACAATTTTAAAAGAAATTTGAAAAGTTTGTAAAATAAAATTGTTTAGAGTCTAGACGGGTGAAATGAGCAAAAACATGTTTCATAGGCTAAGGGAAAATTATAAGCAGGCACTGCAAAGATTCCAAAACTGAATATTTATCAGGCAGTAAGCTCTTAATGCTTGAATTGATTCCAGTCCTCTGGAATTACAAATTTACCCCTAGTGTCAGAGTATTTAGTAATAAAATTTCACATTATGTTGTTGTGTTGGAGGAAAAATATTACACTGTTTACTTACTTACTTACTTTATTTATTTATTTATTTATTTTTTTTTTTGAGATGGAGTCTCGCTCTATCGCCCAGGCTGGAGTGCATTGGCGCCATCTCAGCTCACTGCAACCTCCGCCTCCCAGGTTCAAGCGATTCTCCTGCCTCAGCCTCCCGAGTAGTTGGAACTATAGGCGTGTGCCACCATACCTGGCTAATTTTTGTAGCTTTAGTAGAGACGGGGTTTCACCATATTGGCCAGGCTGATCTTGAACTCCTAACCTCGTGATCCACCTGCCTCAGCCTCCCAAAGTGCTGGGATTACAGGCGTGAGCCACCACACCCAGCCATCTACTTTATTTTTAAAAAATGTTTCAAATAAATATGTCCTCAACAGTGTTAATGGAACGCTCTATATTAATCAGGTTCATGGGAAAGGGTTCTAGGTAAAGAAAGGTAGTAAACAACACACAATTTATATGTTGCAGATCTGTTATTTGTTCAACTCTGGCATGTGGCAAACAAGTCCGATAACAGAATTTGAGGAGTTGATTTTGTTTCTCGAATTGGGGCCTCATACCACCTGGATCAAAGTCACCTGTGGGTTTTATTTTAAAGATGAAGACATGCAGGCACATCTTGGATCCTTCTGCGACCTGCCCTCCAGCTGATTATTATTCCTACTGAAGTTTGAGCACTGCTGTGATACTAGTGATGATACTAGTGATGACACCAAGATTTGGAATGAGCTCAGTAAGGGTGTGCTGGAGCCACAGTCAAGAAAGATGTAGAATTTTGTCTGGGCAACAGTACTTAGACCATCATATAGTTCTCTTGTCTCTCTTCAACTCTCCTCTTGTTTTTTTGTTTGTTTTTGCTTTAGTTTTTTGTTTTGTTTTTTGAGACAGAGTCTCACTCTCTTGCCCAGATTGGAGTGCAGTAGTGGGATCTCGGCTCGCTACAACCTCTGATTCCCAGGCTGAAGTGATTCTCCTGCCTCAGCCTCTCTAGTAGCTGGGATTACAGGTGCGCACCATCACGCCCGGCTGATTGTTTTGTATTTTTGGTAGAGATGGGGTTTTGCCATGTTGGCCAGGCTGGTCTTGAACTCCTGATGTCAAATGATCCACTCGCCTCGGCCTCCCAAAGTGCTGGGATGAGAGGCATGAGCTACCGTGCCCAGCCTCCCCTTGGTTTTTATTCTTTTGGCCTCTTCCTTGAGTTTGTCCCATGACAGTTTCCTGCCAATTTGACCTGTTGACTTTCTGCTCCACTTTTACAATCTGCTGCTGCATCTGGAGGCCACCTGTTTGCAGTGAAATCCATCTCTGCCTCATTGCTTCAGGTTTCTGCAACAGGGTTTCTGGTCACCTTGGCCCCAGGTTCCTGGCCAGCTTCCACAGCAGGCAGTAACGCCACATAGAACAGAAATTTAAACACTGTCATTCACTATGTTTTACATAGTGATGCCCAGGTCCAGAGTTGCAGCGATTATACAACCTATTGGCTTATCATTCCAATAGCAAGCTAAAAAAGTACAATCTATGAAGTCAGTTAGGCTTGGCAAAAGTATAGCTTAACCCTGAGGTTATCTCTGTTATCTATTACAGAGAAAGTGAGCTAATTAATGCTCATAATGAGTGGTATTGTTTGAATGTGTTCTTAAGTGTTTTGTTGTTTTTTGTTTTGTTTTGTTTTGAGATGGAGTTTCGCTCTTGTTGCGCAGGCTGGAGTGCAATGGTGCAATCTCGGCTCACTGCAACATCCACCACCCAGGTTCAAGCAATCTCCTGCCTCAGCCTCCTGAGCCTTTTTTTTTTTTTTTTTTTTTTTTTGAGGCAGAGTGTTGCTCTGATGCCCACGCTGGAGTGCAGTGGCACGGTCTAGGCTCACTGCAGCCTCTGTCTCATGGATTCAAGCAATTCTCCTGCCTCAGCCTCCCAAGTAGCTGGGGACTACAGTCACCCAGCACCATGCCCAGCTAATTTTTTTTTTTTTAAATAGAGACAGGATTTCACCATATTGGACAGGATGGTCTCAAACAACCTGACCTCAAGTGATCTGTCTGCCTCAGCCTCCCAAAATGCTGAGATTACAGGCATGAGCCACCGCACTTGGTTGTGTCCCCTAAATTTTATGTGTTGGAAACGTAACCCCCAAATTCATATGTTGATGGAATTTGAAGATGGGAACTTTAAGCCTTAAAGGGAAATATTAGTATTAGATGAGGTCATCAGGGTGCGCTCCCACGAAGGGGACTTGTGGCTTTATAGGAAGAGGAAGAGAGTCCTGCACTGATATGCACGCTTGCCCTGTCTTGCCATGGGATGCCTCCCATGTGTCATGAGACAGCAGAAAGGCCCTCGCCAGATGCTGGTGCCATGCTCTTGGACATTCCAACCCCAGAATCATGAGCTAAAGAAACTTCTTTTCCTTCTAAGCTACCCAGTCTGTGGTATTCTGCTATAGCAACAGAAAATGGACCAGTACAGTCAGCACGCTGCATCATCAAGGAAAGATGTAATTGGGTTCATCGACCCTCACTTAATAAGGCAGTAAATTAGTAATTATTTTAGAAATACTACCATAAACAATTTAAAATATATATACAGCAAGCTTCAGTTACCTAAGGAGGGAGAGGGGGAACACTCGCTCAAAATTCTCACCACGTCATGATAATCAACGATAAATGAGGAATAACTGGAATAGCCACTGTGCTTTGTTTGAAGAAAGAAGTTGTAATGATCTGTTTTTACACCAGATGGCAGAGTGGGTTTTCATTTGACTTTTTTTTTTTTTTTTTTTTTTTTTAAGTCTCCAAAATACCTGCCTATTTTATATAACCAGCTTTTACTTGTTGGTTCCCATCAGGTCAATATAATTTGTTTAATACTTTTTCACACAAGGACATAACACAATGAAAGACTTACTTTACTCTAAGCCTTTTTGGGGGAAAGAGAATAGCAGACGGTCTAAAGAGTATAATTCAGCTAGATTATACCTACTTTGTCAAAGGAATGATGCTTTTAAATAATACCTGTGGTTGCCTTCAAACTAACACAAGTTTTCATACTGCTTTTATAATTATTATATACAATTATGCAACCTATTGGCTTATCATTCCAATAGTTTCTGAAACATCAACTATACTGCTTGCAAAAGCATTTTTTGAAATTTATGTCTACTACTAACAATCATAAGAAATGTATTTGTACTCTTCTTATTTTGTGTGTTATCTTGTTTTCATTTTAATTTTTTTCCCTACTAAACTTGAGGAGCAAAGCAAAAATACTAAGAGTTTCTTTTTCAATAACTAGTATAATAAACATTCAATATGCTAATTATCATAAGATAGACCTCTCTCATTCTCGCAACAAATAACTGTGCAGCAGATGCAAATGTCCATGTACCTTACGCTTCCATGCAAATTGCAGAAGTTAGCCCTAAATTTTAAAAGTGTAAGTATGGCTACACTTTCGAACCATGGAATGTCTTAGTTCATATGTCCTATGTTGCCCATTATACTATTTGTGAACTCACGTTAGCATTAATCTCAAATATAAACTGCTTGGAGCTTAGAGGTTAATGTTGCTCTCCTGGTCCCCCTGAGGTGCCCAGCTGTATCATGGCATAGATACCTGACACAGCTGTGGCACAAATGGATAGTGTAAGAGAATAGGGGATATGGGTTTGTTGCATTATAGATTCCAGAAATACTTAAATTTTTTTCATCACACATATTTAACTGTTCTGTTCTTACTTATCCCATATCCTAGACGAGACCATTTGAACCCAGAGGTCCATGCTTGGCACTCGGTCAGAACTAAATATATGTTAATGCCCTTCTGGTCTCTTCCTTTCCTAAAGACTAGATGATTCTATGACTAGAGCCCTTGAGAACACTCGAAGTCAGAGGATATAAAATAAGCATATAGTAATGTGTGTCTACATTACTAAAAAACAACTGAAAATCTAATCTCACCCAAACTGAAACCAATTTGGCTAAAACAAGTCAGAAATATCTTGAAGGGGCAGCACTCCCTGTTAGTTCTTCCAATGAAAGTTCTTGATTGTCAGTCAAGAAATAAAAATTTTAAGCTGGGTATGGTGATCATACCTGTAATCCCAGTGCTTTGGGAGGCTGAGGTTGGAGGACTGCTTGAGGCCAGACTGGGCAACATAGCAAGACCCCATCTCTTAAAAAAATTTATTTTTAAGTTAGCCAGGTGCGATGGTGCATGCCAGCTACTCAGATGTCTAGGCAGAGGGTCACTTCAGCCCAGAAATTTGAGGCCACGGTGAGCTATGATCATGCCACTGTACTCTAGCTGGGTGACAGAACAAGACTCTGTCCCCCCAGAAATTTTTATTTAAAGACAAACTGAAGTTTAGTAATAGCCTATGGTTTGAGTGTTTGATATCTTCCAGTAAGTGGTGGTGTGGGGTTTCGCATCCTTCTTTTGTGTGATATTTAAACCAATTTATTCTTTGTATTTAGTAAATGTTGAGTAGCTACTTTGTGCAGAAAGTCTTTTATAGATGTGAAAGAAAGGGAACCTACGGTATGTGAAGGGCAAAAGGCTAAATTGGACTTCCATTTGTGCTATTTTCATGTATAAATTTAATATTTACTGAGTATAATAATAATAGTCAATCTTTATTAGCCCTTACTTACTGTGAGCCAAGCATTATTCTAAGCACCTCATCTATATTAACTAATTTAATTTTTATAAAAACCTTAGGAAAAAAATGCTACTTTCAGCTGATTGTGCAAATCAGGATCCTGAGCACAGAGTGGAAGGGCCTGCCCAGAGGCACCCAGGCAGCAGGTGGCTGAGACAGTCCTGCCTGCATGGAGTTCAGGACTTACAGATTCCCAGGCTCGTAGAGATCCAATAAAGACTGGTTAGGAGCTCCTAGCATACATACAAACTGATTAATGATAGCGCCATGCAGTGAAGAATGAACACCATGCTAAGAGGGCTCAGATGAGGGAGCAAGTGCATCTCTCCAGGGGATGAGGCAGACCTTCCCCAGAGAGGTCACACTTACACAGGGCATTAGAGGAGAAGCGTGGTCCCTGGAAGATGCAGCAGCACAAGCGCACAGACACAAGTGTAGGCTGCCTGGGAGCTGGCAAGGGGGTCAAATAGCCTATGTGCATTGATGGGTGTTGGGGGCTGAGCTGGAGCTGCGGCCCCCGGGGTGTGAAGGGTCCCTCTCCTGACTGAGGCTAAGCGTTTGGCATTCATCTTGCAGAGCCAAGGATGAGTTTAGCAGGGAATTAACTCCACCCAACTTTGGTGTGGATGACGAAGTGCAGCGCTGTGGGAAACGAGCTAACGTGGAGGACATCTGGGTCTTTGGACTCCTGGGGAAGCAGATCAGGGAGGTCAGATGTAGGCCTGACTCTGTCCATCAGCTGAGTGGCCTTCGTGGGAGATGACTTCCTCGGTTCTGACCTGGGGATTAACAAACCAAACTCCCAAGTTTGTTGGGAGGATTGGATGAGAACAGTGCTTGCTCAGCACCTCTTATAAAGGAAACATTAATCAACACGGAGCTGCTCCAGCCATGGACCTTTCCCAGCCCTGCCTCACCCCGCCTGCAGGCCATGGTGCTCAGGCAGTGATAATACCAAGACGGACATCACTGAACACTTAGACAGGCTGAGCCCTTGGCCAGCCAGTACCCCGAGAAGCAGGTCCAATGCAGATGTAACCATGTTTTCCGTGAGGATTATGGTCCAGGGAGGCCAGGCCACCTCACCAGGTCACACAGGTGTCATCAGCGGGCTGGGGTTCAAATCCAGTTCTGTTTGGCTGATTCTAAATCCACACTGGCCCTCTCCATGCAAGCACATATCATGCCTCTTGAGAGCCCATCAGTGCAGAAGGGATTCTGACTCTCTTTTCCCTCATGCGCCTGCTTGGGACACATGGGCATGGCAGGACAAGAGGGCCCATCAAGAGCCGAAACTGCAGCCTCTGGGTGCACTCTTGTTGGTAAGTGTGCTGGGCATGCTGCCTGTGGAGCCGTGGCCTCCAAGCCCGTGGACGTCACCAGCTGGAAGCAGCTACAGCAAGGCCCCTGGGACGGCCTCAAACCCACAGGCATTCTGCAGAGGGCAAGGGGTCAGTTATAGAAGGCAGCATGGCAAGGGCTGAAAGCCTGGCTGGGAGCCCCAGGCACTGGTCCCACATGCTTCTGGTCCTCAGGTCAGCCAAGTCCCTGGGTGCCTGCCAGAGTTCTGTAGCAGAAATACCAGGGAGCTGGGGCCTGTGCCCTCAAAGGCAGCATTAAGTTATCAGAGAAAAATATACATACATACATAATACACATATATACACATACATATACATATACATATACACACACACATAAATAGATGTTAATAATGCAAAATTGCATCTTAGTCCTCAAAAACAGAAAAGGCCTCTATTTGAAATTGCCCAGCTGAAACCCCATCTCTACTAAAAATACAAAAAAAATTAACCGGGCGTGGTGGCGGGTGCCTGTAGTCCCAGCTACTTAGGAGGCTGAGGCAGGAGAATGGCATGAACCTGGGAGGCGCTTGCAGTGAGCCGAGATGGCGCCACTGCACTCCAGCCTAAGGGACAGAGCGAGACTCCGTCTCAAAAAAAACAAAGAAAATGCCCAGCTATGTTACTATCTAGAAGTCAAAGTTAACAAACCAAAAGGAAGTTGAACCTGGCAGAAGAGAATAGCTGTGTGTTTGTTTCCTGGAGAAACAGAAGCAAGTTTATGGCCCATGGCCAGGGCAGGATCCAACAATCCCAGGGACTACTTATACGGTCCCTTTTTTTCACAGATAGCCCAGCGGATATTCCTCATTTAAAATGTAAGTTTCTTCACAGTTTTGTTCTCCCCGATTTCTATTTGGTATGCCACCTGTAGGGCCATTGATCCAGGCCCACGTTTGCCCCGGATTCCCCATAGGCACTTCTCAACCTTTTGCAGTCTCAGGCGGGCACAACCCCCAGCAGGAACTCTTTGCTCCCTGTCTTGCCCCATCCAAATGTATCCACCTCTTCCCTTTCTATCAGGGCCCTGTGTTTTGCTAGTTCGCAAATCTTAGCTTAGCCTTGGAAAATCAGTAGGAGTTTTTTCAGGTGGGAAACAATTTTATAAGGGTGTGTGCACACATTTGCATGCACCTGAGGAATGCAATAAATAAATAGTTAACGTTTAATGTGCAATAAGATTTGTAATAAATGACCCCAAAAATCCGTGGCTGTAACAGCAAGCATTTCTGTCTAGCTCCTGGTCCACGGGCTGGCTGGGCATTACTGGGCTCAACCCAACTTGGCTTCAGGCTGTGGACTGTCTTCAGCTGGGCTCCTCCTGGTTCCAAGTTTGGAGGTCAGCAGTTACTCAAAGCATGTTCTCCTCATGATAGATGGAGAAGTGCAAGAGAAGTGAGCAGAAACCTGCATGCCTCTTAGGTGCTTGGTCCTGAACCAGCACTGTCCCTTCTGTCGCCATCTCCTTGGCCAGCACAAGTGGTATGGCCAGTTTCAACATCAGTGGGTCAGGAGCGCGAGCCACTTCCTCCACAGTGACCATGGCAAGGAAGGAGAGGAAGGCCTGTGGACAAACAACGCCATGCCCTGCCACAGGGCAGCACGTGCAACGATACAGAGGTATGAAGAAACTCGGCCGGCGTCAGAGGCATTTTTGGCAGCAGGGAGATAGGGAGCAAGGCTCGCAGATGGTGAGTTTGGAGAAAGAGGTTAGGACTGGCTAGTGGAGGGCTGGGCTTCCTAGGAGCGCAGATGGTGAGTTTGGAGAAAGAGGTTAGGACTGGCTAGTGGAGGGCTGGGCTTCCTTGCCAAGGAGCGTGGCTCTCATCCTGTAGGCAGTGGAATGACATTCAGGATAAGGGCTCATTTGGTCTGCAGCTCCCTGCTCCCGCCCTGCTGCTGTTCCTGCTCTGGGGCACACAGGAGCATGCAGTGGCTGAATGGAAACTGACGCCTGCTGCCAGGGACAGAGAAGAGTTTGGGGACAGGTCTGGGCTTGTTGCCCATGTCATCCTGGGTACGCATGTGTCAACACATACACTTAGCTTTGAGTGCCCGGGCCTGCAAAGTACAATTGAGTGCCTGAAAGCATTTGGCTGACCTCAGGGAAAACGTCTTTAAGCATATGAGTCCTGCCACAAAAATAAATGGTCATTTAGAAAGGAATGGAGGAAAGAAGCTGAAATACTTAGGTGTGAATCAGTCGCCACTAATTGCTAGTATTCCCTTCACTTCAGCTACCTTAAACATAAATGTAAGTAGCTTGTATTTATATAATGATTTAAAGATTGTTACATGTATTACTTCATACACAAATGCAGCTCCTGCCACTGGGATGTTATTTCAATAGATAGAAAGTGTTGCTATGAACTCACCCCTGAATGCCTCTTTTAGAACCCGATGAAACTCAGTATTTACTCTTCATGCACTTAAAAAATGAGTGACCTTCAACGCTCATTGGGAGGACCTTCAGCGGCTTCATCAGTAAATCCAGATAAAGGAAAATGGAGAGAGGAAGAAAGGAGTGGCGGGAGATACACTAGTGCTGAAGAAACGCAAAAAGCATAGGGAGGTGCTTATCCCAACTAAAAACAATCCACGGAAACAAGACATCTTGAAGCGAGATTTGTTTGTATATTTCATATCTGACAACAGGCAGAGCCCCCGGAGCAGGTGCAATGAACGCGGATGGGACAGTTTGATTCTGAATCTACTAGTGGGAGGGGTCCCAAAGCAGCTTCATTCTGAGGCCAGACATAGGCTGGAAGCCAACTTTGTAAAAACAAATAAAAATCAACTGGATTTTATGGACATTTCAAGCTTTGTGCACTATTTGAGAAGTCTGATCAACCCAGAGGGCGGTGGTAGGCACAGAGGATTGACTTATAAAGAGCTAATTTGGAAGATGAATCCGTCATCTCAGGGAGGTCAACTTGGAGAAGCTCTGATATGCTCCTCACCAGTTATAAATGTAAGATATGGGTTGCTGGGGTTATCTGAACAATGATGGCTTAATGAAATTCTTTAGGGCAAATATGCCCTAAAGCAGGCCAATGACTAAGTTTCCTTCCATTACCAGCAAAGTGGAAAGTATGCTCCAGGCTCTTTATGTGCAGCAGAGTCTGGGCTTTACACAACTAACATGCTAAATTAGCTTTTTATAAGGCCCAAAGGAATAGATATTGATCTTTATGGGACTGATTTTCACAAAGGCTATGTGCCATAAGAAATTAATTTATGCATTCACATTTGATAAATTAGATGTTTGTAAAAGGTAAAGGAAGAGGGAAAGTTGCAAAGGTTTTCATTTCACTGAGGCTCAATCTCGACAGATCAACATTTTCTACCTGTTAGACCAAACTTTGCATGCCATAGTTATATATACTAAACAATAAGAGACAACAATTCAATAGAAGGTGACTGAGTCTCACCAGCCATGGCTTCAGAGGAGAAAAGATGACCACAGTGGTTTTCTGGAATATGTCAAAGGAACACGGTCTTGTTTTCCCCACAGGGAAAAGTCTCTTAGGTAAGGTATTGAAAGTACAGGTGCTCCTTGAATTACAAGGGAGATACGTTCTGATAAATCAATCATCAATTGAAAATATTATAATTTGAAAATGCATGTAATACACCTAACCTACTGAACATCACAGCTTAGTGTAGCCTACCTTAATGGTGCTCAGAACACATACATTAGCCTATTCCTTTAGAGAGGAATAGAGGAAAGAAGATGTTAGCCTATAGTTGGGCAAAATCATCTAACAAAAAGCTTCCTTTGTAATAAAGTGTTGAAAATCTCATGCAATTTATTGAATACTGTACTAAAAGTGAAAACCAAAATAGTTATATGGCTACCTTAATTGAGTCAAAATACTGTCAGTCAAACGCTTGTAAGTCAGGCACCATCTGTATGCGCATCCTAGAAAGTACTTCGTATAAAGTGCTCCAGGATCTGGGTTGTATGTAAAGGAGGGAGATGAATGTGTGCCACAGAATCAAGATAAAGAATGAATGTGTCAGGAAGCAAGAATTTAAAGACAGCAGAAAATAGCAGATAACTCAGCCAGGCTGGCATGGCCAGAAGGGAATTGATGAGGGTTGGTCTCTGTGACCATTTGTTTCTTCCCTTTCATTTCCTTTTCCCCTTCCCCTTCACCCTCTTGTTCTGTTGCTCTCCTTCTCAGTATTTTGCTTTTTTCTTGTATCAAATATGTTCTAATGGTATAAGGAAATTGTTTATAGTGCTACTATGCTGATATAAAATACCTTACGGCAATATTACTAAAATATAATAAACAAGTAATTGTGTTTTGCTTTTCATACCTACACTATAAAGCTGGGAAATTTTCCTCCTTACCTCAAAAATCGCCCAAGGACTCCTGAAATGTCTACCACATCCTACAGTATATGGAAAAGCTCTTAAATGCAAATATGTGAGAAATAACATCGTATCATTAACCTTTCCAGACACATTTCCTTAATCATTGAATAAGATAGTCCCACACATGAGCTCCATGGCTTCCCCCAGCACTGTGGTTAATCCTGGGGCTCTGACTGTAGCTCACAGGCGCTCACGGGGCTTCACTCCAGGAGGGCTGGGTTGGCCAGGGATGGACAATGGTGACTTTTTTGATCAAGGAGAAATATTGGAACCCAGGGCACTAAAAAGGGGAGGTAGTGCTTCTAACAGGAAAACAGGGAATGTATAGTGATATGAAGGAGACTAACTACATTTCCATTTCACCATTTCAAAATTCGGGAATTAAAGATGATTGAGTAAAAAGATGCTTTAAAAATAATGGTATGGTGAATTAAAATCTCAACGGTGAATTTGAAACCAAAATAATGCAGATTTGGATAAAGAAATTGTGGAACATATACACCATGGAATGCTACACAGCCATAAAAAAAAAAAATACAATGAGACCATGTCCTTTGTAGCAACATGGATGGAGCTGGAGGCCGTTATCCTCAGCAAATTAACACAGGAACAGAAAACCAAATACTGCATGTTCTCTTTTGTAGGTGGGAGCTAAATACTGAGTAACATGGACACAAAGAAGGGAACAATAGACACGAGGAACTACTTGAGGGTGGAGGGCAGGAAGAGGGTGAGGATAAAAAAATTACCTATCAGGTACTATGCTTATTACTTGAGTGACTAAACAATCTGTGCAACAAACCCCTGAGACACACAATTTACTCATACAGCAAACCTGCACATGTACCCCCTGAACCTAAAATAAAACTTACAAAGAAAAGGAAAATAATGCAGAAAAGATGAAATGAAGAAACAGGGAGACACAGATCAGGAATGTTTCAAAGTAAGTCTTCAAGTATTAACTGAGTTGGTTTAATATTTAAATATTAAATATTCTTTATTTTTAGACAAGCTAACTGAAATCATTTGTGACCAATGGTCCTGCATTAAAGAAAATATTAAATGTCTTTTACAGGTAGAAATTAAAGTATCCCAGTGGAGGCTTGAAAATGCAGGGAATAAAGTACTCTAAAATCATTGTACTGTCTGGGCAGTGAGAGTGTTAATATGAGAATTGATAAGTCAAGTAACCACCAAATTAAGCACAAACTAGTATAGGATAAACAAGTCTAATGTACAACGTAAGGACTAGAGTTAACAAAATTGTGTTAGGGAGTTTTGTTAAATAAGTAGATTTTAGCTGCTCTTGTCACAAAATAAGTAGCTATATGAGACGATAGATATGTTAATCTACTTTACTATCTATATGTATCCTGTAACATCACATTGTAAACCTCCAATACACACCATAAAATGTTTTAAAAAGAAGTACTACAGTATTCAAATACATAGAAGGTGAGAAAAGAATAAAGAATAACCAATCCAAAAGAAGACAAGAAAGAAAAGGGAGTACATAAAAGACATGCAAACAGAAAGCGTTTCAGAAGATGTAGATTAAACAAAACCTCCTCCATTATCTACTGTCCTTGAGAGAAGTCCTGTCCATGTTTTGCCTCCAGACAGAGCCTCTGTAGTACCGTGGAGCACTTCAGCCAAATGTCTTCGTTTACAATCGGCCTTCTCTGCACAGTTCCTGAGGATGATTTTATCACGAATTGTCTGACTTTCCAAAGGTTCCCATAATTTCTTTTTTAAAAATAAAGTTTAAGTAGATGTGTAGGCTTTCTAAACTTCAATCTATGAAAACTGAGTGTATAGGTGGTCTCTGAATTCTAGTAGCACATTTACAACTGACTGATCATCCCTGTCCACTCCGTGTCCCAACCCATCCCACTGCCATGAACCTTTGTGTGGTAGAGGAAGGGAATACAATTTTAGGACTCTAGTATTTGTGGGTTCACACATGAGAGTCGGAAACATGGTGTGAGATGCCTTCAGTTCACCTTGAGGACAGACTTTTAAAGGCAAATCTGCCTGTAACAGAATCCCTGTCAATCTCCTCTTTGTGCTTCAACCCCTTCCTTTGATGCACAAACGGATTTGGATTGAGGGAAAGGTCAGTCTCCCAGCTTCCCTGGGGCAATGAGCTATGATGGAGCAAGGACATACCAATGGGAATAGCACACGGCGGAGAAAATTAACCCCTCTCATGGGTGTTACTATATTTTCTATTCTGGGAGGCTGGAAGGAATATTTTGAAAAACCATTAAAAGTGATGAGTTAAGAGGTTAGAAAATTTATCCCAAAAGGGCATGCTCAAGAAACAGCAAATGACCTTTACTACTATCTCAAGTGGGTTGGGCCAAGTGATCTCAAGGGTTCGTTTTTGTTTGGAAACAGAACTGACTCATCCAGAGCAACATAGAAGAGGCCAGGGACCTTTCCCTTCCCTCCTCTGATCCCATCCTAAAGAAAACATATCCTCTCTGTTAGACAGATGTTCCACTAATATTTAAAGAATATTGGTTCAAAGTGTTAAAAAGGAAGAATCTTCAGCAAGTTTAAATTTAACAGAGTTTATTTGGGAATTTAAAAAGATTCTTAAACAGGGCAGCCCTCAGAAACAGAGCAGGTTCAAAGAACTCCTGCCTACCACAGGATCAGGCAGCATTAATGGACAGGAAACAGAAGCGGGGCAAGAATAACTTAATTGGTTACAGCTGGGTGCTTTATTTGACTCAGCTGGCTGTCTACCATTGACTAAAGTGCAGCTGCTGTAACCAACTCAAACTCAGCTATTTGCTACCTGAATGTACTTCTAAGTTAATTAGTTTCATTGAGCATGAGTGATTATATATTGGTTTGGTCTGTTGGACCCAGTATGGCACCCAGTCCAAATCAATAAACTCCTGCAAATTTCATTTAACAGAGGGAATTACTGGTCTGCCATCTCTTGACCAGGATTTATATATCTAGGTATATCCACCCAAACACTGCATTAAACTCCAATTCAGTTAACCTGGTTAAGATCTTCTTTCTTCCCTCCCTTCCTTCCTTCCTTCCTCCTCCCTCCCTCCCTCCCTCCCTCCCTCCCTCCCTCCCTTCCCCCTTCCTCCCTTCCTCCCTTCCTCCCTTCCTCCCTTCCTCCCTTTCTCCCTTTCTCCCTTTCTCTTTCTCCCTTTCTCTCTTTCTCTCTTTCTCTCTTTCTCTCTTTCTCTCTTTCTTTCTTTCTTTTTTTTTTTTTGGCGGAGTTTTACCCTTGTTGCTCAGGCTGGAGTGCAGTGGTGCGATCTCGGCTTACTGCAGCCTCCGCCTCCCAGGTTCAAGTGATTCTCCTGCTTCAGCCTCCTGAGTAGCTGGGATTACAGGCACCTGCCGCCACACCTGGCTAATTTTTTTGTATTTTAGTAGGGGCGGGGGTTTCTCCATGTTGGTCAGGCTGGTCTCAAACTCCCAACCTCAGGTGATCCGCCCGCCTCAGCCTCCCAAAATGCTGGGATTACAGGCGTGAAACACCAAGCCCGGCCCTGGTTAAGATCTTCTTATAAAAATGTAAGTACTTTCAAGAAGGTCAAGGCTATCACCATTTGTGGCAAAATGAATTAAGTGACTGAGTTTACTTTTCTCTATGGTCCAGCTGGATGTAAGTATAAGGCAGAAGAGAGAACTAAGAGAGAACTAGGTGAAAGACATAGGTTGGATAAGATGTGCGTGTTCTCTAGAAGCAGGGTCTGAGCTGGGGGTGCTAAGCTCTCCAATAAAATCTATTAGGAGTTGTGAGAAGCAGGAAAGGATAGGAGAAGGTGCTTGGCAAGGGCTTGGGTTTGGCTGACATTTACCCTCAGCCTGATCCCATGGGGAGGCTCGGAGCATGAATGGCATCACAGAGTTGTCATCCCTTCCCTCGAGGAGCCCAGATTTCTCCACTCAGTACCGTCCAGTCACTGGCTGAGGGGCTCCCCCAGGGAAAGGCAAAATCTCCCAAGAGTTTCATGATTAGGAGCTCCCCCCACCAACCCCAGGGCAGTTATCAGGAGGAGGGGCAGGTGTGAGCCTTATGAAGCAAGTGCTGATAGCAGCTGGGGGTGGTATCCTCGCCAGTAAGAGGGATCTGGTCAGGGCATTCCACAGACCCTACTTCAGCTGCCAAGTATGTACCCCAACAGACCCTGCTTCCAAAAGTCATTGAGAGTCAGTCTCGCACAAAAGGGGAGAAACAAAAATTACTTCCCCTCACTCCTGTCTCCACCCTTCTTTTGCCAAGATCCGGTATGCCAAGTAGCCCTGTCATTCAGCAATGTTGAAGTCAGTGTAGGATTTTGTGGACTACAATAACTTCTCTGGGTGTAGAATTTCTTAGGGGAAGTTGTCATAATTTACTGACACAGCTGGACCAAAATGTTGAAGCTGGATTATTCTTGGAAAATCTAGAACATGTGGTCATCCTATGTGGAGTTTGCTAGCAGTCAAATAAAATTACAAAAGTATGAATCTAACATACATGTAGTGCCGTAGAATTGTTACTCTGCTACGTGAAATAATGACATTAGAGCTAAAGGTTTATATGAACAAAATCAACATTACTTCTGTGAAACTAAACCAAAGTTTTCGGATTTGTTTTCTCACTATGCTCTCCAGTATCTATAGCATCAATATTAAGACATTTCTTTAATGTTTCAAACCATCTCAACATCATTGCCACCCACTGTCACATGGGAAAGCACAAATAATCTGGGTTTGCTTTTCTTCTACTCATGCATCACTCTGGTTTCCGCCCCCGCCCCCCACCCAGGGTCACACTCCACAGCATTCCTACTAGATTAGGGTCATTGCTGAACTGGCATGACAGTTTTAGCCGCTAGCCTAGGTACTGAGATGATGATAAAAATGTGCACGTATAACTTGTAGAAGAAGCAAAGCACTCCTTTTTTATTGGGTTCTTCAAAATCTTTCCTTTTGCAAGTTTATGAGAAAGTGAAAACATCATGGAAGTCCTATTTCTTTTAGAAGACGAGGAGTGAAGTATAAACTAAAAATAAAATGCTGAGTTTGAGACCAGCCTAGCCAACGTGGTGAAACCCCGTCTCTACTAAAAATACAAAAATTACCCAGGGTCAGTGGCTCATGCCTGCAATCCCAGCTACTCAGGAGGCCAAGGCAGGAGAATTGCTTGAAACTGGGAGGCAGAGGTTGCAGTGAGCCAAGATTATGCTATGCACTCCAGCTTGGGCAACAGAGCAAAATTCCATCTGAAAAAAAAAAAGTAAAAATAAAATTATATGCCCTTCAACCACTGATTGGACCCCCTCTTGGCCAAAGGGACCCCAGAGAAACCTGAAAAACTGAGTTTCCAGTCATGACGTGGGCAGGATATACTTTCTTATACCCTTTCCCTTTTTTGGTTTAAACATAACTGACCAACATTCACGTTAAAATAGAGATCGTAAGACCGACAAAACAGATTCTTTGTGGCAATAAGACACTGAATTATAAGCAGGACCTAGGGCCATGCCAGGCAAGGGTTAAGTCACACTCGCTGCACTTAAAGAATAAACTAGGTTCAGTTTGCCCCAAGGTTTCTTTTTCTCTAGCAGCCAAACAAGTACTGGCCTCTAGATAAGCAAGATTACAACAACTACAACTCACCCAGTTCACAGACACTGAGTAACTTACTCCCTGTTCCACCAGCCTTGACTACAGCTCTGATTCCATAAGAGACTGATTTCAGTAACTTTCTCCTGTTAAGAGACCACCCACTATGGACCGGTTCTGGCCATTTTACGGAGGCTGCTCACCTCAGTGATTTTGTGTCTCTGCTTCAACCTCTGACCTATAGGGCCTAATTATAACACACTTAAATGTTAAGTCTCCACCCCAAGGTGAACACAGGTTGTTTGTAACCTGCATGTTTGTTCAACATGCAAGTGTCAGGACCCCCTTCATTAATACTCATGGCTCTTCCTATAATCTGTTGAATATGTATGTTTAGCCAATCCTTTCAGCATAAAGTTCCACTTTAGCCCTTCGTCCTGGGAAGCACTGTCTCTGGGTTTCAACCAGAGGCTACATTTTTCAGCCTGTCAGGATGGCCACCTTGCAGGCTATAATGCTTTACAAAAAATAAAGTCTCCTTTCGAAATTAAAAAAATTGTGATTTTTAAAAAAACGTTTATTTTAGGTTCAGGGGTACGTGTGCAGGTTTGTTATATAGATAAACTCAAGTCACAGGGGTTTGTTGTACATATTAGTCTCCCAGGTATTAAGCCTAGTACCCATTAGTGATTTTTCCTGATCCTCTCCCTCCTCCCATCCTCCACCCTCTGGTAGGCCCCAGTGTGTATTGTTCCCCTCTATGTGTCCATGTGTTCTCATTTAGCTCCCTCTAATAAGTGAGAACATGTGGTATTTGGTTTTCTGTTCTGGCGTTAGTTTGCTAAGGATAATGGCCTCCAGATCCATCCATGTTCCTGCAAAGGACATGATCTCATTCTTTTCTTTCTTTCTTTCTTTTTTTTGAGACAGGGTTTCACTCTGTCAGCCAGGCTGGGGAGCAGTGGTGCAATCTCAGCTCACTGCAGTCTCCACCTCCAGGGTTTAAGCTATTCCCATGCCTCAGCCTCCCGGGTAGCTGGGATTACAGGCACCCGCCACCACGCCCAGCTACTTTTTGTATTTTTATTAGAGACAGAGTTTCACCATGTTGGCCAGGCTGGTCTCGAACTCCTGACCTCAAGTGATTTGCCCACCTTGTCCTCCCAAAGTGCTGGGATTACAGGCTTGAGCCACCATGCCCAGCTATGATCTCATTCTTTTTTGTGGCTTCACAGTATTCCATGTTGTATATATGACACATTTTCTTTATTTAAGTTGGCAGAAGTTTGTTGGTTTTTATTTAATATCAGAATTGTTTCAAAGGCATCCCTTAAAGACCAAATGGCAAAATGAACCCAGCAACAAAACAGCCTCTCTCAGAATAGATCTCATTGCAATGCATTGGTCAGAGATTCGTTTGGATTGTTTGTTTTTGTTGTTGTTAGTAGAGGCGCAAGGTTGCCCTCATCTAAATTTTACACTTGCTCAGTGCCTCTGCTCTAGGGTGGCTTCAGTCACCACCCAATGAAAATTACTTGGAATCTGATTGGAACGTCTTTTAGACAAAGTATCTATGTGGCTGCTTTCTCCTCGTTGCCTATCTCTACACCCCTGAGTACCAGTGCTTTTCTCAGGAGACACACTGACCTGCTCATGCAAAATTGAAGTTGAAATTTGAACAGGAAGAGGAAAATGCTTAAAGAAAATTCTAAAATGTTATCCTATGGAGAGTAGAGGAGGTATATGTTGCATTAGAGAAAGGTGAGGTCATTCTCAGTAGCAAAGTTTGGAGAAGTAGGCATAATTCTTAGGACTTTGTGTGTGCATGCACCAGTACTCACAATGGCATTAATACATGGAGACCTCAACTTTTTTGCTTGAAATAAATGCAGTGTCAAAGACACCATCACAACATCTAAACTTGTAAGGTTAATTAAGAGGAAGATGGAGGCATTGAGGGAGGCCAGTGTAACCTCACAAGAAAATCTCTGATTAGATTATATTTAAAATATAAAGTAAACAAGGACAAATAAAAAATTAGCATATACCTGTAACAGTAAATAGGCTGAAGTCCGGTATGAAATGATCTTGAAAAAAATATGGAGTGGCATAAAATATTGTTTGACGTTGTTCTAAGATATGTGCTCTGATTTCTTATTTAACTTCTCTGTGCCTCAGTGTCCCCTTCTGAAAAATAGTGATATAAACAATACCTCTCTCAGAAGAATGACAGAAAGATTAAATAAATAATATTTGTGAAACTCCAAGAAAAAAAATGCCTGACACATGATAAATATTCAGTGTTTTTCCTAGCTGTGATTGGCACACTGTTAGTAATGGACATTCAACTTGTTGCTGGTCTACTATTATTCATTGATCTTCCATAATAGATTACTGTATTCATTGACTGGAAGGTTGTCATAGATAAATCCTAAAGTTCTTCTCCAATTTTTAAGATTCTATAAATTGTTACACAGCATCTATCTGTAAATTCTCTCTCTCATGCTAGATTACTTACTCCTTAAGGGCAAAGGATTTGTATTGTTTGTTTTATTTCCTCAAAAATGTTCAGCACAAAGCTGGATACAAGGCAGATATTCATCAAATAGTTATCAGACAGTTTATTAATTACTGAAGTCCTTGTGTAAGACCAGGGTTTGAGAAGGCTGAGTAGAGGCATATGGCCATCAAAATCATTTATTCAAAATAAATTATATAATCTCCATTGACCCAGTTAACAAAATTGAGGCTCACACAGGTGAGGTAATTTGTCCAAATGCTCACAGCTGATGTGAAATTAAGCTGAAATCAGATCTCAGGCCCATTGGATAACATACCATGTTTTGACTAGTTTATAGTATATCAATTTACAATGTAGTAAAACCATGCAAATTAAGACCAAGGATTATATTCTTTGGTCTTAAATTTAAAAAAAAATCAGTCTTAGATCACTTTGTTTTTTTATATCAACAAAAATAAAACTGATGTCTGAGAGTTCTAGTGTCTTATTTCAGGCTCTAATGCTCATAGGGACATGGTAGATTTTCCTGCAGATCCCAGACAGAGCTTTTCACTGCCTGAACTTGAGCTTGTTGATTCTGTTGCTAAGGTCAATAGGTACTAAGGGATTCCACCTGTGACACTGCAACATAGCAAAGCTATGCTTTGCTTCTCGACAGAGATTCTGAACAGGCCAAAATATATGAGCCAAGATCAGAAAGGACCTCATTAAGGGCAATGCTGACATGTGTAACATCAGCAAAGAACTCAGGGCAATGAAGTAAGTTTGTACATTGTGTGATGCTAATCGTAAGCAAAAAGAGAATTTCAAAGAAGGCAGAAACCACTCTGGCCTTCACAGTCCATGCCTCACAATTTGCCAGTTCTTTTTACTAAATATTTTTGTTTTGAAAAAGATTTAATTTTCATAAAATATATATTATGTGATGTAAACATATAATAGGTTTATTGTTAAAGGGACTATTTTTAATATCTCAGTTTAAATTTCAAGTATATTAAATATCAGTACTGTAAGCTATTTGCGTCCTCAATAATTTTTAAAACCATCAAGGGGTCTTAAAACCAAAAGGTTTGAAAACTCTTGGCCTAGTAGCTATGCTTTGCTTCTTGACAGGACTGAATTCTCTAATGACTGTCTATGCGCAAAGGCCACCAATGCCCTGGTTTTGTCTTCTCTGGAAAACAGTGTCTCATGCTGGTGGTACACCCAAATTTGCTCTGTTGTATGTATGACAATGATATCAATGGATGACCACAATGGGAGGGGCAGTGTCTAGAGCTGCCATCATCTGGGGCTGACACTGACAAGCCTTGCTGGTGCCACCATGGTACCAGAGGCTTCTAGAGACAGAAGACTTCAGAGAGTGAAGATCTCACACAGACTTATTTAGGATGGCATGTGATGGATCCCTGTAATATGGAACAATAGCTTCCTCTCTTCAAGGTAGATTTGAATCCTGCTTCTGCTGTCTACTATGAAAACTTGTACAAGTTGCCTGACATCTCTGAGCCTCAACAATGAAGAAGTTAATACCAATTTTCTTTTTTGAGGTACATGTTTTTAATTTCCTTTTCTTGCCTTATTGCACTGGTAAAAACTTCCAGCACTATGTTGAATAGCAGCAGTGAAATAGGACATTCTTGCCTTGCTCCTGATCTCAGGGAGAAAACAATGTCTTTCTCTAGTAAGAACAATGTCTACGTCTCATTTTGGTATCAGGGTAGGACTAGCTTCATCAAATAAATAGAAATGTGTTTCCACCTCTTTTATTTTCTAGAAGAGATAGTACAGAATTCTTTAAAACAAATGTGGTGTAATTCTCCAGTGAAATGATTTGGGCCTGGAGATTTTGGGTAGTGAGGGGTGAGGGTGTTAAATCTGAAAGATTATTTTCTTTTTCTTTTTTTCTTTTTTTGAGACAGAGTCTCACTCTATTGCCCAGGCTGGAGTGCAGTGGTGCGATCTTGGCTCACTACAACCTCCGCCTCCCAGGTTCAAGTGATTCTCCTGCCTTAGCCTCCCAAGTAGCTGGGATTACAGGTGGCTGTCATCACAATCAGCTAATTTTCGTATTTTTGGTCAAGATGAGGTTTCACCGTGTTGGCCAGGCTGGTCTCAAACACCTGACCTCAAGTGATCCACCTGCCTCAGCCTCCCAAAGTGCTGGGATTACAGGCGTGAGTCACAGTGTCTGGCCAAAAGTCTATTTTCTTAGTAGTTGTACAGCTATTCATATTATCTATTTCATACTGGGTTAGAGTAGTTTGTGTGTCTTGAGAAATTGATCAATTTCTTCTAAATTGTTAAATTTGTATGTAGAGTTGTTTGTAGTATTCCCTTATCCTTGCGGTGTCTGTAGGGTCTGTAAAGATATCCCCCGTTTTATCTCTCATCTTGATATTTAATGTCTTCCCTCTCCTTTTCTTTGTCAGTCTTGCTAGAGGTTCATCCATTTCATTGATCTTTTCAAAGAACCAGATATTTGTGTCATTGATTTTTCTCTGTGGTTTCTGTTTGCAACTTCATTTATTTCTGCTCTTATCTTCTTAAATTTCCTTCCTTCTATTGCTTTAGGTTTATTTGGCTCTTCTTTTTTTATTTGTTGAAATGAGAACTTAGATGACTGATTTGATACTTTTCCTCTTCTCTAATGTATGCATTTAATGCTATAAAATTTCATCTTAGCATGGACTTAGCTGTGTCCCACAAATTTTGATATGATATATTTTTTTTGTATTCAGTTCAATGCATTTTTTATTTCCCTGAAGACTTACTCTTTGACCTATAAATTATTTAGGAGTGTAATGTTTCTTTTCCAAGTTTTTGAAGATTTTCCTGTTAACTTTATATAAGTGGTTTCTAGTTTGATTCCACTGTGGTCAGAGAACATACTCTGTATTATTTCAATTATTTTATTTTATTTTATTTTATTTTATTTTTTGAGACAGACTCTCACTCTGTTGCCCAGGCTGGAGTATAGTGGCACAATCTCAGCTCACTGTAGCCTCTGCCTCCTAGGTTCAGGTGATTTTCAGCCTCCTTGGTAGCTGGGATTACAGGCATGTGCCACCACACCCAGCTAATTTTTTTGTATTTTTAGTAAAGATAGGGTTTCCCTATGTTGGCCACGCTGGTCTTGAACTCCTGGCCTCAAGTGATCCACCCACCTCAGTCACCCAAAATGCTGGGATTATAGGCATGGGCCACTACACCCAACCTGGTTTCAATTATTTTAAATGTATTAAGGTTCATTTTTAGGTCCAGGATGTGGTCTATCTTGGTATATCTTCTGTAGGTGCTTTAAAAGATAGATACTGCTGTTTTGGAGTGGAGTGTTTTATAAGTGCTGAATAGATCCTATTTGAGGGTAGTATTTTGTTTTTCTATATCTGTGCTGGCTTTCTGTCTAGTTTTTCTTTCAGTTTTGGAGAGAGGAGTGTTGAAGTCTCCACGTATAGTTATGGATTTGTCTGTTTCTCTTTTGAGTGTTATCATTTTTGCTTCACATATTTTATGGTAGTATTATTGGGTGCATATACAATTAGGACTACTATGTTTTCCTAGTAGTAGAAAAACTTTTACCTCTCATCCCTCATAAATTTTTTTGCTCTAAATATACATTATCTGGCCAGGCGCGGTGGCTCATGCCTGCAATCCCAGCATTTTGGGAGACCGAGGTGGGTGGATCACCTGAGGTTGAGAGTTTGAGATCAGTCTGACCAACATGGAGAAACCTCGTCTCTATTAAAAATACAAAATTAGCTGGGCGTGGTGGTGGATGCCTGTAATCCCAGCTAACTCATGAGGCTGCGGCAGGAGAATCGCTTGAACCCGGGAGGCAGAGGTTGCGGTGAGCCAAGATCATTGCACTCCAGCCTGGGCAACAAGAGTGAAACTCCATTTCAAAAAATAAATAAATAAATAAACAAACAAATAAACAAAGAAACATTATCTAACCTTAACACAGCCAGTCCTGCTTCATTTAAGATGATGTTTGCATTGAACATCTTTTCTTATCCTTCTACTTTGCTAGGCTGCTCCCTTCTTAATTCTTTGGCTCAAGAGAGCAGGGCCTTCTTGGGGCATTTTGTCTTCTCCCATTAGTGTTTCTGGGTTGCCAGCTTCTCCAAAATCTACTTTGGTATCTGTGAGACAAAAACTCAGGAACTCACTACTATGTTGTACCTCAAATCCAAAGGTTCCCAGGCAGAGCTGAAGTAAGGCTGTCATCCAAGGCCCTACTTGAGAAGTAGATCACAAGATACACAACTGTGGACAAAACAACTGTGAACACCTACAGGACATGCAGCAGTCAAATGGAAAAGATACGTTCCCAGCAACCAGAGGGTAGAACAAGCGCACCCAGGGATTCCAACAACTTGGTTTCCCCAATGCCATGAGATTGCCACATAAGCAACCGCTCATCCCTATAGGGAAGCAGAAGAGGAAGAGAGAAGCTACCTGAAAGAATATGACCTTTAGAAGGAGAGATTGAACACTTCCTAAATAAACTAATTCACATATTGGATCAAACTAAGGTTTTAACCCACTTTGATGCTGAAAGAATTGGGTTTCACTAACTGTGAGTGTGAGTACAGAAGAAAGCCAGATGTGATGTAGGCAAATGAAAGACATTACATTTTTCTGACATATCCCAGGTCAAAATTAGACTTTCTAGGTGTTTTTTAATCTAGGTAGTATAATCTGGAATTATACTTACCTAGGTGATTGGTGAATGTGGGAAGCTAGGAGGTGGGGTGACTGCTGTCTTTTGTAGTCTCTATGATAAAATAGTTTGGGGATTTTAATTCCATCTGGCTTTCTCATGGGTAGTTCCCACTCTTATCTTTTCCTGTTCTTTTTTTCATTCTGAGCGCTCAGATTCTTCACAGATGTTCCTAATTCTCTACAACAGAAGGAGTATAGAGATGACATTTTGCATCACAGGATTTCTTATACTATTAAAATGTCTCTTGTTTCCAAGCAAAGTGGACTCAGAAATTCCCAGTGTTTCAACTGCTTCAAGGAGTGGGGACACATGTTACTCTGACTGAATTTTGATTCAATAAATCTTTAAGGACCTATGTGTTAGCCACTAGGTCAAATACTTCCCAGATGGTCTCATCTCAATACAACAGCCCCGTGACGACCTTATTAGCCACCCGAATTTCAGATAAAGAACCTGAGAGGTGAATGGACATGTTCCAGGCCACTCGTTCAGTGTATGGCAAAGGCAGACACCTCGCAAGTCCAGACTGCTTCCTACCCTCCAAACAATCTCCTTTGGACAATTCAGAGAAGGCTTTGCCTGCGTTCCCTTCTGTTTCCATTTCAGAACTCTCAAGAGTACAGACTTGACAAGAGAAATGCCTCCTCAGGATGGGAGCCAGCAGCTATTCTCAGTGCTGTCCTGTTGGCCAGGTTGACTTGGCAAGACCGTCCCTTCACTCCTGCCTTCCTGTGCTGGGTCAAGAGTGAAGGACACTGCCTTTGAGATTCTCTTTTAAGATCTTCAATAAATCTGGTTAAGCCAGTTATTTTTGATGTGTTCTTCATGTGATACCTATTTCACCTATTTTCTATGCAAAAACCCCCATTTTTTTCTATGCAAAACTATTTTATACTAAAACATGCTCATAATATGAAATGACATTGATATTTGACAGTCTTATTGCTGATTTTGCTTTAATAACAACATGTCTTTTTTTTTCCTTTCTATATGAGGACTTTCAATGAAGATATTTCTAATCTTCTAAATTTAGAAATAGGATCATTTGTGTTGTGATTTTGAGCTCACAGTGGGGCATGAAAATACCCTATTTGAATTTGAGAAGGTTCATCACTTGACTGGGAAGGGAATATGCAGGTGTGAACCAGAATTAAGTTATTGAGATTCAAAGAATTGTTCTGATGTTTATTTGAGATAAATTCTTAGAAACAGGCCATGCATGGTGGTTCACATCTGTAATCTCAGCACTTTGGGAGCCTGAGTGGGGAGGATCACCTGAGGTGAGGAGTTCGAGACCAGCCAGGCCAACATGGTGAAACCCTGTCTGTACAAAAATACAAAAAATTTAGCCAGGCATGGTGGTGGGTGCCTGCAATCCCAGCTACTTGAGAGGCTGAGACAGGAGAATCACTTGAACCTGGGAGGCAGAGGTTGTAGAGAGCTGAGATCATGCCATTGCACTCCAGCCTGGGCAACAAGAAAGAAACTCCATCTCAAAAAAAAAAAAAAAATTCTTAGAAACATTGTTCCTTGGGAAGGGAACTTAGGTGGGAGTGGGGAGGCTCATGTTTGTGACATCTAAAATGGGAGATTGGAAGGAGACTCCAGAGATAGTGCAACCAGTTGACAAAGTGATTAGGTTGAACCACATGAAGTTCCCATGTTGACCTTAAGACATGGCAGTTGTATAGAGTTTAACTGAATGGCATGAAAGGGGAAATAGGAGGGAAGGGAGTAGAGGGAGAAAGAAGGCAACGGAGGCCAGGAAGACAGGGACTACCAAGTTGTAAGAGTTGTAAGGCCACTCCCATCAGACAGCTCTTGGGCCAGGCAAGGAATGAATTACTCATAGTAATGGCAAGGGCAATTCAGAAATTATTTAGGGACCTATTCCAGGAAATACCAGAGGAACAAAAAAGCAAACCAGTTCCAGGAGATTCATTTATTCCCAAAATTGAAGGGAGGATCTGAAGCCTAGTAGGAAAAGGTCTCTATGTATCCAGAGATCTTTGTGGCTTCAAAGATGGAAGTATGGCAGAGAAAGAACACTGTCCCCAAGAGGACTGAGCAGACAATGAGGACAAACAGTGCCTTTGAGATCAAATACAAGCACACACACACAGGTGCACACACGTGTGTGTAACATGCGACCCAGGCCGTGTATTTTGCTCATTACATCACCTGTATCTCAAGATTTCCTCACTCCAATAAAAGGCCTGACCATGTGTGTGCTGGTTGTCAAAGGACAGGATCGTCCAGACAAAAGGGCAAGTGAATGGCGGCAGAGCATCAATCCAGGGCTGAGGGCTTTGAGAGGGATCTCCTCACCCCTTCTCCTCACATCCTTGTAGCCGTGATGGGTGCAGGGAATGTCACGTCCAAGAAAAGGCCATGAAAAGTCCCACATCCTGGGATCCGGCTGCCCACCTGGCTCAAAGTTAGACGGTTGACAGATATTGATCACAACTGCCAGCTGGGTCCTGATTCACCACCCCTGAGAATTAAACTAGAGAGTACTTCACACTGTGAGCACAGAGAGTACAGACAGACGGCCTTAGACTTGCTCAGAATATCTTCCCTAGGGTCTCTCATTAGGTAGCAGGCTGTCCTTTCCAAGAATGTGTTTATCAAAAAGGCGACTGGAAAATTTGCTTTCTCCAGAACTCTGTTAACATGCAACTTGAGATAGCCACACATGCCTCTGTTTGGAGGACACAGGCTAACTATTTATAATAATAACGGCTGGGGCCATCGCCTTCCCTCTGGGGCCTGCCTGCCCAAAAGGTTAGGACACATTCATTTCCCCCTGCATGCCAGGCTGAGGCTTCTTTGATGCACAAGCTGCAGAATGAGAGGACTGCAGATTCTAACTACAAACCCTTCCTTGTAAGTGTGGGCTTGGATGCTCCGATTAGGAAAACAGTCTAATCAGTCCCAGAGAGGCAACACCCCCATCCTGTGCCTATTAAAATCCTGAGACCCTAGGGGGCACACACACAAGTGGCTGGATGTTGAGAGGAGCGGATGGGCGGGAAGAAGACACAGGCAGCTGGATGTCATGAGAAACACACTGGCGGAGGAACACACAAGCGGCTGGATGTCCAGAGGTTGTTGGTAGCACACGGACGGGCACTGGCATCTCTACCCTCCCAGGGAAGGAACTTGGCCTTTGTATCTCTACCCTCCCAGGGAACTCAGCCATGCAAATACCCGATGCTTTCAAGGTCTTTCTTTCTACCCCTAGAGAGAGCAGGAGAAAACTTGGCTTATTTCTACGCAAGAGGCTGGCAGAACACAAGAGAAAAACAAAGATGCTTCTGTACTGAAGTTTGAAAATCTCAAAATAAGGCTTCCATCGTGTATTTAGATTTTTAGCACAAGAAATAGGATCTTACACTTATTGGAGCAAAAGGGATGAGAAGGATATTGCTCTCTCCATTTCCAGCAGATCACCTGACATTTGACTTAGACATTCTGACCTCAGTTCAGTGTGCAAGTAACTATCAAGCCTGAATTTGTGAAATAGTACCAGAGAAAGCCTGGTAAATCAAAAACACAAAGCAGGCTGGGCATGGTGGCTCACGCCTGTAATCCCAGCACTTGGTGAGGCCAAGACGGATGGATCACCTGAGGTCAGGAGTTTGAGACCAGCCTGACCAATATGGTGAAACCCCATCTCTATTAAAAATACAAAAATTAGCCGGGTGTGGTGGCGTGCACCTGTAATCCCAGCTACTTGGGAGGCTGAGACAGGAGAATTGCTTGAATCCGGGAGGCGGAGGTTGCAGTGAGCCGAGATTGCACCATTGCGACAGAGTGAGACTTCGTCTCAAAAAACAAAACAAAACAAAACACAAAGCAACACAAAACTGTGTAGGCTTCTCCTCCTTCCATGTTGCCAAAAGTATAACCACAAAAGAGCTTAAAATGGGTTTTCATTTTTAGGCCTTACTTCTTGGAATAGAACATGAAATCCTTGAGAAGTTTCCAATCTCTGCACATATGCCTGGTGTGTAATGCCCTCGTGGGACCATGGTCTGAAGGGGGCTTTCACACACAGCTCATCACCTCCGAAGAACTGTCAGCAAAGCAACTGACTGAGAACTCCCAGGATCTGGCTGCCTGTGACAGGCCCAGAGGGTGTGGATTTGTGAAAGCAACACCCTAGATAACAGGCGATAAAAAGCTGCTGCTTGTCTTAGGAGAGGGTTCAGCATAACTACAATTAAAACTGTGTCTTAAAATAGGAAGATTACGGTGTCTCTGTAGATTCTATAATGAACTGCTATTGGCTGATTGGGGCCAGAAATCCAAAAGTAAAAAGTCCGAAAACACACTTTTCTGAGTAACGAATTGAAACAGGAGGGGGCAGGGAAGTACTGGGTAGAGAAAGGCGGGTCCCTGGTGAGGGATCCACCCCGGGCCTGCGCCCACGGACCTGGGTGAGGACAGGCACTCCTGCCTTCTCGCCCAAATGTTGCTTTCCCAAGACCACCCTGGCCTGCCACATCCCCATCCTGTGCCTATTAAAATCTTGAGACCCTCGGGGGCACACACACAAGTGGCTGGATGTTGAGAGGAGCGGATGGGCGGGAAGAAGACACAAGCAGCTGGATGTCAAGAGAAACACACTGGCGGAGGAACACACGGTAGCTGGGTGTCCAGAGGGTGTTGGTAGCATACTGACAGGCATCGGCATGCCCGCAGACGGTCAACTGGCAGAAAAACGTAGTTTGGCCAGGGCGGTCGGAGGAGGGCCCAGGCCTCTGAGTGGCCCCACTCCAGGGGAAAACCATGACCCTTCTGGCTCCCGCATCTGCTGAGAGCTACCTCCGCTCAATAAAACCTTGCACTCATTCTCCAAGCCCACGTGGGATCTGATTCTTGTGGTACACCAAGGCAAGAACCCAGGATACAGAAAGCCTCTGTCTTTGCGACAAGGTAGAGGGTCTAACTGAGCTGGTTAACATAAGCAGCCTATAGACAGCTAAACTAAAAGACCACCCTGTAACACATGCCCACTGGGGCTTTAGCTGTAAACATTCACCCCGAGACACTGCCCTGTGCTTGGAGCCCCAGGGCCTGCCTGTCTGTATGCTCCCCTAGAGGTTTGAGCAGCGGGGCACTGGAGAAGCGAGCCACTGCCCCATCGCACGCCCTGAGAGAGGCACAACGGAGCCTTTCCTGTTTCAGAATCATCCGTTAAACTATAGCTCTATTTGTAGGTCTTCTTTCTAAAGCCATTACTGTAGAAGTCCATTTTCTCATCCTTAGGAATAGCTTTAGAATCCAGTTTGGAGGGTAAGCAGTTCAAGAACATGGGTTTTGGAGTTAGGCAAAACTAAGCTTGAATTCCAATTCTGTCGCTTAATGCTTCTTACATAGTATTTAGCATTTTGCTTCACCTCCCTGAGTCTCTGTTTCCTCACCTCTGAAACAAGAAAACTGTATCATAAAATTGTAAAGACTAAACAAGATAATCTACATAAAGAGCATAGGACTCACAGTAGTTGCATATAGTGAGTGCTTCATGACACCAATTACCACCAGTCCCACATGGGGATAGTCCTCGGATCTGGGAAAGCCACTTCCCTCTCCTCATTTCCCGAGCTCATTTCTAAGCCTCCTCCTCACTCAGTCTCATCCTCTTCTCTTCCATTTCCTACTCTATTTTCCACAATAACAAATGTCATGCTTTCTTGCAAGATGATCTCTGGCAATAGAGATCGTGTTATACAACGTTCAACCAGGAATGTTTATTTTAAAGAACATTTTAGAATCTAGTCCTAGATATTTGTACTTCAGGCTTTAGAAAATCAAAGTTTTGATTCTTAAATTACTTTTGAAATGTAGCATTGAACATTTAATACTCAATTAAAACTGAATTAAAAATAAATAAAAAATGGAGCTTGATTTTCTTTCCAAAGGCAATTTTATAAACTTATGTAAAATGCATAATAACTGCTTGTGCTGTGAGGAATAAAGGGGACTTACCTGAGGCTTCTGCAGCCGTAAGGCTTATGAGTATATAACCAAAGATAAAATATTTAAGCAAAATCTCTAACATGAAAGGCAGTAACACACACACCCCCCAAAACAAGTTCATAAAAAAACAGAAAATATAGAAGTAGAAGGACATTAAAAAATGAAGTTAATATGCTGGGAGGTAAAGGAAGACATTGTATTCATAGTACAGGCAGAAGATTCAATAAAAAGAAACATTCAAAGACCAAAATGGAGCTTTGTTAAAAAATTAAATTGTGATAGCAGAAATAAAATTCAGTAGGACTGAAAGTTAAAAATTGAAGAAATGTCCTAAAGGACAGAATAAAAAGGCAAAAAATAGAGAAAATAGAAAAGAAAAAACAAGAACACTGGTGGATCCAGTGAAGATATTAGAACTTCTAAAAAGGGCAGATAGAGAAAATGGAGGTGGGAATAATCAAAGACAAAACACAAGAAAATTTTCCAGAACTGAAGGTGACATGTTTCAAGACTGAAAGGATTCTAAGTGATTCAAACCAAGACTCATCATGGTAAACCTTCAGTTCTCTTTGTCCCCAGAACCCCAGGGACGAAGAGGACTCCTACATTTCTCCAGAAAGAAAGAAGTAAAATTAACCAGGAAAAATTCAACAGATGCAAATGAAAATGGCATTCAGTTTCTCAACAATGAACTGAAATTTAGAAGACAATGGAGAAATACCTTCAAAATCCTGAAGGAAAATAATTTCCATCTTAGAATTCCATACCTAGCCAAATGACAGTTATATGTGTGTGTACACAGACTGAAGTACTTGAACATTCACGATGTCAGAGATTTTATTGTCCCTGTGCTCTTTCTTAAGAAGCTATGTAAGATATACACCATGGAATCCTATGCAGCAATAAAAAGGAATAAGATCATGTCCTTTGCAGGAACATGGATGGAGCTGGAAGTCATTATCCTCAGCAAACTAATGTGGGAACAGAAAACCAAATACTGCATGTTCTCACTTACAAGTGGGAGCTGAACAATGAGAAGAGATGGGCATAGGGAGGGGAACAACACACACTGGGGCCTGTCAGGGGTGGGGTCGGGGGAGGGAGAGCATTAGGAAAAATAGCTAATGCATGCTGGGCGTAATACCTAGGTGATGGGTTGATAGGTGCAGTAAATCACTGTGGCACACATTTACCTATGTAACGAACCTGGACATCCTGTACCTGTACCCCAGAGCTTAAAACAAAAATAAAAAATTAAACGAAAAAAAGAAGCTACATAAGAAAGCATTTTACCAAAATGAGTAAATGTTCAAAAAAATTTAAAAAGAAGGTTTAATATCCAGGAATCAAGAGATACAACCCAGGAGAAAGGAAAAGGAATTCTCACAAGGGAGGTGAAGAGAAATTCTGCAGCTAGAATGCAATCAATGCAGTTTGGAACAGGATGACAGGGGCGCTATAGGAAGGATGTGAAAAAGGTGGGTTGGATTAAGCTGATAAAGTATCAGTTTGTTAGGAGATGTACATTCCCAGTGGAGAATTTAAAAATGAATTAATGACAGATACTAAGCAAGCAAATAGGGAAAAATGAGTTAATTGTTAAATCTATAAAATACAATAAGAAAGGAAATAGAGTCATGGCAAGACAAAAACAAAAACAAAACCAGAGCTTAGTGTGTATAATATTTACAGAGTCATAATGATAATCACCATACACTGATTTCACAAAAAATGTTTGCTAACACCATATTGAAAGCATGGGAAGGCAAAAGAAAGAGGTGAGCATGAGGAAAATAGTGAGGTTTAAATTAATCAATACTTTATTTCCCACAAGAACAAGACAGTACGTAAGACCTAAATAACATTTTAAAATCAAGAAACATTTGAAAAACGTTAAAAGCAAGAAATAGTAGTATAAACAAATTATTTGATAAACCGAGCTAAGTGTTCCATTTTATCAAATAACTTGTTTATACTATCTGGTTTAGAAGAACCAGATAAAAGAATTTGAAGTTATTGTCTCTGGGAACAGGAGTTGACAAAGAGTAAAGCATGGAATTGTCCCTTTCCATTATACGTTGTGTAAAATTATTCTGATGTCTTCCAGGAAGACATGAGACCTATGACTCAGATGCAAAGGTCTCCATGATGACGGTGAAAGTAAGGAAAACAGGCAGGTCCAAGTTCCAAGTTGCAAGCAATTTGATTTCATTCAGAGAAGTATTGACATTGGCAAGGTGAACTGCAGGCCACTATAATGCAGTGCAAGTGCCAAGCAGAAGGCATGTAAGTGGATCATTCTAAGCTGCATTAATTGAAAACAGTAAGTAGAGTCCCTGGCTTTGTAACTTTTTATCCCGAAAACATTTGGGCAGGAGGGGGTTAAGTTTTAACCATCAAACAATGACCTCCAAAATACAGGAATCTACTCATTGGCCACGTGATTAGAATACCAAGTCAATGGGAAATAATGGTTGTCTGCACACTGTCCCATTGGGAATACTGGGCTCAGCTTGGGGTTTAACATTTCCAAGGGGATGTTAGATAGGAAAAACCCTTGTAATAAAAAAAAAAAAAATTCATGTGCTACAGGACATGGTTGAAGGCAATGATGATGTTAAACTACAATGCAAGAAGATAAAGGTGGGATACAATTGTTGTTATAAAAATTACAGAGCTGTTATGTAGATGAAGAGTAGCTTGTAATGAGTATTTCTGGAAAACAAAACATTCAAAACCCAGTTCAGTCACCTGCAGAACTTTCGGCTGAATTTAGGGCTTTGCTGGGTACTCTCGTGTTCTGCCTATTTCACTGTGGTCATCCCTTTGTGGAACAGTCACTGGCTATGACCTCGTGGAAGGCAGCGTGTATCTTTAATTTACCTTTGTGTCCCCAGCTGCCAGTGCCTTGCTCGACACATGGTAGGGACTTCCAGCCAGAGAGCTGGTTGATTCTGGCTCAGTATAATTTTGGCTCAAAGAGCATCAAATGATAAAACAAAGTCAACAATGGACTGGACTATCCGGTGAGATGATGAGTGTTTAGTCACTAACGTAATCGAGAGGAATTGGATTACCTCTCACTGGGTAAAGGGTTGTCGATGACCTCTCAGATCCCTTCCAGCTGAAGGAGTTTTCAATTAATATTGATGCCACTTTGCTGTTAGAATCCCAGGCAGTCTCTCTTGACAGTGAATGGCTTCCACGTTTTTTATCTTTCTCAGGTAGAGAGACAGAAGAGGACGAGATTAGGGGAATAAGAGTGGCCAAGGCTGAGAACTCACTTTTGTCAATGGCCCTTAGAGAGTTCTCAGACTTCCTACAACAAGATCAATAACATCTTAGATCAAAGTGATAATAGGGATTTTAAAAAAGATTTAAAAGGAAATATTTAAAGGGAAAGCAAAGAGATGGCCTGGGTGACAACAACACTTGAAATAGGGCAGAGGGAAGGAATAAGGGAGCTCCTTTTAATTCAAACTCCCTGTATCTTAAGGGCCTCTATTCCTACCTACCAGATCACCCTATCAGGATCTGTAGAACAGAAAGAACTGGGGAGAAGACAGCAGGGAAATTGTGGGTGGTAGTGCTGCCACACTGCACAAGACCGGGGACACTATTAATCTCCTCGTTGATGGAATGGTGCCGTCTGGACTTCAGCAGTGCACACTCTACACAGCAGGACATGGTAGCCCTGGTGAGATAGGAATGCCAGCTTGATAAGCGTTTGTTTAATAGTTGCTCAGAAATAACGAGGGAGTGATTATTACTAACGTCCTGGAAAAACAACAGCAGTAGCAACAACCAGCTGCCTCAAAATGTAATCAAGTTTAAGGTGTCCTCCTTGGTAGGCTGTTCTCAGTTATATTTTCTATCCTAATCTTGGAGGTGATTATACATGTCAGCACAGCCTAAATACTCTTTCTTCCTTTTCTTTCCTTCCTTCCTTCCTTCCCTCCTTCCTTTTCTTTCTCTTTCTTTCTTTCTTTTTCTTTCTTTCTTTCTTTTTTCTTTCTTTCGTTCTTTCTTTTTTCTTTCTCTTTCTTTCTTTTTCTCTCTTTGTCTCTTTCTTTCTCTTTCTCTCTCTCTTTCTCTTTCTCTTTTTTCTCTCTTCCTCCCTCCCTCCCTCCCTCCCTCCCTCCCTCCCTCCTTCCTTCCTTCCTTCCTTCCTTCCTTCCTTCCTTCCTTCCTTCCTTCCTTCCTTCCTTCCTTCCTTCCTTCCTTCCTTCCAGAGGAGTGTCCCTCTGTTGCCCTGGATGGAGTATAGTGGTGCAATCTCAGCTCACTGCAGCCTCCACCTCCCAGGCTCAAGCAATTCTCTTCCCTCAGCCTCCCAAGTAGCTTGGACTACAGGCGCACACCACCACGCCCAGCTAATTTTTGTATTTTTAGTAGAGACAGGGTTTCACCACGTTGGCCAGGCTGGTCTCAAACTCCTGACTTTAAGTGATCCACCTGCCTTGGCCTCCCAAAATGCTGGGATTACAGGCATGAGCCACCACGCTCGGCCCACGTGTATCGTTTTTTTAAAGAATAAACATTTAACTTGATGTGCCATAGTCTCCCAAATGCTAGGCACAGGGAAATATGATGGCCAGGTTTTATCGGTCCTTGGCCAGGAATCATTCAGTGGCTCTGCTATAAGGAGGAGAGCAAGTGGGAGAAGAAGGGGTGGATAATAGGGGGAAGGTGGGACATCAGAGGATAGAGGTGCTGACAGCTGAGAGGAGGTGGTGAGCATGCGTCAGCGGAAAGTGCCGCCTGCTCACCCCTGGCTATTTTTACGCAAGCTCTCTTAGCTTCTGGTGTCACTGAGCTTTGAGGACATCAGTGCCTGGAGTCCCAGAAGCCTATTTTAAGAGACTTCACTTTAATGGCTGATATCAACCACATGCAGATTCTGCCAAATGACTTCACAGATAGGGGATCCGCAGCTGCTTTCATCATCGAAAAACCAGAAACGTGGCCTCACTCCAAGTGCACAGACTTCAAGAGGAGCCAGGGAGAGGGTCGTGGAAAGACAGCGGCCCTGGGGAGTGGGCTTGCTGTGCCCTGCACAACATTTTACACCTCTCCACCCCTTCCTCAGTGTGGGTTGGTTGCGCAGCTGTGGTTTTATTTTCAGGTCATTTCTTAAGCCTTTCTTCATAAGTGGCCTCCTTTAGGGGCAAAGGTTTTGCATTTACAAGAAAATATAAAGGTGGAGGAAAGAACCTTGCTCTTCCTCCCCACTTTCTCAGAAGGATGACCGGAGGGGTGGTGGCTGGTGAGAGCGGAGGCTGAGTGGTTTGGAGGTGGCCTGGTCAGCTTGATGAAGGGGACACGGGACCCTCTCCCTGCGACGGGCCACACTTCAAAATGTTCCTCCGCACCTTAATGATTTCTCATGTTCCATGCGCTTCTAATCACAGACCCGAGTCTGCCAGGATCACTTTAGACTTGGACACTGGATACGAAGTTCCAGTTCTTATCAAAGCACCAATGGAGCCCAAGGGTGCCCTTCGCTGTCCTCACGGCAAGGGCTGCCTGAAGCATTCTGCCCAAGCTGCACCCCTCACACGACACTGACTGGCTCCTGCCTGACGCGCAGGAAAAGGTGAAGGCATGGGGAGGGATCCGTGACCAACGCAGAAAACAACCATGGACTAGTCTCACCGAGGGCACCGCCGGGGAGGGTGGGGCAGCCTGGGTTCCTTTCTCCAGTCCTCCTCATGCCCTGCCCATCCTTGGGAGAAGGTCAGGGGTGAGGTGCCTCTGGCAGGTGGCCTTATAGCGGTGACGATGAAAGCCATGGACTGGCCTCTTTTCCCACCAATCGTCTTCAGACCACAACCAAGGAAAACGCCCCTGACCCTGAAAGACTCAGCTGCCCCCAACAAAGCCTAAGTGACGCCAACTGAACACTTGGAAAGAAGAGAGAAAACAAAACAGGATTTGGATAACTGTGGTTAGAAAAATAACTTGAAGATCACTTGGCCTGAATGTTTAGAAGACTCAGAGGGCCTGAAGAATGCAGTGGATTACAGGAAGATGGAAATGAACATACATTCCTGCAGAAGCCCCAATTACCAAGTTTTTGTTTGTTTTCTTAGAGCCAATATGTCTGAAGAGAGGTCACATCATCTCTGAGGCTGGAGAGCAGAGACGTGCTCTGTGGTCACAGTCAGACAAGACAAACGAGGGGATGGAAGAAAGTCTAATACCATTAGACTGTCATTTCTAACAAAACCTAATTCTAATTTTAAGCCAGTAAGAAGCAGGCAATGAACATTCTGCTGAAGGAGTCCTCACCAAGTCCTCAGCACGTGAAGGAACTTAGATGCACCCCTAGGGATCTGACTGCTGGTGTAAGTCAACGAGGCGACTGGGATAGAATAGGGAGTGGTGGGGACTGGGGTGAGCTGGCAAGTGCATGTTTTATCCAAAAGGGCAGCCCCTCCTGAGCACCAGTGTCTGCAAGAATTGCCCAAAGCAGGCCTAGAGTTGTCAGATCTCCTGTTTCAAGAGAAACTGTAAATCTGCATTTTAATATGAAATCTCATAATGTGGACAGTACACTTGGTTTTTTGTTTGTTTGTTTGTTTGTTTTTGAGACAGAGTCTTGCTCTGTCGCCCAGGCTGGAGTGCAGTGGCATGATCTTGGCTCACTGCAAGCTCCACCTCCCAGGTTCACACCATTCTCCTGCCTTAGCCTCCCGAGTAGCTGGGACTACAGGCGCCCTCCACCACACCCGGCTAATGTTTATTTTTTGTATTTTTAGTAGAGATGGGGTTTCACCATGGTAGCCAGGATGGTCTCGATCTCCTGACCTCTTCATCCTCCCATCTCGGCCTCCCAAAGTGCTGGGATTACAGGCGTGAGCCACCACGCCCAGCTGACAATACATTTTTGAAGAAATAATATTGTTCAGGCTAAAAAAAACTTCTACTGGCTGGATTCTGTCCATGGACTTCCTATTTTAAGAGACTTCAATTGCTTTATAATCGCTGACCCGTATAAATAGTCTATAATCTATAACTTTATAAGACAATATCGATATCCATGAAATAAGATACAAACCACATGTTTATGGCCTTGTGGGAATGGAAAATTACTTCTAGATCAAATCAGTCCAGTTTTTATGAGAAACTGAATTGGGCAAGCATCTTGGGTGGCCAGGGGTAGGACGAGAACTACCTTCTGACGTGCAGTCTGACACTCCTTCCTCCACGGCAGCCACCAAGCTCGGCACCCACATCTGAAACCTCAGAGCCCTTCTCTTCTCAAAATCAACTGGAGGCTAAGTTCATCGTTTTCTCGTTCACACCTTTACAGCTTCATTACAAAACAGAATCAACAGGTTTTCACTGGCTGATGAGAGAATAAGAATGTTGGCTGAGGAAGAGGCTGTGAGCACTATTCCTATCCAGAAGGATCTCTGCCTGCACCTCTTGGGCCCACAGGTACCGCTGCCTGGAACGCCATCACATTGAGCATTTGACTTCTTGCCATAAACTCACCCCATAAACTCACATCAGGCTTTCACCTCCAACTCCAAGCCCAAAGTGATCCCTCCATCCTCTAAGCCCTCCAGATATTTGGTAAACCATCCCTTTGGCATGACCTCTCCAACTGGATCTGCCATTCCTAGCCCTGGCTGGTATTAGAATCAGCCAGGAGTTTTAAAAACTCCTCATGCCTCGGCTTCACCCCCATCCAATTAACTCAGAATCTCTGGAACTGTGGTTATTCTAATGAGCAGCAACGGTTGAAAACATGAACCGACCTCTGTGCCTTCTGAGGATGAAAATGCGTGCATGCAGAGCCAACTACATAATTTTCAGGGTTCTGTGCAAAATGAAATTGGAGGCTTCTGTTCCAAAATTAAGAACTTCAAGTTGGCGACAGCAGAGCATTAAACCCTTCTAGGCACAGGGTGCTGTATGACTGCCCTGCTGCACGCTCATGCCTTGGACCTCTAAGGATTTCAACAAACCAGGTGTGGGTTGATTAGGGTAGAATGAATACCATGGATCTCACATTTAACTGGAATAAAATTGAGCAGAAAAGCACAAGTAAGACCTTGAAAATTGACATCCAAAAAGAGAGTTTGGATAAAGGATGGGGGAGGGGATTTCAGGGAGGAAGACTTCTTTATAAACAATATTTAATCATTGAGACACAACATAAACTCAATAAAAAAGGGCACCCGCCTTACATGGACATTTGATAAATTTCCAGATCAAGGCCAGATGTGGTGGCCTCATGCCTGTAAAGCATTTTGGGAGGCTGAGGTGGGAGGATCACTTTAGCCTAGGAGTTTGAGACCAGCCTGAGCAATACAGTAACACCCTATCTCTATAAAAATAATTTTAAAAATTCGCCAAGCATGATGTTGTGTACCTGGAGTCCCAGCTACTTGGGAGGCAGAGGCTGCAGTGAGCAGAAACTCAGCACTGCACTCCAGCCTGGGCAACGCAGCGAGACCCTATCTCAAAAATAAGAAAAAATTCCAGATCAAGATGCAGGTCTTTGGCCCCTACACAATCAAATCCCCCCTCAACATAGGCACAATGCTGACTTCCATCACCATAAAGTAATTTTGCCTGTTCTCAAGCTTTACAAAGAGGGTATTTATCATGCCAAATCCCTCTGAACCTCAGTAGGGAAGTCTCCAGGTTCCAGAGGCTGACAAAGAGACCCAGAGCCAGGAAATGAGACATGGGGTTTTATCAGGGGCTTACACACAGCGGAGAGTCCAGTGGTGGGGGCCCAGGCAGGAAAACCGCAAGCATCTGCAAACATGTAGTTTATACCGCATTTTCTCTTAACACCCTCCTCCCAATGACCTCCACCTGGCAACCACCTTCATTTAACCCAAAACTCAGGGCCTCAGTCCCCTGTAGGCCAATATTCCACAAGACAAGACAGGGCCTGAGATGTTTGTCAGGGTCGGCCATTTGGAGCACACATTCAGGTGCATCTGTCATACGGGGTCGTTATAAGGGTATGCTTAAATTCTTGCTGTCAGGTGTGTTGACCCTACAGTCTCACACTGTATGTATTCTTTCACTCAGTGTGTCTTGTGATTCTTGCATAGACAGTAGCCAGTTGACCCAGCACCATTTATTGAAAGGGCTTTTCTTTCCCTTTTGGCATGTAGCTGTAAGTTGTTCTTTTTATTGCATTTTATACCACCATTTATGGATAGACATCTGAGTCCTTGATAGTTTTGAGACAGTATGCATAAAGCTGCTCTGAACATACTCGAACATGTCTTTTGATAAAAACATGCACATCTCTGTTGGGTATTTGCCTGTGATTGGAATTCTTAGGCCATATGGTAGACATATATTTAGTTTTAATACATAAGTGGTTGTACCACTTCTGATTGTTCCATATTCTCTCCAACACTGGGTACTGCCAATCTTTCTAATGCCTAAGAGATGTCCTCTTGTGGCTCCAGTGTTTCTTAATGGCCTAATGACATTGACCTGTGTTTTCATAAGAATGTTGGCATTTTGGATATCCTCTTTTTGTGAAGTGCCTGTTCAACTCCTTCCCAGGCTTAAAAACCGATTCGTCTGCCTTTTTCTTATTTACTTAAAGGAGTTTTTAAAAGTATCTGTTTAATATTCATCTTTGTCTTTAGTATGTGGTTGCAAATATCTTTTCTAGTCTGTGGCTTGATGTTTCCGTCTCTAAATGGTGCCCTTAATTGTTCATTTTAATGAAAAACAATTTTTCAAACATTTATTTGTGGTTAGTGGTTTGCATGTACAGTTTAAGAACTCTTTGCCTAACCCAAGGTCATAAAGATATTCTACATTTTTAAAGAAACTACTGTTTCACCCTTTTCACTCAAGCTCACAATCCATCTGCAATTGACTTTTTTTTTTTTTTGTCTGTGGTATGAGATCAAGACTCATGGTTTTTCATAAGTAGCCAGTTGACCCAGCCCCATTTATTGAAAAGGCTCTCGTTTCCCTTACAACGTTAAAGTTGCACCTTTATTATAAATCCGGTAAATCAGGTGGCCTTTTTGTGTGGGTATGTTTCTGAACTTTTTCTACTCTACTGGTTTATTTCTCTAGCCTTATACCAATAGCATGCTATTTTAATTACTATAGCTTTATAAGAAATCTTAATATCAGAAAGACCTCTGACTATTGTCTGCATTGTGTGTGTGCATTTCAAAATGATCTCTGTTTTGTCTTCATGGCCCTTTGCAATTCCACGTAAACTTAAAATCACCTTGTCAGGTTTCAACAAAGAATCTGTTAGTATTTTCTATGAGGTTACAAAATACATTTATAGATGAATTTTGAGAGAAATGTCATCATAATAATATTGTTGTCTTCCAATTCAAGAACGCTTATGTAAGTCTTAATGTTTCTCATCAATATTCTGTAAAATTTGGTGAAGAATTACGCATTTTGAGTTGCAGTTATTAACAGGCTTGTTAAAAATGTTGAGCGTCAGGCACAGTGGCTCACGCCTGTAATTCCAGCACTTTTGGAAGCTGAGGCATGCAGATCACTTGAGGTCAGAGTTTGAGACCAGACTGGCCAACATGGTGGAACCCTGTCTCTACTAAAAATACAAAAATTAGCTGGGAATAATGGCACATGCCTGTAATCCCAGTTACTTGGGAGGCTGAGGCATGAGAATTGCTTGAACCCAGGAGGCGGAAGTTGCAGTGAGCTGAGATCACACCACTGCCCTCCAGCCTGAGCAACAGAGGGAGACTCCTCCATTTAAAAAAAAAAAAAAATTATTGATATTTATAAGTGGCAGTATTCTTTCAAATTTCATTTTTCTTTTTTTTTTTTTTTTTTTTTTTGAGACGGAGTCTCGCTCTGCCGCCCAGGCTGGAGTGCAGTGGCCGGATCTCAGCTCACTGCAAGCTCCGCCTCCCGGGTTCACGCCATTCTCCTGCCTCAGCCTCCCGAGTAGCCGGGACTGCAGGCGCCGCCACCTCGCCCGGCTAGTTTTTTGTATTTTTAAAGTAGAGACGGGGTTTCACCGTGTCAGCCAGGATGGTCTCGATCTCCTGACCTCGTGATCCGCCCGTCTCGGCCTCCCAAAGTGCTGGGATTACAGGCTTGAGCCACCGCGCCCGGCCTAAATTTCATTTTTCAATTGTTTATTGCTAGTATAGAAATACAATACATTTTTGTATGTTTATTTTATATTTAATGACCTTGATAAACACATTCTAATATTTATCTATGGAGTTTTTTTCTACATTCACAATTGTATCATCTGAGAGTAATGATGGTTGTAGTTCTTCTTTCCAGTATTTAAAATTTTATTTCTCTGTCTTGCTTGTCACTCTCATTAGGGCCTCTAGCACTATGTAAATTGAAGTAGTGTTAGTAAACATTCTTGTTTTAGTTAAATTCAGAGTGAAAATATTCAATATTTTACAATTATAATATTTACTATAGGTATTTTGTAAACTTTCTATTTTATAATAAGGAAATTCCCCTTTTGCCAATTTTTAAAACCTGATCAGGTGATGAATTTTACAAATGGTTTATTGGACATCATTTGAGATGATCATATGATTTTTATCTTTTGTTCAATTAATATATCAATTATATTCTTTATTTTGAATAAATTATTGAATTGTTTAATTTGCAGAATAAACACCATTGGTCTGCTTCATCATCTTTTAAAAATATCACTGTATTAAATTCGTTAATATTTTGTTCAGAATTTTTGTATCTGAGTTTATGAGACATGTTGGTCTATAATTTTTCTTTTTGTAATGTCCATGTCATATTTTGGTATCAAGGTTGTGCCAGCCTCATGACACGAGTTAATAAAACTTCCTTTATCTTATAATTTCTGAAAAGTTTTTATAAGATTGATATGATTTCTTCCTTATATGTTTGGTGATTTCAGCAGTGAATTATTAGAGTGCACTGTTTTCTTATGGGGACAAGATTTTAATTGCAGATTTAACTTCTTTACGAGGATTATGCTTTTTTCAAATTTCTTTGGTCAATTTTGATAAATTGTGTCTTTAAGAAATTTGATCATTTTATTTAATTGTCAAATGTAGTGACATGAGGTTGTTTATCACATTCCTTTTTATCTTTTTAACATCTATATATTCTATTCTGATTTTCTTGTATTGGCAATTTGTGTTTTTACCCTTTTTTTTCCTTGAGTAGTATGGACAGGAGGTTACTAATGTTATAAGTCTTCAAAATATCAACTTTTAGTTTTGTCGTTTTTTTATTATGTGCTTGTTTTTCATTTAACTGATGTATTTTATAATGTTGTTTCTTCTATTAGGGGCATTGATTTTTCAACATTTCTGTTTTTTTTAACATGTGCATTTAGTCCCAGGCATTTTGGGTTTATTTTTTATATTTATTTACCAGCTTCTTGAGACAGAAACTTAAATTGCTAATTTTCAACATTTATTCCTTTATAATATATGCAGTTAGTGCTATATATTGTCCTCTAAACATTGCTTTAACTGCAACTCACAGGTTTTGATGTGATATATATTCATTATGAGCCAATTCAAAATATTTCAATTTCATTTCCATTTTTTGTTTTACGATAGGCTATTTAGAAATGTATTTCTTATTTTCCAAATATGTATTGATCTGACAGTTTTCTTTCTCCTTTTGATCTCAAGTTCAATTCCATTGTGATCAAACAATATACTGTATGTGATTTCAGCCTTTTGAAATTTGTTGAGGCTTGCTGTATGGCCCAGAATATGGTCTTTGTTGTTATGTGTTCTTTGTGGTCATGAAAAATTTGTATTCTATCATTGTTGCTTGCATTATTCTATATATATATATATATATCAAATAAGTCAAGATGATTTTTTGTGTTGCTCAATCTTTTACATTCTTAGTGGTTTTTTGGTCCACTTGTAACAGTCCCAGAGAGAGGTGTGTTAAAATCTCCACTTATAATTTTATGTTTGTCTGTTTCTCCTTTTAGTTTTGTCACCTTTCCTTTATATACTTTAAAGCTATGTTATTTGGTGCATGGCAATTTAGGACTGTTATATCTTCCTGTTGATTTGGTGTTTTTATCATTATGAAATGTCTCTATCACTAGTAACTCTTTTTTTCCTAAAGTTTACTTTATGTGTTGATAATTTATCTATACTAGCTTTACTTTGGTCAGCATTTGCTTGGTATCTCTTCTATCCATTTACTTTGATCCTATCTGTGTCTTTATATTTAAGATGTGTCTTCTATAATCAGTATATGATGATATTTTTAATTTCCCATTTGGTATTTTTATCTTTTAATCTCAATATTAATCTATTCACAGCTAATGCAACTGTAGATATATTTAGATTTGTCTATCATCCTGCTAATTTTTTCTATTTGTCTTCTCTCTTCTTTGTTCCTTTATTTCTTCCTTATTACCTTATTTATCAATAAGCATTTTTAGTCCATATTTTTAATCTATTAGCCTATATTTAATCTATAAATGTTACTTATACATTCTCGTATTATTATTTTGTTGATTAACCACGAGATTAAGAATCTATCCTTGACTTAGTATAGCCTATCTTAAATTAGTACTTTTACTTATTTCTGAATAATGCAAGAAACTTAAAACAGTTTAACTTCATTTACACCCTTCCTGTTTTTTTATGTGTGTGCTATTGTTGTCATATACTGCACCTATATTTCAAACTCCTAGTTATTATTATTATTAATTTTATTTACCTTCATATTTACTCTTACAGGGTAAGGGTGCTCACTACTTCTTTTTGTATTTTTATAATTTTTTTTGAAATCATTTTCTTTCTGCCTAAAAAATTCCATTTAATATTTTTTTATTGAGGATGTTATGTTAAAAAATGTCTTGTTGGCATTTTTTTTTTCAACACAATAAAGATGTCATTGTCTTCTGGCCAGATAACTGGCCAGACTTTTATTAAAAAGTCAGTCATCAGTCTTACTCTTACTGTTTTAAAGATGATGCATATTTTTATTATGTCTTCTCTTAAAACTTTCCTTTATCTTTCACTTTCAACCATTTGACTATGATGTGACTAGATTTTGTTGGCTTTATATTTATCTGCTGGCATTCTCCAAGATTCTTGAATTTATCGCTTTTGGTCTTTTATTAATTTTGCAGACAGTATTTTTAAGCAATATTTTAAAACATTATATCATTTCTGTCCCATTCTCTGTCTTTCCTCTTCTTCTCCTGGTAATCCAATTATCCATACAGAGCCCTTTCCATCATGTCCCCTGTCTTTCATGTCCCGTTTTGTGTTTTCCATCTTTTTTCCTCTCCATGCTTCAATCTGAATACTTTTGCTTATCCTGTCTTTAGTTCACTAGTCCTTTCTTATACTGAGTCTAATCTTATGATAAAACTGTTCATTTAACTATGGCATATTAATCATAGTTATTTTAAAATCTAGTAACTCAATAAATTACCTGCAAGACTTGTATTGGCAATTTGCGCCAATCTTCTCTTGTGCTAATCTTCTCTTGGTGTTCTGTCATTTCCGCTTAATTGTAGTATGATTTGTGATTTATTTTGAATTACAGATAGTGCCTATTGAAAATCACAGGGGCTCTGAAAGGTGTCTTTCTGTGGTTGGATTAATTTTCCACCTGCAGGCAGAGAGCATGCCTGCTGACCACCATGACCCTGTCATGGTTAATTTTATGCAGACAGCATTGGTCCGTTTCAGTGTTGCCCTTTCCTCTGTGGTGTAGCCCTTATTCCTAAGACAGGGCCCTTCTGGGACCTCAGCTGAGATTCAGTCATACCAATGCCTGTCCTCCTTCCTACGTCTTAAACTCCATCTCTGTCTCCCCAGCACCTTGTGGCTGCTGGAATCCCTGATTATCTCTTGGTTTCTCAGGCTTGCCTGTTACACCTTAAGAGTTGGCAAATGTTTCAAGGGAAAGTGTGTATAGAAGGTTCATGTCTCTGCAGTTCCTTTGTTGATGCGTTTTAGCCCTTTTTCTAGCCCTGAACTTCAACCTCTCTTTCTTCAGCCCCGTGGGACTCTGAACGTCCTGCTCACCCAGGCAGAGAACTGGCAAATAAGGTCAAGGAAAGAGGCCAGTTCCCCACAGTGGGTCCCTCCTCTCGAGGATTGCCTCATGTTTGGTCCTGCCAATGTTCATTGCATTTCAATACCTTCAAACTGTTTATCGTGTATGTTTTCCAGCTTTTATTGTTTTCAGCAGGAGGGATAGTCTAACACTACTGACTCTATCATGGTTAGAAACTGTATTCTCTCCCCCTTCCCCAAATCTCCCTAACATTTCTGTCTTTATCATCAGTTAGAGTCATACTCTGCCTCCTTCTGGGGCACTTGAACTGCATCTTCACACAGAGAGAAAAGATGGGATTCTTTTCTTACAAATGACTTATGATTTAAAAAAAAAAAAAAAACTAATTTAAGGAAACTCTCAAAAAATACGTAGCCACAATTTGCATCCCAAGAATCACTAATATCTCTATGTTCAGTGTGTAATACTATATTCTCCAGCCATGGCTGACCAGAATGTTCCAGACCCACCCTTCCAAGAATACCAGAAAAGTAGGCCGGGCATGATGGCTTACACTTGTAATCCCAGCACTTTGGGAAGCCAAGATGGATGGATCACTTGAGGTCAGGAGTTCAAGACGTGCCTGGCCAACATGGCGAAACCCCATCTCTACTAAAAATAGAAAAATTAGCCAGATGTGGTGGCATGTGTCTGTAATCCTATTTACCCCGGAAGCTGAGGCAGGAGATTCTTGAACCCTGGAGGCGGAAGTTGCAGTGAGCCGAGATCGTGCCACTGCACTCCAGCCTGAGCAAGACTCCATTTCAAAAAAAGAAAAAAAAAAAAAAACTGGGCAAGATAATAGAAAATCTATCTGAAGTTATCAGAGAGCTGTGAAGGCAATGCAGATTCAGAGGATCAAGATTTGGGGAGACGGGGGCGTATAGAGGGAGTAGAGGGAAGAGCAATCAGAGGGGTTAGGCTAACATTTTGTGCCAGTTTGCCTTTGAAGCCTATGCTGATTCCAAAGGAAACAAAGAGGACTCAGCAATTGGTCACTGATGATCATCACTGGAATAAATAAACAAAATGTTAATGACAGGACCCTGGACCCAAACTCATGCCTTAAACACTGTCATCAGAAATCCAGAGCCCAAGGGATTCATAGATTTATTCTTTGTGTGTTCTTAATTAACTTGGAAAATATTTGTGGGTAGAAGAGGGTGGCCTGCCTGTGCTTCACCCATTAAGAGTAGCCCAATCAAAGAGGAATGAAAAGTCGGAGGACTAGGTTTCTATTAAGTTCAACATGGAGGTAGCAGTAGTATTTATAGCAGCTCTCTCTACTGCGTGTGCACTACCGGTCTATCAGGCACAGGGCGAAGTATCTTAGACCCCAAGGCTCCAGAGGGCCCCAGGTCAGCCTCATCTATGCCACCAGGGAGCTGGTTAGAAGTGCAGAGTCTGGCCAGGCGCAGTGACTCACACCTCTAATCCCAGCACTTTGGGAGGTCAAGGCAGGTGGATCACTTGAAATCAGGAGTTCGAGACCAGCCTGGCCAACATGGTGAAACTCTGTCTCTACTAAAAATACAAAAGTTAGCTGGGTGTGGTGGCACACGTCTCTAATCCCAGCTCCTCAGGAGGCTGAGGCAGGAGAATTGCTTGAACCCGGGAGGCGGAGGTTGTAGTGAGCAGAGATTGCACTACTGTACTCCAGCCTAGGCAACAGAGTGAGACTTAAAAAAAAAAAAAAAAGTGCCGTGTCTCAGGCCCCACCCCAGACCTACTGAGTCAGCATCTGCTTTCTAGCCAGATGACTAAGGTGATTCATATGCAAACTAAAGTGTGAATGCTGGTCTGGGCTCATTGTTTCATGACCCCTCACTTAAACAGTGGTCTGGGCTCCTTATTTTAATCCTCATAACAAGCCTACAGGGGAGATACTGTTATCACCTTTCTTTAATAGGTGTGAAAACTGCCTCTCACGTTTCTCTCCTTGTCAAACTTTTCATCTCCATGTGGCTGGCAGCACTGGAGCTAGATCCTGGACCCAAGTCTCCCTGACACCTGAGCTACCACACATAGGAAATGTGGCATCACACTGCCTACTGGCTCCTTCTACTCTCAGAATCTGGCTGAAGCCCCACATAATAATCCATTATCATTCAGTTTTTTTCAAATGTTTAACAGCTTCCTTGCATCTACATTCTAATTGTGTTAGGACCTGAATTGTGTCTCTCCAAAATCCATGTGTTCGTGTTCTAACTTCAACACCTATCTCAGAGTGTGACCATTTTTAGACACAGGGTCTTTAAAGAGGTAATTAAGTTGAAATGAGGCTTTTAGAATGGGCCCTCATCCAGTCTGACTGGTGTTCTTATAAGAAGAGGAGACTGGGACACAGACACACACAGAAGAAAGAAGGTCATGTGAAGACACAGGGAGGAAACAGCATCTATGAGCCAAGGAGAGGGGCCTCAGAAGAAACCAACCAGACTTACAGCCTCCGGAACTGTGAGAAAACACATTTCTGTTGTTTAACCACCCAGTCTGTGGTACTTAACAATGGCAGCCCTAGCAAACTGATACAAGTTGATATACTTACCTCATGGCCCAAGCCTACCAATCTATTCTAATTTGCACAAGTGAGTTAGGTCTAGTGCTCCATTAGTCACCAACTTTAAGTGAAGTTCTACTATGTCATCCTTACTGTAATTCTATATTCAGAAATAGGCACATGGTTCATTTAAAAATTAGTCCACTCAAATCTTATACTTGAAGATCAAAAAGTACCTGTATGATTACTTGACTCACCAAACAGCATGCATTTTTACCTGCTTGAGCATCTTAGCTATGCTGTGTGCCATCTAGATTTAAGATGAAACAGCAGGTCTGAACTCATGTAAGTGTGGGAAGACAGAAAGTGACTGGTGGGGAGTTGGGGGCCCCAAGGATAACACAGGACTTACAACTGGCCTTCACTAGCGAGTCACCTGTGCTAAGCGTGGGAGATGCCCTGAAAAGAAGAACACGTGCTCTGTTTTCTCGGAAAGCTTGTAATAGCTGAAGAAGCTGAAAGTTAAGTGACTTAGTTTAAATAATATCATAAAACAATTAATGGCAACAAAGAGTAGGAGGCCACCATGAATCCCCAGAGACTCAAATGCAGTGATTCCAGTTACTGTTTTTCTCAATGGGCTACGGGATAGATTCAGTTCCATGTGACCTGGCATTGTAGACCTCTTTGAAACTACATGAGCAGCGCTGGCTTTTAAACCCCGGGGGCATCACACAGGATATTCTTGATATAGTTGCACGAGTTTTGTGAGACAGATATCTGGTGTTGTCCTCTGATTTAGGACTATTGCACTCATGTGTGGGGGAAAAATGAAGGAGGATCCCTCTGGTTGGAGGTGGAGTTGGTTTGGTTCCAAGATGGACATTGTACTCCCCTAGCTCCAACTGTCATTCAAGACCAAGCCAGCAGAACAAAACTCATTGTGCTGTCCTGGGTCACCTTGTCAGTTATTTCGCCTCTCAGGCCTCAGATTCCTTGTCTATAAGCTGAGATGACTTCCCCAGTGCACATGATTGTACTGGGATGAAGATCACAGGTGGGGAATGCTCGTTGTTTTTAAGGAATTGGGAGACCTGAGGGCAAGGCAGAAAGGCAGTGGCCTCTGTGACTCCGGGGATGTAAGCCCTGCCCTTGTGTCGTGCACCCTGCCGTCCTCCTGGTTCAGTGGAGGAGCTGTCCACCCTCAAACTGGCAGGCTGGGTGTGATGTTGTTAATGGTTCTCCCTGGAGATGTGCCCTAAAGAGGAGGAGTGGGGATTCCATTTCTAAGGCCTCTGCTTAGAGAGAGTACCCGGTGAATCGTCTCAGGAAGTGCTCGACTAATAAGCCAGACTCCACCAAAATGTGCTGGTGTTGAGGTCAATTGTGAACTTTCCCGTAGGCCAACGCAGGGATGGAAGTATAGACAGATGTATACGTCACTAGTTAAGCCACTGCTGGGTCAATTTAGATATTTAAACTTTCCCTCTTTCTAATTGTTGTTATCTCTTCATTCTGTTTTCATTTACTCATTTACGTTCCATTTCCTTTGTTGTTGTTTATAAAACATACTCAAAAGATTCTGGGATGTGAGTTTAAAAACTCCTTCAAAATCTAGATATAACTGCCACCCTATTTGAAGCACATCCTCAGTTGCGCTTCTTTTAAAAGACATTCAGTGGGAAGGTACCACTTCACATCTGTTATGATGGCTGTTACAAAACGAGCAGAAAATAACAAGTGTTGGCATGAATGTGGAGAAATTAGCACAGTGTGCTGGCATGAAATGCTGGAAAACTATATGGTGGCTCCTGAAAAAGTTAAACACAGAATTACCATATGACCCAGCAACGCCACCTCTGGGGACATACCCAAAAGGATTTATAGCAGAGACTCAGACATCAGTAGTCAAAAGGTGGAACAATCCAAATGTCCACCAGTGGAAGAACAGATAAGCAAAATGTGGTGTGTATGTATGATGGAATATTACTCAGCCTTAAAAAGGAAGAAAACTCTGACACATGCTGCAATATGGATGAACCTTGAAAATATGCTACGTGAGGCCAGGTGCGGTGGCTCATGCTTGTAATCCCAGCACTTTGGGAGGCCAAGGTGGGCAGATCATGAAGTCAGGAGATCGAGACTATCCTGGCTAACCTGGTGAAACTCCATCTCTACTAAAAATACAAAAAAATTAACCGAGCGTGGTGGCAGGCGCCCGTAGTCCCTGCTACTTGGGAGGCTGAGGCAGGAGAACGCTGTGAACCCAGGAGGCGGAGCTTGCAATGAGCCGAGATCGCACCACTGCACTCCAGCCTGATTCTTACAGAACATCGAATAGAGGTTACCAGGGCCTGGGAGGAGGGGGAATGGGGAGTGAGCTGGTGTTTGATGGGGACGGAGTTTCAGTTTGAGAAGATAAAAAGAGTTCTAGCGATGGATGGAAGTGCTGGTTTCTGTATATTATAAATGAGCTTCAAAAAAAAAAAAAAAAAAAAAAAAAAAAAAAAATGGCACTGAATTGTACACTTAAAAATGGTGAAAGTGTAAATTTTATATCATGTATATTTTATCACCACCACAACAAAAAGACACAAGTGGGGAACAGCCTGGACATTTCCCACTCCCTGGTGTCTGGTTAATCAGACTCATTGCCCAGGAGATGTGTATGGATCTCACAGGCAGCTCATGGGTGGAGTAGAGAGATGCTATGGCAGATGTATCTAGTGGAAAATGCATATTTCTGTAAAAATGCTCTTTACATCAATCAAGCAAAGAAAACAGGGCCATATATTTTCCTTCTTCCAGTTCGTTAAAAATAGTGAACTGAACCCAGGCCGATGTGCTGATAGCTCTGTTTACTTTCCACCTCAAAGAATTCCTGCCTGTTCTGGGGAAAACTAAGGAACATTTTTGCGTGCATTTCCATGTTTTCTGAGCCTGAGGAATGTAATTGATTGTGGCCAGAATTTAAATTGCCAAGTTCTTAGAAAAGGTATGTTTTTCAACTCCACACCCCACGACCCAATGTCCTTTTCCTCGGACTCTCCAATACCCTAATTTAACTAAATTTAACTGGGCTGCTGCTGTTTGCTTTCCAGTGCTCCCCACACCCCACCCCAGGTCATGATTTCTAAGCTCACACTCTTCAATTGACAGAGTATATTGAGAACAAATCAACCTAAGGGATGTTATTATAAAAATTAAAATCTCGGGATCACCTCATTAAATTTTAAGTCAGACTTTCCAGTCCAGGGCATCAGAGAAAGTATTTCGTGACCAAATATTTTATGTGGTTTTGTGGTCCTAATCTTACCGTCACAGCCTAAGAGTGATTTTCATCTGGTTTTATTGACTTGAGCGTGAACATTGCATCTCATTAGGCCAAAACCTAAGTTGGCACAGACTGGGAGCTGCTGCAGGGTTTCTCAAAGTGGATGCTAAAAAAAAAAACCTTCTGAACCACGGAAATGTCCTTGAGCCACTTGGCCAAAATGCACCTTTAACAGAATTTTTTAGTCATTCTCTTTTGTGTTCCATTTTAAAATTGGGAGTCCAAAAGAGCTTCTACCCTGAGCTAAAACAGAAGACCAGGTCTGAAAAAAAAAAAAAAGCTTGGCTCAGAGTTGTGGAAAAGTTCAGGCAGAGGCCCCTCGAAAAGGTGTGGCTGGGCGCGGTGGCTCACGCCTATAATCCCAACACTTTGGGAGGCCGAGGCAAGAGGATCACGAGGTCAGGAGATCGAGACCAGCCTGGCTAACATGGTGAAACGCCATCTCTACTAAAAATACAAAAAAATTGGCCGGGCGTGGTGGTGGGTGTCTGTAGTCCCAGCTACTCAGAAGGCTGAGGCAGGAGAATGGCATGAACCTGGGAGTTGGAGCTTGCAGTGAGCCGAGATCACGCCACTGCACTCCGGCCTGAGCAACAGAGCAAGACTCCATCTAAAAAAAAATAAGAAAAAGAAAAGAAAAGAAGAGTTGTACTTGTCTCTCTAGGTTCATGTTGGCTGTTCTGAGCGTAGAGAAGGGTCTGTATTGGGTGTGAACCCACTTGAAGGAAGCCTAGCATAGGGCAAGACTGTTAAAGGAGACCTATTATTCCCTTGACAGGTGTAGATGTTTGTGAACTCTGAGTCTCTTGATCTCATTAAAGTGTCCAGTTAAGGCATAAGCACCCTGTCTCATGTGATGGAATGGTTCACTGAAATTGTCATCACATTATTATGGAGGAGTGGGGATGGTCACCAAAGAAAAAGGCAGAAAAACTGAGGGGCTAAGAACCTGGGCTTCAGTCTCTGCTATTTATAATTGTGTGACTGTTAGCAGGTTACTGAACTTTTCTAAGCCTAAATTCCATCATCATGCAATAGGAATAGGGATATTACCTAACTTATGGGATGTTTGTAGGGATTAAATGAGGTTGTCTGGGCAAACACAATATAGTAGCCAGTAGAGGGTAAAGCATGTGCTAGTTATTATGTCCAGGTAATTATCTCAATTATAACTGTCATGGGCCACACACAATTCACATGTCTGTTCATCAGCTGTGGTCTACACAACACTGTTTGCATCCAACACCCTGGGAAGTGCTAAGAGGTACATCCCTATAAGGTAGGTGATCTGGGAGTTCACAGACTAATTGAGGAAAGAAAGAAGGGTACACTAAATTCATGGTGAATTGTTTCAGAGTTCAGAGAAGAGCTAGGTCTTCAATAAGCAATAGACTTCAGACTGTACCCAAATAGCAGGTAGAGTTTGGGCAGAGGTTCTGAGCCAGCATTCTAAGCTACACCCATGTACCCAAGTGTGTTCCCACCTGACCTCACGCTCACATCCCTCAGGTCAACATTTCAGAGCAGCCCTGACGTCAGGAGACATAGACCCATCTTTAGGATGAGGACCCCAGATTAGGAGGTGAGGACTGCAAGGGCCTGAGAAAAATGTGTTCTTGACCTGATGTTGGGTCACCCTCAGGGGTATGAACACAGGAAGGAAGGAAGTTAAGGGACTGGCCCTTTTTCAACGCTTTAATTTGTTGACAAAGAAATGATGCTCAAAAAAGGTGATCTTCTTCCTCGTGTTTTGCTTGCTCAGTATGTCTATCAATTCAGGTTGAAAACAAATCTTTACCCCAAAAAGATGACTACTACTTACTTCTTATGCATCTTTTCCTGTGTGATTCTTTTTCTTTTACGATAGCCAGTTTTACACATGGCAGAATGGCTTTTCCAGTCTACAGAACATGCGACTTGGTTTGCTTGATTCAGATTCTAGAGAACCAGAGAAAGCTTGGGGGCTGAGCACAAAAGTCACCGAGCCAGGCAGGGTCCAGGCAGGAAACAGATGGCACTCTGCAGGAGGGAGGTCTGCAACGAGTTTAATAAGAGGACTGTTTTAACAAGGGATAGTGGTGTTCCTTAGGGCAGGCAACAAGTAAAAGCACGTACCAGCTGGGACTTGGAGGGATGGGGAAAATGTGATAGCCACCAGCCTGAGAGAGAGGCAGGAGCTGTAAAGAGGGCTCCCTGGCAGAGCTGTTGCTTTTCACAAAGAAAAACAGAAAGAGGCTGGGCATGGTGGCTCACGCCTGTCATCCCAGCACTTTGGGAGACCAAGGCGGATGGATCACTTGAGGTCAGGAGTTCGAGCCCAGCCTGGCCAACATGGCAAAACCCTGTCTCTACCAAAACTACAAAAATTAGCCAGGTGTGGTGGCATGTGTGTCTGTAGTCCTAGCTACTTAGGAGACTGAGGCAGGAGAGTCTCTTGAACCCAGGAGGCAGAGGTTGCAGTGAGCTGAGATCTGAGATTGCACCACTGCACTCCAGCCTGGGTGACAGAGGGAGACTGTCTCAAAAATATATATATACACACACACACACACACACACACACACACAAACACTATATATAATAGAATATATATAATTAAAATGCATACACATTTTATTATGTAAATAATATTTATTGTTAAAAAAAGGAAACGAGAAAATTATTAAGAAAAAAATAAAAGTTACCTGCAATCTTATTCAAAGATGACATTTTTAATATCTTAGAGAATACTGTTTCAGTCTTTTTTCTGCGCACGTATGTGGGTGTTTTTATATAACAAAAGTTTTTGTATGACAGAGTGAGATTGTGCTCCTTATTCATTTTTTATGTTTTTATATCCAACTTTCTTCAGTTGAGGTGACAGGTGAGCACGTTCTTCTGTGGCTGGCTACATGGGACCCGTCTTACTGGTACATCATAATTTATTAGACATCTCCTCGCATTGGACATGTAAGCTGCTTCCTGTTTTTTTGTTATTATAATTAGACCACAACGAGAGTATGTACACTTTTGGAAAAAGGTGTATCTGATGTCTTGTGCTTGTTGCCTAAGCTCTCTGAAGTACAGAAAAGCAGCAGAGTTTCAAACACATCTTCAAGGTAGACAAAGTGTACAAACATGAGCCACTGGTGCACAGATTAGGCCTCACTCTTGTTATGTACAGATCATACGCGTGTCCTACCAAGCTCGCCTCGAGTCTGTGTTGTCAGTGGTCTCCTGACATTGAGCAAGAGGAGAGACAACACTGGAAAGCAGGTGACTCCTTCAGACCCTCGGGGGCAGTGTGGCTTGTGTGTCCTTGGCTCCGCACCGCCCTACAGGAACAAGTGATCCCACTGGGGGAGGGCCTGGGATGGAGCACACATAGGCAGGTGGTTGGGCCTGGAAGACTTTGGATGCATCAAGCTCTAGGTTTCTATTTGGTGTTGGTGTTACACATCACCATTGCTTTCAACATAGGGCTGCTGAACAGGACCAATGTCCACACGGGATTACCATCTGCACCTCCCCTACCCCAATGTGTGGAGTGCCTTTTAAGTGACTGGAATATTCTTCCTTCCCCAACCCTGCAGACACCCCCACCCAGCCTCTTCTCCTCAGTCTCTCTGCTCTGACCAGCAAGGGCTGTCCTCCTGGCAAAGGCTTAGACGAAATGAGTTTGCAGAAGGAAGAGAAGGTTAGAGGACTCAAAACCAAAATAGAACAGTTAGCACAAAAATGGTTTCCTGTTGCCTGTTCTCTGGCATAGGCTTATCTGGAACCCATCTGCTCCCAACAGAATTGTAGAAACATTAAAGAAGAAATGTTTTTAAGAGTTCACTTGGGGAAGTCTTGCAAGTCTAACCCACTCATAGGAAGAGAACCTGCTCCACGATACTAGCGGGGGCTTTAAGATAATGCACTGAAAAAATAATAATACTAGCTCATCGGCAGAGTACAGAAAACTGCTCCGGCAACACCGAACACTCTGCGTTGCCTATTCTCTGGCAACATGGGAAGCGTTGGCAGCACGGGGCCTGTGTGTCCTCGGGGAGCATCCCGAGGTGAGTAGAGGCTGCTTCTCTGCTGGTCCCTCCCCTCAGTCCCGAGCAACGCTGTCTTGGGTCCTGCATCTCAGTGATGGGGACTGCACTTCTGACAAGTCAGGGAGGCCCCAGGCCTCTCCATTCTCCTGCAGTTGCCTGTTTGGCAGGACAAGAGGAGATAGGAGGGTCTGCCGGGGGCCCATTATGGGGCTCCGAGTCTGAGCCAAGGAATTTAGACCTTGTCTTTGCAGGTGCTATTTGAGAGTTTTAAACAGAGGAGTGACAGTCCAGTAGGCAGTGCCATGGGAACCGCTGGGGGTGACTTGTGGGCCTTTCAGTGATCTGACTTTGACCCTCTCACAGCTGGCTTCCGTGTGGCACATGGGGGCCCAGCACAGGGTGTGAACACCTGCAGAGAAGATGCAAAAACATCTTCTCTCCAAGGGTCCCCAGCACCCTCTCTGCTTCCTCATTCTCAGCTGATCACCTTGATTTTTATTTCACTGAGAAAAGAAAAGCAATCAACAAGAGAACCACCTCACCTCCCCACCACCAACTCTCCCCACACAACTGTTACTGAGGCTCCACCCTGCTCCCAGTCAAGGCAATTGCGTCTTTTGTTCACTGGGTCTCACCCCTTCCTCCTACCCAAGGACCTCCCCTGCATTTTCCTCCTCCTGTCTCTCACCCTCTTGCCTTTCCTTTCTGCTGATTCTTCTCATCAGCATGCACACTATACTGTTGTTACCAGAAAGGGGTCCGATCCAGATGCCAAAAATGGTTCTTGGACCTTGCATGAGAAAGAATGCGGGCCAAGTCCACACAGTAAAGTGAAAGAAAGTTTATTAAGAAAGTAAAGGAATAAAAGAATGGCTACTCCATAGGCAGAGCAGCAGCATAGGCTGCTCGCCTGAGTATACTTATAGCTATTTCTTGATTATATACCAAACAAGGGGTGGATTATTCATGAGTTTTGTGGGAAAGAGGTGGGCAAATCCCAGAACTGAGGGTTTCTCCCCTTTGTAGACCATATAGGGTAACTTCCTGATATTGCCATGGCATTTGTAGACTGTCGTGGCATTGGTGGGAGTGTCTTTTAGCATGCTAATGCATTATAATTAGTGTATAATGAGCAGTGAGGACAACCGGAGGTCACGTTTTTCGTCACCATCTTGGTTTTGGCAGGGTTTAGCTGGCTTCTTTACCACAACCTGCTTTATCAGCAAGGTCTTTGTGATCTGTATCTTGTGCCGACCTCCTGTCTCATACTGTGACTAAGAACGCCTAACCTTCTGGGAATGCAGCCCGGTAGGTCTCAGCCTCATTTTACCCAGCCCCTATTCAAGATGGAGTTGCTCTTGTTCAAGTGCCTGTGACACCATCTTCAGTCTTAAACATAAAAACAAACTAACCAAATAAGGCCCCCTTTAATTGCCTCTCGATTTTCTGCTCCCCTTTGTAAGCAGAACCCCCTCAGGAAGGTTGACGTCTCCAGTTCTTTCACTTCCTCACCAGCAATTCCAATGGGGCTGGCATTAGTATATTTCCACAAGACTTCTTTGTCAAGGGCATGGGTGCCTCCACTCTGCATAGCTGAGGGTCCCTTCTGTGTCCTATTTTATACGTCTAGGGCACCGGCCACCCCCAGCCAGTCCCTCCCTCTGGAGATACTTTCTTGGCTTGGCTTTTGGGGCACCATGCTTCCCTGGCTCCCTGCTTTCCTACCCTGTGATTATCCCCATACACACACCACTATTTCCAATACAGGACTCGGTTACTTCGACTTTTGGTCTCCCCAGTTGAGCTCCAAGCTCCGATCTATGCCATTTTCTTCTCTACCCTGAGTGTCCAGACTACCCTGGCACTCAGGAAAGGTGAACTGAAAAAAGGGGCAGTAAATGGGCCTTCGTTTGTACAATGCCCAGTGGAGCACAGAGGTACATGTGATGCTTAAGAAGGACAGTCCACTCCTATGGCTGCCCTTACAAATGACTACAGACTTGTTTCCAACAACAGAAATGTATTTTCTCACACTTTTTTTGAGAGAAGTCCAGAGTTTGCATGCCCACAGGACCACACTCCCTTCCTGGGCATTAGAGAGAATACATCCTTGTCTATTTCAATGTCTAGTGGCTCTTGGCATTCAATGGCTTGGGAAGGAATGACTTTAATCTCTGCTCCATCGCCTTCTCCCTGTGTCTTGCTGGGTCTACGCCTGCCTCTCCTTCCTCTTTTAAATACACCAGTCACTGGATTTAGAGCCCATCCAAAATCCAGCATCTCAAAAAAAGTAAAAAAGTAACTAATTATATGTGTGAAGACCCTATTTCCAAACAGATCACATTCTGTGATTCCTGGTGGATGTGATTTTGGGGGATCCCTATTCAACCCACTATATACAATAAGTTTAGATCTCCCCTTGATATTTAGATTTTCTAAATACCCAAAACGGTCACTAGAGATTCATTTTACTGTGTCTCAAAGATATTTCAGTTCTTCAAATCATATTCTTGAACATTCAAGAAAATGTTTACAAATTAATGGAGCAGACAGTGGTGTGGCATTCCTGACCTATAAACTCAAGTATGTACAAACGCATCTTCTTTTATTCTCTTATCAGTGATTTTTAACTTTTACCTTGCGCGCCCATTACACCTAATGGAGAAAATCAAGCCAGTCATTTCAAGATCATTTCAGTCTTTTTTCAGTCATTTCAGATTGAAATACATCGAATCCTACTTTCCACTCCAACCACCATCTCTCCCATCTCTGCTTCCATCCAGAGCCCCAACTGGCACCGTGAGCAGGGTCTCTGGGGTCCTATTTATACCCTGGGGTTGTATTCCCAGGACGACCCTTAGGACTGAGCGCACAGACCCTTTGACCGTGGAGCCCCAGACTTGCTGCCAGGTCTGTGCCTACCACAGACTCGGCACATACCCATATCAGTGTCCACTTCCCTACATCGTCTCCTACTTTGCGCCTCTCTGCTCCTTCCCTCACTTTATCTAGGCTTGGGAGGGTAGGAGATGAAGGTCATGAATAGAAAACAGACCGGTTCTGCCGGACGGTGTTATACACGGATTTTCCCTTTTACAAACTTGGACAAAGGTGTTTTTGTTTTGATTTGGTTTTCATGTTTTAACTTAAAAAGCCAAGAATTGTCCTTCTTCGATCTCAGTTTCCACTGTGGCCATTTTCTCTGAGACAATGACTCCTGTTACTCAGGGCCCAAGTGAGGATGCTCATTAGAGAAAGGATGGAGAGTCCCTGCTGCCAGGACCACATCCTTACATTAGACCATCCACAGTGCAAGGAAAGACCGCCCATCCTGCCAGAGGCTCTGCTCACAGCACCCTTAGTGTCTGAGAAATCACTTCGTGCTGGCTCTAGGCCAAAGACATACCCACCAGTTCTTTATGTTAAGCAATTACATTCAAACCACTTGGTAAGTATTTATACCCTAACAACATAGCAACCATTTGGAAAAAAAAATACATCTAAAGTGAAATAAATAAAATTTTTATTTTATTCTGTAATAACCACAATTTTGTATTATTCAGATTCATGTCTATAGGGCACTGAAGCACTTTTCGAACATCACAATCAGATTAAACACCACCTGTTGTGGACTGAATGGTGTCCCCTCAAAATTCATATGTTGAAGCCCTAACCCCCAGTATGACTGTATTTGGAGACAGGACCTTTAGAGAGATAACTAAAGTTAAATGAGGCCATAAGGAAGGGGTCGGGCGCAGTGGCTCACGCCTGCAATGCCAGCACTTTGGGAGGCCGAGGCGGGTGGATCACCTGACACTGGGAGTTCGAAACCATCCTGGCCAACATGGTGAAACCCCATCTCTACTAAAAATACAAAAATCAGCTGGGCGTGGTGGTGCACGCCTGTGATCCCAGCTACTCAGGAGGCTGAAGCAGGAGAATCACTTGAACCTGGGAGGTGGAATTTGCAGTGAGCTGAGATGACGTCACTGCACTCCAGCCTGGGCAACAGAGTGAGACTCCATCTCAAATTTTAAAAAAAGAAGAAGAAGAAAGAAAAGGAAGGGATGCACTAGAAATGTACATGCACAGAGGAAAGGCCACGCGAGGACAAAGAGAAAAGGTGTAGGAGAGGACAGTTTTTTTTAGGTTTAATACTTCGGGGCTGTGAATTAAACTAATAAAAGATATATTAACAGGAGAAAAGATACGTCATTTTTCTCAACATCTGCATGTATAGGAATTCACAGAAAAGAAGTAGAACTCAAAGCAGCTGTTAGACTCAGGGACTTATATATCATTTTAACAAAGAAAGGGGGTCTGGGCTTCAAAGGATGGTGAATCTTAAGTTGATGACCAGGTAATATATGGGAGAACGCGTGGCAGATAAGGTTTAGTAAGGTCTGTTTATGCAAACTCATCTCAGTGCTGACTCCTCATCTCATTGGTAAGAGTGTGCTTCTCTTCCAAGGGAAAGGAGGAAAATTTCACATAGGGAAATTTATGCCCTGCTTTCAGAGAGACAAGGAGAGAGCAGACAGATCTTCCTATATTTGTTGGTTCTTAACTGCCTTCAACTCAATATGGTCCTTAAGACAAAAAATATTTTGGGGTGGCATATTTTGATTCCCTTCAATGGTATCTGTCAGGCAATGAGAGAGGCCTCAAGAGCAGCTAAACCCACTGACACTTTGATCTTGGACTTTCAAGCCTCCAAAACTGTGAGAAAATGAATTTCTGCCATTTAAGCCACCCAATCTGTGGCACTTTGTTATGGCAGCCCTAGCAAACCAAGACGCCATCACCCACATTTCCTTTCTCTTTTTTTTGGAGACCAAGTCTCACTTTGTCACCCAGGGTGGAGTGCAGTGGCGCGATCCCGGCTCACTGCAACCTCCGCCTCCCAGATTTAAGCAATTTTCCTGCCTCAGCCTCCCGAGTAGCTGGGATTACAGGTATGCACCACCACACCTGGCTAATTTTGCGTATTTAGTAGAGATGGGGTTTCACCATGTTAACCAGGCTGGTCTCGAACTCTTGACCTCTAGTGATCCGCCCACCTCGGCCTCCCAAAGTGCTGGGATTACAGGCGTGAGCCACTGCACCCGGCCCACATTTCCTTTCTTTACATTTTATTTTATTACAGTGACTTGCCTTTGACATCAAACAGCATATCATCTAGGGCTGAAACTACAAACTACCTCCAGCTTGGAGTCCACATGGTGTGGGCTAGAGTCAAGCATCATAATATTCCCCACTAGAATTTGAAAGTTCCAGGGACTCTGTGAATTTGCTGTAGCATATCCAGGGCACTGCAGTTTGGGAACCATGGCACCAGATTAAAAAGAAAAAATTATGTCTTTCTTCTTCAAGAGCCATAGGTTTAATGATATGGGTTAATATTTGTTCTTGTATATCCATCCTTACTATGGGGTTCATTTGACTAATAATCTTTGCATCTGCATAGTATTTATAAAAATTCATGGTTTTTAGTATTTGATATCAACCTTATAGGCAAAGTACGGATATACCATTCAAAATAGTGGAAGAAGAGAATGTAAATGTTATGAATTCTATCAAAGAAAATGAATGGACTTGCTTAAGAGTTGTGAGGTGAAGGGCAGAGAGGGGTGCAAGGTGGTGTGGGGGTTTTGTATTCTATAAATGTAGAATAGAAGAATGAAAATAAATATTAAAAAATGAAGAGGGGTGGAGAAGATGGGGGAAATATCTGTGAACCAAATTCTTCACTTACATGATGGAAAGATAATAGATTTCATCTAAATCGGATCAATTACCAGAGGGATGAATATGTGCTATTAAATTGCTTTAGATGAACAAGTAAAATGGATACAGGTGGCTATTCCTGGGGTACACTACTGTGTATGTAGGAGGGGGTTCAAGTTGAAGCAAGATGCCTTTAGTTTCCATTTGATAGCATTCTGCTTTATCTGAATTGTTTTTGGTTATTTGACTTGATCGTTTTCATAATCTAAGTTTCTAAGGAGAAAATGTTGACCCAATGTTAAATGGAAAAAAACAGTATCCATAACAGAATATACAGTATGAGCCTAAGATTCTTCTTACATCTAGTTTTAATATATATTAGGGAAAAAAGAGTGGAACTGAACATTTCAACAACTTAGTTAAGTTCGAATTGGCTTTAATCAATGGTTCATGAATCAGGCAGAATCCCTTGTAAAGATTTAGAAAGCTACTCTGATGGGCTGAGCTCAAGAGATGAGCTTTATGGGCAGAAAAAGGCTGAAGAAAGCAGAAACAAGGAACAAAAAGCAGATTGGTTGTTTCAAAGTCATTTTCCTTATAGGATTAAAACAGAAGGGATTCCCTTATCATGCGAGCTCAGGTAAACCGGGACCCTTCTGGTTGGTTGTGTGAATCTCATGTTTTGGAAAACTGGCTAGTTTTAAAGTTCAGTTTGATCAGGTGGCACCTACATAAATGACTCCATTCTGATTTGTCTTGTCTGTTGGGGCCCCAGGGCTCAGTCTAAAACAATCACCTCCCATGCCTTTTATTTAACAGAAATAAACCACACTGTTAGCAATGGCTAACTCTAGATGGTGAGAATAACAGTGTTTTTATTTCTGAAATTAGTAGGTAAAACAGTTATAATTGGATAAAAAATTATCTTAAGAGCTGATACCAGACTTTTTATTAGGAAAAGAACTAAATTTTCAGTATATAAGATTTTTGAAAACACTTTTTTAGCCCTTAAGGGGTAGGTGATAGCCGTAAGCACGGATGTCTGCCAACACCCGGGCACTGCAAAGGAACATGCTCTGCACTTTTTTTTTTTTTTTTTTTTAAGACAGAGTCTTACTCTCTAGTCCAGGCTGGAGTGCTGTGGTGCCATCACAGCTTACTCACTGAAGCCTTGATCTCCAGGACTCCAGCAATCCTCCTGCCTCAGCTCCCAAATAGCTGGGACTACAAGTGAACACCGGCATGCCCAACTAATTTCTTTATTTTGTGTAGGGGCAGGGTCTTGTTGTGTAGCCCAGGCTGGTCTCGAACTCCTGGGCTCAAGCAATTCTCCCGCCTTGGCCTCCCAAAGTTCTGGGATTTCAGGTGTGAGCCACCATGCCCAACCTCTGCATCTTTTTTCAAGCTGTAGCGCCAGCTTGCACTTGATGACCAAGCCCCAGTCACAGAGATGAGACCACACTCTGAATTGCTGCTCTTCTATAAACTGCTTTTCTGCCAAATTATTTGGCAGTATGGTTCCCACTCTGGTTTCCAAATCTCTATAAAAGTCCAAAATAGCCCCAGGCTGGAAGGATGGCTATCATGGAAGTCTTCATAGGCCTCACGTAGAAATCAGCATGTACAGATTGATCCCAGGATTGACATCGGTGTTTAGGTGTAGCTGTGGTAGATGGGGCAGGAGAGGTTGGTTCTGGCATGAGCCACAAGGACTGTCTTCTTTTTTCCAAGGAGCTTCTTAGGAGACTCAACACATGCTCACACCATGAGATTGAAGTGGGTTAGGAGTCACCGGTGGGTAGGTCTATGTGGTTAGGTCAACCCGGCATTGTCAAAGCTTACAATGTCAGGGCTATGTGCATAAGAAAAACTGCCAGGTAGGTATTGATGGGACACACTGGGGGCAGGTACCTTCCTGTTCCAATTTTTGCATCTCCTTGGAACCTGCTAAGAACACTTTCACTACTGAATCTACAACCTTTAAGAGAGGGTCCAGAGGTTGCAAACTCATGTGCCTACAACCAGATGGGTGCATGAATGTGTGACATGGACCACTTAAGACAAGAGGAAATAGAGGAGAGACACTAAAGGGGACAAACAGAACCACAGAAAAAGGGTGCAGTGGGATCCAAGCCCCCAGCTGCAGCCAGCCAGCCCTGGAGGAGAACCTAAGGCCAGTCCGGCCAGTTTAAATGATAAGGTCACTGGAAAATCATACCAGGGTCAGAGGCCTTGGTCCCAGCAGTGCTAGCCAAGGTTTCCAGACATCTTACGTGGAACCCTAGCTCTTCCAAACCCAGTTATGTGCAGCAGCCTTTTGCTCTGTTGTTTGCCCCACTTCTTTCCCCTTTCCCTCTCCCTCCTACATTTTTCTTTTCCATTAAGCAAAACAGACCTTGAGTTTCTTGCTTCTGGAATGTTACTGAAAACAGCTTACTTAGAAATTTCCATAAATATCTCAATTTATGAAGAAGAGAACATGATCACTGGGAAGCTGCAGACATTCCTGATTAGTTTCTGTTTGCTTGTTTGGCTTACTCAGGGACATCGGCCAAGGGACACATTCTTTTCAGACCTGCACATTAGTTCTGGAGTCAAGACTAGAATTTCTTAAGCCAAAGGAGTTTACAATCAATGACCCTTCAGAGCCCACTGATGGGGGTAAGAGGAAGTTCATTATCCACATATAGAACACGGAGTTAATGACATTCTGGGTTTAAATGTCTTCATCTGGATATGCCCAGGTATATCAAAACAAGAGATTAAAGCAAGACAAAATCATTTACCTTAATATCTTCATCCACCCCTCATGATGTGTTAGCACAGTGGGAGAACAGAGCAACCCTGAAACTTTCTAGAATAAAGAGCTAATTGGGTACCACACTTATCAATGTGAGGCCGAATACCTAAAGGCTTCCTTTTCTACTGAATTAGTTGGGTTTTCCATACTGAATTCTAAAGCCTTTGGAAGTAACCTTTTCCCTCCGCTACTCAAACTTCCCACCACTGGCTATCTCACCCTTTATTGGAGAGGTTGGTTTTGAGAAAAAAGAAATAGGATGTTTTTGTTTTTGTTTTGTGGTTGTTTTATTTTATAATCTGAACTTCTACTTCCTGCCCACCTTAAGTGTTTCAAAATCAATGAATAGCTTCATAAGGGAAAATGAGTATTGCCTTCTTACTCAAAGTCCTTTCTGTTTGATTCCTGTCCCAAATTGAATATTAACTTCGGATGCCCTCTTAATCATACCTTTTTTTTTTTTTTTTTTTTTTTTGAGACAGAGTCTCACTCTGTCAACCAAGCTGGAGTGCACTGGCACAACCTCAGTTCATTGCAACCTCAAACTCCCAAGTTGAAATAATCCTCTCACCTCAGCCTCCCAAGTAGCCAGGATCACAGGTGTGAGCTATCATGCCCACACCTGTTTTTTTTTTTAATTAAAAAAAAATTTTTTTTTCTGTAGAGATAGGATCTCACTACATTGCCTAGACTGGTCTTAAACTCCTGGACTTAAGCAATCCTTCTGCCTTGGCCTCCCAAAGTGCCAAGATTACATAGAAATAGATGATTATGAAAAAAGAGAATAAACATTATGCATTGGAAGAATGGATATGTCACAGTACATTATTGTCACCAGTTACACAGCTGCTTTTTTTGAGACAGGTCAAAACCTGTGCTGTGGTCTGAATGTTTCTATTCTCCCAAAATTTGTATGTTAAAATCCCAAGCCCCAATGTGTTGGTATTAGGAGGTACGTTTTGGGGAGGTGATTAGGTCATGAGGGCTGAGCCCTCATGCATGGGATTAAAAAGACCCCAGAGAGCTCCCTCACACCTCATACCATGTGAGATTATAGTGAGGAGGCACCATCTATGAACCAGGAAACAAGCCCTCACCAGACACCGCATCTGCCTGCTGCTTGATCCTGGACTTCCCAGCCTCCAGAACCGTAAGAAATAAGTTTTTGTTATTTGCAAGCCACCTAGTCTATGGTAGCTGTTATAACAGCTCGAATGGACTAACACAACCTGTATGTAAGAAAAAAAGTACACATGGAGATTAGGCAACTCCTTGAATTAGTTCCTCATGATATGCTTAGAAAGGTTTGCTATCTACTTTATCCTTTTGACTTTTTCTTGGAGGGGCATCCCATCCATCCCCTTGGCAAATAAATTGTTGGGTGTGTGGTAGCATTTTCATGTGACATTTTAGTTTCTGGATGTCTTCTAAATCAAAACAAGATGGCTGCAGTCCCGCTTGTTCCTGGCATGCATCTTCTATTTATGTTTCTCACCACCCCCAGCTCCCTCTCTCTGTCCTCTCCCCCGTCCTCCTCTCCAGCACTCTCACATCCTTCCTCCCCCTCATTCCCTTCTTTGTACTCAACCAACCCTGCTTTTAGACCTGAAGTCCATAGTTTTCAGCTTGAGGGTAGAAATCCAGCCTGATATGATTGCTAATCTCTTGTGGCCACCTTTCACCTCTCCCAGTTAAGTGGCAATTCTTCGTGCCTCTGTGCAAATGTCTTCACTATACTACCAACAAGAAATCAGAGAATCAATTAGTGCCAAGACCACTCACATGTGTCGGGAGAGTTTTACAGGTCAATCTATGTTGGCTTAAAACCTTCCATATTTTCATAAATTATAATGGTCTGGCACTGTGAAGTGAACTGGAGAACACGGCCTCTTGTTCTACACAGGGAAGAGTTCATTTCAAGGGGACATTGACAAATATGGTGACATCTTGATTTTGTCAAATGTCACTATTTATTTTTCAACAATTTTAGCTCAGCAAAACCAAATCTCTCCCTTCCTGGACTTTTTATAACTTTACTGTGACTGTTGAATTTCATGTGTACTTTAGATGAAATATAACCTCTATGTTTCTACAACATTTGCGCTTAATACAACTATTATTTTCTTAATGTCCGAGAACACTTTTAAGAGATTTCAATAAGCCTCTTTTAAAAGGCTTTCTTATGCCCAGGCCCCAAACCAGGAAACTATATTTTACTAAGGGTAAACAAAATTTTGTCATTTCCAAAATTCAAGTGTAGCCTCCACACCAGGCACCCAACATGATTAAAGAGCCTGCTGAATTTGACAAAATGTGTTCTGTTCCCTTTGGTTCAAAAGTGTGTGCCTGTGAAACTCCCAAACAAGTTTATAACCACTAGATACATACATACATACATTCATACATACATATATATATATACACACACACATAAAATGACAAATATATTCTATAATTGCATTATATATCTCTGTATCACCAACTTAATGCTTCCATTCAAGTTCTGATGCAAAGGTCTGTGAGTGGTCTTTCAATCTAAATACAAGCACAATCAATGAAAGATTTTATATTTAAATCAGGACCTGCTTGACCTGGCATCGCCAGAAGCCTTCTCACATGGCACCTCTAGACCCCATTGCCTTCCCACTCGGAGGCTGTCTGTCCACCATCATCTCCTCCACCCGAATGCCATCCTCGAGCTTTTATAGCTAATTACTTCAGTATGTTACCTAAATTGGTCTCCAAGCTCTTAATGAAGTTGCAAAGCTCATTTGCAATATGACTGCTGTCCTCTTAAAACTGGTAAATACCACCATTACTTTCCTTCCAACTAGGCTGGGCTTGCAGCAGAATGTAAGTGATATATGTGTGTTGCTTTGATGGGGGACACTCCTTTAGACCTTGAATGCTCAGAAGCTCAATGCTTTGTCTGCTTAATGATTTCAAACTCCTGCTAAACATGTTACAATTGCCCAGGACCCATGTGTCTCAGACATCAAATTAACTATTTTCATGTATAGATATGCAGATCTTGTCAAAATAGTTGATCCTATTTTCACCTTTCATGGTGTCACTGAAGAACATAAAAAGCATAATTGTCAAAGGAAAGATGTATTATCACAGACAAGACCTTGAGAAAATCTCTAAAGCATTATGTTGAGTCTGAGGCTGTCTCTTGATGTTTCTTTGCTCCCTTAAATATGTGCCTTGAGATTTTTTTCTATGCATCTTCTCCGAATGGGTGGGTGTCACTGTGAGCTCAAAAGCCTGAATCCAACCTTTTCCCTTACTTAATAATTCCGATCACCATCTGGTTTATTCCCCCACAGTTTATCTCTGTGCTACACAGGATAGGGTGTCTTCAGTTCAGCCCAGTTGGAAGATTCTGGGGATGTTCCAGGAATATACTTTCCTACCATGATCACTTGGCTGCTAGTTGTAATCCTCGTCAATATGCTCCCTTTTGTGTGTGCCAACAACAAACTTAGGAAAGGGTTCACACCTAATTCACATTCCTTGGTACTCTGCAAGTAGACACACGCACACACGCACACGCTCACGCACATAGACATGCACATAGAGGCACACGGGCCTTTCTTTATTCCCACATATCCCGGAATCCAACAAGCTTTCCACTGCCATCCCAAAACCAACTGTAAAATCCCAAACCCCAATGTGCTGATATTAGGAGGTGTGTTTTGGGGAGGTGAAGCTTGTTAGGTTCCCTGAATCCAACAAGCTTCCCACTCCAGGGCCCAAAGCCAACTTTAAAGCATAGCTTTTAGTACAGTTACTCCAGTCGTAAGCAAGAGGAATTTCAGTGTGTGACTTGGGACCCAGGACTACTCCCAGGTGGCTTTGACTTGGTAACCTCAGAAGGATGCTTGTCCTCTAACCAGCTGTCTTTTGTGGTATGGCCAACAGTCAGGTCTGTACTCTCTGATTCACTCAGTAGAAAAGACAGTAGAGGCAAAGGCTGGGGGGGATGGTATTTGTTCACTGACTCAAAGGCAAATCATTCACGTTAATGCTTCTTTATTGGCATTTGTTTCCTGAATGCATTGATAACTGGCTTTCCTGCCTCCCATGTGGTGTGCCCATGGCACTGCCCTGAACACAAACACCCTAGCTAGAAATTGGAAGAAATGAAAATATAGGGAGAGAGCGAATGATCCTGATGATTGCTATCTGAGGGTAGGAGAATGAAAGTGGAGGTTTACAATTTAAAAAGGAAGTAAACAACAAAACGGGAAATTCTGACATTAAAGTACAGGTATAGCCAATTAAGACAAACGTTTTTTAATAAAAATTTCTTTTGTCCAACCCCTAATCCTCAGAGTTACTGGAGATCCAATGGCACATAGTTCCGTGATTGTGGATCTTGGATTCAGTTTTCTTTAAAAGGCTTGCCTGCCCGCTGCCTGACTTCTTTCAGTCCCAGCCTAATGTCATTCGGGTTATAGGTTATTGGCTGTTGGCACTTGAAGCATCCGTGTTGTGTGTGTAAATCAGTGACTATAGTTAGAGAAAGAAGTTCAAAGTCCGGAATTAATGACTCATGTTGCTGGGAGTCATTTGACCCAACCCTCTGATGTGTCCCAAACCCTAGTTTTACTTGGCCAGAGTCCTCATGAGTGCTCAGTGAGAAGCTGGAATTAGAAATCAGTTCTCCTCTTTGAAATGCAAGCCTGATGGCGGTACAATGATGGAAAGAGACAGAAAGCATTATCCAAGCACAAAACCAAAGCTTACCCTCTGGTTATTAAAATATTGAAATACTTCCTTATTCCTTGGTAACAGCAGCCTCACAAGCTCCCCCAGGTGGCCCCACTATGGCGTGAAGATGCCTAAGTCCCCCCACACTCTACTGGACTGCTGCCTGCTCCAGCAACCTGATTGTTACCCCTGTACCTCCACAGCAGAAGGCCTCTGTGCCCACCTCCATTCCGATTGGCCAGCATCCCATCAGTACAATTCTTTCAATGTCATCCCTGCACCAGTCATCACTCACTTTCTCTTTGGGAAGTTCTGGTTGCCACAATTTTAAGAAGACTCAGTGGGACTGAAGTTAGGTAACTGAGACGTTGCCACAGAAAGTCAGAATACAGTTGAGAATTTTTTGTCAAGAGAGACAAAAGCCTGGAGAAGGCAATGGTTGAATAGGATGCTCCAGGTGAACCAGGGCTCAAGCTCAAACCCGAAGAGCACCTCCTACCAAAAGTATAGAACAGGTGTGCTCAGACAAATGCAAGAAAGTGCTAATTCGTACAGCCTGTTATAAACTTAGGAACACGGCATAATATCCAAGATTGCTGAAGATGTAAACAGGTTCAAAGTGCATAATCAGTTTTTAAAACGTGAGCATCTGTTAGCTTGAATGTGAATGTGCATCTTTTTTTTTTTTTTTTTTTTTTGAGACAAAGTTTCACTCGTTACCCAGACTGGTGTGCAATGGTGCAATCTCGGCTCATTGTAACCTCACCTCCCAGGTTCAAGCGATTCACCCGCCTCGGCCTCCTGAGTAGCTGGGATTACAGGCGCCTGCCACTACGCCCAGCTAATTTTTTGTACTTTTAGTAGAGACAGGGTTTCACCATGTTGGCCAGGATGGTCTCGAACTCCTGACCTCAGATGATCCACTCGCCTCAGCCTCCCAAAGTGCTGGGATTGCAGGCGTGAGCCACCATGCCTGGCCGAATGTGCATTCCTAAGGGGCGACTGGATTCTCTGCTGTAGGATTATAACTGTTTGAGGCTGCTGCCAAGGATAGTCATACCTCCAATTATTATCTTGGTGCTTCTATTAAAACAGAATTTTGAACAGAGAGTGATATGTCCACTTGGACATCAGACACTTTTGTCACTGCTGTCATTGTTGACATGGTGAGGTTCAGAAGAGGATGTGGAAATTCTTCCCTAATGGATGGAGGAGGAACCTGAGAACCTTCCTATTTCTTGTCAGGGAAGTCTCAGAAGTTTCTAATGGAGCATCCCCTGACTCCCACCATACTGCTACCCATGGAGAGAACTTATGGCTTGGGATTGCTGGTGCAACGTGCAGCAGCTGCACAACAAGGTGGGTGAGAAGAGATTAGACAGAGAATCCAGGAGGTAAAATTTTAGTTCCAGCTGAGCCCTTGAATCTTTGTGGATATTTATTATTTGATTAAACATAACTTACCTTTTTTCTGACTAAAAATGATACATATTTGCTGAGTGAAGTGGTTCATGCCTGTAATCCCAGCACTCTGAGAGGCTGAGGTAGGATGATTGCTTGAGCCCATGAGTTTGAGACCAGCCTGGGCAATGTAGTAAGACCCTGTCTCTACAAAAATATTAAAAATCAGCTGAGTGTGGTGGCATATGCCTGTGGTTCCAGTTACTCAGGAGACTGAGACTAAAGGATAGCTTGAACCCAGGAGTTTGAGGCTACAGTGAACTGTGATCATGCCGCTACACTCCAGCCTGAATGACAAAGCAAGATCCTTTCTCAAAAAAAAAAAAAAGAAAAAAAGATATGTGTTTATTATCAAACATAATAATCCAGAAAAGTATAAAGCATAAAATAAAAACCCAATTTCCCACTACCCACACGTAACCCACTGGGTCTAATGTTAACATTGTATTAAATGTATTTCTGGACAGCTTTCTCCATAATATGCATATAAGTACACAAGTAATATGCCATTTATATCAGTTGAATCATACTATACATACTATACATGACACTTACTTTTTTTTTTTTTTTTTTTTTTTTTTGGAGACAGCGTTTTGCTCTTGTTGCCCGGGATGGAATGCAATGGTGAGATCTCAGTTCACCACAACCTCTGCTTCCCAGGTTCAAGCGATTCTCCTGCCTCAGCCTCCCAAGTAGCTGGAATTACAGGCCTACGCCACCACGCTGGGCTAATGTTTGTATTATTAGTAGCGATGGGGTTTCACCATGTTGGCCAGGCTGGTCTTGAACTCCTGACCTCAGATGATCTACCCGCCTCAGCCTCCCAAGGTGCTGGGATTTCAGGCTTGAGTCATGCACCCAGCCTATAATATGCTTTTTACACTCACTATATAATAAGTCAATAAATATAGCCATATTTCATCTTGGTTTTTTTTTTTTTTTTTGAGTCAGGGTCTTACTCTGCTGCTCAGACTGGAGTGCTGTGGTGCCACACCATGGTTCACTGCAACCGCAACCTCCTGAGCTCAAGAGATCCTCCCACTTCAGTTTCCTGAATGCCTGAGGCCATAGGTACATACCACCATGATAGGCTAATTTAAAAATGTATATATTTTTTGTAGAGATGGGGGTCTCACTATGTTGCCCAAGCTGGTCTTGAACTCCTGGGCTTAAGCAATCATCCTGCTTTAGCCTCCCCAAAAGTAATTGCAGTTCTTACCATTACTTATTAAAAAAAAATGGCAAAACCTGCAATTACTTTTGCACCAACCTAATAAAACTCTGCAGAAAAGCATTTAGTTTGTTTCCATTTTTTCTGCTATATGTTCATGATGACAATTCTTCCATCTTATGAAACATGTTCTTAGACCAGAGTTCCAGATATGGAATTTCTACATCAAATGGCATGCTTATTTTAAATTTTAACAAACGTTGTTAAACTGCTCTTAGGGACCTCTAGATTTGTGTGCATATATATATGGATACATATATATTTGTGTGCATATATATACACACACACACACATATATATGTGTGTATATATATATGGAGAAAAAGAGAGCAAAGGAAAAAGGATAGATCTATTTACCTATGTATACAAAAAACAACAGAGAGATGTGTAAGGAATTGACTCATGCAATTATGAAGGCTGCTAAGTTTCAAATCTGCATAACTGATGTCTAGTTCTAGATAAAGAAACCAGCAGGCTGCTGTAGAGCCAAGAAGACCCGATGATTCACGACTGATGAAGACCACCAGGGAGAAGGATTTTTTCTTACTTGGGATAGGGCCAGCCTTTTGTTCTATTCAGGCCTTTAACTATTTGCATGAGGCCCACCCATGGAGGGCATTCTTCTTTACTCTGTCCACTGATTCAAATACTAATCTCATCCAAAATCTCCCTCACAGAAGCACCCACAGTACTGTTTGACCAAATATCTGGACACCTTATGGCCTAGTTAAGTTGATGCAAAATTAATTTTCACACTTGCCCTCCAGATATCTGACCTAATATATACTCACACTGACAGTACACCAGAGTTGCTCTTTGCCTTCAGTGGCACCAGCATTGGTTACTGCCAATTTCTAATTTTACCAAGGTGGTAGGAAAAAGTAGTATCTTGATATTGCTAGGGTTTTTTTTTTTACTTTGCACTTTTTTTTTTTTTTTGAGACTATTTCCTCTGTGGCCCAGGCTGGAGTACAGTGACACAATCATGGCTCACGGCAGCTTTTACCTCGTGGGCTCAAGCAATCCTCCCACCTCAGCCTTTCCAGTAGCTGGGACCTCAGGAGTCCACCACCACTCCTGGATAATTTTTGTATTTTTTGTAGAAATGGGATTTCACCATGTTGCCCAGGCTGGTCTCGAACTTCTGAGCTCCAGTGATCTGCCCACCTTGGCCTCCCAAAGTGCTGGGATTACAGGTGTGAGCTACCGTGCTGGGCCTGTACTTCTTTATAACTAGTGAGGTTAGGCACATTTTCATTAGGTCATTGACGTCTTTTGTTGTTGTTTGGTAAATTAACAGCTTTATGTACTTGACCAAATTTTCTATTGGATTGATTACTTTTGTTATATTAATGTATAAAAACTCTGTATTAGTAATATTAATACTTTGTCATATATATTATAATATTTTCTCCAGTTTGTGTTTGCCTTTTAACCCTTGTAAGTCATGTGTTATGTTATGCCATTTACTTTTTATGTGGTCCAATTCAATGTCTTCCTGAATAGTTGCTATTATGGATGCCTTCCCTTATCTCAGACTTCTGAAAATATTCCATTGTGTAAGTTTCAGCATCTGACAATTAGGGGGAATCCAGCTTCCAAGTTCAAAAATCCTATGTGTTCTGCTTGTTAACACTAACTCTATTCTTTGCCTACAGAGCCAGTTTCTACCCCCTTTCCTAAATTCTCTTTATAGTGCCAAGATGATCAAAATCAACCCATCCCTCCCACTGTAGTGATAGAAGCTCTCCATCAGCACTGGACCAGCCCAGTGCCAGGGGTTGGATTACCGGTTAGGTGCCAGGAGTAACTTTGACATGATCACAGAAAATACACATTAGTTAACACAGCAACAGCTGTGTGGCTGTGCTTCCAAGACACTTGGGTCCACATGTCTTCAGCGATGCCCATGTGCTGAGCACAAGCTAATGCCAGTGACTTCAGTCTGAGAAGTTAACCCCTCGTGGGACCTTAAAGCTCAGAGTGATTTTTGTTTGTTTGTTTCGTTTCTTAGCAATTTCATCTACAGGAGACAAGAATTTTCAAACTGTACCACACTCAAACTTTTAATTCTATTACACAAAGCTAAAGAGTGGCTAAAAATAAAACGGGGACTAATTTAAAGTCAATTAGGGGGCCAGGTGCGGTGGTTTACGCCTTTAATCCCAGCACTTTGGGAGGCTGAGGCAGGAGGATCACCTGAGGTAAGGAATTCGAGACCAGCCTGACCAACATGGTGAAAACCCCTCTCTACTAAACACAAAAGATTAGCTGGGCGTGGTGGCGCACGCCTGTAATCCCAGCTACTTGGGAGGCTGAGGCAGGAGAGTCGCTTGAACCCAGGAGGCGGAGGTTACAGTGAGCTGAGATTGCACCACTGCACTCCAGCCTGAGCAACAAGATCAAAACTCCGTCTCAAAAAAAAAAAAAGTCAATTAGGGGATCAAGAATGAATCATTAAACATGGATTTTATTTGGACATCTCTTCTTAATATGGCAGAAGCATTGGGTTTTTAAGGGAATAAGAAGCCATTACATTAAGGTAGTGTGAAATGAATACCCAAGGTTTTGTGCACTGGCACCTGTCACTTAAGTGGCAGTCTTTAGGGGTTTGTTGAATGAATGTACAAATGAATGAAACTCAAAATACATTATTGTTGGATCAAGTAAGGCTTAAATAATATATCTGTGGTAAACCATGATAAAGGAACAAACACAAATGATTCTGATTTCTAGTTTCTTCATATGCCATTAAGAGAGGATTGTTGCAAATATCTTTGAGGGTAACTCTCAGACAGAGAGATTGGAGGTGGAGGCAGGGATTCATTAGAAACATCTGAGCAGCTTTTCTAAGCTAAACATACGCCACTTCCTTCCGCTATAATGGTGTGCATGGCCCCACCTCCCTATTCTTTGGCTTACTTGGAGTTTCTGTACTCTAAGTGGAATTCACTCCTTTGGTGAAATGGGTTCCACTTACAACGTGGGACATGCCCAAAAGAGCCCATCCTTTGTAAGTTTCTCCACAGGTCTTCTCCTGAGCCGGAACTAGCCGTAATACAAAGTGCTGCTCCACCCCTCATCAATATCAACCTCCTTTGCTTGTTAATGACCTCACCGTGATACTGTAAAGGGCAGAGCAGCTGATAATGCACCGAGTCTCTGTGCTCAGGAAGTCTTGGGTGCTCAACATCTGTTGTATCTCTGGCTCAAGTGAGTGATAGTGCCATAAATCAATAGGTGTTCATGAGTTCACTTTGCCTCACCTACCTGGAGCCCTGGGTGCATGGAAGGAAGCCTTGGAGACTGGCCTGGGTGCTGCAGTCCTGCCCCTCCCAACCTTGCCCTACCTGAACAGGCACCTGGACAGGGCTCTGTTACACCCTCAGCTGCCCAGCCCAGCTCTTGGCTCTCCTGCTGTCAGACACACAGTCCCGTGAACTCACTGATTTAATCCATTTTGTTACCACTAACTAAATTTAAGACATTTTCTCCTCTAATACAATAGAGTTTTCTTCTAATTAAATACTCATCAAAGTGATTAATTAAATGAAAGGCTAGTGTGTTTATGCTCCATTTTTCGTGTCTGCTTTGCTGCTACCCTTTGTAGTCTGGACTTTCGCATTTTCTAGCTGTCAGAATCCTTTCTTCCCTAATTTGGAGTGTATTTAGCTAATTCCCTCTGCAAAATCCTATTCACTGATTTAGGCTGGTTAAGGAATTCCCCTTCTCAAAGTGTCACTCTACCGATCTTAGAGGACACCCAGCTCACTTCAACATGAAAATATAAAATAGAGAAGCTCCGAGGATGGGATTATATTTCTAGTTAGTTTGTTCAGACCTTCATATATAATGACACTTTAATTTACATAAACTCTGTCAACCTCCAGAAATGGTTTAAAAGGTCTAAATAGGACCGGGGGCAGTGGCTCACGCCTGTAATCCCAGCACTCTGTGAGGCCGAGGTGGGTGAATCACCTTAGGTCAGGAGTTCGAGACCAGCCTGGCCAAGATGGTGAAACCCCATCTCTACTAAAAATATAAAAAAAGGTGGTGGGCACCTGTAATCCCACCTACTCGGGAGGCTGAGGCAGGAGAATCACCTGAACCTGGGAGACAGAGATCGCGCCATTGCACTCCAGCCTGGGCAACAAGAGTGAAACTCTGTCTAAAAAAAATAAATAAATAAATAAATAAATAAATAAATAAATAAATAAATAAACGAAAGGTCTAAGGAGGAAAACAGAATCTACTTCAAGCAATTTCTTTTTTTTTTTTTTTTTTTTGAGACGGAGTCTCGCTCTGTCACCCAGGCTGGAGTGCAGTGGCCGGATCTCAGCTCACTGCAAGCTCCGCCTCCCGGGTTCCCGCCATTCTCCTGCCTCAGCCTCCCGGGTAGCTGGGACTACAGGCGCCCGCCACCTCGCCCGGCTAGTTTTTTGTCTTTTTTGGTAGAGACGGGGTTTCACCGTGTTAGCCAGGATGGTCTCGATCTCCTGACCTCGTGATCCGCCCGTCTCGGCCTCCCAAAGTGCTGGGATTACAGGCTTGAGCCACCGCACCCGGCCAAGCAATTTCAATAGAGGGAACTTATACTAGGCACCAGGTGCACGGATGATGGGGGTGTTGAGAGGCTGAATTGGGAGAGTGAGGAGGAGCCACTGTCAGTGGCCTGGGGACTGGGGTCACCCAAAAGAAGCTCAAACCATGGAAGGGACCACAGCTCTGCCAGAGACACCAGTATAGGCACAGAGAGGGGACCACCCAGCTAAGCCCCAGAAGCTGGGAAAGGAGGCTCCAGCACAATGTGCCCTGGGAACCCGGAGCAGAGCAGGCAGGAGAAGGGCTGTGAAGTGGACCGGAGGCAGAGGCCTAAGCCAGGGTCCCAGCCTTCCTTCTCCAGGCTCCAAAACAGTCCACATGATGCAGGCAGCTGAGGCTGCTCCATGGCTCCTGACAGTGAGACGTGTGCCTCTGTCCTCCGGGGCCTACTTCACGTCCACAGGATTGAAGAAAATAACTGTCTCACCCCCCTTCCAGCCGCATACTCAGGCAGAGTCTTAGCCATAGTGCTTCCCACGTTGCATCTTATAACAGGCTGGCTTATGTTCCCAAAATGGTGTTGGACGACTAAGGAAATAAAGAGAGTGAGTTTCCTGCAAACCTACATTCCTAGGCTGGGATACACACCTGCTTCATGAAACACCCGTTCTTCTAACATCTCTCCTAACTGAGTCACACAGGTTGAATTTTTCTGATGTTTAAGTTATGTCTGTGTGAACTTATTCTGAAGACTATTTGGTGATTTAATGAAGAAAGGAAATATTGACCTTGTACAGTGCAGGTGTCCATCCACGGGTAAAAGAATAAACAAAATGGAGTATTATTCAGCCTGAAAAAGGAAGGAGATTCTGCCACATGCTGCAACATGGAATGAACCTTGAGGGCTGTATACTTAGTAAAATAAGCCAGTCACAGAAGGATCAAATACTGTATGATGCCACTTGGAGGGGATATCTAGAGTGATCAAGTTTATAGAAACAGAAAGTAGAGTGGGGGTCAGCAGGTGCTGGGTGGGGGGTGGGTGGGGAGCGGAGAGGTGTTCAGTGAGGGCAGAGTTTTAGTTTCAGTTGGGGCAGGTGAAAAGAGTTCTGGAGATGGATGGTGGTGACAGTTGCACAGCAATTTGAATATACTTAATGTCACTGAACTGTATATTTTAAATGGTTAAAATGGTCAATTTTATGTTTACCACAATAATACATTTAAAATTTTAAAAATACCTATTTACCTTGTGGCTTTTTCCTGAACTGGTATCCAGGGAAGACCTGGGCACCTGAAGACCTGACCTCACTCTTCTCCTGCATTTGTTCTTCGGGTGACTCTTCCCATTGGCTAAACCCAACCAGAAGCCAGACAGCAAAGGAGGTCTTTGATGCTTGTTCACATCGGCCACCCTGTCACACAGCAAGGGTGTGGGGGGAGCAGCAGAGTTGCCCAGGGTCCCTTCCGTTCCAGTATCATGTCTCCAGGGATGGTCAGGCTTTTCCAGTGATCTGCCACATGGTGGTTGAAAACGGCCCTAGAATTAGAGTCTTGTTGAACAGATTACAGCCCATTATCTACAGCAACGGACAGGCACATCTGGGAGTGGCTTTCTATATAAACTCAGGGGCTAGCATGGCATTTGGTCCACTCCATGTTCTCCCTCAGCTGCTATTTGAGGTTTGACATGTCACCCGTTCACGTTTCGTCCCTCTGATTGAGGGTGTCGATCGCTGCTAGAGTACAAATAAGTTTAGCCAAGGGATCACCAGCTGTCATCTATAATGTAAGTTGGTGTGGATAAAGACTCTACGCATAAATTCGAGAGGGATTTGAGGGAGAGAAAATAAGGGTACACAGGATCCGGAATGCACAGAGTGATACTGACCTATTGGTATACTGTTATATTCCATTTTTTGTGTATATTTTTAGCATGTGACTTGAGACAGAGTGATGTCCTGAATTTAACTGATGTTTGAAAAGCCCAGCCTTGTCTTCAGTAAGCATGCTAGCTTTCTTGCTGAAGATATGATAATGTAATATGAGGTGCCAATTGTAGTCCTGGAAAGCATTACAGTCCTGAACTCTGTAATCCCAAATGCTGAAATTCCTAAAGATCAAAATTTCTAAAGCCTAAAACCCCAGTTTAAAATAAGGTAACACACAGCACTGTTGCTGTTTGATCAGCAGTGTTGTTTCCACCAAATTTGGGGTCTGTATAGGCGTGCGTGCAGAATGAACTTCCCTGTACACAAAACAACTTAGACGTATGGCACAGAAGATGGGAAAAATTAACGGGGATTGCTCATGTCAGTGTACAGGGACTCATAGAAGAATTTCAAAAAGAACAGCATCATATAAAAAATGGAGGCGAATGTATTCTCTGAGGAGGGCCATGTCCTACAAGAAAATTTTTGGTGTAAGACTTCAAAATAAAATTAATGATAGTGAAAGTCAGCCAGCATTTGTGGACTATCTCTGTGCAATTGCCCATGATGCATCCCTGTACTACACTTTTTCACATGCTGAATTTTCTTTTTAGTTTATGTGGGGGAGGGTTCTTTTTAAACTTGTTTCCCACTATTTTAAACTGGCAGCATTATGTTTTACAATTCTCTCTGCTATATATTTCATTCTTGCATCATTTCCAATACTGGAGGTTTAAATCGTGTAAAGACTTTGAGAGAGTTCTAAATTGTTTTATGCTTTTTTTTTTGCAAATTTGACTCCATGAAAGTGCATTATCACAATGTTGATTTTGTATGTAAGCATTATTTGTGTGCATTCTCAATAAGTAAAGACGTCCTTTTTGTATATCCAGGTTTGTGAAAGACAAAATTTCTCAAGGTCTCGGTTCTTTAGGTGACTGCATATGTGGTAGTGACCATCATGTCAGTTTTTTTTTTTTTTTTTTTTTTTTTTTTGCTTTTTTGTTTTTTTGAGACGGAGTCTCACTCTGTCACCCAGGCTGGAGTGTAGTGGCATGATCTCAGCTCACTGCAACCTCCACCACCTCCTGGGTTCAAGTGATTCTCCTGCCTCAGCCTCCTGAGTAGCTGGGATTACAGGCGTCCACCACTACCCCTGGCTAATTTTTGTATTTTTTTTAGTAGAGACGGGGTTTCACCATGTTGGTCAGGCTGGTCTCGAACTCCTGACCTTGTGATCTGCCCGCCTCAGCCTCCCAAAGTGCTGGGATTACAGGCGTGAGCCCATGGCTCCCGGCCTCATGTAGTTTTTGATCAATCTCATCAAAAGACAGGTTGTCCATAATGATAGTTCACATGACCACAGTTAGGAATCTGGTTCACCTGCTCATAACTGTTATACCCGTATGACTATCGTTAGTATACCTAGAGTTTTATGCTTGTAAAAAGATATATGTCATTATTGACTATTTTATTGCGTTTAGTGGCCTATGAAGTAGTCTTTTTTTATATTTCTCTAATAAGTCCCCTTTTAAAAATGTAAATAAATGTCTTGTAAAGAATTTTCCATTTTTTTTCTAGAATTATATTTTGGGGATTTTGATCTTTAAGGATTGAAATTTGGGGGATTTAAACTTTAGGGATGTGGGTCTTTGGGGAATTCAACATTCAAGGTTATGGCCTTTGGGACTGTATCTTTCCAGGTTATGGCCCGAACTCCTTAACATCATACTGAGATTATTATTGAGTCAGTTCCCTGATAGGGTAACGTGGTTCATTTCAACACCTAAACTAGGTTCAGCACAAGCCAAGTTCCAAAAGAAGAGGTGCCTGGATTCTGTACACCAGCAAATGGTGGTGCTATTTTTCAGGTTGAAACTTCCCAGAGCTGATCGTAAATGTATTTACACTTACTGGACATTTATGCAACCTTTCCTGCCTGTTTATTGTTCCGGGAAGTGCGAAGAAATGTTTATGTAGAGGTTTCAGGAATAGCGAATGGAATGGTTAGGCAATCAAAGGTATTCACTTGAAAACGAGGCTGGGCTTGTCCTCCCAGATTCTGCAGACAGGCGCTTGGTAAGCAACGCGGTTCACAAACCACTCATCCTCTGCACCCCAACACACACTGGTTCTGCATCTGAGGACTTTCCAGTTCAGAAAAACAAGGCTTTCCTTGGTCTACACTCTTTTCAACTTACAAAAAATGATATCGTTTCATGCACTCCCTCCTAAAACCCTATTCTCTCTGCCCCAGCACTGAGTGCTTCTCTTCTTACCTCTCTGTTATCCTTCTCTGGCTCCTTGGCTAGCTGTCTTCCTCTGACATGCAAATCACGAAGCTAGCAGGGAAAAGCCTGTCCATGGTGAAAGAGACCCAGCTCCCTCTAGCCAGGGGCCAGGTGCGTTACCCCCAACCCCATGGCATCTCAGTTCAGGGAGGGAGAGGAGGAAAAGGCAGTCCCAGCAGCAGTCTAGCTGGGTGGGATAGAGGAAATGGAGGGAAACGTGGGCCTGGCTGGTCCTTGTGACAGATGAGAAGCACAAACACCCCCCAGCAGGCTCAGCAGCGCTAGGCTTACAGCCGTGGGCCTGTGCTGCACGCAGGTGGCTGACCGGACGATACGCCCCATCCCACGTACAAAGCTCAGCTCTGGCAGGCTCCAGGAGCCACAGAACCAGGTTCACAGGAAGTTTAAGGCTGCCCACCCCAGAGCAAGAAGTTGTAGTGACAGTGACTCCCTCAAAGATGAGGGTGGTGGCAACAGTGGTAAATGGCACCTACAGTGACTACAAGGGAAAGGTGCTCCAGGTTCAAGGTCAGAGCCTCAGGCTATGACAACAGTGCACAGTCAGTTCATCACAACCTCCTTGACCTGAGGCTCTTCTGTTATGTTCAGGACTGAGGCTCCAAGACCTAGTACAATGCTTGGCACATGGAAGAAGCTCCATGGGCAGTTCTGGGAAAAATGAATGAACAACACTGATGGATGAACAAGAAGATTTTATGTCCCACGGGCAAAATGCCTGAGTGCATGGGCCTGGGGGTGCTGAGATTGTGCAGGAGACACTGCCCATGGTGGGGTGCCCTCACCCAGGCTGATAGCTGGGGATGAACTGGAGGAGCTCATGGCCATCTGTGAGTCTCCGTTCTGTCTATCCTCGTGCCTGTCAGTGTCTGGTTCCTAGTGGAGGCTCAGTACATATTTCCCAAATTGAATAAAAAATGTTTGTTTCAGACCTATCTGTCTTGTGGTTTTGGTCTCCAAGTTTTTGAAAACATGACCAAGAAGTATCTGTCCACCTTTCCCCTATGATACCATAAAAGACAGGCAAGTGCCACATTCATGGGCAGTTCCCCTCCTTGGTACACCCAGTCCTGACCACAGTCCCAAGTCCTGGCCACAGCACCCCCGGCAGATGTGGCTCCTTCCCACAGTGTCTGCTGTGGGTAGTGAATGTCAGGCAGGCACCTTCCCTCACATCTCACCCATCACCAAGACTGTGAGAGTGAGTCAGCGTGGAGCGGGAAGAATGTGAAACAGGGCTGCGTGGAGGCAGAAACGTACAATACCTTTCCTCGCCTTCAGCAGGATCACAGCCAACACTTCTCTAACGAAAGACAGGCCAACAAGAGAAAAGCATAATAAGCTTGGTGCAATGGCTCACATCTACAATCTCAGCACTTTGGGAGGCTGAGGTAAGAGGATCACTTGAGCACAGGAGTTTGAGGCCAGCCTGGGCAACATAGCAAGACCCCTGTCTCTACAAAAAAAAAAAAAAAAAAAAAAAAAAAAACTAGCCAGGCATGGTGGTGCATGCCTGTGGTTCCAGCTACTCAGGAGGCTAAGGCAGGAGGATTGCTTGAGCCCAGGAGTTTGAGACAGCAGTTCGTGAGCTGTGATAACGCCATTGCATTCCAGCCTGAGTGACAGAAAGAGACCTGTCTAAAAAAAATTATTTCATCAAAGCTTTATGTGACATGGGAGCCTTCAGAATGAAGACCCAAAAGGCCCAAGGAAAGCTGTCCATTGTTATGCTTAGATTTGATGAGGGATGGACAGTCACGTGGAAATACGATGAAAAGGGAATGATCTAACGCTAACAGGCTGAGTGGGAAAACTCAGCAAGGCCTGTCTGCTCAGATTCTTCTTGGCCTCTCCGTGTGGCAATCCTTCCTCCCAGCTATAGAGCAGAGCCCTCTGGAATGAAGATCTTACGATCTCCTTTCAGACATGGCAGCTCAGAGAATTTCTTTACAGCCAGCTCTTGCCCAGAAAGGCAGGAGAAGGGTAGAGCCATACTTTCAGGTTTTATGGCTGGCTTTGCGGGACAGTTCTGATTTCTATGACCCACCTTGGGAAGAGGATTCTGGTTTCTTTGAAAGCTGCAGGGGAGGACAAGAGGTGGAAGATAGGAAGGCTGGAAAAGGTCAGAGGGGCTTGCTGCTGAGGCTGTTGCTGAGGCCTTCTGAGTAGTCAATTTGCCAAAGCCCCATACTTAGGAGTATTGTTTCCTGAGTCCCAACAGATGCTGTTGTTAGAGACCAAAATACACCACCCCTAAATATGCTGGAAAAATTACCCTTTTGAAGAGTATTTACATCTATGAAGGAAATCTCCATTCCTTCACCAGGAAGAGAAGGATGACTAAATCCCTTGACATGTATCTGTGGAGAAGGTGCCAACTTAATATGATCCATTTTGTTCATTTTCTGTGCTTTCTCTGGGCATTCCTCTCCCCCATAACAGGGCTTTCCTACACCATTTTTTCTGTGTTTCAGAAAATGATATATCAGTCCAAAGTTTCAACTCCCTCTTAGATCTACCCTAGAGATTTGCTCAGCTCACTGTGTAACTCCCGTGGATATAGAAGGTATCCACGCTATTTAATATTCAACTTGTTTGTTTTTCTCCTGTTGATCTGTCTTGTGTTCCAGGGCATCCCAGCTAAGAATTCATGAAGGGTAGAGAGAAAACTGTTTTTCCTCTTGTTCATTTTGGGGGGCTGTTCCCAGAGATCAAAGATGAGACTTGCAAACTGGCGAGCCCTTTCAGAAAGTCCTTTATTTGGGCACCCCAATTCCTTGTCCTCCAGCCTAGCTTCCTCCAAGAGAGGTCCTTCCTTAGGACTCTCAGTGCCATCTCTTCCTGATCTTGTCCTTCTCTTGAGAAACTCTACCCTACTCCAGAGGCTGACCTGAGACTGGAAGTGCCCCCTCTTCCCTGGACACCTGCAGGATGCTTTCCATGGTTCAGCTGGCTAGTCTCTGCGGTAGGCAGTCAGCACTTACTCGAGAAGGACTTTGGATAGTCCAAGCAGGGCTTCGGCACCACAAATTCAAATAATAGTCCAGAGAATGGGTCTCAGCCTGCAGGCTCTGCCCAGGGCTGTGTCTGTTATAGAGGCTCCTCTGGCAATAAGACTCAACACAAAAGCATTGAAACCACCCAGTGCTATGTCTTAGGCCAGGTCCTGCTCATGGGGGAGGCAATCCCATGCTGGTCTCTGTAGACAGATGAGGAAATTAAAGGATTTCGGGCCCTCCATACTACAGGAGCCAGGTCAGGAAAGGGGTCCCCTCTTCCAACATACATATCACTGAAAATGAGTTCTAAGTAAAAGAAGAGTTCCTCTATATCACACAGTCAGATCAGGAGGTCATTACTTACGTTAAAAATAATTTTTAAAAAACAAAACAATCATCAGAACATGTACCTCCTTTAAATAAAAGGCCCATTAAGTGCCTTTCTAATGTACTGATTGGAGCATAAATGGGGCATGTTAGGTCGGATAAAAGTGACTGGGTGTGATAAAAATATACATTATGATTGCATATATTATATAAAGTTTATTTCCTTTTTCCTTCTTTTTCTCTTAGTGCTTTTTTTTTTTCTTTTCTTTCTCTCTTTCTTGCCTTGCCTTTGCCTTGACAGGGGCACTTGGAGGATTTGACAGATCCAGCTACATCAGATCATTGGAACTGGCATGAAAAAGAGGTTCTGGGCCTTACATAGGTTTTTCCAAAGAGTGGGGAAATCCCAAGGAATTCTGTAACCTTAAAATAAACTGAGATTCATTAATGCAGAAACACAGAAAGCTGTCTTCTGATTCGCAGAAACTAAGATTTTAGATGAAGTTAATTTTCTTATAAAAGGAATACAACATTATTGTAAATAATTTAGAGATTGCATATAAGACAAAGAAGAAAATAAAATCAGCCATATCCGTTCCTCCAGCCATCACCACCTTCCACATTTGTGGCACATCCTTTCAGGATGTGTGTGTGTGTGTGTGTGTGTGTGTGTGTGGGAGGGGGTGCTTACCTGTGTGTAGTAACCTCATATTATACATACGCCCTTTTCCCCTCAAGGGTGACCACTGTTGTTGCCCAGGCTGGAGTGCAATGGCGCGATCTTGGCTCACTGCAACCTCCGCCTCCTGGATTCAAGCAATTCTGCTGCCTCAGCCTCCCAGGTAGCTGGGATTACACATGCCCACTACCACGCCTGGCTAGTTTTTTTTTTTTTTTTTTGTATTTTTAATAGAAACAGGGTTTCACCACGTTGGCCAGGCTGGTCCCAAACTCCTGACCTCATGTGATCTGCCCCCCTTCGGCCTCCCAAAGTGCTAGGATTACAGGCAGAGCCATGACCTGCTTTTTATTTTCAATATATTATTATATGCATTGTTCCTATATCATTAAATATTCTCCTTTGACATTTCTAAAGGTTGCAGCATGTTTTGCTTTGCTTTATTTTTGATTTTATTTTTAGAGACAGGGTCTTGCTTGGTTGCCCAGACTGGAGTGCAGTGACACGGTCATAACTCACTGCCGTCCTGAACTCCAGGGCTCAAGTGATCCTCCTGCCTCAGCCTCTCAAAATGCTGGGATTACAGGCATAAGCCAGTGTGACTGGTCTGTTCTGCTTTTTTATACACTATTTCTCATTTAATCAGCCCCCTTTTGTTAGCCATTTAGGTTGTTTCCAAGTTTTCCTAATTCCAAGAAAAAAAGAGGTTCGAGAAATGTCCTTGTGGTTACGTCGCTGCCCACATCCACTATTCTTTCCTTGGAATAAATCTGCGGGCTTAGGATTGTTGTGGTAATGCAGACAGCTGTCGCCAAACAGTCCTCGGAAGAGGCTGGCCCTCGTCGTGGGTGAGTGCCTTTTCAGCATACTCGTAAGTAAGACATTAAGGAAGAATCAGGGGCTGTTGGTTCCCCAAATCAGTTTTCTCTTTCCTCTCCCAGCATATGGCTTTAAAAAGGCTCCGGGAAGATTTCACTGTTGTAATTCTATAGAGAAAACAGTGTGTGGCTCAAGAAACCCTTATAATCACGCATGAGCGGGGAGGATGGGGAGGCAGAGAACTTTCTGCGAATGTATTCCACTCCACGGCTTCACAAATGCCTGGCATTTGTTAAGCCGATTGTTCGGTCTTCCCAACATCCTCTCACCCAAGCAAAGGCCCTCGTAAGCCAAAGAGAAGGTCAGTGAGCTTGTTCCAAAAGGCAGCACTGGAAATCCACATTTCCCAGCTCACTGAGGTGCTGTGTGGCCTGGGGGAAGTGTCCTTCCACTCCTGGGCCTCCAAGCCAGTCACCTAATCTGAGGGGTTCACAGAGATGGAGCTGGGCAGCCTGTTGGAGGCTCTGCCTCTTGTATGACAAAGTGAGGTCCCTTTCTGGCGCTGATGGCCTTCCCAGTTCAGCCACCCTTTGGATTCCTGGAAAATATGATGCCTGGGCTGTCCTTGAAGCAGGCAGGACAAGTGAGGACATGGCAGCCCCTTCCCATCTGGAAGCTGAGCCTCCTTTAATCTGGAGACCTTAAAAGGCATGTGGGAGCCAGGGGCTGGGTTCTTATCTCCTGGGCCTGGCCGATGTCCAGACGTGCCTTATTTATAGCGCCACTGACAAGGGCAGCGCAGCTGGCTGGCAGCTGCACAGAAGGTTGGGGCCATCCAACCCGGCCATCTGCCTGCACGGCCGCTGTCCCTGCTCATCGGGCTGGAGGACAGAAGACAGAACCCTGACATCGAAGGTAAGCGCCACTGGTTCCCCCGTGCTCTTCTCTCACCCTTGCCGTCCTTCCCAGCCTGTCTCTGCAGCAGGCTTGGACAGCAGCTCTGTGGGCATCTTGATCCATGCAGAGGGAGTGTCCCAGCCCTGGGAGGAAGCTCTCGGGCACTGGGAGCTCGCCGACCATAGCAGAGATGCAGGTGGTGCTGGCAGCTGGCTCCCACCAACGACAGAGCCCAAGAACAGAAGCCGCCCTGCCCAGAGCTACTGGGGGTGTCAGCTTGAAGACAGAGAACCCCTGCTCATCGGGAATGAGGAGAGATTTAAATAAAATTGAACTCCTGCCCCCTCTCAGTGGGAATCCGTTTTAAACAACGGAAAACATTTTTTAAGGGGAAAGCAAAAGAAGAAATATGATAAAATAAACATTGGAAAGGGGGCAAACCACAGTGCACTTGAACTTTTTCTCCCTGACAGAATTTCCGGAAAGCCTGGGCTGAAATGGCAAATTACTGATGAGTCTGATTACTCTGGGAAAGTGTGTTTATACAACATGACTCTTCGCAGCTGATGGTTTGAAAGCCCAGAGAGCTATTGCATGCTTTGAAAAGGAAATGCATGAATATTTTACAATTTCCAGAGCAGGGCAAACTCCAAGATACACAGTCCTAAGTAATGCTCAGGTCAATTGTGTAACAATCTCAATACTGATAAGATGCCATATCTATGATAATAGACATCATATATATAAACATCCTCTAGCCAGACTCCATGCAAGATACTTTATCAAGTCTAATCTAAAAAGAAAAAAAAGGTTGTCTGTCCAGTCTTTTTTTTTTCTAGATTATTCTGAGGTCCAAGGATAGTGTTAATAAACACCTGCGTTACAGATTAATGCTATTGTAGCTCATATTTGCTGTATGTAAGTTTATTATCATTGTTTTATTTGTTTCTTGAGGAATATTATTTGAATTTTATTTTATTGCTAGGCTTTTAAAATTTTATCGATACATAATATTTTACATATTTATAGGGTACATGTGAGTGTTCAGTACCTACATAGAATGTGTAATGACCAAGTCAGGGTTTTGGGGTATCCAGGATGGGCTGGAATAAGGTCTATTACATGTTGAGATCCATCTGACCCCTTACACAAGTTTTTGTATTTAATTGAGTAGCTGACTAATCCACTCAAATGATGACATTTTGGAGGCATTTTCTTACATTAAAAAATATTTTAGTGCGTAACTTCCATGAAAAGTTGCATATTTTCCAATACAGTGTTCCCTGACTGCTCACCCACCATCTTGCCTTTCAGCACATTTCGTACTTTTAGGTTTCATTGTTCTATTCAGAGTTTCCAGAGTTCTCCATTGATTTCAGATCCCCAAGGCCAGGCCAAGCCATGCCTCTCACTGCATTCCCATGACCTAAAGCACAGGGACCTGAATGCTTTCTACCGATCTCTAAAATATTTCATATTTACAAGATATGGCCCAGAGACTGTTTAATTCATTCTCTCCCCACCAAAGAAAGAGGTAAAATTATATTGATAGTTTTTATTTTTTCACTCTACAAATAATCTATGTTTACTATAAAAAATACAGACCAGCAAAAAGAAGAAAATGGAAAATCGTACATACTCTTACTACTCAAAGATAACTATTCTTGCAATTTATTATCTTATTTATTGATTCTAAGATGTCTTTGATTGAAAGATTAACCATTAACTTAATAGCAGTTTTTTTAAAAAAAATACCACTGTGAGATATTTTAAGGTGAATCCAAAAACATTAAATTATGTGGGAAACTGTAAATTATAATTAACAAAAACATATATGTGTATATATATATACTTATGTATATTAAAAATCAAGTTATTTGGGTCTTCTGCTTTCTGTCTAATTTATGGTCAACATCTTTTACTGTTAATTCAAAATCTAATTCCTTGAAAATTGGTTATCTCTATATATCATTATGACCAATTTGTTTAGTCAACATATTAAAATATTCATAATAGCTGGATAGATGAGAAGTATAAAAATATAAAGATTTAGATAAGACATGTTATTAGAATATAGCAATATAACATCAGTTCAAAGTATGATCTGGTAATTGATTTCTACACTATAACTGGTCCCTTTGGAATCATGAAAAACTCAACCACCTTGTGCCTTGATCTGCATGCCCTCCATGCCCCCACAAAATCTGTTTAATGAGTTTTTTTAATTACCATTGATTTGTCAGCACCTCCTCACTTAGTCTCTAATACACTAAACTATGGATGAGAAATAGAAAAGAACTAACATAAGTTCTGAGCAATTTAATGTTTTACAACTTGGTACTTCATCTGAATTTAGTGGATACATTTTAGATAGAGAAAAGAGGAATAAGAAATCCATTTTAACGCACGACTTTTGTTGCAGTTAGAAAGTAATACTGAAAAATTAAACTGAACTAAAACTATATCAAGGCAACAATGGATACAACATGCTTGATGTGTTTTATTAAGGAGGAACATGTAATTAGATATTAAGAAGAAAGTGCAAGAATTTCATTTTGGTCTTTTTTAATTATTTGTTTGTTTATTTATTTATTTATCTTTTGAGAAGGAGTCTCACTCTGTCACCCAGACTGGAGTGCAGTGGCACGATCTCGGCTCACTGCAACCTCCACCTCCTGGGTTCAAGCGATTCTGCTGCCTCAGCCTCTTGAGTAGTTGGGATTACTTAGGCGCCTGCCACCGCGCCCAGCTAATTTTTGTATTTTTAGTAAAGACAGTGTTTCGTCATATTGGCCAGACCGGTCATGAACTCCTGATCCCAGGTGATCTGCCTGCCTCAGCCTCCCAAAGTTCTGTCATTCTAGTCTTTAAAGAGCAAGCATGTCTAGATGGTATCTGAAGCGGCTGTGGGAACCACCTATTTTCATGTTAAGTAAAAGCCATCATAGTGCTTTTTTGCGTGGACTTAGTTCTGTGCAGATAAATCTAGACTAATTTCAACATATCAGTTCATGGTTTTGTATGAACACAAAATAGAAAATGACATGATTTGAATATTCTACTCCAAGTCGTATCCTTTGTAGGAAGATGAAATGGTTAAGAGGAAGGCACAATGGGTTATATGAAAACATTATATATATATATATATATATATATATATATGTAATAATATGTAATAACTTAAACCAACAAACAGTGCAATAGCTCAAAAGTGAAACATTGTTAAATAAAATATGATACAGCTATAGTATGGAATATATGCAACCACCAAAAATAAAGTTTGCATAGAACTTTTAATTTTTAAAATTCAGACTAGAAAACAATATTCATAATATATGAACTGAAAAAATACACAAAAATATATAAAATTATTGATTCTGAAGGACAAGATTAGAAGTAATTTTACATTTTTCTCTACATTTTAAATAGTTTACTAAATTTTCTACAGTAAGACTAATCATGAAAGTTTTGGTAATGCAAAATTCTATGCAAACACAAAACAGTCTAATTATTACCACCAATTATAAAAATTGTAAATAACCAACCAGAATGATTTAGTCTATTACAAATAATAGCTAGTTTCGGAGGCTGAGGTAAGAGGATTGGTTGAGCCCAGGAATTTGAAAACAGCCTGGGCAAGAGAGCAAGACCCCATCTGAAAAAAAAAAAAAGTTAAAATTTATTGAATGATCATGATATCCAGGAACTATGTTTAAGCTCATTTAACACAACAGCCCTATAGGTAAACATTATTATTAATTCTGTTATTATTCCTATTTTCAGAGAAGAAAACTGAAGCTTAGAACCGTGTCATTCATTGCCGAGGGTGCAACCAAGTTAAAGATAATGTCTTTTTTTTTTTTTTTTTTTCCTGAGATGGAGTCTCACTCTATTGCCCAAGCTGGAGTGCAGTGACACGATCTCAGCTCACTGCAACCTCCGTCTCCCAGGTTTGAGTGATTCTAGTGCCTCAGCCTCCTGAGTAGCTGGGATTACAGGTGTAGGCCACCACACCCTGCTAATTTTTGTATTTTTAGTAGAGACAGGGTTTTACCATGTTGACCAGGCTGGTCTCGAACTCCTGACCTCAGGCGATCCGCCCGCCTTGGTCTCCCAAAGTGCTAGGATTACAGGCGTGAGCCACCGTGCCCGGCCAATGTATTTCTTTCCAGTACTTTCCGATCCAGTTGGCATTAGACTTGAATTGCAAAAGAGCAACCCTGTTGCCGTATGCAAGGGACAACAAGGTTTGAATGACATAAACGAATGCTTCAGGTATTGAGGGCAAAAATCTATGACGTTTTTAAATACTTCGGGTAAAGTTTACAGAGAAAGGGACGTGGCGCCTCGAGGAAAGGAGAAATTAGCAGACACTAAGAACATTACAGGTGGGAAGGAATGTGAACAATATGGAGATGGAAAGTGATAGGACTTCTTCGAAGGTACCAGAAAATATGCCAGATGTGTTGAGGGGTGGGTAATGACTTAAGGACGAGGCTACCTCACTTCTCTTTGTTCTCTTTTGGAGATTTCAAAAATCCGACATTTTGTAAAATGAAATAAGGAAGTCTCTTGGCTCCCCAAAGTAAAAGGGGAAAAAAGAAAAAACTCATTTTTATAAAGAATCTGGAATAGGACTAATTTGGATTCCAAATTTAAAATAAAGCTCTGAATTACAGAGATAGTAGTTGTTGACGTTTGAGTGCTCATGGCGTGTGCAGCAGTGTTGGATGTGCTGCACACACACACACAGATGTGCAGGGTGGCTCTGTGAGGAGTGCTTCTGGTTTCCTTGTTTACAGGTGAGGACACTGAGGCACTGAGAAGCAAAGGGGCACAGAGGCAGTACAGGGGAAGCCGGATTCGAACGCAGGCAGTGCAATGCCAGTTTCACACTAATCCCACTAGAAACTCGGAAAAGTCCCCACAACGGAGAAAGGACCTCATCTTAAAAGTGAAGCCGGGCGCGGTGGCTTACGCCTATAATCCCAGCACTTTGAGAGGCCGAGGTGGGCAGATCACCTGAGGTCAGGAGTTCAAGACTAGCCTGGCCAGCATGGGGAAACCCTGCCTCTCCTAAAAAATACCAAAATTAGCTGGGCATGGTGGCATGTGCCTGTAATCTCAGTTACTCAGGAGGCTGAGGCAGGAAAATTGCTTGAACTTGAGAGGTGGAGGTTGCAGTGAGCCGAGATTGTGCCACTGCACTCCAACCAGGATGACAGAGAGAGACTCCTTTAAAAAAAAAAAAAAAGAAAAAAGAAAGAAAGAAAAAAAAAGAATGAGGACTTGAACTTATTTTTGTTTTTCATTTTTAATTCTCCCTTTAGTTTCAGCACCTTCTCAAGAGGCTGGGAAGTATATTCATCCACCCTAGTTAAACCCTGAGAGCTAGCACTGTAACTTGCACACAGTGCACAGCTGCCTAATAAATATTTGCTGAACCAAACTGTTGTGTTTAATTCAGCTGGGTTCAAGGAGTGTTGAAATCCAAAGGAAGGAGCTAGAAGTATTTCTTCTTGGCTAGTACTTTTCCCTTCTGCAATCCTGGCTGGGAACCAGGTTTCAGATTCACTCCCTACCTTTCAATATGTAGCATAAGGACGTATTTTTCAAATGGAATTTTTGAACGCAATAAGTATTAATATCTGATGATAATGTATGCTTAAGGAGTAGATTCCCTGACTTGGAAGCTTCCATTTACTAATGTATTAGTTTGTGTGGGTGTGTCTGTGTGTGTCTCTGTATGAGTCTGTGTGTGTTGGGGGAAGAGAAGAGGATGGAAATGCTGAAAAAATTCTGAACTCTGTAAACTTCCTTTTTTGAAAAGCTGTCCAATTTTCTTCAGAATCTTTTAATTAACTTACTAGGAAACTGTAATATTTTGCTCTCTTTAAATATACTTTAGGAACCAAAAAAGCAGGCGAGAGAGAATAGTCTCTTTACTTCAACTTTATTTACATTGAAGAGAGAACCAATGGCCAAATGTTATGCCCTTCCAATCCCAAAATCAAAGACAGAGGTCAAACAAGACGTCCAAATCAGTTAGGTCCAGTGAAAAAACAATAGCGCGTGTAAGACATAAAGCTAAGATGTGGAAAGTGCCTGAGACAAACTCCTTTTAGGCCTCTGTTTCTCTACTCTTGCAAATTGAAAATGCAAAAATCTATGAGCAGGTGCAAATGTGTTGGCACTCCAATTAACCAGCATGGGCGATCATCCAAGTGAGGGGAGAAATAAGAACACCCACAGTTTCGTGTCTACAAACACTCTCAGGTGGGAAAACTCTGCAGGCAGTAAGGAAGAGTGGGATGAGGACCTTCTAATTAAGACAGGGCTCTCCACAAGTCAGCCAGTTTGGAAACTCATAGTGGCAAGTTCAACATTGTTAAAGTAATGAAAGTTGGGTAGAAGGATTGATAAACCCTTCAGCTACTATTATGAAGCAGCAGCGGCAGCATATCCTCCACTCCGGCTGCTGATGAGCCCTGGCAGGATTCTGGCATGCTGCCCTGAGCTGCTTCTACTTTGGTCTGCTGTGCTTCACTCTTTCCTGGGAAGTGTCAGCAAACCTCCGCCAGCCTCGGGCAGGAGCAACCAGGCAACCCCAGAGGCCAATGTGAGCTCCATTTAACCACAGGTTTCTGTTTAAAATTAGTGATCATATTTGTAACTTAAATTAGACAGTGTGTCTCCTTTTCCCAAATGTTCCAATGGCTTCCCAAATCGAAATAAAATCCTAACTCCAACCGTAGCCAACAGATCCCTACACGATCCATGCCCCAGGAATCTGACCTCATCTCTTCCTTCTCTCTCTGTCCATCTAGAGGGGTTCCAGTCATATTGCCCTGACCCAGCTGTGCCAAACACTGCCCTGCCCCAGGGCCTATCACACTTGCTGGCATCTCTGTCAGACTCTTCTCCAAGACAAACACAAGGCTTCCTCCTTCCTTCATTCATACCCAATCTGAGAGCTTTCCCTAAACACTTCATCTAAAATGACACTCCTTATCAATTTCTAGCTCCTTACCCTGATTTACTTGCTATCTCACACATCTACACATCTGCATACATACATATATATATATATGTTTATCTCTCCTCCAATAAAATGTGAACTCCAATGAATGCAGAAACTCTATTTTGTCCACTGAGATATCCCCAATACCTACTACAGTGAATGGTGCCTAGTAGGTGCTAAATAAATGTCTGTTGAAGGATGAAGGTGTGAATAATCTATTTGTATATGTTTAATTTGAGATCTTAGAAACTTTTTGACTGTAATTCATATTGTAGAGGTGGAATGGTACAAAACTCTTCCTCCCCATTATAAGGGTCATGGCTGGCATTCCTATTACAAAATCTAGATTAACAAGAGAAAAGCATAACTCATTTATTTCATGACATGGGAGGCTTCAGAAATGAAGACCCAAAGATCCCAGAGAAGACTGTCCATTTTTATGTTTAGATTTGATGAAGAGTGTATAGTGGTGTAAAAATGTGATTGGACATAAAGGGTATGGCCTAATGGCAACAGACTGAGTGGGGAACCACAACAAGTCCTGTCTGCTTGGATTCATCTTGGTCTGGGAGTCCTTCCTCCCAGACACAGGGCAGGACCTCTGTGGAATGAGGTCTTAGGATCTCCTTTCAGACAAGATAGGTTTGGGAATTTCTTTATAGCCGATTCCTACACAAAAGGGCCAGGGAAACCTTACAGTAATATTTCTAGGGTTTTGTTAGACGAAGTTTTGCTCTTGTTGCCTAGGCTAGAGTACAGTGGCTCGATCTCAGCTCACTGCAACCTCTGCTTCCCAGGTTCAAGCGATTCTCATACCTCAGCTGCCCAAGTAGCTGGGACTACAGGTGCCTACCACCACACCCGGCTAATTTTTTGTATGTTTAGTAGAGACGGGGTTACACCATGTTGGCCAGGCTGGTCTCAACCTCCTGACCTCAGGTAATCTGCCTGCCTCAACCTCCCAAAGTGCTGGGATTACAGGCATGAGCCACCACGCCTGGCCTACTTCTAAGTTTTATTTTGTAGGAAGAGTGGTTCTGGCTTCTCTGACCTGCCTTAAGGGAGGAAAGGAAACAGGAGGAGGACAGGAGAAGATCAGAGACAGACTTTGCTTCAGAGGCCTTTCCAGTGTGCTTCGATTCAAAGCACTCGGCAGGCCACGGCGCCACACTTTGGGGTGTCGTTTGCTGAGCCCCAACAATGCCTATCACTGGTCACAGTGTTCTTGTTAGGATCCAAGTTTAATGTCCCTTGTTCACCACTGAAACTTCACTTTAAAAACGTCCACTACACTTGCATTTTGTCAAGGAAGGGAGGTGGGAGCTGGCGAGTCAAGTTGCCAGGGCACAAGGTCCTAGTTCTACCACTCACACTGGGCCCAGGCAAGGTTTTAACTTCCCAGAACCACACCTGTAAAATGAGAATAATAACAGTGACCTTGTCCGTCACTTGCAGGGATTCAAGGAAGCACTAACAGCCACGGCTACCGTCAACTGAACCCACGCTCTATGGCAGAAAGTACCCCGTAGGCTTGACTTGCTTTGCACTGTCCCGCCGTCTTCACAGCAGCCACCTGGTGCAGGGACAATTACAATTTGTCAGTTGCAGATGAGGGAACAAATCCAGAGAAGTATCTGAACTAAGGAGCTCTAGTCACGGTACTAGTTTCCTATGGGTGTCCTAGCAAATTACCATAAATGTACTGTCTTAAAGCAATACAGATTTACTGTGTTAAATTTTTGGAGGTCAGAAGTCTGAAACGGGTCTCACTAGGCCAGAATCAAGGTATGAGCAGGGATGCATTCTGGAGGCTCTAGGGGAGGTATGTTTCCGCACCTTTTCCAGCTTCTGGAAGCTGCCTACATTCCTTGGCTCATGGCCCCTTCTTCTGTCTTCAAAGCCCAGAGCACAGCAACTTCCCATTTCTCTTTCACCCTGGCTCTCCAGCCTCCATCTTTCATATATAAGGGCATTGGTGATTACATTGGGGGCTGCCCAGTTGATGTAGAATAATCCCCCTATCTCAGGATCCTTAACTTAATCACATCTGCAAAGACCCTCTTGCCATGTAAGGTGTCGTATTCACGGGTTCCAGGAATTCAGATGTGCACATTTTGGGAGACTATCATTTTGCTACCAATTACTAAGAGGCAGAACTGCGATCTCTTTACCATCATATTGTGCAGTACAGTCTCTGGTGTTTATTAAGTCCTTTTTCCTTCCTTGTGGTAGTGGAGGGAGGGTGGAAACTTCTGGATCCCAGATTTGGGTTTTGTATGCCACATTAAACAGGACAGGTCATCCCCTTCTGCCCTTCTCCTCTGCAGTAAAGGACACCAAAGGCTCACCGTCAACTTTCAACATTGTTTTATCTTATCAAGGTGAGGTTTAAAACAATCCATCTCACCCGATCTCCAAATATATTATTGACTTTTAAGGAATCACAGACGTTCGATAAAAGTAGGTTACAAAGTAAAAATGAAAGCCCAGCGTGGGGACAGGCCATGACACGCCTCCCGTCAAACAGGGTGTCTGTACAGAGTACAGAGCAGCCACCAATGGCAGAGCTGGAAGCAGGATCCCCGCAGTAAGAGGAGCAGGTAAGGAAGAGCTGAGGCAGCCTAGCTCAGGGTGCTCCAGTGAGGGACACAGGGTCCGGCCACACAGGTGACCAGGGTGGCGACCCAGGCCACAAGAGATAGAAGCTCCAGGAACCAGCCTAGCAAGGTGGCAGAACAAGCTGACCCACACGAAGCCAAGGGACAGGACAAGCGTGGTCATGGGGCAGCCACGGGAGGGCCTGTCCGCAGAAGGGCGTAGTGGGAGGGTCTGTCCACAGGAGGGGATAGTAAGCGGGCCTCCAAGTCAGGCTGGCTGCCTGTGAGGAGCACAACCTCTCAGGGATGGAAGGTAGTTCCAAAACCCAGCAAACGAGCCAGCTTTGATCCACTAGGAAGGGAGCAAGCCAACAGGACACGAGAATTATTTGAGGACAAAAGAAGTGGGGTTGCAGGGAAACTAGAAGCTGGAGATGAGCTGCAGTTTGGGGAATATGGGGTGTTCACAGCTCGGCAAGCCCCTGGCTCCCAAATCTGTGTCAGCTGAGCTATGTCTAGATCTCACCTATGAATGGCATGGGCCGCCCCACACGTATATTCATACCTCCACCCACTTGGGGACAGCGCAGGGCCTCCAGGACTGGAATCTAAAAGGACCTTTGTTCCTCCAGGTGGGAAGGACTAGGGGAGACCCTCAGCAGGTTTTCAGCTGACTGGAACCTTTTATGACCACGCGCTCTCGGAACAGGATTACTTACCTGGTACCCGGTTGCGTTACTTTGACCCTTTCCTTAATATGAGCATCACAGCGTTAGAAATCAGAGGTGAATTTACATGGGTTGTGTGTTTTTGTGACAAAGCAATAAGAATAAAGTAGACTGCATACTCTAGATATACCTTTCTCAGTTATTCATAATTAGGGTGACCGTTGAATTTATGGTCCAAACTGAGGCGCTTTTGAGAGCGCTTTTAGTAAGTATGCGAGGTCCACAGGCGTAACTGCAGATTCTCAGGGCCCTGTCGGAGGGGCTCCCTTCTCTGAGCCCAAAGCCTCATACCCAGGCACCCAGGGCCTAGTGAAGCTGCCTTAACTATAAGCACAATGGTTTAGAGGGATTTTTCAACACCTAAATGCCTGCCTGCAACCTCAAACACTCTTATTCCTTTCACGTGAAAGACAAGAAATGCCGAAGTAAAGTTTCTTATAAGGCGGACCAATGACGTAACTCCCTCACAAGGGCCTCTGTTTGAAAGTCAGGGACACGTTTCTCCTATTGATTATTGACATTTGAGAGTTGCCCCTCCATCCCCCAAGCCCCAGAGCTCGCTTTTCTTTTGTGACATTGTTGTAAATTGGGGTGCTTTTCTGCTGCCCTCTCCACCTGTTCACGAGACGCTCTGTCTTGTCCAGGCTTTACTGAAACAGAAGTGTTTCAAGCTCGAGGTCAGTTTCATAGTTCATGTTATGGGTCATGTAACATCCAGTTCAGTGGATTGAGATCGGGACATTTTTAACAACAAAATGAAATTGACTAGAGCAGGAAAAAATAGAATTAAAGGGAACAGAATGCTTTTCACACAGTAAGAAATTCTTTCCAGAATTTTTTCATGACAGTATATTTTTCTAGCATTAAATGTGAGGGTCTTTGAAGTGCTTGTGATGTAAAAATGTACTTCCTGGTGTGGGGAGCCACCAAAATTTGCAGTCCCCTGCTATAAACCATCTTTGCAGGTTTTCTTTTTCCTTTTGCCTGGATTCTTACAGTGCATTCTGGATTCTTACTCTTATTCTTACTCTTACTCCCACACACCCCTCTCAGGCATCCTCCATTCTCTGCAGATAGCTTACTTGGATCCTTTAGGCTACAGCCCATGAAATACCTTCCTATTTGATCAGTTCTATAAACATAAGTCTTTATCAAAAAAAAAGGAAAAGAAAGAAAAAGCCAAAACCTTGCACCATTCACCAAGGAGTGATAGGGCCACGTGAGTAGAGATCTCTGAGACGCTTCAAAGCAACTCGGCTGATTCTCAGCAGCCCCACACCTCCTCGGCAACATCTGCACCCCAGCACTATTTGTGCCTAAGTGTGGGAGTGCCGGGTGTTGCCGTGCCTGTGTTCTCATGCACCTCCCTTCTGTGCCACAAAATAAGTGGAAAATATCCCCGCCTGAGTGCCTGGCCCCCCTTCTGCATTGTTTTAGGGTCTTTGCAGCAGCGCAGGGGCTGCCAGCCTCTTCCTGTAATTTTGCAGAAGGTAGATGCAGGAGTGGGGAGCCCTCACATCAAAGGCTGCCTTCCAGGACTGCTGGCTCAGGGAAGGGAGGAGGGGTACCCTGGTGCAGAGCAGAAGAGAGCGACCCTAGGCAGGATGTCTGGAAGGAGAGATAAAAGCAAACTGCAAAGGTATTTTAATAGACCATGCTGTTTCCATTCTTTACCATGTGTTTTCACTCTGCTTTTGGTTGCTTTTGACTTGAATTATGGAGCCTGGTTAAGGTAACTTAGATGCAATTACTTTTATACATCAAAAATGAATACTGACTTTTCCTGGTGGGGCTGGGAGTGATGGGAAGTGGCTAAGACAGAACACACATTGCCTTTTAGAAAGCTGGAAAATTCTTTCTTCTCGCTTCCTTATGGAAGCAGAGAACCTGCTTTTCCAAGAGCTAAGAGCACTTTGACAAATGCACCGGGTAAAAACTTGCATCCAAGATAGAAAGACACCCTTGATGATGACATGGTGTGGCCATTACATTGCCAAAGAGGAAGCAAATACCATATATATATACCATATATATTGCCTGCAACCTCAAACTCTCTTATTCCTTTCACATGAAAGACAAGAAATGCCAAAGTAAAGTTTCTTATAAGGCAGACCAATGACATAACTCCCTCACAAGGGCCTCCGTTTGAAAGTCAGGGACACGTTTCTCCTATTGATTATTGACATTTGAGAGTTGCATCTCCATCCCCCAAGCCCTAGAGCTCGCTTTTCTTTTGTGACATTGTTGTAAATTGGGGTGCTTTTCTGCTGCCCTCTCCACATGAGGGCATATATATAAAGTGTATTTATATATAAATATATATTTATATATAAATATTTATATATATTATATCATATTTTATCAAAAATAGGATATAAAGACATATATAAAAATATATAAAATCATATCATCAGAGAAATGCAAATCATTATATTATATTAAATATTATATATATATATATATATATATATATATATTATATTTATATATTTATTTATATATATATATATATATTTATATTTTATAAATATATAAAACATATGTGTGTATATATATATAAATATTATATATAAATATTTATATATTTATATTTTATAGCCCTCTCCACTTTATATATAAAGTGTGTGTGTGTGTATTTATATGTATATATATATATATATATATATATATATATACACACACACACTTTAAGTTCTGGGGTACATGTACAGAACATGCAGGTTTGTACACATGTGCCATGGTCGTTTCCTGCACCCATCAACCCATCATCTACATTAGATATTTCTCCTAATGCTATCCCTCTCCCAGGCCCCCACTCCCCGACAGGCCCCGGTGTGTGATGTTCCCCTCTCTGTGTCCATGTGTTCTCATTGTTCAACTCCCATTTCTGAGTGAGAACATGTGGTGTTTGGTTTTCTGTTCTTGTGTTAGTTTGCTGAAACTATGTCAGCTTCATCCATGTCCCTGCAAAGGACATGAACTCATCCTTTTTTATGACTGCATAGTATTCCATGGTGTATATGGGATTGCTGGGTGAAATGGTATTTCTAGTTCTAGATCCTTGAGGAATTGCCACACTGTCTTCCACAATGGTTGAACTAATTTATACTCCCACCAACAATGTAAAAGTGTTCCTATTTCTCCATATTCTCTCCAGCATCTGTTGTTTCCTAACTTTTTAATGATCACCATTCTAACTGGCATGAGATGGTATCTCATTGTGGTTTTGATTTGCATTTCTCTGATGACCAGTGATGATGAGCATTTTTTCATGTGTTTGTTGACTGCATAAATGTCTTCTTTTGAGAAGTGTCTGTTCATATCCTTCACCCACTTTTTGATGGGATTGTTTGTTTTTTCTTGTAAATTTGTTTAAGTTCTTTGTAGATTCTGGATATTAGCCCTTTGTCAGATGGCTAGATTGCAAAAATTTTCTCCCATTCTGTAGGTTGACTGTTCAACTCTGATGATAGTTTCTTTTACTGTTAAGAAGCTCTTTAGTTTAATTAGATCCCATTTGTCTATTTTAGTTTTTGTTGCCATGGCTTTTGGTGTTTTAGTCATGAAGTCTTTGCCCATGCCTATGTCCTGAAGGGTATTGCCTAGGTTTTCTTCTAGGGTTTTTATGGTTTTAGGTCTTATGTTTAAGTCTTTAACCCATCTTGAGTTAATTTTTGTACAAGGTGTAAGGAAGGGATCCAGTTGCAGCTTTCTGCATATGGCTAGCTAGTTTTCCCAACACCATTTATATAATAGGAAATCCTTTCCCTATTGCTTGTTTTTGTCAGGTTTGTCAAAGATCAGATGGTTGTAGATGTGTGGTGTTATTTCTGAGGCCTCTGTTCTGTTCCACTGGTCTACATATCTGTTTTGGTATCACTATCATGCTGTTTTTGTTGCTGCAGCCTTGTAGTATAGTTTGAAGTCAGGTAGTGTGATGGAAGCAAATACCCTTAACCAGAAAGACAAGACACAGATATAAACATTCTCCCTACTACAGAAATATGGTGAATTCCTCAGTGACTGTGATCTTTAAAAAGAGAAGCAATTGTTGTCCATCGAGTAGCTAAAAATACTGTTAGAGGTATATGTCCCTTGATATTGTCAGAAGTTTCATCAAAGCCTCAGGCAAGTATAATATGTCCTCTCTTTGTACCTCAATCTCTACTCCTGCAAAATGCAGATAATTATACCAGTAAAGGGCTATTGTTAGAGTTGATGAAATAGGTTTTTGAAATCTTTAAGTGGCTTGCAAGTAATTCAAAACTGAACTGTAATTTCCATTCATTCTAAAAGCTGCATCTTTCATTTCTTGGAGACATTATTGCTCTGTTGGCTTTTTCTAACATATGAGTATCACTGACAGCCTCCATTCTGTACTAAAATCTAGAAGAATCTTCATTCCTCTGGGGGCAAACATCAGAGAGAGGAAGGGAAGAGCTGCCCCAGGGACCTGGCGCTTGACACCACTTCCTGTGTCAGGCCCAATGCAAGCATCCTCGGCTTGCTTTCCACAATGAGGGAACTGTAATGGGTTCCCATGCCATCTGAGCTGCAGGAAAAGGCAAGAAGCAGGAGAGAAAATTAGTTTCTGACATTATTGATGGAAGCCTTTACTCTGATTTCTTAGTTATCTGAGAGGGACAGTGTCTACTGAGTAAAACTATCAGAATGAAAAACAGTGGTTCTGCAATGATTTTGGTATCTTGGCCAGTGCAACCTATAGTATAACTGATCCAGACGATCATTTTCTCAATCAAGTAGTCAATTGATAAAATAAACAGGACAAAAAAAAGCAACCTAAAGATGCAAGTTCATGGCAGTATTAAACTGCAGACAGTATTTAATTTTGATTTCTTTCATCTGGAGCCTTTTTTTTTTTTTTTTGCCAGAGATAAATCACATCTGTCAGAACAACAACAACAACAACAACAACAACAAATTAGCAGAAAATTGATTTTCATCGTCCTGATGTCTCTAAGTGGCTTGTGGTTTGGTTTGTAGATCATGTCTTATCTAGCGCTATAATCCTATAATGAAAAAGTAAATTAAACCAAGAGGAAACTATAAATAAAAAATATATATTTCTCTTTATGTGACCCATTACTCCCATCACAATTTTGCTTCCTAAGTAGTTTTGTCTTATCTGAGAAGCATCAAGGATCCATCCACATGGGGCCTCTGCAGTCCCCATGCACATGACATGCATCTTGCCACCAACTTGAGAATGCCAGGAGCTGGTTGTGGTTCACAAGACATAGGAGTCCTTGCCATTGTCACCAATAGCACCAGCATCTTGAAAACCCAAAGCAAAAAAGCAAGCAAGTTACAAACATAAGCAAACCAACACATCTTCAAGCCAAACAGCTGTTTCTTACTATGGCTTTTCCTTTCTGGTCCATAACGCCACCAAGATCACTGTCGGACATGCATGGTGTTGGAGGACTTGCATGCATGTGGGGAAGGACCGTCCTCCACTGTAATTCTTTCCAAGGGGCAACTCCTCTGAGCTACGCTGCCAGTGCACACAACAGGACCCCAAGAGGGGAAAAAGCTGATGGGAACAAAAAGATGTACCAATGAACTCTGATCTCAATATAAAAATAGAAAAATAGCAGGGTGGGAAATAGAAACATCTTTTCCATTAAATCAAAGAAACAAATCTGGAAAACTAAATCCTAGAATGTTGAGTCCCTGATGGCATAGAACGTGCATTGCAAGCTCATGCATGGAATTGTGCCCTCTGCCTCACAGAAGTACCTCCATTTGACAGTTACGATATCAGTCTCATGAGACTGGGATACCTCTCTTGGTCAATGCAAGGCATAGTATAACTGAGCTAGACAATCATTTTCTCAATCAAGCAGTGAATTGATAAAGAGGACACAAAAATCAAACTAAAGATGGAATTTAGTGGCAGTGTTAAACTGCAGACAGTATTTAATTTTGATTTATTTCATCTGGAGCATTTTGTTGCCAGAGATCAGTCACATCTGTCAGAACAAAAAAAAAAAATGGGCAGAAAATTGATTTTCATCATTCTGATAGCATTTGTCTTAGAGATAGCCTTTGTCTTAGAGAATAGTGTTTGTCTTTTAGATCAGGAGAGTTGAGCTTATGGTCTTACCTCAGGCATTGGACTTTCTGTAGAATGGTTGTGAATACCCCACCCAACATCCACACTCTAGTGACCAGGCTTTTGGGTCGCTGGTCTTTGAACCTTGGCCTGTAACCTCAAGCAGGGCAGAAGATTGCCACAAAGCCCGAGATCACTGGCACCAAATCAAATTTGTGAGGACTCTGTCCCAGACACTCCATGTGAAACTGGCAGTGCTTATAAGCCAGAGACAAGCCAGTGACGATGGGACCGGGGACAGTTCACTTTCTTCCCATTGGATTACCTTCTTTATCAAGGGAAGACTGGATCGCATGGAGTCCGACCATAAACTGCATCCGTCTCATGAGCTGGATCCAGTATAGGACAGGGACACAGGGACACTGGGCCACCACCGGCTCTGTACAACCCCAGTGCCCCATTCTCATGGTGTGGATGGAGCCCCCTGTTCTCCTAAACTTTGCTCCATTAGTTCAGGGGTTCCCCAAACCCAGGCCATGGACCGGTACTGGCCCGTGGCCTGTTAGGAACCCAGCCGCAAAGCAGGAGGTGAGTGGCAGGCGAGCAAGCATTCCCACCTGAGCTCTGCCTCCTGTCAGGTCAGTGGAGGCGTTAGATGCTTACAGGAGCATGAACCCTATTGTGAACTGCACATGTGAGGGATCTAGGTTTTGTGCCCCTTGTGAGAATCTAATGCCTGATGATCTGAGTTGGAACAGTTTCATCCTGAAACCCTCTGCCCCCCACCTCCCAATTCATGCAAAAATTGTCTTCCATGAAATGGGTCCCTGGTGCCAAAAAAGTTAGGGATATCTGCACTGGTTCCTCCTCACCATCCCTTTCTCTGCCCCACCTCTATTAGATTCTTCCTCATGTTACTATTACTTATGAATAATTTGCTAGTATTATTAGCGAAGGTGTTATGGGTTGAGTGTCTCTCCCTCAAATTCATATGCAGAAGCCCTAACTCCTAATAACTCTATGGCCTTATTTGGAAATGGGGTTGCTAGAAAGTAATTAGTTAAGAGGATGTCATTAGGGTAGCCCTAATCCAATATGAGTGGTATCCTTATAAAAGTGGATATTAGGGGGACATTTGGGCAAATGCACACACAGGGAGATACTATGTCCACTTGAAGACAGAGATCAGGGAAGTGAGTCTACAAGCCAAGGGATGCCAAAGATTGCCAGCAAACCACCAGAAGCTAGGGAGATGCATGAAGCAAATGATCCCTCAAGGTCCTCAGAAGGAACCAACCCTGCTGACACCTTGATCTTGGACTTCCAGCTTCCAAAACTTGGAGACAATAAATTTCTGTTGTTTAAGCCATCCAGTCTGTGGTACTTCGTGATGACAGCCCTGACAGACTAACACAATGGGGCACTGGGTGACCTATCTTTGAGAAAATGAAGAACTGAATCCAAGCAGTCAATTCTCCTCTTGAAACCTTGGCCAATGCATCCCCTTCCACCCTCAGCTGAACACTTTCCCTTAGTGACTATGTGTGTTTGGTCATACTGGACTACATAGTTTAAGGGAGGAAAATAAAATTTTTCCTTGACCTTCTTCTGTTCCTTAGCTGGGGCCTGTTAATTACACTGACAAAAGTGAGACCATCAGGAGAAAAGATACACAAATCTTATTTTATGTTATTATTTTAATTTTTGTGTGAAGGGACATTCATAGAAAAGAAGTGAAGAACCAAAGAGGTTGTTAGACCCAGGAGTTTATATGCCATTTTAACAAAGGGCGATAAATTTGCAGAGAAGTAACAAAACAAGCAAAAAGCAACCTGGGCTTGTAGAAGTGGGAGAGTAAACACATAGGGGAACCTAATGAAAGGTAAGGGTGATATTGGTGAGGTTTGTTTGTGCAGACCTTTCTTGGTGCTGAATTTCTGTCTCTAGTGACAAGAGTTGTTCTCCTCTTGGTATGGAAGAGGGGAGGAGAAACATCTTCACAAAGGGAAATTTATGTCCTGCTTTTTCTGCGTTTGCTGTTTCTTAATTGCCCTCATCTCAAAACAATCCTTAAAAACAATCCTTATGCGAATGATACAATGGACTTTGGGGACTCTTGGAGAAAGGGTGGGAAGAGGGTAAGGGATAAAAGACTATAAATTTGGTGCAGTGTATACTGCTTGGGTGATGGGTCCACCAAAATCTCACAAATCACCACTAAATAACTTACTTATGTAACCAAACACCACCTGTTCCTGAAAAACCTATGAAAATAAAAAATTTAAAAAAAGATCCTTATGCCAAAGTGGCATATTCTGGTATGACATATTTTGGTGTGGCATATTCTGATTCTCCAGTGGCCTTCTATAGATCTACTTGTCTGTCTTTCTAATGTATGGGTACAGGAAAGCCTACTTTGTGGACAGACATAAACTAAATAAAATACTCATATACAAATATTACACAGTAGTCCCCCCTTATCTGGTGGGGATAAGTTCCAAGACTTGCAGTGGATGCCTGAAACTGTGGATCATCCCAAACCCTGCATATATTATGTTTTTTCCTGTGTATACATACATATGATAAATTCTAACTTATAAACTAGTCACAGTAAGAGAGTAACAACAAATAATAATAAAATAGAACAATTATAACAGTGTGCTATAATAAAAGGTATGTGAATGTGGCCTCTCTGTGTCAAAATATTGTATTGTACTGTACTCAATCTATTTTCAGCCCTACAGTGGACCATGAGTAACTGAGAGTGTGGAAAGAGAAACTACAGATAAGGCAGGGCAGGGGGAGGGCACTACTGTATGAATAAATACACTTTACAGAGAGATATAGCCTTAAAGAAGAAATAGAATACTCTAGGTCTGCACATACTTTATCCACAGTTGCATTCACAAAAATGTAAAGTGCAGAACGGAAACCGCTCACTAAATCAGCTCAACTGAAATATCTGGATAATTAGTGGTACCTGGTCTTTTGGACCCAATTCTCATGAAATGTGCAACTCTGACCTACTTATGAGATTAAAATGGGTTTTTGTATGTTTTTGTTGGTGTTGTTTGACCGCCTGGGTCTCTGAGGCTTATTTTCAACAGGAAGAAAATAAGTGGTTTCTGTTGGGGAGAATGTTTTCCTGTGGGCCAGGTGGCTTGCCCTGGTGCTCATCTGCCTGGCCTGTACATCTTTCAAACCAGAAGGCCCAGGAGTTAGGATATCCTGCTCAACAAGCCCAGCACCATCTCAATGATGAGCCCTTGGCAGCCTCAGGTGGCCATTCACAGAGTCAAAAATCAGGACAGATACAAAACACTAGCTATACAGACTGTGTCTGAATCTCCACCATTTACCCACATGGTGGAAAATATACTACCTCCATTTCTATTACAAAACATAATTCAGTGGTTCTCAATGTGTGGTCCCTACACCCCTGAGTCCCTTTCAAGGAGTTTGTGTGGTTGAAGCCATTTTCTTAATACTAGTAAAATATTACTCATCTTTTCGCTGTGTTGACATTTATGCTGGTACAAAAGTTGCGGTGGAAAGACTCCTAGTGCCTTAGCAGGAATCAAGGTGCTGGCTCCAAACCACCTTGTAATCATGATATACTTCATCACCAAGCAGTAGGGGGAAAAAGAAAAGCCCAGTCACTTTCCAGAATGACCTTGATAAAACAACAGTAACAAGTATTAATGTTATTAAATCTGGACCCTGGACACACATACTCTTTTTTTTTTGGAGATGGAGTCTCACTGTGTTGCCCAGGCTGGAGTGCAGTGACACAATCTTGACTCACTGCAATCTCCACCTCCCGGGTTCAAGCAGTTCTCCTGCCTCAGCCTTCTGAGTAGCTGGGACTATAGGCACACGCCCCCACACCTGGCTCATTTTTTATATTTTAGTAGAGACTGGGCTTCACCATGTTGGCCAGGCTGATCTTGAACTCCTGAGCTCAGACAATCTGCCTGCCTCAGCCTCCCGAAGTGCTGGGATTACAGGTGTGAGCCACCGTGCCCAGCAATACCCTTTTTTTTCCTCTTTTTTTTTTTTTTTTTTTTTTTTTTGAGATGGAGTCTAGCTCTGTTGTCAGGCTGGAGGGCAGTGGCAAGATCTCGGCTCACTGCAACCTCCACCTCCCAGGTTCAAGCGATTCTCCTGCCTCAGCCTCCCAAGTAGCTGGATTACAGGCACATGCCACCACGCCCAGCTAATTTTTGTATTTTTAGTAGAGACAGGGTTTCACCATGTTGGTCAGGATGGTCTCAATCTCCTGACCTCGTGGTCCACCCACCTCGGCCTCCCAAAGTGCTGGGATTACAGGCGTGAGCCACCGCTCCCAGCCGCAACACACATCTTTTTAATATTCAGAGTGACGAAAGGGAAGATGCATGAAGCACTTTTGCTCATATCAAATAACTGTGGCTGTTTTGCGGAAAGGCAGTTGTGCAACGGCCCAAGTTGTGAGTTCAACAAGCTGTTTCTTCCATTTTCAGTTGAAAGAACAACTGAAGACAAAGCATACTTAGATTCTGGCAGTAGATATTTTCCCAAAAATGAAGAGTAGCCTGTCATTCTAAGGGAAACAACTGACAGTATTTGTTTTTGTTCTCAAGGATAAAATTTGAGTTTTCAGGTGAAAATTAGCATTTTGGGAAACTGTGAGCGTGGCAGCTTCCCAGTGTGTAAAAACTTTTCTGATTAGATGGATGGTGATATCAATTACTATAATTTGTTAATATTGTATAATGAAATGTATCAGCATTTGGAAGATCTATAGAAGCAATATTTTCTAAATCTAACAAAATAATGTGTAGGTTAAAGATCTATTTAAAGCTTAAGATAGACCAAATGGGCTTTAATGTAATAGGATATGAAAAGTTTACTGATGTGGTTTTGGATTCCACATTGCAGTCTTTAAGCAGTAGTTAAGAAACAACTGCTTGTCAAATTTTGGTGTAGAATCTATCTATCTATATATAGAGAGAGATGATGATCTGAGATGGCTATCAAAATATTTCTCTTTTCCAACAACATTTCTGTATAAGGTTGCGTTTCCTTCATAAATTTCAACCAAAACCACATACTCAACGGATCAAATGCACAAGCAGACATGAGAATTGAGCTTCCCAGCTGTCTTCTATTAGGCTCAATGTTAAAGAGATTTGCAAAAATACAAAACCACACCACTCTTCTTACTAGTTGTTTTGTTTTGGAAAGTGTAATTATTTTTCATGAAAACATTCTGTGTTATAGAATGTTACGGATTTTAATGTTGTTAACTTTAAATGAATTAATTTTTTAGCTTCTAAGTTCTATTTTCTAATGCAGTAAATATAATAGATATAACCCACATAAACAAAAACCCTTTAGTATTCTTAATGATGTTAAAGTGTAGAGATAGGGCTGTACTCTTTGAGGCACTCTTTAAAAATAGGGGTTAAGAGTAGCTGGCTTAATTAAACTTGAAATTAATTGAATATGGTTCCACACACAATTTCAATTCTTGTTAATATTCCCCATCTATTCCTATTGTGTAAAACACTGAGTCAAAGATGTATTTTTTGCTGAAATCATCTAATTAATTGTACCATATGGGCCATGCTCCCACCATGGGGTACCATTCGGCTCCAAGGAGTCCCTGGTGCTTAACTTAGGGTTAGGACCACAAAGAAGTAACTTAAAGATGCAGGAATCCCGGTGCTTTTAAGAAATTTGCATTGCTTACTTTATTTGTTTATTTATTTGTTGTTGGTTCCATTTTAGGAACAGCTTTTCTTCAGGCTGTTTCCCAACACATTTTAATATGATTTTCACAGACACGGTTTTTGTCCTTGCAAATTGTGTCACATATTATTTCCCTGCCCTTTGCGAAGCCATCTTCAATCTTTGTTTAAAAGTGTTATTGAATTTAATTGTTTGAAGACATTATTTAAACCGCCTTTGCTGTGGTCAGAGATGCTGATTATTTATTTATTTTATATTATTTTAGTTATTAATCAGATAATCAATGCACATGGTGCAAAATTCAGAAGGAACAAAAAGAATAATGAAAAGCAATTTTCCCCCTCCCTCCATTCTCAAGTCTTCCTTAGTTCTCCCCAGAAGCAACTACTATTGCCAACTCCTTGTGCATCCTTCCAGAGATATTCCAAACGTGTATAATGGCCACGCATCCTTTTCTCACCAATGGTAGGACGCTCCGCACAATGACTTGCACTTTCCTCTTTCACTTAACACCCTGTCTTGGAGATTGGCCCAGAGAGTGAGATTTTGCCTCACTATTTATAGCAGTGTAGTGCTTGCTTCACTGTATGGACGAATGACTTGACTCTGCCCCTACCTATAAACATTTAGATTGTTTCCCAACTTATGCTACCTTAGAGAATGTTCTAGTATCTGTATACATCTGCGTTTGTGTACAACAAACATATACTAATATAACTTTCAGGATTGAAAGATAAGTAAGCCAACATCACTTAGACGACAGTTGTATTAGAGAAAATTGTAAGTCATAGGTTACTGAGGAATGGTAAAGAAGCTGGTGATATTGTGAAACAGATATTTGGTCTTCTTTCAGTTTCCTGACTTACAGCTCCTGGAATCCTTTAAATCTGGCCAGGCACGGTGGCTCACACTTGTAATCCCAGCACTTTGAGAAGCCAAGGTGGATGGATCACTTGAGGCCAGAAACTGGAGACCAGCCTGGCCAATATGGCAAAACCCCATCACTACTAAAAATACAAAAATTAGCTGGACATGGAGCGTGTGCCTGTAACCCCAGCTACTCTAGAGGCTGAGGCAGGAGAATCGCTTGAACTCGGGAGGCAGAGGTTGCAGTGAGCTGAGATCCTGCCACTGCAGTCCAGCCAGGCGACAGAGCGAGACTCTGTCTCAAAAACCAAACCAAACCAAACCAAACAAAACCTTTTAAATCTCTTGAGTGATAAGAGTACTTTTGTATGCTAATGAGATAATGGCAGCTGGGGAGTCCTAGCTAGCTTCAGGAAGGGGGTTGATCACTGGAAAGAACAAGGCTTGACTAGAGGGTTGGGACTTTCAGCCCCAACCTCAACCTCCCAGGAGGGCAGAGGGGCCCAAGGTTAAGTTGATCACTAGTGGCCAGTGGTCTAATCAATCATACCTATTCAATGAAACCTCCATGAAAACCCTAAAGGACAGGGTTCAGATGGGTGTCCGGATGGCTAAACATAGGGAGGTTCCTGGAGGGTGGTGACCCCAAGGAGGAAACAGGAGGTCCACATGCCTTACCCTATGCTTTGTTCTGTATCCCTCATAATACCTTTATAATACATGGGTAAACATTAACAAAGTGCTTCCCTCAGTCCTGCGAGCTGCTCTAGCAAGGTTTCTAGGACCCCTCTCCCCAATTAATATCCTGTTGGTCAGAAGTATAGGTGACAACCTACTACTTGCAAGTGGCATCTGAAGTACAGGGTGGCAGTCTTGTGAAACTGAGCCCTGTGGGATCTAACTCCAGGCAGATAGTGTCAGAATTGAACTTGAGGACACCTAGCTGGTGTCTGCTGGAGAATCATTTGCAGAATTGTTTGGTATGTGGAGGGAAAATCACACCCATCTGGGGGTCACAGAAGTGTTACTTGCGCTGTGAGCATCCAGTAGGAGAAAAACAGCTTGGGGTTGGGTGTGGTGGTGGCTCACACTTATAATCCCAGGGCTTTGGAAAGCCAAGGCAAGACAATTGCTTGAGGCCAGGAGTTCAAGACTAGCCTGGGCAACATAGCAAGACCTTGTCTCTACAAAAATAAAAATTAAAAAAGATTAGTTGGGTGTGGTGGAGAACCTGTGGTCCCAGCTTGTCGGGAGGCTGAGGTGGGAAGATCACCTGAGCCCAGGAGTTTGAGGTTACAGTGAGCTGTGAACGTGCCACTGCACTCCAGCCTGGGTGACAGAGCAACACTCTGCCTCTAAAAAAATTTTTGTAAACTTTTTTTTTTTTTTTTCTGATATCTTACAAAGTTCTATGGTAAGTAGCCCTTAGCTTTGTTGTTAACTGCTAGAATAGGTCCAGGAAGAGGTGCTGCTCCTCTTTTCTTTAAAAGAGAGTGGAAAGAAAATAAATTGTTTCCTTAGTCTGACTAGAAAAATAAATCAGGCTTTATGCTTCCTGATTTTGGACATTTTTCAGTCCATTTTTGTCAGGAGAGTGAAGAAACAGGGAAGAGGGTTGTGGAGAGGCTTTGCCTTTCTGTTTGACTATTTTATTTCTTGTGCTGGTTCAGAAGGAGACGCTATAAGGATGGGTCATGAGAGCTCAGAAATTGATCACTGCCTTGCTTCAGGAGGCAGCCTGGTGGAAGGGACGGAACCAGGAAACGTGAGCAGTCACATCAGTCACACGCTGTCCTGATTTGCCTCCTGTCCTTCTAAACCATTAACTCTGACTTTGAGCATATTATTTGCCCTCTCTGGGCCTCAGTTTCCTTACTGAGCTATGTGGAATTTCTTCCCTTTTTTCCCATCAGACCTCTTATATCACCATCTCCACACCTTCCATTGTCACTCACCCTCAGCGCACTGCAATGTGCTTCTGTCCCCATCATGCCACTGATCACATTCAGACGTCACCAACAGCCACTGTGCTACCACGTGCAACACACTCTCAGCAGCCCCTGGCCACTGCTCCTTGGCTGCGTCAGTCACTGGCTTCACTGCCCCTGCATCTGACTCTTTCTCCTCGTCCTTCCTTGACGCTGCCTCCTCAGCCACCTCTGCGGATGCTGCCCCCTAAACCTTAGGCTTCCCCTGGAACTTGACCTTTGACCCACACTCCTAACCATCCACGTGCTTTCTTGCATGACCTCACTCATGCTCCTGGTTTATTTATTTGCTCTTTTGCTCTACTGGTTTTTACCTACCATTTGGCTAATGACCCCTATGTTCATACCACCAGCTCCAACCTTCCCCCTGAATTTTACATTTCTACAAGTATGGGAAATTTGTCTATTTGGATGGCCGTCCCCAAACTGCTTCTGTTTCAGTAGGGCAAAACTGAATTCATCCTCCACCACTAGCTTGTTTTTTCTGTTTTCCTGAGGAGTATACCTTTTGGTTATCCAAGCCACCTCTGCCTTTTGGGTTCAAGAGATTCTCGTTCAAGCTTAGCAAATGACCTCAAGGTTCATCCATGTTGAAGCATGTGTCAGAATGTCCTTCCTTTTTAAGTGTGAATCAGATTCCATTGTACAGATGTACTACATGTTGTTCACACATTCACCTATGTATAGAAGCCTGGGTTGCATCCATCTGTTGGCTATAGTGAATAATGCTGCTGTGAACATAAGTGTGCAAGTATTTCTTCTAAACTCTGCTTTCAATTCTTTTAGATATATATCCAGAAGTGGGGTATACTTCCATATCTTAACCTTGACCAGAACTTATTGGAGTTTCATCTTTACTCAGCTGGCTCCCTCCCTTCCAGTCACACTGGACTTCAACCCTTAGAAGGGATGGAGTGAGATTTATTCATCTTGGTGGCATTATGAGGATGAGTCACTTAGCAATCAACAAGTTTCTGCTCAATAGTTTCCCTCTGGCTCTCTACTCAATCCAATTACTAGGAGAAAGACACGATGTGAACTTTTTTTTTTTTTTGAGATGGAGTCTTGCTCTGTTGCCCAGGCTGGAGTGCAATGGTGTGATCTCGGCTTACCACAACCTCCACCTCCTGGATTCAAGCCATTATCCTGCCTCAGCCTTCCGAGTAGCTGGGATTACAGATGCTCACCACCATGCCCAGCTAATTTTTATATTTTGAGTAGAGACAGGGTTTCACCATGTTGGTCAGGCTGGTCTTGAACTCCTGACCTCAAGTAATCCACCCGCCTCAGCCTCCCAAAGTGCTGGGAACCATGAGAACTTTTAAAGTCAAAAAACCCCTAAGTTCAAGACCATTTACAAATTCTTCGTTTCAAAGATGAGGATTCTGCTTGAGGAGGAAAACAGAATTCTATCTAAAACCAGGAATAAGAGACAAGATTTATCAAGCTGTGCTTGAAAAAGAATGAGAAAAAACAATGACAACAACACTGTATATTATACTTTTTTAAAAAAATTCGCTCGGTACGTGACAGCATTGATAGTTGATAATACTGTTTCTAAAGTTATAATCTGTTTTTGTCTTTAAAAGTTACATTTTAAAAAGTCAAAGATAATACTAGGAAATTGTGCTAATAACCTTTCATGTGTCTACAGTTTAGGACGTAGTGGGTGTCAGTCTGCCTTAATTTTAGAATCAGTTTTTTGACTGAAATGAGAAAGGATGAATCTAAGGATTAGAGTGATGGTGGTTATGTACACACCTGTGTCCACAGAGGCTCACTGGTACTTCTCTTACATTGGGTCATATTACTGTTTCCCTCTCCCCTTCGAATTTCACAAAGATTCAATAAGCAAGTTGTAGGTTCAGGGCCAAAATGGCGGACATTTTGTAAATGATGAAATGGAACTGTGGAATCTTAAAAACCTTCTATGTACTGATCCTCAGGCATCTCAACTGAGGTTGGCTCAATGTGTAGCACTTGGCTTCCTAAAATAACAGTCCATTTTCGAATGTTGGCAGCTGTAACTGCCACCTCCAGGGTCCAGCACTGCTAACGTCTATCTGAAAGGATTACTCATGCCATTGCTCCTCACCTTAAATCTGGCAGCACTTTTTTCCACCAGTGCGGACACCTCAGGTTTCTAGCACAACAGAAACACAAGCTGATACAGGAAGACACGCATACCACACACTTCCCTCTGCCTGCCTGTGCCAAGAATCCTTCTCGTCTGAGAAAGACCAACGTGTTGGTTTTGGACACCACCACCAAATAATAGCATAGGATGTGACACGTTTCCCAGAGATTAGCAGTCAAAACTTTAGACTTCAAAAGGCATCACCGTGCTAAATCTGCTAGTAGGTAGCCTAGCACCATTTGAGTGATATCTACTGAGAGACTGGTGCTGTTAGAGACCCTCCATTAAAATGGGTCACGGCCCCTGACACAGGCTCACATTCAGTCTAACTCTCACCTCTCCAATTGCCAATACAATGGTCATGGACCCTCTAGAAGCAGAGAAGAGAAAATAATAATTCATTTTGCACTCGTATGGGGTTATCTGCTTGGTGAAAGCAGGCGTGCAACTGAGGTCACTAGAAGGTGAAGCAACTGCCAGTAACCTGCCTGGGTTTAAGACTGCTCAGGTGTTCTGCTAGCTGGCAGGCTGCGTCTCTGGCCTCTGCCTGATTCCTTTTGGGAGGCAAAACTGTCCTGCTGCCCTCCTGCTCTGAATCTGAATCTGATTCTGGGTTGGACCTAGGTTAGCAAACTTCTCCCGTGTCCCGATTCTGGTGTGATCTCTGAACCCTGTCTGGGTCCTGCCTTCTGGATGGCAGACTCAGCTTCCAGCTCTGCCTGAGTGCACACAGTAACCTCGGCATCCCCGGCTCAGCCTGGTAACTGGGCTGAGCTCCTGGTATTCCTGATCCTCGGCAGTGTCCCTTCATTCCAGTGTACTTGGCACTGGCCCTCGTGTGGGCGTCCAGGCATGAGTCGGCTTGCTCTCCTGGCGGAGATGCTAGGGCAGGTTTCCCAGGCAGGAACCGTGGCTTTGTTACCTGCTTCATGGAAAAGCGCAGCCACGTGTTTTTCCAGTCTGATTCACACAGGCAGCTCCAGGTTTTCAGAACAACCAGCCCTGAGACGGCTCCACGGTGGATTTTATATCACCCCTCTGCGTCCTCGCTCCTGGGACAAAGAGCCTAGATGGGCATGTGAACAATAATATCGCTTTATTTACTAACGCATCAGAAATGGGACTCTCTCAAACAGTGAACAAAATGGTAGCATTGGTCCTAAGCACATATGCATATTTCAACCGGCACCAAGCTGTAAATTACATGAATGCCTTTATTGCACAAAAATGTAAAATTTACTATTAACTTGGGGACTGACCTAAAGAGCTGGCAAATCTCCCCTATCCTTCCCTATCTGGCTATCTTGCTGGGCTTGCAATGCCAGGGCCTACTTAGAATAGCCACAGCCACACACGGGCATCATGGGAGACCGCTGGGGGCAACTTCAGCTTCTTCCTCAGAAACGATTCCTGACTCCCAGAAATCAGCAGGTGAATTACACCCAGTGCCCTTGTTTACACATATAAATTGCACAGCTGCCAAGTACAGACTCCTCGAATATTTCCCCAACAAAAACTTCCTTTGGCTTGCTCTCCCCATAGTCTCTTTCTTTTCCTCACTTGCCCATTTTTCCTGCAGAGGGTCTCCTTTTGTTCTCACTGGGCCTGCTCCTCCCAGCTGGACTCTGAGTCTCCCGCTCCGTGAGTTAAAGCCTCGTGGTACAAAGGCTTTCCCCTTCTTTGGGCCACAGCCCCCCGTCTCAGCCATTCCTACCCCCACCTCCTGCTGCTTTCTTGCACCCACAGAGAGGGCACCATGACCTGGTGCTGCCTTGGCTCAGCCTGGTCTCCCCTCTCCCCTCGCTCTGCTGCTTGTTACATCACACTGGATGTAGGCGTCCCTCTGAAACTGCCTCTCTTCTGAGAGCTTCAGACGGAAAGGGGAAGAAAGTAATCTTTCAAGACTCTAAGATTAAGACCCACTCTGGGTCTCACCTTCCTATACCAAAAATGCCACCCTCTCAGCACTCAAAATATGCTAATAAATAAGATAAACATCATGGTGGTAATCATGGTGGTGGCAGTGATGGCGAATGATTGCTCCTCCAAACTCCACTTCTAGGATCAGGGCCATCAGGTGTATGCTCACTAACTGTCTGCCCCATTAGTTCTGCTCCAGCCGGGAGCTGCTGTCCTTTCTCTGCATCCATGTGCCAGTTGTAAATGAGGAAGAGAGACCTGTCCAAAATAAACGAATTCTCAATACAAAGCCAACTGGCTGGGTGAAGCTGTACTTCTGGTAAGGGAAGGCTGTAATTCTGCAAGTGCCAAAGTGCTGGTGCCAGTCTTGGTTGGAAAGTGTGCTAAGGCAGCCTGCGGATGCTCAAGTCAACACTAGGGTTACATGACTTGGAAATTCCCAGTCGTCTCTGTGGGTTTGGATGGTGATAGTCAAGGAAGGTGTGCATATATTAGTCGAACCTATCTTTTGAAAATATTTATACATCCAAAATACGTGCAAGTGCAGGGAAAATACCAGTTTCTCAATCCAAATGAGTCCACCTTAAAATAGGTGGGGTTGAAGGGCAGTGCGCCCTACGTGCGCCATTTCTGCCAGCTGCCTAGCAAAAGCACACCACAACTGTGGAGGATGCCTCTGCAAAGCCATAGAAGAATTGTTGTCATGGCAAGCAGGCCTGCTTCCACAAATGACACATGCTCATGCTGGCAGAGATGAAAGAAACTTTATAGAATTTCTGTGGGAGACAGAATTTTTGTTGAACTTTATATTTTACTATTTGATTTGTATAGACAGAAATGTTTTTAAGCATTTGATAGAAAATCGACATGCCCCAAGCAGAGAAACTAAAGACATGAATTCCCCGGATAGACTCCTAAAAATTAAGATGGTGACTTCCGTTTGCAGGATGCAGACTTCAAGGAAGTCCCTCAATGCGTGACCTTCTCTGCGATTAAGGCCTAGGCTGGTGGTGGTGGTGGCAGCGGGGGGAGGATTGGGGCAGGAGAAGCAGACCCTCACTAGCGAAGAAAAGCTGGGCTCTGAGAAGGAAGCACCATCCCAAGAACGTCCACATGCACACTTCCCAGCATCCTCATTTTCAGCTCTTCATTGTATCTGTGGATGCTATAACCTGGGGCTACTTCCTTTAATTCAGGCAGAGATTCCCAAGTTTGCATCTACTGACATCTGGAAGGCCAAGCTCTCGGCTTTGCTTTAATTCAAGTGATTTGCCAACTGGATCTCAGTGCCAAGCCCAGATAACTCAACTGCCTAAATGGGAAATGGGCCTGATGGGTTTGTTCTGAACAGGGTCATATAGAGCCATTGTATAGCAGCCTTATATTGGTTTAGGCATTTTCTTTTTTTTTTTTTGAGACAGAGTCTCGCTCTGTCGCCCAGGCTGGAGTGCAGTGGCACTATCTCTGCTCACTGCAAGCTCCACCTCCCGGGTTCACGCCATTCTCCTGCCTCAGCCTCCCCAGTAGCTGGGACTAGAGGCGCCTGCCACCACGGCCAGCTAATTTTTTTGTATTTGTAGTAGAGACCGGGTTTCACTGTGTTAGCCAAGATGGTCTCAATCTCTTGACCTTGTGATCCGCCCGCCTCAGCTTCCCAAAGTGCTGGGATTACAAGGGTGAGCCACCGTGCCCAGCAGCTTAGGCATTTTCAAGAAAAGTGAATTAAATTCAGTACCACTGATCAAGTTGCAAAGTGCTGTGAACACAGATTCAAATGTCTCAGTTCTTGCCCCGAAGGAGCCCACCGTCTTTCCTCTGTTGTTATAAACATGGGAAAGAAGGAGTGGACTGGTCAAAAATGAGGCTATGATGGCTACCCATGCAGCCTTCCTAGCGGGGACACCTTATTTGGTCTAAGGATAAACAGGAGTCCACCAGGCAGAAGACAGTGAGGAAGGCAGTTCCAGGAGTCACAGGATGAAAGGCTCGCCCCTCACTGGCCACAGGTGGAACGTGTGAGGTGCAAAGAGAATGAGTCTCGAGAGCTCTCAAAGACTCTCCCGCACAGGATCGCGGCGTCTGCTTTCCTGACCTCATCACTTTCCAAACATATTCTTGGAAAAAGAAAACCTTTCAAGCATTCTCTCCATCTGCTTCTACCCTGACCTGGAAATTCAAGGGACCAGAAGCAATACAGCAATACAGACAGATCCTCCATGCAGAGGGTGAGACAGAGAACTGAGTCCAGAAAATGTTAGCAAAGTCGGGGAGCGAGATTACATTACAGCCATGTGCCACGTGGAAATTGAATTTCAAGTTATTAAAAGGAAGGCAAAAAAAAAAAAAAAAAAATATATATATATATATATATATATATATATATATATATATATATATATAAAGAAAAAGCCCTCGCCTCGAGCTCAAAGATGGCTACATGAAGAGTTCGGATATCTGATGGTAATTTACCACCGGAACCTCTCCAGCCCTCCGCGGAGACAATGACTCCTCTGGTCCTACTGAGGAGTAATTGCTCAGCATCTCTGACTGTTCACATGATTCCAAGTATATTTATAGTGTTAGGATGGCCCAGAATTTTTGAAGGTTTTTTTTTTTTATTTTTGGCAAACAGTCCTGCCAGGAGATGCTGAAGATCAGATATTTTAGAAAATCTGTTTCCGGTACTTCAGCAGTCAACTACTACAGCAACGATGGAGAAAGATGCTTGGTTGTTCCAGGAAGCTCTGTCATGACTCCCAGGTCCAGTTTTAAAGCATCTTCTGAAATAGGGGAAAGATATGCCTAAACATGCTCTCTAGAACTTAAAGCATAGTTTTTTTCATCCCACACAAATCTGTACCATGGGGCAGAATTAGCCACAGAAGACATTCTCAGTTGTCAATTAGCCATGAAAGTGGCTTGAGGAAAATCTAGATAATGTGAAATAACTCTTTAAAGTAAAAAGAGAGGTGGTACATTCTTTGTTTTACAGGTAATGTAAAAAAGACACAAAAAGGTGAAAGGTGTTACCTATGGCCACACACATTGCTCCATAGGAGCTCCTGGGCCTGGGGTTCGCCCCCTCCCTCCTAGAACCTGGCCAGCCCAGGCTCTTTCTAGTTAGACCATTTGGATTTTCTGTTAATGACCCTAATCAAAGCAGAAATAGCACAAAATGACCTTGGTGGCAGTGGAGAGGGAACTTGGGATTTCAAATTTTTAATGTTGACTCATAAAGTTAATTCACAAAGAATAACAGATTCCGGTGTGATTTAAAGTAAACATTCTTGCCAGGCATGGTGGCTCACGCCTGTAATCCCAGCACTTTGGGAGGCCGTGGCAGGAGAATCGTTTGAACCAGGGAAGGCAGAGTTTGCAGTGAGCGGAGATTGCTCCACTGCATTCCAGCCTGGGTGACAGAGCGAGACTCCGTCTCAAATAAAATAAAATAAACATTCTGAGGAACAAGTGAGTCATGAGACTCTCCCATTTCAGAAATGCCTGGAAGAATCTCCCATTTCAGGTATTTTAGGGAAGCAAACCGTTCATTCAGAAGAGAATTTTGCCAGGTTTGCACAGACTTTAGACATTAATACTCCCTTGAAATGGGTTTTGGAATCGTTGACAAAGGAAAAAAAGAGTAAAACTGCAAGAGAGGCAAGCAGAGAAGTGAATGGATTGCTGCTGAAAAGGACGGAAATCAGAGACAAAGAGATCTCAAATAAGAAGCAAAATTTTTCAGCGTCTACCTTACAAATACTTTTCATCTGAAACCATCCAGCAACATTTACTGGCCCAAATGAACTGTGGGTACGAATAGTTTCATTCTATTGGTCATTCATGCACCAAACACAGCCTTTCTTAATGAGGTATCAAACCCACAATGGAAACTTGTATCCAACGCTCCAAATAAACTCTAACCAAGGATGGGAAACTCGGAATCATGGAGTTGTTTGTGGATTTGGCTCAAAGTCTGGCATGTTTTTGAGGCTTGAAACACTGACTATTTGCATCCAATAAATCAGTTTGTGAAAAAGGAGAGCGGGAAGAAACGGGATATGGAAATTTTGTATCTCAAGAAAGAGCCAAGCATTTTCCCTCCTAACCAGAGCATGGCAGAAGGGAGAAGAAAAGGAAAGGAGCTTGCCCTTTGTGGAAAGCTGAGCTTTTCCTGAAAGTCTGACAGGCAAAGGAACAAAGTCTGGATCCTGCAAGATCATTCCTGTAACCAGATCAAGTTCCTCCTGTTTGCTGGAGGCCCTTGGGTCTCCCGTCACAACTGCACCCAGCTCACGGGCACAGGCAGGTGTACACCCTGCCTCTGTAGAGTCATCTTCCATAGATTTTCCTGCTGGAGCCAGGCAAATAGTGTTTTCAGAAAAAGTGAATCCAGCTTTCTGTGCCACCACCCTGGGATCTGTACTGTGTCATGGGAAGGCGTGCAGGGACTTGCCTTCTGACCCCACTGCCAGGAGGCGAGCTGGTTTGATCACTCCTGACCCCTTCCCGCCAGCATTTATGATCTTAGACACTTACTCACCTTCCAACCATGTGAGGCAATTAAGAACGATTACCTCTGAATCAAGGGCAAATCATCCACCAGTTTCCTGGCCAAGGTTTGAGTGGGAGGAGCAGCTTGTGTGAAATCCTTTAACGGTGACAAAATGCTTAACAATCTTGACGGCAGTGGTCAGTTAGGGTAACGAATGTAGTGGGGTCTGACCTCCAGCTCATGTTTTCCTGTGTTCACTTTCTACCTGGTAATGGTGAGCTCATCCTAATCCCCCTGGGGTAGCCCCCTATCCGGGTAGGAGGCTACTGTTTGCCCCTGCACAGATGGGTCTAGCCCACCAGCCTCCCCTACCACGACCTCACCACAGAGTGGCAGTTGCCAGCACACTCCCGGAAGCTCTGCCTTTCTTCCGCCTCTCCCAGAGAATGAAATTTCAGCATTTGTACAGCTCAGACCCACTGGCTGAAACTTTTCTACGTCCTGCTTCCCTGAGTGAAGTAACTGACAGAGGAAGTAGTACTTCTAACTGGATCTTAGAGTTCCTGAGTCTAGTCTATGTTTAGTCTATCTCTATTTCACTCTCCTTCCCCCACCCCATAAACTGACATTTTGTAGATTTCTGGTAAATTACTGAGTCGAGAGTTGGAAGCCCTAAGAGGTATTTATTTTACTTCAAATCACCTTTAGTCATCAGAATCACCTGGAGGGCTTGTTAAAGCAGGAGCTGGCCTGACAATGTGAACTTCTAATAGGTTTGCAGGGGATCCTGCTGCACTGTGGGACCAGGCTTTGAGACCTACTAGCCGCAGGGAGTCTCTTCCTCTCTTTCCTCCCTTCCTAGCTGTGTCTCTCCCTGAAGCCCACCTACAGGAGAGACGGGAGACATTATGGGCAGTGTTGTCTCAAGAAGGAATGTAAGGAAAATTGGAATAAACAAAAGAAGAACTTGAATAACTCATCACAGTCACCGTTGATCCTTTGCCCAGGAAATAGTACTTCTTAATGTTTTTTTTTTTTTTCTTCTATGAACTAGCCTTTTATCCTTAGCAGAGAGGTTTTCTCTCAAGAAGATAATCTGTCATCTTTAGAACAGGATCTGAACCTTAATTCTTCTTTCTAGTGGGAGTTAAGTCCATTTACTTCTTATTCTGGATTAATTTCCCCTTTGCCATTGAATAAAACAGAAGACTTTACTAAGGGCCTACTTCATGCCAAGTCATGTGCTAATAGTGCTAAGTGATTTATGTGCATTGAAAGACCTTTGCCACAATTTCACAAACTGTATGTTATTAACCCATTTTACAAACTAGCAAACTGAGGGTTAGGGAACTTTTGTAGTTACTGGAGATCACAGAGCTAGTCATACGTTGAACAGAGATTCAAATCCTGGCTTGACTTCAAAGATCTGCCATAGATAGCGTTACACAAGTCTTACACACTATAGTGAAAGACTTGTCACAAACAATTCTGTGATCTGTCACTTATTCAATACATGTATTTATTCAGCACATACTATGTGCCATGCTCTATAACAAGGTCCCAGGAATATAATGATGTACAAGACAGATGGAACTTTTCAAAACACATATTCCTAGATTGTCTCATGAAAATTTGTTTTTAATACTTTGTCCTTCGATGGACTTGCTCATCAAAGCATACATGTCATTAAACCCAGAAATTACATTCCCTTCCTCTATTTCTTGCCAACCTCCTGTGACTTACAATTCATCTCAGTTTAACAAATTTGTTTCCTATTTTCCTTAAAGGAGTCTGTGTGTTGCTTTTATTTTTTAAATATTTTTAGTTTTTGGGCCAGGCACAGTGGCCCACGCCTGTAATTTCAGCACTTTGGGAGGCCGAGGGGGGCGGATCACAAGATTAGGAGATCAAGACCATCCTGGTTAACATGATGAAACCCCATCTCTATTAAAAACACAAAAAATTAGCCGGGTGTGGTGGCACATGCCTCTAGTCCCAGCTACTCTGGAGGCTGAGGCAGGAGAATCGCTTGAACCTGGGAGGCGGAGGTTGCAGTAGCCAAGATGGCGCCATTGTACTCCAGCCTGGGCAACAGAGCGAGACTCCATCTCAAATATATATATATTTAGTTTTTGAATGAGTACAACATTAACATAGCTCAAAATTTACAAGAAATAAAAATGTGTACCGTAAAAGTTAATCTCCTTTCCACCCCATGACCCCTGACCACCCAGATCTCCCCAGAGGCAACCACTTATAAGTATACATTGTCTTCCCTGGTCCTTTCTTTGCTTATGAACACAAGTGGTTGGTTTCTACCTACAAAGTGTTCTCTACTTTTATTTTTTCTCAGTTGATTTATCTTGGAGATCATGCCAAATCAGTAAATATAGTTACCTCGTTCATTTTAACAGCCACATATGTAAATAATTCTAAAATGCACCATACTGTATTTAACTAAGCCCTTTGTTGATGAACACATAACATGGTCCAGTATTTTTCTATTACAAACAATTCTACAATGACTACCCTTATGTGTATATAGTTTTGCACATGAGCAAGCATATCTACAAGATAATTTCCTATAAAGGGAAATGCTGGGTAAAGAGCCAATGGTATGTTCATCTGTAATTTAAAAATCTTTTCGTTATGGGACTTTTCAAGCATTACAAAAGGAGACAGACTAGTAAGATAAACTACTGCATATCCATCATCAAACTTCAGCGATTATCCACAATCCATGGCTGATCATATTTCATATAGATATAGGCCCTATCCATTTCCCCACCCCAAATTATTTTGAAACAACTCCAGACATAATGTTATTTCACTAGGAAATATTTTGGCGCTGTTCTTGAAAAGCAAGGACTTAAGAAAAGAAAAATATATGTATGTGTGTAATCACACTATCACGCCTAAAATAAATTATTCATTAATACTAGAAAATAGCCTGTCAGTGTCATATTTTCCCAGATTGTCTCATAAAAATTGATTTTCTACTAGTTTATTCTTTGATTAGAATCCAATAAGATCCAAAAAAACAAAAAACAAAAAGAATCCAATAAGATCCATACATTGCAGTTGGCTAAGTCTTTTTTTAATCTATTGGTTTCTCCCTCCATCTCTCTTCTTTTTCTTCGTGCATTGTTGTTGTAGAAACTAGGTATGTTTGCTTCCAGAGTCTGGATTTTACTGATCCTATCAAATTACCACAGGGTCATTTAAAATGTTCTGCTACCCATTAGGTCAAAAATGAAACACAAAATTAAATCGCAGGATTTCTTAATAATAAAACAACATCGCTGAAACTATGTGGCACAGCTAAAGCAGTTATTAGAAGAAAAATAACAGAACTAAATAACTCTATCAGTAAAAAAAGCAAAGTTAAATGGATTACACCCATAAGTCAGAAAGCTTAAAAAAATCAAAATGTAAGACAAGAGGAAATCAGAAAGAAGATAAATGCAGAATTAATGTTTCATCATTTTAGGACTTGTTTTTACAAACTGCAGCTTAAGGCTCACCATTTGAGAACTAGGAGACCATTTCCTAATATGTAACGATAGCGACAACACAGCTAGGTAGCTGTCAGGGGCTGGGAGCCTTTTCTACACAAACTTTACTCTGAATTTCAAAATACTAGCCTGCCTTGACACTTAGTGGAAATTCAGGGAGGGTGGCCTTAACTCAGGTTCTTCAGGGAAGTGTCCCGTTTCAGGGACACCGTGGGGTGGGGTTAGGGGACGGCTGTATTCCGCACATCTAGTTCTGGCTGGGCTTATGGCAAGTCTCAGTCCTCTGGAGTCACCTGAGTGACTGAGGGATGAGAGGCATTTCTGATCCCGTAATATACTTACATGGTTTTGCCATCTACCGGACTCCAGTTCAAATCTCAGCTGGCACAGTTACCTTTCACGTGGCCTTGAGCAAATCTCTCTGAGCTGAACTTTCCTCACCATAAATCTGGTAAAAATCTTTACCTTAAGGAAGTGTGGATCAAATGAGATACCAGGTGGAGCTAGTGCTCATAGAGTGGAAGCTAAGGTGATGAAACCCTTGATTCTCAAGTTCTGTGATTCCATGATGGAGATCCATGAGGGCTACCAGATGGGGAGTATCAACTAAAAGAAAGCAATCACGGAGTTCTTCCTGCCTTCTCTGGAGGATGTATTCCTATGAGCTGCCCTGAATGTTAAAAATAATACACCTGCCCCCAAAGTGCCTAGGACGCCTTTGTTGTCCACCTGCTCATCGTCCATCGGTTTCTGCAAGTGGACCAGTTACCTGCTCAGGAGCAAACGTTTCTATCACGATGCACCCTCTCCCAGGGGTGGGCTCAGCCTGTGCTCTCCCTGCGACAATGTTGAACAGTGCCATCTGTCCCTACCCAGCGTCAGCCTCATTCAGAGGGCACAGGCTTGGAGTGTGGGAGGCACGCTCCCAGCTCACTTTGCTTTTCCCGCCCTGGAGGGGAATCCAGGATGTCTAACTAGTCTTCTGGCCCCGAGAGGGGGAGGTGGGGATAGGACCTTCCTTTAGTCCCCTCCCTAGTGGAACGAACGATTCTTTACGGTCATCTGTGGGGTTCTTTTCGTAAAGAAGCATCTGCAGGGTAAGAAGGAAAAAAATCCACCGTGCAAATACATCCCAGGCATATGCCTCCTGAGAAGTGGCCCCCTCCTCCCTCCGCCGTCCCCGGCACCTCCTCGGGCTTCGCCAGCTTCCTGCTCCTGGGAGCAGGCAGAGATCCCGGCGTGGGCAGACCCCTGCCACTGGCGTCCAGGCCCCGTCCGAAACTCACGCCCACGTCGGAGGAGACTCTCGGGATAACCACGGTGCTCCCAAGACCCGGAGGGCAAGAAGAAAGAGCCCTGGCAAACAAAGGGCATGGGCCGGGAGCGCCGCAGCCCGGGGCGGGGGCACGGCGACCGCTAGGCCAGGGGGCGCCCGCCCCCAGCGCCCCACGCCCGGTGCCAGCGAGCCGAGGCGTGCATCTCCTTATATGGTCAAATGACACGGAGGGGGTTCTCGAGGGCGGGAGCCGCGCAGCGCTCCACTCGGCCGGCAGCGGAGCAGCAGCCACCAGCCGCCCGCGCCCGCCCGCGCCGTCCGGGAGTCCCCGGGCCGCTGCGGCGCCGTGAGTACCTCCAGCTCCCTGTGCCCCGGAGGGAGGCCGAGGGGCTTAGCCACCAGGACTCGGAAGAGGGGGCCGAATCCGGTGCGAGACCCGGGGAGAGGGGAGCAGATCCGGAGCTGGGGAGACCGGTGAGTGGAGAGGAGAGCTGTGGGTCGGAGAAGAACCCTGGGAGAGGGGAGCCGAACCGTGCGGAGAGAAGCCGGGAGAAAGGAAATGAGCTGTAGGGTAGACCCGGGAGAGGGGAGCAGATCCCTGGGGGCTGGGAGTGGGGAGACCACGGGAAGAGGGGAGCGGAGCAATGAGAGGGGGCTAGACCCTGGGGGCGCTGGAGCTCAGAGGAGCCCACGGACCCATCCCCAGAGGGGGGATTACAGCCCAAGTCCTCACCAGGTGGGGCACCGCCATGCGGGCAGGGGCTTGGCTAGCCTGGGTAAAGGCTGGCCGCGGGTCCCAGCCGGCGGCTGCGGGGAGGTGACGCTGTCCCCTTGCTTCAAGGCCCGACTCCGGAGCCGGTTGTCCTGGCACGGTGGTCTGCGCGGGGGTGTCCGGGCTATTTCCCTTCAGTAGAAATAAGTGGAGCTTGCAGTGTGACCTCACTCCTTGACTCGTGTAGACATTTAATAACTGAACCATTCGGTTAAAAAAAAAAAGGCGTATTTTAAATGAAAAAGATTCTAAGTTTTTCTTAAGTTGCACTCGTGTGATATCTTAGCATACTAGAAATTGAGGGAAGAAAATACTGTTTTTCAGATTTTAAATGAATCAATCATATTTACTTTCATATCCCCAGTCAGGTTTTAATTGGAAGTAGGCTAACCCCGTTAGCTGAAATGTGTAGCTGGCCTCCAAGCAGCAGTGAACTTAGACAGCACTGAACTTAAGGCCCGCACTCCCTTCCACATATTTTGGAAGGTAATAAATCACAATCTGGGCTTAGAATCAGGAGAACTGTCTTCAAAACACAACTCCAAATACATCTCACATTTTTGGTGCTGACTCTACTAACGAATGTTTTATAATAATATATTAAAGAAAAGAGGTTTTGCACTATCCTGAAGATGTTTTAGACCAAAAAAAAAAAAAAAAAAAAAAAAATTTGCAGCAAGTCTTAGAAGTACAGGAATTCCTAGTCTATCAATTTAATTTTAATAAAATCAAACTCAAAGAACATTTCATTGTGCATTTATATAAAATTTTTTCAAGTGTTACTGGATTTAGATCACCCTCCAATTTAGAAGATCATCAATTGATACATAGAATTGTGTTTTCATGGTGTTTATTAGCCTGCCATGGTTTAAAATGCGTTTACACCATCATATGTCGATGAAGGCTAATGATGGGCTTACTAAAGACCAGAAACTGTTCTGGGCACATAGATTCTGTCTCATTTTAGCTCACGGTCTCACAAATAACCACAGGCAGATGCGGTAGGCTAGAGGATGCGGGGGACTGCATCTAGGCTGCCTGAATTTACATCCGGGTCCCTCAACCTGTGCAGCCTGGGCCAAATCACTTCATGTCGTGGTGTCTCGGTTTCCTTCACTGGGAAACAGTGACAATGATGTTGTCTCTTTGGCAGGGTTGTTAAAAAGTCTGGACATCATAGACAGTGTGTACCTATTTGACAGCCTCATTTTTACAGGTAAAGACACTGAAAACAGAGATCAAAGTAACTTTAACTCAGGGTTTCCCAGGCTGTAAATGCTAGCCCTGAGATCTGACCCCAGGCAGCTTAACTTGAGAACCTGAGTTCTAACCGTAAACACACCAGGGGAGGAACATTTGAATATTTATTTATTTTTTAACATTTGAATATTTCTATGAGGCCTTATGCTGCATTCTTTGACCCAAGATTGCGTGTTAAGCCACTTCCAGTACTGAAAGATATTTAAATTGCAGTCAAAAACACCCAGTAGAATATTGCACACACACACACACAAATCAGACTAGATATCAGTTTACTCCCATCCTGTGCTGAGGGCCAGTTATTCAGCCTCTGTGACTCAGGCAGCTTCCTTTGTCAGCACCGGGGCCTGAGTTGGTAAAGTTGGTAAGCGGCTCTCTGACTCAGATGCCCCGAGGTAAAAAGTTCCTTGAGCCTGGGTGAATGGAAATGTCAGACGTTGGGTTCTTCTGTGCGGTTTTATTATGAGAATTTGATCAAAGCCACATTTATTAAGTGTCCATCTCAGGTTGCGTCATACTGAAGCCGCTTCCTCAAGATGACCATCTGAAACAAAATGCATGTGCTTTCTCTAGGGGCTGAGAACTGTGTCTTCCTGGAGACTAGGCTGGCATTTTGACTTTGGAGTGAGTCAAATGAATTTCCTCTGTCATCCTAAATTGTGGATTTCAGTTTTAGCTCCCATGATGATTACTTTCATGTGTCAACTTGACTGGGCCATGTGGTGCCCAAACATTCGGTCATATGTTCTGGGTGTGTCTGCGAGGGTGTTTTTGGATAGGATTGACATATGAATGGGTAGACCGAGTCAAGCTGGCTGCTCTCCATAATGTGAGTGGGCCTCCTCCAAACAGTTGAAGGCCTGAATAGAACAAAAAGACTGAGTAAGAGGGAAGCCCCCCTGCCGGTCTGCTTGAGCTGGGACATTGGTCCTTTCCACCTTTGGACTCACACTGAAACATCAGCTCTTCTTGGGTCTATAGAGGCTGCTGTTTTCAGACTGCAACTTGCACCATCGGCTCTCCTGGGTCTCCAGCCTGCTGACTGCAGGTCTTGGGACTTTTTCACCTTCGTACTTGCGTAAGATAAATCATTGCAACAAATCTCTCTATGTACATCTCTTGTTGGTTCTATTTCTCTAGAAAACCCTGACTACTACAGCTCTCTGGTAGCATCTACTTAAATATTCTCCCCACCAGCTGTCATTCTCCCTTTCTTAAAGAGTTGATCACTACTTTGCTCCTGGGAGTCTTGGCTTTCCTCTTGCTGTAAAACACGCTCTCTGCATGGGAATGTCACAAGGGGTCTGGAGCAGCATCTGGTCTCCCGGGTCCATCCCAGTGCTTGTGGGTGGCGTCTTGCCTGGTGTGAACTCAGACTTCACACACATCCTCAGCCTTCGTGACCCATGCCTTTACTGCCCTGATTCTGTCTGCGGCTTCAAGATCCTCCAGGCGTACAGTCCTGAGTGAGATGAGGGATGTCTGTGGCAGAAGCAGCTGCCCTGTTTTCATGGGTGAACAGAATTAATGCCAGAATGTCCTTGCAGTATATAAATATGGAGCTTGTCAGTCAACAAGGAAATAGACCTGTCTGTTTAGGTTAATACAACTTTCGGAGGCAGTGAAAAGCAGGCAGTCAACGAATGAAGCAGAAGGAAGTGTGCAAGCCTCTCGGGACACAGCCCTGTTGCAGTGTGCCAGAGAAACCCCACAGAGCCACAGGACTGCAGTGAGAAGGAGGTGGCCAGTCATTCACGGAAGCTGCTGGACACCAAGGGAAAGGCCAGCATGGGAGTAGGGGTCATAGGCACCTCAGATGGCTGGGAGAGTGAAGAGTGAGCCACACTTGGGAGGTGAGAGGAGACTCCTGCCATGAAAAAGAGTGGGTGGTTTTCGTTTTGTAGGTGTAGAAGTGTTCGTAACTCACTCAGGGAAGGCATGGTAGAGCCATAGCATGCAGGAGGGAGTCGCCCTCGGTCCCCACACTGGTGTGATTGACGGACCCGAGGCCACCCGCCATTCTAGCCTGTGCAGCTATGGTTGACCTGCATGGCTGCAATTGACGTGTTTTGAGATTAAACGACAAGATGGGATCTTAAACGTGTTTAAATTATTTGGAGCTAGAACTAGACTGGAACTCATTCATAGACTGTGTGTTTTATCTCAGCTTCCCGGTGCCTCACGTAGCACATGGAAAACAGTGGTTACTCAACACATTCTTGTCGGCTGGATTCAAAAGCCTGAATGACATCAGAACAAGTGTAGCTCCTCTTGTAGTCATGGACTTCAGATCAGAAATTTGATATTTATTGTTTTCCCATTTCTTTTTAGTATTCAATATTCAAAAGATAATTCAGAAGACAGCAGTTTACCTTATTCAAACATTGCCTCACACAGAACCACCAGAGATGAATGGAGATGTTTATTTATTTATTTTTAAGTTGGAAGTTACCAGTTTATGTAAACTATAATACACCTCTGATACCTGCCTGTACATGCATGTAGTAAAGGCTCATTAAATTAATCCGTAAATATATTATACAGTGGTAAGCTAGTCAATTTTATACCTTACAAACTAAGATTGTTTAAAATCCAACAATTTAAAAATAGATTTCCAGTGGATGCTAGATGACTTTTTTTCTTCCTTTCCTTCTTTTTTTTTTTTTTTTTTTTTTTTTTCAGGGTTTCACTGTGTTGCTCAGGCTGGAGTGCAGTAGCTTTTCACAGATGCTATCATAGCTCACTATAGCCTCAAACCCCTGGGCTCAAGCAGTCCTCCTGCCTCAGCCTCCCAGGTAGCTAAGACTGCAGGCACACACCACCGTATCCAACTGATATAATTTGTTTGTTTGTTTGTTTGTGGAGACCAGGTCTTACACTATGGCCCAGGCTGGAGTATAGTGGCAGCACTACAGCTCACTGCAGCCTCGAACTCTTGGGCTCAAGAGATCCTCTTTCTTTAGGAACTCCAAGGCTTGATCCGTTATTCTAGTTTATAAAACAGCAACTTTCCTTGACATGATGGCCCTCTCCATTTCATCAGAATTTCTGTTTAAAACAAATCGTTTAGCTAGACAAATGACGAGTGTTGGGGGTGAGCAGTTTTTGTGTGTAGACACTCCCATCCATAGGAAAACAAAATGGTGCAGGGTATTCTTTGAGCACATTTCCAGGTGTGAGAGTCCCGTGCCTTTGAATGGAGGATCTTTGATTATAGGCAACACGTGTCTGTAGAACATCAGGGCCTTGTGCTGACACCTGGAGCCCCTGTTGGGGATCTGTGCCTTCTTCCCAAAGCGGGCAAGACTCCCAGCTGGCTTTTTGCTTCTTGACCTGGCCAGGCTGCATCCTGGACTGTGCAGCTGTGTGTTCACATGGGATTGGAGTCCAAACACAACAAGAAGAGTTCTATCCGCTGCGGAAGCAGCAGCTTATCTGGAAGGAGGGACGAGGGCAGCGGTGGAAGCTCATGATGTCATATGCCAAACCACATTACATGTTGGGTTTGCTATGCAGGGTGGATTGTTCACATAATAGGTTCCTAATTTTTCATGTTTGATTTTTGCCTATATGTTTGTACTCTGACATGTTTGCATTCACTCACCCGTCCATTCATTTGTTCATGCATTCCACAAGTATTCACAAAGCCCCTGGTCCTGTGTGTGTTCCCTGCTGGTGAGGTCTCAGCGACAGGTAGTGGCACCCTTCCCAATGCTTACGGTTGGCAGAGGACAGGGCAATTGCGTGAAAACATGACACTTTTATAATATATTTTTTAAAAGAGCCCACATAGACCAGTTTTCCTAATTGGCTCTGGAAAGCTCTGGTTGATTATTGATAGGCAATTGAATGTCCCATGCGGATCCCCGGTGGCATCTAAAGATCCAGGGACTGACTTACCGAAGCTGCTTTTGCATGTGTTGAAGGGCTGCATGCAGGAAGAACTTGGGAACATTCATAGATTTCTCCTTAGGAAATGACTATGTTAGAGGAACCTCCTGCAGCAGGGTTGATAGGGAGAAGCACTTCGGGTTTCAAAGGGGAAGGAGAAAATGGGCCCACTGGGGTCAGATGAAAGTAGGTAGCCAATAAAAGGTGCATTGAAAAGGATGCTTAAATAGACTTCTTTTGCTAATCTGACCTCTTCAGGCTTAACCTGTAGGGATCTGCTAGGCTCCTGGAACTCCAAGGCCTGAGCCAGCAAGCCAAGCGAGGCTGTCTATCATGGCAGCCCTTCCTTTGATTGAAATCTTTCTGGTTAAAAAAAAAAAAAATTAGCTGGGTGTGGTGGGACACACCTGTAATCGCAGCTACTTGGGAGGCTGAGAAAGGAGAATCGCTTGAACCTGGCAGGTGGAGGTTGAAGTGAGCTGAGATCGGGCCACTGCACTCCAGCCTGGGTGACAGAGTGACACTGTCTCAAAAAAACAAAGAGCTTTCTGGCATGTGGGGTCCTTGCCTCTCTTCTGCCTCATTTCATTTACCCCCCCCCCCCTTCCTTTCTTTGTCCTGTCACTACTCCTCTCCCCTTCCCTTTACTCTTTCTGTTTTCTTTTTCCCATTATGTTCCTCTAGCTTTGACACTTTCCCCACTCATACTTTGTTTTACAGTTTTTGAATCTGAAAATTTAAAAAATAGATCACATTGATAAGCTTGTGAACTTTTAAAATTAGTATGAATTGTTAGTAGGAGCTGTGCATTGTCGCTTCCTGGCCCTCTGAACCTTTATTCTTACATGCTTTTTATTTATTTATTTTTTGAGACATGGTCTGTGTCACCATGAGGCTGTTTCCTTGAGGTGGGAGAGCAGGGGTGCTATCGTGGCTCACTGCAGCCTCGACCTCCTGGGCTCATGCCTCCTGAGTAGTGGGGACTACAAGTGCATGCCACCACACCCGGCAAATATTTGGTGTTTTTTGTAGAGATAGGATTTCTCCATGTTGCCCAGGCTGGTCTTGAACTCCTGGGCTCAAATGATATGTCTGCCTCAGTCTCCCAAAGTACTGGAACTACAGGCATGAGCCCCTGTATGCAACCTATTCTTATATCTGAGTCAAAGCTGGGCTGGCGAGAGACTCAGAGATCAAGGCCTTCCCTGGGCCATCCCCAGACCTCCGAGCTGCACCTGGCACCTGCCTCAACCATGGCAGTTCCCTTGACCTGGAGTCAAGCCTGTACCCTAAGATCCACCTTTTTCAAATACCCTGTTCAGGGCCGAAGGGGTAATGACATCATGGAATGATTTAGCTTGGTGAGGAATAAGAACTCCAGGAAACTGTGATTTGGAATTTGATTCAATGAAATAACAAGAAGGGGTGGCACCTTATGTTTCGGTATCTCCCTGCAAGCTGTTGCCAGATGCTTTTAGCATTCCTGTGTACCAGCTAAGGGGTAAGAATTATTGATAACCTGTCAGGAGGGATGAGGAGTTCAGAGAGAGTAAATGGATTGTACACAATTAGGTTAATAAGTCCTTATAGAACCAAGATGTCCTACTTTTGTTTGAAGAAATGATTCAGAAATGGACCCTGATACCCTGATACATTTTTTAGAAGTCATTGCCCCCCGTCTTGCATAGTAAAGGCAGGCTTCCATGCAGTAAACTTTCACTGGGCTGTCCATCACCCCACTGCCTGCTTGGCACACCCAAGTCCACGAACAAGGCGCCCAGGCCCTCATTGCCTTGGCTGTTGACTGGGTCTTCCATCTTCCTGAGCTCTCTTGCCTACCCTACTCTGTCTCTCATTTCTCTGGCTTTGCCTACTCCACCCCGAGACCTGCCTTCCGTATCACCTGGCTGACCTGTTCCCAGCACAGATAGCATCTCCCCTGGGATGCCTGCCTGCTCTCTCAGCGGCTCCTCCTCTGCGTGCCCATCATACCTGTGCACCTCCAGCACGCACTGAGTACGGGGCTTGGTAGTCTGTTTGGTATATATCTCTTTTCCTCACCAGATGACAAGTTCCTTGAGGGGAGGGGCCTGCATCTTAGTCATCTTTGTATGTTCAGCACTTTTCGTGACATTAGACACATAGTTCCAGCTCAACCAATGTTTATTCAATGAATGAATGAGCAATCAGGTATTTATGGGATTTTAAAAAATGCAAGTGACTGACGCCTGTAATCCTAGCACTTTGGGAGGCCAAGGCGGGTGGATCACCTGAGGTCAGGAGTTTGAGACCAGCCTGGCCAACATGGCAAAACTCCGTTTCTACTAAAAAAAAAAAAAAAAATTAGCTGGGCGTGGTGGCGCGTGCCCATAATCTCAGCAACCCGGGAGGCTGAGGCAGGAGAATTACTGAAACCCGGGAAGTGGAGGCTGCAGTGAGCCGAGATCATGCCACTGCACTCCAGCCTGGGTGACAGAGCAAGACTCTGTTTCAATTTAAAAAAAAAAAAAAATGCAAGTTATAGGAGATTTCTAATATAGGACTATAGTTATACTTTTAAACACGTTGTAACAGAAGGGAAGCTTGGAGCTTGCTTATTAGCTCACGGACTGTTTATTCTGACGCTCAGGGTTTGTGCAGTATGTAACGTGTGGACCTCCTTCAGGGGCCTGCTTTCACACAGTGCATCCTGCTGTGCTCCTAGGTTGCCGCAGGTGCCCATTTTATGCTCTGTCCTGTTGGTTGGAGTAGAAATGCTCTCTGCTCATTGTAGAACTCTACTGACCTCTTAGAAGATGAGGAACAAGTTGGAAGAGGGATCCACCCACTCTCAGAAAGAATTCTGTAGAATTAGGAGCCGAACCACAGGGCCAGGTGCCTCCTCCCAGGTGGACCCACTGAGCAGATAGCAGCTGCCACTGTTCCTGCTGGGAGCTGGTATCACTGATGATGACATTCATCATGATGACATTCATAACCTGAGTCATACTTCGAGCAAATGTAGAACCCTACTTATTTTCAGAGTTTATTCCCTTAGATTTTTTTTTTTTTTTGAGATGGAGTCTCGCTGTGTTGCCCAGGCTGGAGTGTAGTGGCATGATCTCAGCTCACTGCAAGCTCTGCCTCTGGGTTCACGCCATTCTCCTGCCTCAGCCTCCCAAGTAGCTGGGACTACAGGTGCCCGCCACCACGCCCGGCTAGTTTTTTTGTATTTTTAGTAGAGACGGGGTTTCACCGTGTTAGCCAGGATAGTCTCGATCTCCTGACCTTGTGATCCGCCCGCCGTGGCCTCCCAAAGTGCTGGGATTATAGGCGTGAGCCACCGCGCCTGGCCAGATTTTTTTTTTTTTTTTTTTCTGTCCTGGTACTGTAGATTCGGAGGAGGTGAAAAACACACATCAGGTTATGAGCATCATGATCATGATTATTATCTCAGAGGAAAACAGATGCACCCCTTTCACCAGCTGCCAACAGAATTGGAGCTCTGCAGAGATTGACAGAGGGTGTAGACTGTCTCCCTTCCCTGGCAGGGCTGGTGCTTGTCCTGACCCACACAGACGGCCTTTCAAGTTAGATTGGGAGTTCATTTTCTCTAAGTCAGATGGCCATTTGAGAAAGCTCAGTGGGCCCTCCTTTTCATAAATATGCCTGGGCTTCAGTTTTTCCATCCATAGAATGAGGAAGTTGTCATAGAGAATCTGGGGATTTGTTTCCAGCTTTTACAATTCCACAATTTATAGTTCTCTGTCCTTTCATGGTTCTTATTTCAAATTCCCAAGTTATTATTCTTACGTTTGTGGGCACAGAATGGCCCATGAGCCTCTTGTCCCACAGCTAAATCACACCTATTATCGGAAAAATATATATGTTGGAAAAGCAGCTCTCAATTGCGATGAAATAAATGACAGCCACTTTCAAGGCCAATAACTGAACAATTACAGGAAAGCATTGAATCTTGTGCCAACATGGCTGCTCCAACCCGAGATGGCCGCGGTACAAAGGATATTTATACGTTGGGTTTCAGAACAATAATTCAAGTGCTCAAGAGCCTCATCTTGTGATGTTATCACAAGAATGTCCAGGCAATGTTTTCTTTAACTCCAGGAAGAGTGATTTAGAAGGACGGATCTTGCCACATGTGTCCAGCTGCGTATTTATTGCTCTTGGAAGAGAATTATTCTGTAAACACAGAAATATCCAAGAATGGATGCTTGAAAGATGATCTTTTCCTTGCTTACAGTTGTCAGGACCGTGTATATGCAATAGTACAAAATTAATAAACTCTATCAAATTTCCTGTAATCATAAACCAGGCGATAATATTTTATTTGCATCAGAAGGTCTGATTCTGGGATTTCACTCTCCTATCGTTTGAAGACTGCAAATTGAACCAAGTGTTCTTAGAGCCTGTGAACTCTTGCTCACAGTTACATAGCCAACCAGTCTACCTATTTTTTTTTTTTTTTTTTTTTTTTTTTTTGAGACGGAGTCTCACTCTGTCACCCAGGCTGGAGTGCAGAGGTGCCATTATCAGCTCACTGCAATCTCCACTTCCTGGTTTCAAACGATTGTCCTGCCTTAGCCTCGTGAGTAGCTGGCATTACAGGCATGCACCACCGTGCCCGGCTAATTTGGTTTTCGTTTTGTTTTTTGTATTTTTAGTAGAGACAGGGTTTCACCATGTTGGCCAGACTGGTCTCGAGCTCCCGACCTCAGGTGATCCACCAGTCTCAGCCTCCCAAAGTGCTGGAAATACAGGCGTGAGTGACCGCACCCAGCCCGGTGTACCTATTTAACAACAGAGAAAACTTTCCACTTTTAGGAAATGGAATATTGCCATTTATTCCTGAAGAAACTTGTCTGTTTTTAATGCCCTATGGACGTTTCTCCACACCAGCTATTCCTGTGGTAGGCGTTTTCTCTCCAGGATCATTCTGACATGATTTTATAGGAATGGTCATAAGAGAAGGGCCCGTCCCTTGCTACTTATGCACACCGTGTATTCATCCTAGGAAAAGTGCAGTGTGCCGGGCGTGGAGACGCCTTTTTTTTAACTTTTATTTTCGGTTCAGGGTACATGTGCAGGTTTGTTATATAGGTAAACTGTTGTCACAGGGGTTTGTTGTACATATTATTTATCACCCAGGTATTAATCCTAGTACCCAAGTGTTACCTTTTCTGCTCCTCTCTCTCCTCCCACCCTCCCTCCCTGCTCAGGTAGACCCCCGTGTCTGTTGTTCACCTCTTTGTGTTCATGTGTTCCCTCATTTGGCCCCACTCATAAGTGAGAACATGCAGTATTTGGCTTTCTGTTCGTGCATTAGTTTGCCAAGGAAAATGGCCTCCAGCTGCATCCGCGTTCCCACAAAAGACATGATCTCATTCTTTTTTATGGCTGCATAGTATTTCATGATGTATATGTACCACGTTTTCTTTATCCAATCTGTCATTGCTGGGCATTTAGGTCGATTCCATGTCATCGGTATTGTGAAAAGTGATGCAATGAACATTCCTGTACATATGTCTTTATGGTAGAATGATTCGTATTTCTCTAGGTGTATACCCAGTAATGGGATTGCTGGGTCAAATGGTAGTTCTGTTTTTAGCTCTTGGAGGAATCTCCATACTGCTTTCCACAATGGTTGAACTAATTTACACTCCCATGCACAGTGTATAAATGTTCCCTTTTCTCCGCAACCTCGCCAGTGTCTTGTTCCTGTTGAAAGGGCTTGAAGTGTTGCCCAGAGAGCCATTGACTGCAGCCACTGCATTTCTGACTATTCCATATCATTGTTTTGGGAAGTGAATCTTTCCCTTTATCCTGCTCTCAGGATACCTGGGCAGCTGCAGGATGATCTTTCCCATAGGGAGCAATGATTCATCCTCAGGGACTTTGGCAGTTTCTCTTGTGCAAGGTCAGCTTGCACTCCCAATGCAGCACGGAGGTCAAGGGTAATAGTGGCCTCATTGCATCTACTCTCAGGTTTCCCAGGTCAGATCTCCCTCCCTTTTGCCGCTGTGATTTCTTCCTATTCAAATCATGAATCATAAAGAGGAGCTCATGGAAAATCTTTTTATAGAAATGGACATATTATTTCTATGCCTGCCTTTCTATTTTGGGGGCAGGGAGAAGGGGAAGATGCAAGGCTGGGTCACAGCCGGACAGGATGGGGGCTCTGGTGCCAGCCCTTACCTGTATTTAAAACTGAGATAGCTTTTTCTGACACAGTAAAAAATAATTCGTGCTTTTCAAGAAGTGGAATGTGACCAGGTGTGGTGGCTCACGCCTGTAATCTCAGCACTTTGCTAGGCGAGGCGGGCAGATCACCTGAGGTCAGGAGTTTGAGACCAGCCTGGCCAACATGGTAAAAGCCTGTCTCTACTAAAAATATAAAAATTAGCTGGGCATGGTGGCAGGCACCTGTAATCTCAGCTACTCGGGAGGCTGAGGCAGGAGAATCGCTTGATCCTGGGAGGCAGAGGTTGCAGTGAGCTGAGATTGCACCACTGCACTCCAGCCTAGATGAAAGAACAAAACTCTGTCTCAAAACAAACAAACAAACAAACAAACAAACAAAACACGAAGTGAATGCATTCAAACACAAAACTGCCTTAGCTAATGAAAAAGAAAACAAAAAAGGTGTTATCATTGAAAATTATGACCTATTAAAAGGTGAGTTTTAATTATTCATCCAGAGGAATTAACCACCTTTCAGCTAAAGATGACAGACAGTGGGACAGTTAATGTCTTTGCGTGCATCTCTTTCAGAGAGTGCTTAATGGGACCTGGATTTTCTCTTCTTTTTGATAGGTTGCTGAAAAGGCAGGTGTCAAAATGACTGAGCGCTTTGACTGCCACCATTGCAACGAATCTCTCTTTGGCAAGAAGTACATCCTGCGGGAGGAGAGCCCCTACTGCGTGGCATGCTTTGAGACCCTCTTCGCCAACACCTGCGAGGAGTGTGGGAAGCCCATCGGCTGTGACTGCAAGGTACCTGCCACGGGACTGCGGGTCCCCGGCTGCTCCCCCAAGAAACACGGGCTTCTCTGTGATTTGTGCTGAAGCCCTGATCCACCACTAAAGTCTGTCTCTTGAGCCCCCTCCGAGAGGTGCGGACCCTGCATGTAGCCTTTCGGAAGCTTCTTCCCTCTAGCTAATGTGATCTCTGCCCACAAGCACTGGGTGAAGGCCTTGCCAGGACTTTCGTGCTTAGTGTCTCTGAGTACATTCTCTGTGTTCTAGTTATTAGTGCCCTTATCTAACCACCCAGCTGCCTACCAACACTGTAACTTTCTTAAGGGCGGTGCTCTCTTCCTCTTGTCTGTTTGCCCCATGGTGAGTAACGCGGAGCAGGTGCTGTGCTCAGTCAATATTTGATGAATGAATGTGTGCATGAGAGAACCAGAGTGGGTTCCTGGATAAATGGGCACATAAAAGCACAAAGTCCTTGGAAGATTGTGGGCTCTTTTCCTTTAATGAGAGAAGGACAGGATTTGTATTGTTTCCTTTCAATGGGGAAATGCGTTCACGGCTCTCCTGGGATGGCACAGTGTGGTTCAGCAGAGACCACTGGTCACTTGTACCAGTATTTAACAGGCCAAGCATGAGAGTTCAGCCACCAGACTGCCCAGTTCCAGCCCGGGCTCCGTGTCTCACTTGCTGTATGGCCTTGGGTCAGTTACTTGACCCTTCCGTGCACATCTCCACATCTATAAAATGGGGAGAACCAGGCCAGGCACATAGGCTTGACGCCTATAATCCCAGCACTTTGGGAGGCCAAGGCAGGCGAATCACTTGAGGCTGGAGTTGGAGACCAGCCTGGCCAACATGGCGAAACCCTGTCTCTACTGAAAATACAAAAATCTAGCTGAGTGTGATGGTGCATATCTGTAATCCCAGCTACTTGAGAGGCTGAGGCATGAGAATCACTTGAACCTGGGAGGTGGAGATTGCAATGAGCTGAGAATCATGCCACTGCACTCCAACCTGGGAGACAGAGTAAGACTCTGTCTCAATAAACAAACAAACAAACAAACAAAACTGGGGAGAACCAGGGGTCTGCTTCATAGGATGGTTCTAATATGTAGATAGAAGCCCTCACACTCTTCTAGCAGCGGACAGGGTAAGCTCCAGACTGGCACCTTTCTGCTGACTGCTTCCTTATTCTTTTTGTGACATGTCCCTTCCACACACCTTTCAGACACTTCACCCTCTCTCTTTGTCGCTTTTCATTTTGGAAACATCAATAAAAATGTCCAGTTTGAGGAAGAACTGGACGGCCCGAGAAAAATACAATGATAAAACTTCACCTGGAAAAGAAATACTTAAGTAGGTGAGTGGTTCAGATATCATCTGGCAAAGGGTAACTCTCACTTTCAAGGACAGATTTTGGATATTTGGGGCTAATCATCCCTGACCAGTGGCTGAAATAAAAACAAAACAAAAATCACTTGCCGTTTCTCTGGTGAGTTAGTGGAAAGATCCTTAAAACCAGTCATCCTTCCACGCATGTTTTTTTTTTTTTTTTTTTTTTGAGACGGAGTCATGCTCTGTCGCCCAGGCTGGAGTGCAGTGGCCGGATCTCAGCTCACTGCAAGCTCCGCCTCCCGGGTTCACGCCATTCTCCTGCCTCAGCCTCCCAAGTAGCTGGGACTACAGGCGCACGCCACCGCGCCCGGCTAGTTTTTTTGTATTTTTTAGTAGAGACGGGGTTTCACCGTGTTAGCCAGGATGGTCTCGATCTCCTGACCTCGTGATCCGCCCGTCTCGGCCTCCCAAAGTGCTGGGATTACAGGCTTGAGCCACCGCGCCCGGCCACTTCCACGCATGTTTTATGAGCAAATAAACAAGAGTCTCCCAAATGCAGCCAAAATCATCCAGGCTGCTGTCAAGCCAGGAGTGAATTGTGCTGAACTTTTCAACTCGGATTCATGTTTTGAGATACGTGGGGTTACACTGTATGATTTTCTACATTTTGGAACAAAAAGAGACATCGAGTTGAAGCGAGACCTTGGCATTTGGGGCTTCTGATGCTTTAGGCGTGATTTTCTTGACTTTCAAAAATAAGCAGGTAGTTGGGTTTGTAGTGGAAGCAATGATAGAAAAGAAATGTTCCTGTTTTTTTCTGGAAGTAAAGCCCACAGTCCTGGCAGGCGGGGGGATACCTGATAGAGGAACTGCGCTCTTAGGTCTGGTGGCCAATGTCTTCTCTTAAAATAGCACAGCCACCACGGGCCTCAGCTACTTCTCTCTAAAGGATGTGTTCATGTGTGTACATTTTAAATGTTGGCATGCCTATAGGAATTAGGCTAATTTTGAGAGTCCTGACCTACTTCAATGAGACAGGCAAGACTTCAGAGCCTGTTCTATAGTTTGAACATCCTCTCTATGTAGCCACTGAATTGTAACCTTTTTTTCTATTAAGTTACTCTGGGAAAATGCTGTGATCTCAAAGGGTAAAGATTATTGATTTGTATGGCCAGTGTAATAGTGGAGACTAGGCAGTGTTATGATCCTCTGACATTACACCCTTCCTGAATGTTTTCTTGGATACCTGTTATTATTAACAAAATATTTTTGTAGACTCATTACAGAGTTTTTGGGAGATCTACCTATGTTCTGGGCTTCAAAAATTCAACAAACTAAAGAAAAAATAGGGCTGAGCACAGTGGCCCATGCCTGTAATTCCAGCACTTTGGGAGGCCGAGGCAGGTGGATCACTTGAGGCTAGGAGCTGGAGACCAGCTTGGCCAACATGGCAAAACCCCGTCTCTACTAAAAATACAAAAGTAAGCTGGGTGTGTTGGTGTGCACCTGTAATCCCAGCTACTTGGGAGGCTGAGGCAGGAGAATATTTTGAACTTGGGAGGCAGAGGTTGCCTTAAGCCGAGATCACGACACTGCACTCCAGCCTGGGTGACAGGGTGAGACTCCATCTTAAAAAAATAAAAATAAAAAATAGACTGGAGTTCCACAGATGGCTGCTAATACTGTGCATTTAACAAATTGGTGATTTTAAGTCCTGGGTGACACACCTAACCTAGATTTTGAATATTCCATGGGTTTGCAAGCAATGCCATGAAATCGGACGGGCTACCACACCCACCCATGTGCATAGAGGGTGCTATGAAGAGAAAAAAATAATAATAAACAAGAACAAAAGATCTGCAGATCAGAAACTAGCATTCTGGGTTTAGCTTTTAGTGGTAGTCATTGAAACCACCGTGTGTCGCCTGATGACTTGTTCCAGGCACTTGTAAATGCCTAAACTGCATGATCTAAATTCCTCCTAACACCCTATAGTAAGAACTTTTTTCATTCCATTTTATGGAGTAGTCGCTGAGGCCTAGAGAGGATGAGGATCCTGCCCAGGGTTAACGGGATTAGGAAGAATCTGAGGTACAATTTGAGCCCAGACCCAGAGGGTCCTCACCTATCATGCGATGCCACCTGCCACCTGCAACCTTGGACAGGACCCTGTCTATGCGACTCTCGGGCCAGATGTAGTCAGTCCTTGTGAGTAAGAGGTGGTGACCACCTGGCCTCTATCAAGTGACCTTCAGTCAAAGGCCCCTACTCTTCTCGTGGCCCCCTTTAGATGGTCATGATTGCAGAAGTGAGGCTCAAGTTGTTTCACAAACTCTCTTTCCAGCTTTTGTAGTTAATTAAATAGGAAACATTGAAGTGATGATCAAATTGGCAGACGTTTACCCATCATGCTGTAAAAGTCTCAGTTAATGTTTGGTAATGGACAGAAAAGTTCAGTGGTATTTTGGCAGAAAGCCACCTGTCTCTGAAATAGGAGACGAAGGTTTTCACACATGCAGGTTAAATCTAGATGCCTCTAGTATATTTTGGAAGGTTTCTGACCAAGCCTAGAGAAAGGTGTAAGGTCAGGTTTGAAAAACCCATCCTTCTGTCCTTGGTGTGACACAGGACTCCCCCGCTGGTCTTTCTGGACTCTTTTCTGGGAAGAGCAGCTACTCCAGTCACATTCTCAGGGTCCAGCCTGCTAACCTGGTGCTTTTTTATTTGTTGGGGTGGTTTTTAAGTTCTCAATGAGAAAATTACCTTTTTGGATCTTCTTCCATGTAGAATTTGTCCAAAGAGTTTGTAACGAGCAATGAAAACGTGTATTTATTTGGATTTCCTCCTACAAGAGAAAAGTCTGTTTGTGAAGGTAATTTAATCAAGGAGGGTCCTAGGATCAGGAGCAAAGCTGTTTGGATGGATTCCATGAGAAGGACCTGTCAGTGTGTGAAACCAAAAGTTCAGCCGCAAGACATAGCAGCAGAGGTGCACAGAGCTCAACAGCGACATCGCATGCACCGAGGCTGGACCCCGGAGCCGAATCTCCCTGGCTCCACCTTTGACGAGCTGCACGAAGGGGACAAGTCCTGCCACCTATAAGCCTCCATTTCCATGTCTATAAACTGGGGTTCCAAGCTCATGGGACTGTCGGGGTAATTGAATGTGTTAACGTCTAGGGAGATCTGTGACCTGCCAACACAGAGCTGTCATTTCTGCTGTTGTCCATTTTTCCGCATCTTTATTTGTAAGGATTTGAAAGAATGTACCGTTGGAAACCTGATGATCTCAAGCATAGAATATCTTTTCATAATGCTGAGCATGAATGACGTGAGAATCCATTTCTGAAGTGAAATCGTATGGATCTGAAGAATGGCTGGTCCCAGCCCTGGTGGAACGGGGTGCGAAGGAGGGAGGATGAGAGCCAGCCGTTTCAGTCTGGTGACCCTGCCACCCAGACCGTCCATGAGCTGCGGGGTCCAGGGCTCCCTCCAGGCCACTTGCCACTCAAGCTCAGCTAAAGTCTTAAAAAGGACACATTTGGAGCCAAGCAACAGGCACAGCCCATGTTAGGAATGTTTCTGAAATGGAAAAATACAAAACCAGAAAGGAAGTATGTGGGCCTAATCTTACATGTTTATCAACATTTTACTGCAATGTATGACATTTCTGTGAGCACAAGATTAGCCTTGGTATTTTTTTCTGGGAAGTATAAAAGACTCTTTTTTTCTTTCTTTTTGTTTTCAATTTCTCTCTAGGGGAATGTAAAACCGGATATTTCCATCTTAAAGTTCTTCAGCAAGTCTGTCAAGGTGTCCGTATTTCTTACCCTGTTGCCTCTCAGCATCTAAGTGCAATCTCTGTTACACTCATGTTTGCTGTTCACAGTGGAGTACTAAGGAAATAGCAAAATTAAGCTACTGGCATGGTGCTAATAACTGAAACTAAAAATCGGTTTTGGAGCTTTTCTGTTTGGAAAGAGTCACTTGAGCCGGGCATGGTGGCTCACGCCTGTAATCCCAGCACTTTGGGAGGCTGAGGCAGGAGGATCACTTAAGGCCAAGAGTTTGAGACCAGCCTGGGCAATATAGCAAGACCCCTGTCTCTAAACAGATATATGATAGATAGAACAGATAGAAGAAAAGAAAAGGGTCACTTGGCACTAGGTCTTCACAGGTAAAGATTCAGAGTACGGTAGGAAGCACAGGCTCAGGGACCTGGGTCTAATCAATGACAGTCTCACTTCTAGGCCTTTTGGTGGCAATTTCCAGTCTACCTCTAAGCTCTAGGGAACCATGTGGCTAAAATCTTCCCTCCTGCTGAGACTCAGAGAATACCATGTTGGCCAAGATCTCTAAAAAAAATCAAACCTGGCAATATTGAGTTACCTTCTTCTTACCATAAAGTATTTCCTCACTTCCTCCTTACTGTGAACTTTCTTAAGAAGCGAGTCCGGGAGGAAGCAGTGACGTGAATTTATTAACTTGACTCAGACTTCTAAAGAGAACACAAACTAAGCGCCCCATTCAGAGAGTGACAGGGAAACCCCGTGGCATAATTAGTTACCTACGAGTTTCCAAATAGGATTTGGAAAGAGACATACAAGCTAGGTAGCCAGCACGGCACATGGTTTCCCTGAAGCCAGCATTGCCCTGGCCAAGGAAGCTTTGCAGAACAGATGCGATTTCAGCTGGGACTTGCAGCCAAGTGGGATGTGGCCTTTTGGGGAGAAGGGAAAGGATATTCCAAGGCCAGGGACAGAGCATGGTCAAAGGTATGGAGATGAGGAGGAGGGGACCAGACCAGAGGGTCAGGTTGGAAAGCGAATTGGGGTCAACTTGCAAAGGGGCTGATGTGCCAGGTAAAAAACCAGGAGCGCGGTTTAGTTCTGTTGGATCATTTCAGGTGGAAGGGCAGTGGGAATGTTGGAGAAAACACTTACTGGTGTCGTTACATTGAATCTGTTCATCTATAAGAATAAAACTTTATTTCATAAAGTTATTGTATGGCTCAAAATAGGTATGAAGAATTGAGAAAAAGAATTTCAGATTTAAAAGGGCTGAGAAATGAAAAAGCACCTGCCAAAGGAGAGTGGCAGAGTTACCAACATGGAACTTTAAGATGGCAGATATTCTCATTGACAGGACTGTCTTCATAAGGAAATGTAGGTTCAGCAAGTGACACATTGAGGCAACTCTTCTCATTATTAGCTGTGATCTAAATAATGACTTATACTAACATCCATTGAGCAACTGCAATACACACCAGCAACTGTTATACATGCTTGTCACAACCAGTAGTGGGTCTCTTATTCCTGCTGTACAGGTCAGAAATCTGGTGAGAGAGGTTCAATTACTTGGCCATGGTGATGTACCTGACATAGGGCAGAGCCCGGATTTAAGTTTAGTCAGTCTGGCATTTGGGCCCTTGAATTGAACCCCTAGGGTGAAATAACCGAGCACTTTAATCACGGGCTCCTGGGATCCCAGAGGGGCGGACGCTTGGCCCACAGTGGTACAAGAGATGTGGACTGTGGGACCCCATGCTCTCCCGTCCTGCTTGCATGCAGCCGGCGTTCAGGTATTGCTGGCCCAGGAAGACCATCGCCGTGTACTGCAGTGGGCCAGTTCTGTTCCCACTGAGGACCCAGCAACAACAGTGATGCAAGCTTGTTGATGGAGTATTTTTAGTTATTGTACATCACAAAACTTAAGAGCACAGGTTAATATTTATCTTAAGGGAAAAGAGTTTCCTGTAGAAGGTTTTAGAATTAGGAACTGCTGCATGCATATTCACTCAGGAATGCATATGTGTGCAATTCATAGAGGTAGGCTGAGAGAAACACTGGGAGCTGAGTGCAGACGGCCCCAGGGAATGATGTCGAGATAATGCGGCCCTGGGCAGGAAGAGGCACTCTCTGGAAGGCACTCTGTCTTCTGTTTCTTAGGACAAAACCTGGATCTCTGCATGCCTCAACCACTCGACACCAGCCTGAAGGGAAAGGGCAGCTTCTGGCAGGAGCCAAGGCGAGATGGTTCTTAGGGGATATAGCAGACCAGGTTGTCCTGAGAGAATGCAGCCTGCACCTTGCGAAGTGGGATCTGATAGAGCAGGGCGCAGGGGACAGGCTGCGCCTGCAGAAGGTCCTCAAGTCTTGCATGGATGCTTAGCCCAGTAACATGAGGATAGTATCCACATTAAGAGGGACAGTTTCAGGTGTCACATGTCTCTGTCAACGGATCAGTCTTAAACCGTAGCTATTGCATTTTTAAAAGGGCCATTAATATTAACTGTAGGAAAAGTGGAATTCTGCAGTGCCTTGGGTCCATGTGCATGTCTTAGCCAGCTTTTCCATGTCTGTCCAGGGACGCTGATGTGCTCTTTCCTCCATCTGGGGACTCAATGACCAGAGTGCAGGCTGTGGTGACATCTAGTGGCTTCGCTCTCATGTTGACTTTGGAGATTTCTCCCTCAGTTTTTCTTAAAGGTCAGCCCCAAAAGGCAAATTTCCTAGAAATTGTATTTCTTTTCCTTCTCTTGTCACTGATAACTTGCCACCCCTCTGTGCGCAATGCCTCCTCCCTGGGCAGGGCTGTGGTAGTTACCATCTTCCCAGAGGGAGGCCAGGGATCTCCTCCCGTCTCCCCGGTGCCTGCCCCATCCAGACAGTGAGTCCTGGGTCACGGAAGACATTCTGCAGCTTGTCCCCAAACAAGCAGTCCTCTCAGAGGTGGCTCGCCTGCACAGGGGGACAGACGTCACTTCTGAAAAGGTGTTTTTCACCTACTACATAACAATCAAAACTTACTTTCTTTCTTTTTGGGACAGTTTCACTCTTGTTGCCGAGGCTGGAGTGCAATGGCACAATCTTGGCTCACTGCAACCTCCACCCTCCACCTCCCAGGTTCAAGGTTCTCCTGTCTCAGCCTCCTATCTGGGATTACAGACAGGCACCACCACGCCTGGCTAATTTTTGTATGTTTAGTAGAGATGGGGTTTCACCATGGTGGCCAGGCTGGTCTCTAACTCATGATCTCAGGTGATCCACCCACCTCAGCCTCCAAGTGCTGGGATTACAGGCATGAGCCACCTCGCCCAGCCAAAACTTACTTTTTTATTCTTTTAATTGTGGCAAAATACACAGAACATCACACTTACCTTAACCACTGTTAAGTGTACTGTTCAGTAGTAAGTGCATTCAGATTGCTGTGCATTCAGATTGCTGTGCAACCAATCCCCAGAGCTTTTGCTTCTTGAAAATCTGAAATACTGCCCCCATCAAACCCATTTATGCCTAGTATTCCATTAGTGGAATGCTAAGCATGTGGGAGTTACAAACATCCTACTGCTCAAGATCATCGCCAAGGTCTGATTGTAAAAATTCAAAAAATTGCAACCTCAGGAATGAATGGGTTATAGGACCCATTCTCACTCCCATTCCCCTCTCATCCCAACCCCTGGCAACCAGTCTTCTACTTTCTGTCTCCATGAATGTGACTTCCCTAAGTATCCCACATGTGTGAGATCACGCAGTATTTGTCCTTTTGTGACCGATTTATCATTTCACTTAGCATCATGTTCTCAAGATTCATCCATGTTGTAGCATGAGTCAGAATTCCTTTCCTTTCTAATAAAGGAATAAAATTCCATTGTATGCACAGACCACATTTTGTTCACCCCTGCACATGTTGATAGATGCCTGGCTTGCTCCCACCTTTTGGTTATGGTGAATAATTCTTCAATGAGGGTGGATGTACAAATGTGTCTTTGAGACCTTACTTTCAATTCTTTTGGGTATATATCCAAAAGTACAACTGCTGAATCATATGGTAATTCTACTTTTAATATTTTGAGGAGGTGCCATGCTGTTTTCCATACAAAATTTATTCGTAATGCATTTCTTCCACAATCAGCATTCTAACAGTGATAACATGAATAAAATCTCCATCTCTTCTTAAATTAGGCTGATTACTGTTTTGGGTGGATAGGGCTTCTAATGGTTTGTTCAATTTTATTCAAAGTCTAAACAAAGGCAATGCTGAGCCACATTCATTTAGGTACAAAATACGTTCTAGAAAGTTGAGAGAATTTGGTCGTTTCTGGATTTTTTTTAATGGACACACACACACATCTCCTCAAGGCTATCTGCTCTGAAAGCAAAGAGTAACACAGACCTGACCAGGATTTTGCCTGGGCTGGTTCAGTGGAAATAACTTTTGCATCAGGAGGACTTGAGCTCAAAGCTTGGCTTAGCTCCGTGCCAGGTATGTGACTGGGCAAGTTACGGAACTTCTCTGACCTTCAGTAATAACATTTACCTTGCAGGGCTGTGCCGTGCCTGGAGCCCGCAGATGGGGTAATGACGGTCATCACTAGTGTTTCAGATGTCTTTTTGAAGCTGGGGCGTGTGCGTGGAAAGAATGGAGAACATGCCTCTTCCTGAATGATGATGATGTCCATGTGGATTGTGGGCTTTGCTGTTTATCATGAGTTCACATGTGTAGACATTAACTCAAATCAAAGCAGTTTGTCCTCTATTTCATTTGTCAAAATAACCCATAAAACACAGGTGATTTTCCCCTCAGATTTCTGAAAATACTTTAAGCTAAAAATACAAAAGACAGGGCAGCCCTCTGCCCTCAACTCCCAGTGTATACCCAGTTTGGGTTCTCAAGGATGGAGAGGACTTGGACATTTGAGCAAGCTGCCCTGGAGTCCCCGTGAGAGGCAGTGCCTACCCCAGGGGACCCACGATACTCAGGGGTGGTGGGCTCAGCTGAGAACTAATCCCACAGAAACCAGGGCATTTAGTCCCGCTTTGAGAGCACTCTATGCTCGTCTCACCTTCATTCTTTTTTTTTTTTTGAGACAGAGTCTCCCTCTATCACCCAGGCTGTGCAATCTCCGACTCCCAGGTTCAAGCGACTCTCCTGTCTCAGCTTCCCAAGTAGCTGGGACTACAGGCACGCACCACCACAGCCGGCTAATTTTTGTATTTTTAGTGGAGATAGGGTTTCACCATGTTGGCCAGGTTGGTCTTGAACTCCTGACCTCAGGTGATCCACCCACCTCTGCCTCCCAGAGAGCTGGGATTGTAGGCGTGAGCCACTGTGCCCTACCTCTCCTTCACACGTTATCATCTTGCATCAGCAATAATCCTATTCCCAGATGTTCTAGGAAGTAAACTTCCAACAGGGACAGCACACGAGGTCGCCCCTCACAAAGGCCATAGTCATGACTGTCTTCCAAGTGTCTCAGCGTTCACATTTTTAAAATTCCTTGAACTAAAACAAAATGCGCAAAGAGATCACCAAATCAAATAACTTTAGTTTGGTTCCAGGTTCCAGGAAAACACACACACACACACAGATACTTCAGCAAAAGAGAACTGTTTGTTCTGGTTTTGGTTCCGAGTTAGTTGGTGTTTTAGGACTTTCTAATCAAGGCTAAGATCCATGTTTTCACATCCTACACTCAGCATAACTCCAGCTTCGACTTCGGTTTCAGTAACAGGGACACCGTGGGCAGGCTCTTCTTCAGGGCCATCGCGAGAACAGCCCTCCTGCGCCCTGTTCAGGATACTTACCAACCGGAAGCTGGCCCAGGAAACCGTGCAGAGACTAATATTCTGTTTCTGCCTCATGAATAAATGGATGATGATTTGGGGTCAGAGCTGGAAACACAAAGACAGCGATAGGAACATATTCTTTCTAAGATGAAGCTGGGCATAAATAGATTGTTATTTTAATGTTTTATTGGCACTTTAAACATGCCGTATGTCATTTTTAAAAGGCAAATGTGGAAGGTTCTCTTATTTCTCAGGCAAGATGAAGCCAAGTGTGGAGTCGAGTCTTCTGCAGGGCTCCTTTCTGTCTCTCATCTTTTACTCAAAAGCATACATCTGTCTTCTCAGGGCCTCTCCCATGTGTGCCCAGTTTTTGTCTCACTTCTCTCACCCTCACCCCCTTCCACTCCCACACCCTTACCTTTGAGCACTTCACTCTCCTGTTGAAAAGCAGCTCGCCACTGCCTTCAGGATCAACGGAATCTCTACGCAGACATAAAAGGCAAAAAGGCAGCCATATGTTCCGGTCCAGCCAGGCCGGGGGGCCCTCCCACCTCGCCCCCGGCCTGTGGTCCCTGCAATCTGACGTGCTCCCCGTCCCCAGATCTTCTGTGTCTGTGCCCTTTCTCTGCCTGAAATTTCCCTCCTCCCCCAGCTCACTGCCACCCACACAGGTAGCACCCACACAAGCAGTCTGTCCTGACTCTTTCCCACCCGTCAGTCCTTGGGCCTCCTTCTGGTGAACATCCCGACACCCAGAGCCTCTCTGCCACACCGGTGATCACGGTCATCTGAGTTGGGCAGGGCTCCCTCGGGCAAGGACCTCCTGCGGTCTGTTTCTCTGTCACCGGATGTGGTGTGAGACGAATTGATAGGTGTTCATGTTTTCTGTTTCTCTTTCTTGCAGGCAATACCTAAGGGAAATCCCTTTGTTTTCGAGAAGCATCTCTCACACACAGACACGTGCATACATGCACATCTGTCTAACCTGTTGCTCCAAAATGCAGCAAGAGAAAAGCAGCCTAGTCCTCATTGATTTTAGCAGTTAGGTGGTCCTGGGGCATGAATGTGGGTGTACCAGGGTGCCTCGACCCACCTTCATTCCTTGTTTGCCCTGCAGATTTGCAAGGGGCCCCAATGCTGTGGGGTCCAAGCCCTCCTATCCTGCCTCTGACTGTCTCGTGTGGTCTGGCTCCACAGGACTTGTCCTACAAGGACCGGCACTGGCATGAAGCCTGTTTCCACTGCTCGCAGTGCAGAAACTCACTGGTGGACAAGCCCTTTGCTGCCAAGGAGGACCAGCTGCTCTGTACAGACTGCTATTCCAATGAGTACTCGTCCAAGTGCCAGGAATGCAAGAAGACCATCATGCCAGGTCAGGAGACACACCTTTCTCATGCGTGAGCCAGTCTAGCTTCAGGCCTTGTGCACGTTCCTCTGACCCCCTGTTCACATTGACTTGGTTCCAGACACTCGTGTTGACTTTCCATTTTTACCTTGAATTACAGAGGAGTATTTAGAGTCCTTACAAAGCAGGCACATAACGGGTTCTATCATGGGCAGTAACGGGATCTTTTTCCTATGCACATGGGGCAGTGTTATGCATTCGAATTGTTAAGAGTAAGTGAATGGTGGGCATTCCCCTTAAAAATACATCTCCTGCATCAGCCCCCACTTTCCCACCACCATAGATGGTCTCTCTTTTCTTTGCTTCTACCTGCTGAATGTGTACTCATTCAGTTATTTCACCAAGTGTGCATGGTGCTCTTGCGTGCCAGGCACTGGGCTCAAGCCGAGCATCCATGGGGTGTGAGCCGAGGTGCACCTGGTCCTCTGCCCTTGTAGGGTTGGTGTTCTAGATGGACAGTCAAAAAGGGCACAGCTGCAACTGGGCCAGGTGCTGAGGACGGCAATAAAGGTGCCTTGTGTGTTGATAGGACTGTGTCCCTCATGGGGGGTGTGTGTGTGTGTGTGTGTGTGTGTGGCGGGGGGGAGTTATTTGTTTTTTTGTTTTGTGTTTTATGTGGGAGGGCAGAATCTTTTATTTTGAAAAGCAAAGGGGACAAAAAGATATGGAATTTCAAAATACAGAAAGAAGTTGGGCATCGTGGCTCATGCCTGTAATCCCAGTACTTTGGGAGGCTGAGGTGGGTGGATCACTTGAGGTCAGGAGTTTGAGATCAGCCTGGCCAACATGGTTCAGTGGTGCAATCTTGACTCACTGCAACGTCTGCCTCCCAGGTTCAAGAGATTCTTCTGCCATAGCCTCCTAAGTGGCTGAGACTACAGGTGTGCACCACCACACCCGGCTAATTTTTGTACTTTTAGTAGAGACAAGGTTTCATCGTGTTGGTTTGCTTTGTTTTTGATAATAAAGAAATACTGAAGAGACTGACATATAGGAAATAGTTTTAAAAGATATGTAGGATGCCAGGTGTGGTGGCTCACCCCTGTAATTCCAGCACTTTGCAAGGCTAAGGAGGGCGGATCATGAGGTCAGGAGTTTGAGACCAGCCAGGCCAGCATGGTGAAATCCCATCTCTACTAAAAATACAAAAATTAGCTGGACATGGCAATGTGCACCTGTAGTCCCAGCTACTCGGGGCGCTGAGGCAGGAAAATTGCATGAACCCGGGAGGTGGATGAGGTTGCAGGGAGCTGAGATTGTGCCACCAACCTGGGTGACAGAGTGAGACTCCATCTTGGAGGAAAAAAAAAAAAAAAGACATGTAGGATAAGGAATCATCATTTTTAAAAAGGCAAGGAGGTTATTTGACCTTCAGTAAGATGGTTTCTTACTGCTACTACATTTCTCTGGTTAATACAACTTAAAAACAACTGTGACACACTATGACAGGGAAGAAAAATGCCCAGGCTGACACAACCCCAGCCCTGTTGGCAGCTGTAAGGGAAGACAGGTGGCGGGGCTACATGGTGACTTTAGATGAGGCAGCTCCAGGCAGGAAGGCCTTGTCCAAGATCACATGGGTCCTGCAGAGGCTGGAAACTCGGGCCCCAGTGCTGTGCGACACTGCGAATGAGAACCGAAGCCCGTAGAAAGCCAGGCTGACCTGTGTCCTGCCCCACAGGGAGTCACTGCAGAGACACAGCACTCTCAGTAACAACAAGAACCACAACATGAATTGAAAAACAAATTAAACCCTTACTAGTTTCCTGAACAAGGGCCCAAGGAAGCTTCCACTGGGGAGTCTAGGGGCTATTTAAGACTTTAACTGTTAGCACCAACCATGACATAAAAAATATGCATATTTCCCGGATTTTGAATTTTTCACCTGTCTTGACTTTCTGTGTTTGTTAGGTTCTCCAGAGAAACAGAATCAATTGCAGAAATATATACACATAGATACGTATATATGGGGGGAGAGAGAGAGAGAGAAAGATGAGAGAAAGATGAGAGACAGAGAGAGAAAGATGAGAGAGAGATGAGAGACAGAGATGAGAGAAAGATGAGAGAGAGAGAAAGATGAGAGAGAGAGAGAGAGAAAAAGATGAGAGAGAGAGAGAGAGAGAAAGATGAGAGAGAGAGAGAAAAAAATGAGAGAGAGAGAGAGAGAGAAGGATTTATTTCAAGGGATTGGCTCATGAGATTGTGGAGGCGGTAAGTCTGGAATCTGTAGAACAGCCCAGCAGGCTGGAGGCTCAGGGAAGAGATGATACTGCAGTTCCAAATGGGAGCGTTTGAATTCCATAGGGCAGCAGGCTGGAAACTCAGCCAGAGTGTGTCTATTGCAGTCTTGAGAAGAATGAGTTGCCCTTAGGGAAACCTTAGTCTTTGCTTCTAAGGCCTACCACTGATTAGATGAAGCCTGGCCCTGATACGTGGGTAATGTGCTGCACTCAAAGCTTACTGACTTAGACGTTAATCACATCTAAAAAACGCCTTCACGGCAACAAATAAACCTGTTTTTTTGACCAAACAACTGGGTACCAGAGCCCAGCCACACTGACACATAAAATTAACCATCACACCTTCTCTTTCTTGTGGTGTTTACTGGGGAGGGAAAGAAAGGAAAAACATGATCAGATAAGAAGTAAAAGCCCAATGTTCAGTGAGGGGTAACCCATACTGAATATCTGAGAATTAACTGGCCAGCAGTCTCTTCTACTAAGGAATGAGGGAAGCTGGAATTCAGGCTCTGTGGTAAGAAATGCTGTGTAGTAATAATAGCAACACAGCCACAGCTACTGGCCCCTAAGCACACACAGAGGGGTCGGACACTGCTGCTTTACCGAATCCCATTTAATCTTCAGTGTCCCCTGGGTTGGATGGCTTCATCCCCATTTTACAGGTGCCTCCGCCAGAAGAAATGGACTGAGCACCAAAAGCAGGGTGTCTAGAAGAATCCTGGTGTATGCAAAACAAACAAACCACCACCAACAAAACGCTGAATCGAAGCACTTGCCTGCCTGGGTTTGATTTTTAAAAGTGTTCGAACCCATTTAAGATGAATATGGGTTACAGCGTCAGTGCACACAGCTTTTGCAGTGAATTTACATTTAGAGGACGAGTGAAAAAACTCAACCCGCCAGCGTCACACCCCTACACAAGTCAGTGTCCTGATGACTAATCAGGAAACTGGAGTACCATCAGAAACCCCAGTGCTGGGGTTTACCAGCTCTCGCGCCCCTATTAGCAGACGTTGCTTACAGACGCACCACAGCCTCTGCGCATGCGCAGACTCCAGTAGCGCTAGTGTCTCCAACCCTGCAACCAAATTTCTGGCTCCTCATTTGCCTTTTTTTTTTTTTTTTTTTTTTTGAGACAAGATCTCGCTCTTTCGCTCAGGTGGGAGAGCGGTGGTACGATCACTGCTCACTATGGCCCTGACCTCTCGGGCTCGAATGATCCTCCCACCTCAGCCTCCTACGTACCTGGGACCTCAGGCACACACCACCACACCCAGCTTAATTTGTTGTTTTTTTATGTTTTTTGGTAGAGACAGGGACTCCCTATGTTGCCCAGGCTGGTCGCCAACTCCTGGGCCCAAGAGATCTCCCGCCTTAGCCTCCCAAAGTGCTGGGATTACAGGGCTGAGGCACCGCAGCCAGCCTAATTTGACTATTTGAATCCGATTAAGACATCCCTTCCTTAAGACTGCGCTTCGGTCTGCGGGAGACTTGGTTCAGAGTGTGCGATTCAGTGCGGAGAAGGAACGCCCCTGCCACCTGCCGGCGTTGCTGCATATGACCGCGCAGGCCTGCGGCCAAGGCTGCCACCTTGCCTGAGATGTGCACGCGCCACCTCCCTGAGGCTCCAGGTGCCCCGTGCATTCCCTGCACGTAGAGTTGCCCTCGAACTGGTGTTGATCTGATAAGACTTATTTCAGAACTCGCCAAGAATGTCACGAGAGTCATAATTGCCCCATATTCATTGGCAAAATCCTTTGGCTTCTGGGCTGCTTGATCAGAATGAAGGTCAGAGATCCAAAGAGCAAGTGACAAAAGTATGCATGGAGGTGGAAGAAAATCTTTGTGAAGTGTGTATCAAAGTCCTTCCACTATTTTTACTTGAATTTCCATTGCTTCACGTAATGTTCGTTTTAGGATTCATCACCCCACAATCGAATTCCATAGATTGTACAGTTTAGTTTTCAATTTTAAGATCACTGCGTGTCATCAACCCAAATTCCCTCTCACACATTGCCCCCCACCACACACCCTGTTTATTTTATATAATCTCAAATGTCTGGTCTTAGAAGGACAGGAAGCTGAGAAAATGATCCTAAATAACAATCATGTGATAATTCTCAGCACATTCCTAATTACTGGAGGACAGACATTTCCTGACCAGCTTTCTAGCCAGCTAAAATAAAACCCCTAGCTTTGTCCTTGGGACCATGAGATTTTGGGGCTGAGAGCTACGAACTAGTCTATAGACTCCTATAAGCCACCTGTGTTACTGCAGCTGCTTACACCTGGTCTGGCGCGGGCAGTCCCCCCGTCGGCTTGATTCCCCATCATTCCCTGACCGCTAGTAGAAGTCACATGTATGTGACCCTCATGCCGCAGTCCCCAGGGATTGGCAACATTTTTCCTTCAAAAACCAGATAAATATTTGGGGCTTTGTGAACCATACAGTCTCTGTCACAACTACTCAACTACCACAACTACACAACAACTCTGCACAACTGCACACAGTTGCACACTACTCTGCCATCTAGCATGAAAGCGGATGGAAACCATGGAAGTAAATGAATGGGTGTGGCTGCATTCCAATAAAACTTCATTTGAAAAGCAGGCAGCAGTCTGGATTTGGTCCTCACACAGGGGCCAGGCCCCTCAGCTAGTCCGGGCACTTACAACACTTTCCTGTTTCTTTGTCCCTGATACTCATTTCCCCAGATCTTTCTTTACATTTGCTTTACACGAAGGGTACTTGTTTACATGCCTATCTGGAATCATCTCTTACTATAAATAGATACACTTCTTTCTGGTAAACAAAAATGAAAAAAAAGGTCAGTCAACAAACACCGAGCATTTGCAGTGAGTCCAGCTTGGTGGTGGCAGGGGTGACCCGTAAGTGTTTCAGTTCTCTAGAGCTCCTCAGTTCACTTGGAGGAATGGTAGAAATGTATCAAATGCTAATAGTTACTCAAAAGACAATGGATGGCACGGGTTTAGGCAATTACTAAATGGGAGGTACAAGTGACACATGAAGATTTCAGCCAGGCATGGTGGTGTGCATCTGTAGTTCCAGCTCCTCAGGTTGAGGCAGGAATTTCCCTGGAGCCCAGATGTTCAAGGCTGCAGTGAGCCAGGATCATACCACTGCACTCCAGCCTGGGTGACAGAGCGAGACCCTGTCTCGAAAATAAAAAAAACTACATGTAGGTTTTAATTATAGCACTTAGCACAGTGCATAAAATTACCAACATACATCACAACTTGGTTCAACAGCCAGTATGTAAAGTGAGTGTTGTAGAGGCTGCTCACTGAATCAGGTTAGAGGTTCCAGGTTCATTCACACTCCAGCCATTTCCATCCTGCTGCGAACCAGACAGGGCGTTCTTTATTAGGTGTGCAGTAGGTGAATACAGTCCCTAGACTCCAAAAGTCATGCTCCATAGAAATTAATTGGAGCTATGCCACACTTCCCTTTATACTTTGCATTGCTGAGGCAGACTTAACTTTTTTTAGATTTAACATTCCTAACCACGGTTTTCAATAAATAAATGTTAAGTACCTAAAATGTACACGTGTTGTTCTAGGAGCTGGGTGTACAGTAGTGAACCAAAAGACAAAGTCCATGCCCTGCACAAAATAGGAATTACCTCCATTTAGAGGTGAGCCTTCAAGAGCTGAAGTGACTTGCTCTGGTCATAAAACTAGAGGGTGGCAAGCTCTGAAGGCAATTGCTGGGACTCCACGCCCCTCTAAGCATAACTCTGCTGTGTTCCTCTTGACCCTGATGACAGGTACCCGCAAGATGGAGTACAAGGGCAGCAGCTGGCATGAGACCTGCTTCATCTGCCACCGCTGCCAGCAGCCAATTGGAACCAAGAGTTTCATCCCCAAAGACAATCAGAATTTCTGTGTGCCCTGCTATGAGAAACAACATGCCATGCAGTGCGTTCAGTGCAAAAAGGTATTTCAGATTCCCCCTTGGCCCTTGCACATCCTGGCCGGTTTGCCTCCATGGTCCATGTCTGTCAGTTCTCTTTCCAAAAACAAGGATACCTGTGATACTGGAATGGCGTGGGAGCTGTGCCTGTCCTGCCTTACATGCCGAGCTTTTTCCATTGGGTCTGGGCGCCCATCCTTCTTTCAAAAACATCAACGCTGTTGAGCTCCTGTGATCAAATCGCTTAACCCTGCCTTCTTCTAGACCATTCTAAATATATTCTTATGTCGATGACCTGATGTTAGAGGGAAGGGGAGCCACTATCCCAAAGCTGTCTTGTTCAGCTTCTCTCCATGAATAAACCAAGAAAACAACTGCAAACTTGAGAGGGAGAGAAAGATGGAAGGAAGAGGGGGAGAGGAAGGGAGGGAGCAGGGAGGAGAGAGAGACGGGATGTGAGAAGAAAAGTAAAGGAGAAAAGTCTGCCCCCGTGGATATGGGACAGATCATTTATCAAATGTATCTACTCTGGCCAGGCAAGGAGGCTCACGCCTGTAATCCCAGCACTGTGGGAGGCCAAGGCTAGTGGATCACCTGTGGGAGGCCAAGGCTGGTGGATTACCTTAGGTCAGGAGTTCAAGACCAGCCTGGGCAACATGGTGAAACTCCATCTCTACTAAAAATACACAGCTTAGCTGGGCATGGTGGTGCACCCCTGTAATCCCAGCTACTCGGAAGGCTGAGGCAGGAGAATTGCTTGAACCCGGGAGGTGGAGGTTGTAGAGAGCCAAGATCACACCACTGCACTCCAGCCTGGGTGACAGAGCGAGACTCCATCTCAAAAAATTAAAAAAATAAAAATAAATAAACTTAACTACTCGATCTGTTCCAGTCATGGCTCTGTTAGGGTTAAAGAAAGAAAGGGAACTGCCTATCTGTAGGAAGCCAACTCTCTGCCCAGTTGCCCCCCGACCTGTGCCCGTCAGGGTGGAGCTTGGTTTTCTGCTGTGCCCTCTGACTCTCACACACACGCAACTCTGATTATGCTGTAGCTTCCAGCGTCTCTGTGCTGTTAGGCTTTGCATCAGCCTGTTGAGTGGCACCCTCCCACGGCTCACTCGCCCTGGGCAATGCCAGCTGTGGAACTCATTGCAGGTTCTGTTTGCTCTCATCCTCTCATTGACCCTGCTTACCCAGCTTCTGCTGTGTTGCCCTTGGGGCCTCTACCCTTGCCTCTTGGCCATGGAGAAACATCCCAGTGCCTCTACCTGTACCTGGCTGGCCTGGGCAAGAATGTCCCCCTTGCCTGCACCTTTTCTAAGTGCTGAGTATTCTTACCAATTTCCATTCAGCCTTTCTCTCGTTTCCATTTTTTTTTTTTTTTTTTTTTTTTTTTTTTTGAGACAGAATCTCACACTGTCACCCAGGCTGGAGTACGGTGGCACGATCTTGGCTCATTGCAGCTTCTGCCTCTCCAGTTCAAGCGATTTCTTTTGCCTCAGCCTTCCAAGTAGATGGGATTACAGGCAAACGTCACCATGCCTGGCCGACTTTTTTGTATTTTTAGAAGACACGGGGTTTCAACATGTGGGCCAGGCTGATCTTGGAACTCCTGACCTCAGGTGATCGACCTGCCTCTGCCTCCACTGCACCCAGCCCCTTTTGTTCTTTACTGTTATTTTAGATTTTATTTCTCTTAATTTCCTCTCCATTTATGCTTGGTTTTTTTTTTTTTTTTTTTTTTTTTTTTGAGACAGTTTCACTCTGTCACCTGCGCTGTAGTACAGTGGCATCATCTCAACTCACTGCAACCTTTGCCTTCCGGGTTCAAGCGATTCTCCTGCCTCAGGCTCCTGAGTAGCTACTCAGGCTCCTGAGTAGCTGGGATTACAGGCAGGCGCCACCACCACACCCACCTAATTTTTTTGTGTGTGTGTGTGTGTGTTTTTTAGTAGAGATGGTGTCTCACCTTGTTGGCCAGACTGGTCACGAACTTCTGTTTTTTTCTTTATTCTTAGATTGAGGTCTCATTCTTGCTTTTATTTTAGGAACTCTCTTCCCTGTTCTCTCCCCTTTTTATTTTCATTTTGGTTTGTTTTTCTCATCAAGACCTAACAGAAGTTCATCTGAATTGCTCTTCCTCTGTCATCTTTCCAGTGTGTGCTTTATTCATTTGCGGAAATGAAAGCAACACATCCTTCTGGGATGCATGCCTTTTGTGCGCATGTTCGTTAAATACACACAAAAACCTTCACGCCAGAAGCATCCATTCCTCGACATGAACTTGGCCCTCTCAGGCACTGGGGATCCGATGCTGGACAAGATGCAGACACTTAACTGCAGTCTAGCTGGAAGTACACTCCAGTGTCAAACCCGTCAGTCGTTACTAAGCAGTGTGCTGTGGAGGAGAAAAGCAGAGTGTGGAATGGAGGGACCTCAACTCATCTGAGGAGTCGGGGGACAGGGTGGCGTTTAGGGAAGGAGTCTCTGAGAAAATCATGCTATGCTGAGAGGCATCGAGTTAGCTGATGTGGGTGGGAAGCATGGAATCCGGAGTGAGGGAGGACTGAGGACGTATGTTGCAGGCAAAGGAGACGTCTTACACAGGCTACTGATGCATACGGATGCGTTGCAACCAAGCGTGTTTTGTGTTCATTCTGTTGTGCGGTGGGGTGGGTTATAGGAAGATGCTTTATGATTCATGGTTTAATGAAAAGAATACAAGATAGAAGGGAGTCTGGAATTCTAGCTCCTGCTTTGTCATTAACCAGCTATGAATTCTTCAGCAAGTCACTTTTTAATTTCTCTGAGTCTCAGTTTACTCACCCATAAAATTAGTATCTTTCTTACTTCACAAGCTTTATGTAAAGACCAAAGGAATTACTGGATGATACTGAAATGTTCAAAAAATAAAAAGCAAAAAAGCGTGACTGTGAGGTGCTTGCACTCCATCTTCCATGGCCTTCGTTTGCCAAGCTGAGGCCACCTACACTCCTTTGATAGCTTACTCAGCTCCACCAAGCACGCATTTTTAAACAGAATGTGAGATGCAACATTTGGAGAAAAATACCAGGTAAAATTGAGGTACTGATGGCCGTTCCACCTTGTGTGGCTTTGCAGCTTCACCTCACAGATGTTCTAAGACCACAAGACGGGTGAGAATGAAGGCATCTGGCTGATTTTTCCCAAAACTTCCAAGATGCCCATATCTTCTTGTGGCATCAGCAGGTGCCAGTCCCAGCTGTCCTTTAAGCCTTTTCCTTCTTTCACCATAAGTGGCTGGAGAGACAGGCTTGTGAGTGGCATTGGAGAGGTTACCACTTGCCAGGGTTTTTGTTTTGTTTTTGAGACAGAGTCTTACTCTGTTGCCCAGGCTGGAGTGCAGTGGCATGATCTTGGCTCACCGCAACCTTCGTCTCCAGGGTTCAAGCGATTCTCCTGCCTCAGCCTCCTGAGTAGCTGGGATTACAGGTGCACCACCACACCCAGCTAATGTTTTGTATTTTTAGTAGAGATGGGGTTTCGCCATGTTGGCCAGGCTGGTCTTGAACTCCTGACCTCAAGTGATCCACCTGCCTCGGCCTCCCAAAGTCCTGAGATTACAGGCATGAGCCACCGGCCCTGCCAGGCTTCTAAGTAAGGACTCCCCATCAACTTGCCTATTTAACATCATCACCCTCACTTCCTGGATGAGAAAACTGAGGTGCAGAGATCTTTATTATGACCTGCTCCCAGCCACAGGTCTGGTAAGGAGTAGGATTAGGATTCAAGCCCACGTCTCCTTGATGCTGTCTTCAATCCCGACCCCTCCACTGTGCTGCTTCCCTGCTCGCGAAGGTGGCAACGCCACTGAGGTGCCCTGTGCCTTAGATCTCCAGCATCCCTGGGAAGGGCTGAGGGCAACCCCCAAGCTCCAGTTTCACTAATGGGAAAGCCAGGGCCTAAGACACTGGAATGAAAGCGTGTGGCGAGGGTAACGAGTGACTGTGAGGTTTGTAAAGCAGCTTCATGGTGATGTTTAACAAACTGGACGTTTTCTGAATGAGGATCTTGCATCGTCCAGTGGCAGTAGTGAGACTGAAGATGTCTTGCAAGCAGAGAGACCACACTAACTCTCCCACTCGTCCCTGCAGCCCATCACCACGGGAGGGGTCACTTACCGGGAGCAGCCCTGGCACAAGGAGTGCTTTGTGTGCACCGCCTGCAGGAAGCAGCTGTCTGGGCAGCGCTTCACGGCTCGCGATGACTTTGCCTACTGCCTGAACTGCTTCTGTGACTTGTATGCCAAGAAGTGTGCTGGGTGTACCAACCCCATCAGCGGTGAGTGTCCCGGGGTCCCCACTTCGAAGAGGGATTGGAAGCTTGAACAAGGCCTAGCATTTTAGCATGTGACCCTGTCTATATCCCTAAACTTCCCAGACCTCCCTAAGGCTCTGAACACAGCAGACTTTTCTGCCTATCTGCTTTCCTCTCCTTGGTGCACTGGCTATGCTTCAGCAAGTAATGATTACTTCCTCTGCAGCCCACCGGATCACAACCATATGGCCTGTGCTCTGGTTTAGTTTCTGCTTTGGGTTGGATTCTCTCTAAAACTGCAGCCTGTGAGCCTGTAACACCACATAAGCACAATAAAAACTGGCCTTTTCAGGCTTAGCAGCTGTACTGTTTTCTTAGAAGTGTCCCCTAGCATCTTAGGGGGACGGTTGTACTCCAAAGCATCTTAGTGGGAAATTTCTGCCACAAGGCCACAGCTATATGAGGGCAGAGGGTACATTCTAAGGAGTTTTTCATATTGTATTCCCCCAAATGATCTGGCAAAGTGAGAGCCCAAAATCTGGCTGGCCGGCAGACCAGGCTTCTGGACTAGACTATTAAGCAGGCTGGAGAAATTCAGTGTGGAGAACAGATGACTTCACACTAAAGTCCTTTAGATGGTCACCACATATCACTACACAAATTAGTGACTGGGTGGGGAGAGAAAAGTGTGTATTCTATAATAACACAGGAGAAGTTTTATGATGTGGGATTTTCAATCCCACTGCATTCAGTGGAGTGGTTCTTCCCTATCAGAGGAAGGTGGCAGACACATGGAGTACCCGGTGGTCTGGCTTTCCTATGTGGCTTTTCAGTGTCATTACAGAAACAGATCTATACACCCCCTGTGTGCTTGTCCTTGACTTTCTTTTCCCTCAGGCCTAGAACGAAGTTCACCTAACTGAGCTAAATCACCTTCCCAGGTCACTAAAACAGTTCTCTCACGTATAATGCAGAGCTCATTACATTTCCATGTGAAATTAAAATATGAAGAAAAGCATAGTATTTACAGTTTACCTATGTTAAAATATCTGTTTCTGGTCCTTTATGGACCACATTTCCCTTGGAATCATTTAGGGGGAAAATGCAATCTTTTGCCAAACATATTCATCTTTAATGCTGTTTTCAGCAGTAACTTCTGTTGAGGTAAATGTTTATAACATTAAGCTTTATAAAGTGATACAATCTATATAAAAGCACTTCTAAATGTAAAACGTTAGATATGAATGTGAATTGCGGTTATTGTAGCACTGAGAAAAAACACTAGGTAAAACCAACTATATTATAATCAGGGACCAATGTACCTTAAATATTTGATTCCATTCTGTCTGCAGCTTTCTCAGGATCTTTCTGCTGCAACAATATCCCTCTCCCCTCATTCCTACCCACATCGCACTTTACCTGTGAGGCTTTTCCTGGCCATCCCAGGGAGGATTAACTTTTTCCTCTTCTACACTCCCTTTGGTGCTTCAATCATTAAATCATAAAAATTTGAGCACCAGGCAACATGAGGCACCTAGTGAAGGCATAAGAGAAATCTGCTTCCTGTTCTCACAGAGTTTCATGTTGTGGGAAAACACATAACATATACAGTCAGCATTCTTTGATGCACTTATCACATCGTTTTGGAACCAGTTTCTATCTCTCTTCTGATATTCACGAGATCCTCCAGGCTGTGCATAGAATCTGATTTATACATGGATTCCCAGCACCCAGTCACTAGAAGTTCACACTATCCATATTACACAATCCAAACTTTGAAATGGATCAAACCACAATTCCTTCTTCAGTCCCAGTTGCCTGATTCTAATTTTCTTCATCCGGTATTATTTTCTCTCTGTTAACAGGACTTGGCGGCACAAAATACATCTCCTTTGAGGAACGGCAGTGGCATAACGACTGCTTTAACTGTAAGAAGTGCTCCCTCTCACTGGTGGGGCGTGGCTTCCTCACAGAGAGGGACGATATCCTGTGCCCCGACTGTGGGAAAGACATCTGAAGTCAACATGGAGAAGTTGCTGCTTGTGATCTCACACACAGATTTTTACGTTTTCTTTCTCACCCAGGCAATCTTGCCTTCTGGTTTCTTCCAGCCACATCGAGACTTTCTTCTAGTGCTTTTCAGTGATACTCACGTTTGCTTCAACCCTTTAGTGCTTTGTGCTAGTTCAGTCCCAGGGAAAGAGAAAACTCGCCCTAGGCCCTAGGTGGGAAGATGGTTTGAAATTTTTGTAATCGAGTAAGGCACACCCAAATGTAAAAATCCTTTTGAATGATGTCTTTATAAATCTTTCTCTCACTGCCTATTTAAGTGCAATTAATGTATGCCACGAACTTGAAAGTTTTCTAAACTCAGTAAGGTAATGACCAATTGGTATTTACAGCTCTGTAACTTCCTGTTGTGTCAAGTCTAAACCAAGATTATGTGACTTGCAATAAAGTTATTCAGAACAAAATCTTTTGCCAGGCACAGTGTGTGAAATCATGATTAAAGGTTGAGGCACTGAGTCTAAGTAACACGTCATTGCATGGTCCGATGGTCATTGTATGAAGTGCAGTTCCAATGGCCTGGGGCATTGCCAACTGGAATAGCATCACATCACACCCTTTATTTAAAGGAAGCCTTCAGTCAACACCAGGCACCTCTTCCTTGCTACCTTCTCTCCCAATTTTTTTTTTTTTTGAGGCAGAGTCTCACTCTGTTACCCAGGCTAAAGTGCGATGGCACAATCTCGGCTCACTGCAACCTCTGCCTCCCGGGTTCAAGCGATTCTCCTGCCTCAGCCTCCTGAGTAGCTGGGATTACAGGTGCCCACCACTATGCCGGGCTAATTTTTGTATTTTTGGTAGAGATGGGGTTTCACCATGTTAGGCTGGTCTCGAACTCCTGACCTCAGATGATCTACCTGCCTTGGTTCCCCAAAGTGCTGGGATTACAGGTGTGAGCCACTGCACCCAGGCACCTCCTCTCTCTTTCCCATACTCTTTCTCTTGGATTGTAATCCTCTGCATTTGATGCAGTAACATCAACTCCTGACAGTGAAGCCAATGTTCAGGTCATTTTTCTTGGCAGGGCTTCTTGGCTCTGTCCCGGTGTTATGGATCCACATCTTACACCGACTTCCATAAAGTGAAAGACTGCACAAGGACATAAGCAACTTGAGGCCAGAGACAACATCCTATTCATCTTTATGTTCTCAGACACCCTCGCAACTGAGGGCACACTGCGAGCCTTCCGTGCTTCTGAAAAGGGCAGTAAAGCAGGAGGGACACACAGTCATTACAATAAAAATCACATTCGGAGCTAGTGTGGCAGTAGTCTGTGAAATGATCTCAGACAGCAGTACACAGTTGGGAAGCACAGAGCCAAGGTATGGGATAGAGCACTGCACAGTTCTCTTTAGCATCAGTGACGTTTTTGTCCTTAGTTTTCTAAGACAACGCAATATAATAAAATGATACGCTAAGCAACAGAAAAATGTGGTGGAAATCAAGTCTGATATATGCTGAGCATATGTGACATCAGTTTCTTAATCTGAGTGGTAGTCACTGTTAGAATGTTTGATAATGTCTGGAATGAGTCTTTTGGATTTATAGTTGACTTGAGGTTTTGCTTAAAAAGAATAATTTCATCCCTTGTTAGTTGTTTTGCTGTTTTCTATTTCATAAAAGTAAAAGCACTCCAAATTTCATTTTGGAACATCTTACTTGTTCTCATTAAAACCACAGACTCTCCCAACCTTAAATTACCCATTCTAAAATTAATGGTTAGGGGGAATTCCACTTCTAGTAAATAGCTCCAATTGGACTAATTCTCCTCCAAATTAACAGTCATTCTGGACAAAATATTTATTTAATTGTTGAGAACACTGGAGCACGATCCAAAGCAGGCAGATATTGGAGGCGGGTAGACACTTGGAAGAAGAGAATGACACTGGTTGGTTTTCCTGTTTCGGCCTTTTATCCAACGGCAGCCCCCCGCCAGGGATCTAAAACTCTGTTAGGAAACCTGCAGTCTTACTAGCCTGAGGAACCAGAGGCCAGAGTTTGGGATAAACAGCCTCTGGAAAGTGAGGAAGAAAATCCTGAAAAGGAGAGCCCCAAGTGTGTTGCATGAACTTAGAAATTTCTGGCTGACAACTGAACCGTGTATACTTAGGCTAGACTCCAAGCAGCCCAGCCAAGGCTTAAAGCATTGACTGACGGGACTTTATGGATAGTGGTGTGCAGGGCTTAGCTGACCAACCCTCTTCCTACTGAAGGAAATTACTTGTATATAAACCACACAACGCAAAGTCTCTGAAAATTTCCCCAAAGGCATGTAACAAAATAAACATTCATTCAGGAAAATCCACTACTAAGTCTTAGGAAGAACAGTGAGTCTGTGGCATTTGAGCCACAGCCTCATCCCATCTCATCCCCACTCCCCAGCTTCATGTGACAAACTCTACTTTGGGCCAATGCAGCCAAAAATTAAGGGGTCTTTCTTCCCCCAGATACTGGTCTAAGGCTCTGCCCCAGGTGCCACAGGCTGAGAATCCTAGAGCTCCAATTGCCCCTACCCTAGCCTGCCAGTGCGGAGGCTCCACACTGGGAGGGGCAATCTCAGAAGACCGGTGGCTACCAACCCACTCACAGAGAAGGCGTGTCACTCCCGGAGAAGCAGGCCACTGTCCAGCCCCCAGGGGAGAGCCAGGCTCTGAGACTGGCAACTCAGCAGTTCCGCCCAAGGGGGCTCGTATTTGGTACCGAGAATTGAGAAATCTTTGCCTAAGGGGATTGTCAAAAACAGTAAGACATCTTTCCAGAGAACCATTAAGGAAGGGGCTGGTAACTCCATGCTATTAGTAGCAAAAAGCAGAATGACAGACCAGCCAGAAGTTTAACATGGAAAAGCAGAGAAAGAGATAGCCACGAGGAGCCCTCCTGGAATCTTGTTTATCCTTGAGGTTCGGGAAGTATGTATGGACTGGGCCGTATCCACTCAGGAGCAATCAGATGTCCAACAAACTTGAAAGCATTCTCCAAGGCATACACAGGTCCATCAGCAAAGAGCAGAAATCTTATTAGCTCAAAGTGCGTAAGCAGAACCTCTGACCAAACACTGGCTGAACATAAAAACATGTCTGTTCAAAGAACTAAAGGAAATCATATCTAAAAAAGGAAGGTAAGAGAACAATTACAGTTGGTCCTCCATATCCACAGATTCCTCATCTGTGGATTCAACCAACTGTGGATCAAAAGTATTCAGGAAAAAAAAAAATGTTGATACAGTTCCAAAAAAGTAAAACTTGGATTTTCCACATGCTGAGTACTACGTTGAATCCACGCAGATAAAGTGATGTGTAGGCACTGTATTAGGTATTATTATAAGTAATCTAGAGATTATTTAAAGTATACAGAATGATGTGAATAGGTTATATGCAATTCTATGCCATTTTCTATAAGAGACTTGAGCATCCATGGAGTTTGGTATTTGTAGGGGGTCCTGGAATTAATCCCCCACAGATACCAAGAGATGACTTTACTCACCAAACAAACCAATGAAGAGATAAAAATTATTTTTAATAAATCAAATGGAATTCTGAAGTTGAAAAATATACTAAATGAAATGAAAAACTCACTAGAGGGGCTTAATAGTAGATCTGAGTTGGGAGAAGAAAATCAGTGAACTTGAAGATGGAACAACAGAAATTATACAATCTGAAAAACAGCAAAAAGAGTGAAATGAAAAGAGCTTCAGAGAAAGGTGAGAAACCATTAAGCATACCAACATATGTGTAATGGAAGGACTAGAAGGACTAGAAGGCTAGGAGAGAGAAAAAAAGAACAGGAGAAAATATTTTTCAGAGTTAATGACTAGCCAGGCACAGTGGCATGTGCCTGTTGTCCCAGCTACTCAGGAGGCTGAGGTGGGAGAATTGCCTGAGTCTAGGAGTTTGAGGCTGCAGTGTGAGAAAACAGCACCTGTGACAGCCACTGCACTCCAGCCTGCACAACATAGCGAGACCCTCTTAAAACAGAAAAAGAAGAAAAAGAGTTAGTGGTTGAAAAAGCCTCCAAATTTGATTTGATGAAAAATATGAATCTACATATTTAAGAAGCTCAATAAACTCAAAGTAGGATAAATGCAGAGACCATACCCAGACACATCACATTCAAAATGCTGAACGCCAAAGATAATGAGAAAACTCTGGCTAGATGTAAAATAATATAGCTATATGATTAAGACTTTTTATTAAATTGGGAAATTAAACATACACATACAAAAGTACACAAAACAAATGCTGACAGGCAAAACTAAACCAATGAGATGTTGGAAATATTCTGTATTATGGGTTGTAAACTATGGTCCCTGGGCTAAATTCTGCCCACTACCTGTTTTCTTTCCTAGTTTATTTTTTAGGAATAGGATCTCGCTCTCTTGCCTAGGCTGAAGTGCAGTGCCATGATCACAGTTCACTGTAACCTTGAACTTCTGGGCTCAAGTGATCTTCCCACCTCAGCCTCTCAAGTAGCTGGGACTACAGGCATGCACCACCATGCCTGGCTGTGTGTGTGTGGGGGGGGGGGTTGTTATTTTGAGATGGAGTTTCGCTCTGTCACCCAGGCTGTAGTGCAGTGCATGATCCTGGCTCACTGTAACCTCCACCTCCTAGGTTCAAGCGATTCTCCTGCCTCAGCCTTTCGAGTAGCTGGGATTACAGGCACCCGCCACCACACCCAGCTAAGTTTTGTATTTTTAGTAGAGACAGGGTTTCACCACACTGGCCAGGCTCGTCTTGAACTCCTGATCTCAGGTGATTCACCTGCCTCGACCTCCCAAAGTGCTGGGATTACAGGTGTGAGCCACCACACCTGGCTGATGCATGGCTATTTTAAAAATTTTTTTGTAGAGATGAGGTCTCACTATGTTGCCTAGGCTAGTCTCAAACTCCTGGGCTCAAGTGATCCCCCATCTTGACCTTCCAAAATGCTGGGATTACCAGCATGAGCCATCACACCTGGTCTGTTTTCTTAAAAAAAAAAAAAAAAAAAAAAAAAGTTTTATTCAAACACAGCCATGTATGTTCATTTATGCATTGGTTTGCTGGCAATTTTTTACTATCTGAATCGTTACAGAAAAACCTGCCACCTGTGCTGTACTGTGTATCTTGTTCTGGGTAGTGATACACACACACATTTTTCTCTCCTGAGCTATATAACTTAGAACTTTTCTAACTTCACAGCTTTTTATTATAACTCAATAAAAATTTTAAAAATTTAAAATATGTTACACTTTGAACTTGAGTTCACTTGAGTACACTTTGAGTTACTTTAAAGCTTGTCTTTTTTTTCATTAAACAGCAAGACAACTTGTTTGATCTTTGATTATTGCAATGTGTGAAACCTTTGGGGGTCAGTCTCTATTGCCTGATGTTTCTGTTGCAGCCCACACTGGGTCCACTGTGCTGGGATTACAGGCGTGAGTCACCACACCCGGCCAAGATATTATAAAATTTTTAACAGAACTAGTCTACCCTCAACCAAAACCATGAAAATGTAGTCACTGAAGTAAGTGAAAGACACAGTTTCACTGATGAGGCAATCATTCTACATGAACCACGAACAAGGCAAGAAACTCAGTAAATCTATCTGCTGTGGTGCAATGTACCCTGGAACTACAATGGTTACTACTCCCTCAATATTGCCCTTAGCCCTTTATCTCTGGAAAAACTTTAGAGGAATACCTGCAAAAGAACTCAGTGCTGTTAGTAGAGCAGAACTTTAGAAACTAGCAGAGAAATCCTTGTGATCACAAAAATGAAGCCCGAGGTATATGTACTACACATTGTGGACTTGCTACAACTAGACACTATCTAATTTGTAAGCAGACGGCTGCCCTCAAGTCTTTGAGTCAGCACAATAAATAAACCCTAACTCCTTTGGACAAAACTTTGTAAAACTAGTTATATTAAAGCAAAATAAAAGTTATATTAACTTGCATATCACTTAATCATATTACTTTAGAAACTTAAAGGATATACTCAATTCTCATCATCTTTAGTGATGCCCATTCAGACTTGAGGGCACCTCTCATTTTCTGCCTGGTTATTAAAGGACAGATTACAGAGGCTCAGGGATAAGCATAAGGTTAATTCTAGAAATATCAAGAAATAAGATCTGCAAGAGTCTTAAGGATAAGAGTGAAATCCATCTGCTTTGCAAAGAAGGAAGTGGAAGCCCAGGAAGAATAAAGCTTACTCAAGACTGCAAAGAGGCCAACACACTAGAAATCAGAAATCCTGACTCCTAGCCTACTGTCCCCTAAAACATGAGATTTTTTTCTTACACATAGAGATGAAGATGGGGCAAGTGCCATCTCTAAATACACGAGTTTTTAAACACTGAGAAGGAAATGTCCACGTGACATACATGCCAAAATGTATGTAGTGACCTTTCAGTAAAAAAAAAAAAAAATTGAGACTAGAACTCCATTATAACAGTAAGAGCAGACTGACTTCATTCCTGGCATCTATTAGCATTTATGCATTTTACTCACTTATTATGTTCTGAGGATGCTATGGTTTGAATGTCTCCCCTAAAAGTTCATGTGTTGAAAACTTAATTGCCATAGACACAGTATTAAGAGATGGGGCCTTAAAGAAGAGATTAGGCCATGAGGGCTCTGTCCTCATGAATGGATTAATGCCATTATCACAGGGGCAGTTATTATGGAAGTGATTTCTTGACTAAAAAAAAAGAAAGATGAGTCCAGCCCAAGTTCTTCTGTGCTTTGCATACTCACTGCTGTCTTTCCGCCTTCCACCATGGGATAACCCTCACCAGCTGCCAGTGCCGTGCTCTTGGACCTCCCAGCCTCCAGAACTGGGAGCCAAATAAACTGGTCTTTATAAATTACCTAATCTGTGGTATTCTGTTATAGCTGGAGAAAAGGGACTAAGACAGAGAGGATCTTCTACAAGAGTAATCCAGTCATTTGTGTTTGATTGGTTTCTCTAGGCTTCAAGGAATTAAAAGATATAACTAGTAAACTGCCTAATGCACAGAATACTGTGACTTTAATTATTAAATGTTCTTTAGATTCCTTCTCAAATTTTTATTTAGATTGAACAACTGGGATTAAGAAGAAGAAAAGGCCCACCAGGAATGGTGGCTCACGCCTGTAGTCTCAGCACTTTGGGAGGCCGAGGCGGGCAGGCAGACCACAGGGTAAGGAGATCAAAACCATCCTGGCTAACATGGTGAAACCCTCTCTACTGAAAATACAAAAAATTAGCTGGGTGTGGTGGCACGCACCCATAGTCCCAGCTACTTAAGAGGCTGAGGCTGGAGAATTGCTTGAACCCGGGAGGCAGAGGTTTCAGTGGGCCGAGATCCTGCCACTGCACTCCAGCCTGGGCAACAGAGCGAGACTCCATCTGAAAAAACAAACAAACAAACAAACAAACAACCCAAACAAAAGAAGAAGAAAAGGCCCTTGAGGACAGGGACCATGTTTTATTTACTTCAGTTCCTTATTTAGAGCCTAAGTATAGAGTAGACACCTTAAAACTGGTGAATCGCTGTTGTCTAGGGATTTATTTTGTTGTTAATGGAGAAAAGTCAATTTCACATTCTTTTTCATTAAAACAAAACTGCAAAACTATCTTAAATGATGCGACTTGAGCAACATTAGAAATGAGTTGGAGTCTCTAAGATTAAAGGCAGAAGGAATGAACATAGTCACTCTCATAATTAACAATTAATAATCACTCTCGCCGGGCGCGGTGGCTCAAGCCTGTAATCCCAGCACTTTGGGAGGCCGAGACGGGTGGATCACAACGTCAGGAGATCGAGACCATCCTGCCTAACACGGTGAAACCCCGTCTCTACTAAAAAATACAAAAAACTAGCCGGGCGAGGTGGCGGGCACCTGTAGTCCCAGCTACTTGGGAAGCTGAGGCAGGAGAATGGCTTGAACCCGGGAGGCAGAGCTTGCAGTGAGCTGAGATCCGGCCACTGCACTCCAGCCTGGGCGACAGAGCAAGACTCCGTCTCAAAAAAAAAAAAAAAAAAAAAAAATCACTCTCATCTAGCTGATAAAGTCGTTTCCCACATGGGTACAGGCTAACAACTCCTGCAACTACTGCTGGGTAAATGGATGGCGGTTGCTAGGAGCCATGTTTCTCACTGTTGGAGTGGGAGGTTACAGACATGCAAGGGAAGTCTGGAATGATCAACATGGTAATCGAGTTAGAGACATAGTATGAACTCATGTTTTACTACTACAGATACAGATGGTTACATATAGATAAATCTATAGAAATGTACACCTATAGGGCTTCATATACGTACATATATTTCCTTCCTCTGTCAGTTGAGGAGGCCTAAAAACAATGACACCCCAGTAGCAATCAGCATACTTAGTACCCAGATCTCAGTTTTTAATAAAAGGAGCCAAGGCTTCTTAGAGAAATGATTCATTCTAGGGCTTGGCCAAGAAATATACAAAATGACACTAGAGCATCCTATAGTACCAGAAAGGAAGTGCTCAAAGAAAACACAATGATGGGGAAAGTCACAAGGAAATGGGAGCTAACTGAAAGAGCTTTCAATGGCTGATGCAAGAAAGAATTTGAGTTAAAAAACAAAACAAAAAACAAAAACACACATTAGACTTTAACCCAAAATACAAACTAAGTATCCATGAGTCATACTGACATACATCATTGCATAAAATTAATGGTAGAGAATAGATAAGTCTCCTGTGCAGAATTACAAATAATTTAGGTACTTCGCCAGCAAAGTAACTCCGCATTCCTTAAGTGACTTTGTTCCAAAGAGCACAGTATGTATGAAAAGGGGAAACAGAAATAACCATTTTTTTTTTCACGGGGGAAGAGGGGGCGGGGGGCAAAAGTGACATTCAGAAGGGAAAAGCAGTAACTTTATAGTGGAAAAAAAATGACAAACACTATGTCAGCCAAATGAGATTAAAGTTAACCTCAAAAGTAATATCATGTTTACAGTATGTGTTCTCAAAATAATGTGATGAAAATAGCAATTTACCTCTGTGGTCTTCCCCCCAAAACACACAGCCCCAGTCTAGTCATGAGAAAACATCAGAAAAATCTCAATTGAGGAACATTCCCCAGGTATTTACCTGACCATTACTCTTCAAAACTGTCAAGTCATCAAAAACAAGGAAAGTCTGAGAAACTGTCATATCCAAGAGAAGCCTAACATGACATGACAACTACATAACATGGTATCCTGGGTAGGATCCTGGCACTGTAAAACAGTACTAGGGAAAAACTCGGAAAATCGAAAAAAATTATGAACTTTAGTTAACAATGAGTCATTTCAACAAAGGTAGCATGCGAATGTATGTTAGCAGGGAAACAGTGTGGGCTATGTTAAAAATCTGTACTACTGTGGCAATGTCTCCAAAACTCTAAAACTGTCCTAGTTTATTTTTTAAAAGTTTATTTTCAAAAATTACATAGCAAGGCAGAACAGACATAACAGAAGGCTTCGAAAGATAGGATGGTTTTGTATTTATGAAAAGTATTTGTCTTTCACCATAACTGGTAAAGCATTTTAAAGTCTCCTAAAGGTTTAACTGTTCATCAAATAAGTTTTAGTTTAAACTATTTACCTGAAGATTAAAAAAACAAAACAAAATTTGGCTAATTCTACTTGAGGATAAAAGATAGGGCTATTATCGACTTACTCAACTAGTCTATTTTTGACTAAACTGAATGCTTGGTTAAGTCTCAACAGAGTTAACAAACAGCTTCCAATTGGTATTGGAATCAAATCCAAAGTCCTACGTAGGGTCATACATCATCTGGTCCTGCCTATTCTTTGACGTCATTTTATACTACCATTGCCCATTTTCATTCACTTGAGCCACACCAGTCTTTCTGTTCTAAGAACCTAGTAAGCCTTAGGGCTTTCATGTTTTGTCCTTGTCTGGTACCTGTTACCTACTGCTGGGTAGCAAACTACCCCCAACACTTAGCGGCTTTCTACAACTCCTACTTTAGTCACTCATGATTCTGACTGTCATCAATTTGGACTGATTCCACCAGGAAGCTCATCATGCAGCTTTAGTTAGCTGGCAGCTAGACCGGGGATAGGTGACTACTGGCCACATGTCTGGCAGTTAGTGCTAGCTGTTGGGTGTTGGGAGAACCATGCATTTCCATTGGGTAGCCTGGGCTTTTTCACAGGGCTGCAAGCAGAGGTCCAAGTGTAAGAGTAGAAGCATTCACTTGATCAAAGCAAGTTACAAGGCCAGTCCATATACAAGTGGTGGGAAGCTGACTCCAGCCTTGATGGGAGGACTATGCAGCCATCTAAAATCAGACACATGTAGAATCCTTCTCCTGAAAGCTTTCCATAGCTATGCCTTAGTCATGCTCTCTTCAAAATATAGTATCTTCAGAGGCCTTTCCTAACCACTGTGTTTAAAATAGCTCCTCATCCTACTTTCTTTGTCCTTCACCATTTCATGACCCTGTTTTATTTTCTACCAACTGTCCATTATATCCTGGTTCACTTGTCTGTTTTCTCTATGAGAGCAAGTACTTAATCTGCCTTGTTCATTCCCAAGAGCTAGCATAGTAGGTACTCAACAAATATACAGGCAATTCAAATCTCTATTTTTTATTCCACAATAAGATGATCAAGTTATTAAAAAACTGAAAAAGTAATGCACTTTAGTGAGTAAAATGTACTTCAGTAAAAACAATCTAAGTGGAAATAAGACTTTTGTCTCTTCTGTCCAGACAAAAAAAAAAAATGAAGAATCTACGTGTGAAGTACAAAGTAGAAGCTGGGTGTGGTGATGCATGCCTGCAGTTCCAGCTATAGGAGGCTGAAGCATGAGGACCGCTTGAGCCAAGGAGTTCAAGGCTGCAGTGAGCTATGATGATGCCACTGCACTCCAGCTCTGGGTGACAGAGCAAGACCTCATCTCTAAAATAAAACAAAAGACAAAGTAGAAAGTTACCTGAGTCTTTTCCAAGTTATTTAATTTAGAGCAACAGTCTCTAAATACAGTAATATTAAGATAGCAGTTTAGAAATTAACTTTTTTTCAGATCACTCTAACATAAAATCTCTCAACTGAATCTCTAGTTTGTCTCATTTTGTTAAGAGCTTTAACATTACATGGGAAGGTTCAGAGACTTCTATTTCCATCCTTCAACATGTAGTGACAGTCAACGTATCAGGCTCTGTAGCACCATGATATCCCAGCACCAGACTACTCCAGCCATCCTCTCATTCAAAGAAGGGCTGCAAGACGTGGTTGGACTACTCAAATCACATCTGATCTTAATCCAGGTACAGAAAGTTGTACTATAAAGAATACTTTCCAAAATTGTTTACTCGAATAAAAACAGATCAAGTCATTACAGAGCATTTTTCCATTTTAATAAGAACAACAGACCTACTCAAGGTAATTTTATTCTGTTTATTTAAATAAGGATAAGGCTACTTAAAAGACTTTTTACATACAAAATGTACAAGGTTAAACTTTTCTGTACTGAATTACAAAACCTGCACAAGCATTTAATAAAAGAGCACACTTAAAAACATTTGACCATCATTTAGCCTCTAAAAATTACTGAAGTTCAACAGTAGTAAATAGAGGAAGCTCTTACATATATATATATATATATATATGATTTAATCTACTGGCAGTTTTACTTAATGTAAGTTTTTAAAAGGTCACATTGCTATTGAATGAGTCTCTAGATCAGTTTTAGAATCGTCTCTCAAAACTTAAGTCAACCAAAATATTATTTCAAATAATAATTCCAATTCTGAAGAATTTTAATACTAGCAAATATATTATGGCCTCATAGTAGTAACTGAACCAACTTTCCAAAGTGCCGCTAGCTGTCCAGATGAATTAGGCTACTTTGGAAAACTGTACTGTCTTTACAGCCATTGAGAAGTCATTCAGTGCCCTGGTGCTGTAGGGTCCTGAGACTTTCCAGAATTCACACAGCAGTCTATGATCCTTCAAATGTAAGAGGACAGGGGGTCAGCCTATCTTCACCTCTCATTGAATGAGGAGGGCCAAGCAATAAGACTTGCAAACCTAAGCCAGAAGCTTGGGTTCTACAGTAAGGAGGCAGGAGAATTAAAATAGAGAAAGAAAATGTGTAAGGAGAAAGGGTAAAGAAGGAACAATGAGGGAAAGGAAGAAAAAACAAGGATGCCTGCTAATGGCAGGAAGTGGTAAAGTGACTATAACTACAACTTACAAGCCACCCACTAACTCTAATGCCATTCATTTGCCTACTCCAATAAGAAAAGCTGGCTTTACTGGAATATAGAATCAAGAGCAACATTATCCGCCTCATGTTAGTGAGTAACTAGTATTCTAAAGTTGTTTGCCATACATATCAAGTTCTTCTAACCTTTGAAGCAAACCAAAATACTTCAAAACATAGGGCTCCCAGGGCTGCTGCTCCAGATTCCCAGCATTCTGCATGCTTCACTATGTGGAGAAAGACATTTCAAGCTGTATCCATACACCTTCAGAAGGAACAAAGCTCTAAGAAGGTGGGATCATGTTAACACATAGTAAATGGTTTAGCGTTTCTCCACATCATTTCAAACTCAAAATAGCTCAATAATATACTGCTACATGAGCACTGATTCTGAATGTTCATAATATAAACTTCAATTTGAAGCAACAATGTTACACAGTTCAGCTGTTATTACCAACCTACTCTGTAAGTTAAAATACAAATAAAATATTAATTTTATTGAGTAACTAAAAATAAGTTCCCACTGACTTAAAATCGTCAAATGGCTAACTCTCTCTCAACTAAGAGAGAAACACAGAAGGAAGCGGAAAGGACAACTGAATATAAAATAAAATTTGTCCATCTACTCTAAAATCTGCACTTTTAAAATCTCCTTTTGCATATATTTACGTATAGGATCACAGTTGCCCACCAACATTATTATGTCTATCAGCCCTGCAGATAACAATTTACTGTAACGTTAATTTATGCAGTACTTAGTATGTTTTATCTTATGTGTACAGATTTACAGTCTGGAATAAAGGCAAAATGATTAAAAACTATTAGGTTAAAGTCTTAGTATGATACTTACCTGCAAGGCTGAATAAATTTTTTGGAAGGCTATTCAATAGCTGAACTAAAATGCTTGTTTTAACAAATCAAAAGAGAAATAAGACTACTTTAAAACATATTTAAAAAGGTAAATCCCAATTTGAAGATCAATCATATAACAAAAAAGTATGAAGTATCCTTTGCTTTTGCTTAGAAACACACAGCAGAACAGTAGAAACTAGAACTCATGAATATAAGGTAAACCCTATCTTCCCACTGATTTCCATTATACAACTGGAGTGAAAAATACCACTCGAACAAAAATAAACAAAAAACCTTAGCAGGTAATTCTGTGTGGAACAGCCCTGTGGGAAGAGTCTATATTACAGCTGCAGGGAATCGCATGTAAGCTAGGAGTCCATCTTCCTATGTTGCACTCTGCAGTGACTTCCGACTCCAGTGGCTCCTCTATTGCCTACTCCATATTACACTAATTTTTGCCCCTGACTGCTATGCTTCCTGGACTCTTATAAATTCTAGAATTCTACCCGCACTCCCAATTCTCTAAACTTTCTTCCATCGAATACCACCTCTAACATGATTACTCTGCCTAAGATTTTTTAAATCAGCGTCATTTTGAAAAGATTAAGCTCCCCGGAGCAAGTAATAGCTGAACTCACAGAGTGAGATCACAGACTGCTCATGAAAACAGTAGGTAGGACTGCTGCATGACAAGAACATTCTAAAGGATGGGCCAGGTGCAGAATCGACCAGTCAACTCATAATATATATATATCAATTGTTACAACTTCAAGGAAAGGAACAATAGCAAGCACTGATTCCTTTTTGCTTTTTATGGGAAGAAGCAATGTAAGCAATTAAAGAACAACATTTTTATCTGTATATTCTCAATAGTTTTCCAGCAGTACTACAAAGATGCTTTTCTTGGTGAACCTTTAAGGATGAATGTTGCAATATTTACTAAAATACTATGATAAATTCTTATATGCTTCTGCTTTGTAAAAGAAATTAAAATGGCAGGCAAACTAGTAAAATATTTGAGTTTTTAAAAAAATCTCAAATTTCCCCAAAGACTCTGAACAAGGCTAATGAGAGTAACTCCTAAAATTCACTGAATGCTTTCTTTTTTTTTGAGATGGAGTTTCGCTCTTGTTGCCTAGGCTGGAGTGCAACGGCATGATCTTAGCTCATCGCAACCTCCACCTCCTGGGTTCAAGCGATTCTCCTGCCTCAGCCTCCCGAGTAGCTGGGATTACAGCATGCACCACTATGCCCGGCTAATTTTGTATTTTTTAGTAGAGACGGGGTTTCTCCATGTTGGTCAGGCTGGTCTCGAACTCCTGACCTCAGGTGATCTGCCCGCCTCAGCCTTTCAAAGAGCTGGGATTACAGGCGTGAGCCACTGTGCCTGGCCAATTCAATGGATGCTTTATAGCAGACTTGCAGCTAATGATTTCAGTAGGGTCAATATAAATGACATATACTAAGCCATTGGTTTTAAAAGATAATTCTTTCCTAATCAGGGCAAGATAGGCAAGAATTTTAAAAAAGGAAGGGAGGGAGGGAAGAAGGGAAGGAAAATAAATCCTTTATTTTTTTAAACCTATTTGGAACCTCTTAAGAAAATTCCACAATAATCAGGATTTCTGTAAATATTGTCAATATATATGAACATGTTTGAAAAACTACAGTTACAGTATATTTACATTTTTGGAAACTTTTCTTCAGGGCCAAGTAACATGTTGTATCTTCCTTTTTGCTTGTGGGGGCTTCAGGTTATTCTGAAAGACATGAACAGAAATTAGTTTATACTTGTAGGAATATCAGAAAACAACTAAAATGAACATTTTAAACAACCAAGGTTTACTATTAATATATTAATGGAAGATCACTGCTGCCATCTGGTGGGAATATATTCAAAGAGAAGGGGGTGAGTTTTCTAGCGCTGTGGTTCTCAAACCTGTGTAGTTTAGAATAACTCAGAGCATTTAAAAACATGCCCCAGGCCTGGTCTTATCCTAGAACCAATTAAACCAGAATCCATAAAAGGTAGGGGGATAAGGCTCTGACTTCTTTTTGCTTTTTTTTGGAAGCTCTTCAAGTGATCTTAACATACAATCAGAGTTGAAAACCACTGACTGCTCCAGATCTGCCTTCTCCCTGTCCAGCCCATCTCCCCCATCAACTTGGCAATCCAAAGTCAGTGGGAAACAGGCCAGGCAGGCAGCTCACGTCTGTAATCCCAGCACTCTGTGAGGCCGAGTCAGGCGGATCACTTGAGGTCAGGAGTTTGAGACCAGCCTGGCCAAGAGGTTTGGTGAAACCCTGTCTCTACAAAAATGTGTATCTCGTATCTATAAAAGAGTAAAATTTTCTAGGGTAGAGAAATGCTGTTTAACAGCCTGGAAAAAAAAAATTCTGAGGCTTACTCCTTATGGCAATATTTGAGATGTAGCTTTATTCTTATAACTCTTATCCCACACCTTCCTCCTCTCTCCTACAAAGGTAGCTGAAGGGTGTATGGAGGAAGCATGGCCTCCGGAGTGTGTGCCCTGGGATCGAAGAAACCTAAATTCAAATTGCAGTCCGGTCGCTTACTAATAACTCTGGAACTCTGGACAAACTTATTTAAATTTACTAAGTTTCTGTTTCCTTATCTGTGAAATAGGAATAACGAAGATGCCTACTTCATAGGGTTACTGACAGGAGTCAATGAACTCATGAAAGTAAAAAACTCATGACCAAGTCAGCTGGTTTTCTTTTCCCAGGGTCTACTATTTTAGAATGTTTGAATTTTCCGAGTTTTGATCCCTTGGATACATGATTAGATGATAATAATACCAAAGCCAAAGTATACTACAGGAATAACGGCTATTAAACTACTAGGTATTTAAAAGTAAAAGTACTTTTCTGAAGAGCCTATATATATTACATATATATATGTATATATAAAAACTCATCTCACAAATTAAACTCTAATACATTGTGTTAACTGCACCAAATTTGCCAACAAGCATCCAAATGACTCAACATAGTAGAGCGCAACATAATAGATTTCCCCAACTTCGGCTATCCCCACAAAGCGAGGTAACTTGAGCAGCAGGCGAGGCAAGTGGTAAATCTTAAAAAGATTCTGGTGTGGGTTTAAGGTATGGTGTGGGTTTAAGGTGTGGGTTTAAGATAGACTTAAGGTCAGGCCCCAAATGCTACTTAATAAATGTGTGACCCTGGACAAATTACTTAATGTTCTAAACCCTGCTAATAAAGGAATATTTATCTGTTTTAGTTCCAAGACAGTTAAAGGAATTAAATGAGAAAAATCTAGGAAAACTGCCTAACAGCTCCTCTCTCTACGTATTTAAGCAGAAATAACTTGAGTGAACTTTTAAAAACATTAATCACCATGGATTTTAAAATTCCAGGATTCAAGTACTGGAGTAATGAGATGTATTATACAAATTGGACAGACCATCAAAAGGGTTCAAGAACAGAATGTAGCACAGTCGACCCACCTCCCGTCATCAGGCAGACTGCTCAGGTTTCATTCAGACCACTTACCAGCATGGAAACCGCCCCCATACTTACCATGGCCTCTGCTTCTTCTTTAGGAGCAGCTCGCTTTAACTTCACTGGAGTAGTTCCAACAGGGGACAATGGTGGCGACTTCACAGGGCCTGAAGGACTTTTCCTATGCGTTAAGTCATGGTTCTGTTTAGTGTCATTATTATTGTGTTCCGTTTTATTGTTCATAGGCAAATTGGAAGACAAAATTAGGGGTGAAACACTCGAAGAGGAATTTGATAATTTTCTAAAGGCATTACTGGTAAAGCTTGCCTGAGGGGGAGGCTTGAGTCGATCATTATCTCCATTCTCTGTCTTTTTCACTTTTATGCTTGTACTTGTTGAACTTCCATCAAATACGATGAGGGGTCTTTTCCTTAACCCATCTACAGTACTACTCCTGAAATCAAAGAGATGCACTCTTGAAAAATACCATCTGGAATTCAAGTTCACTGGAATTCAAGTTAAAATAAACAGTAAACAAAAAGATGTATTGATAAGACTAATCTATTCTAAGTGAGACTATTAAAAATGAATTTTCTATGTTCACTCTAAATGAAAGAATTTCCTAGTGTTTTATTTCAAAGTTTAAAATAGTTATGTACAAGAAATTCAAAGTTAGCTTTAATGTATACACAAGATGCAGCTATTTTTAAAACATCAATTAACCATCTAGCCCTGGAACTTAAAATGAGATTTCCTAGTTAAAAAACAAACACCAGCTTATTGATGAGGTTATCTTAACCATGTAATCTGTTATTATTTAAAAAGGATAATAAACTATAAAACTATACCAAGACTACCACAGTAGCAGTCTACAAATGAGGCACAGCATTCTACTCCATTCAATAAAGGTCTCTAAAGCCAAGGCATTTTCTAAACTAATTGTAACTATGACATTTGTACAAGTTCAACTGTAAAATTTGGCAAGTGTCTCATATTTACCTCCTGGAAACCTAATTTCCACTCTTAATAGTAAAGGTTAATAATGAAAGCATTCATTTGCTTACTACTTATTATACCTCAAGCTATATCACAGATCAATTGAAAAAAAAAAATTTTTTTTTTTTTTTTTTTTTGAGAGGGAGTTGCACTCTCGTTGCCCAGGGTGGCATGCAATGGCACGATCTCAGCTCACTGCAACCTCCACCTCCCAGGTTCAAGCGATTCTCCTGCCTCAGCCTCCTGAGTAGCTGGGATTACAGGTGCATGCCACCATGCCCAGCTAATTTTTGTATTTTTAGTAGAGACAGGGTTTCACCAAGTTGGCCAGGCTGGTCTTGAACTCCTGACCTCAGGGTGATCCACCCGCCTCAGCCTCCCAACATGCTGGGATTACAGGCATGAGCCACTGCGCCTGGCCTCAAAAAAAAAAAAAATCCTTTTAATTAAACATGTTAAAAGAACTTGACATAGCCAGTTATCAGGAAGAACATTTTAGCCCTGCCATTCAAAGTGTGATCCAGGGACCAGCAGCACCAGCACAGCAACGTCATTAGCTTGGGAGCTTGTAAGAAATGGAGAATCTGGGGCATCAACCTGAACTAATACATCAAACCCACCTTTGAACCAGACTCCTAGGCAGTTGGCCAAACTCAACAATTCTTGGGTCATCACTGAACATCATTTGGTAGAAAATGAGAAATAAGCTCACTGTATACCCACTGCCTTTGTAGAAGGGAAACAGGGACTGAGAGCAGGGTTTGACAATTTGTTTAATCTAAGATTCAAGAGGCACATTAAAGTTTGAGAAGCACTGGGCTATGTTGCTATGGACCTGGTCCTAGCTCTGTGTGACCGTGGGCATGTTATAGCTCTTCTCAGGATCTCAGTTCCTCCACAGATAAAATAATAAGCAGTTCAACAATACAAGATGATCTCTTAGATCCTTCCAGTTCTAATGCTCTGATCCAATTGTGAATTTAAAAAACAGTCAAAGATCCTTTCCGAAATGATTTTGGGGGACTAATCAAGACAGCTGTACGAAGATTGCTTCAAAGGAAACTATGACCAGCACATAAAGTTTTGCTTACTAGAACAATATGCCTGAATGTGCTGATCAAGAGGAAAATACTGGCTGAATAACAGCAAAAGTAAATTAAAAGTCATATGCAGTGTAAGCCATATTTATGAAAGTTAACACCACTACATAGTCTGTACAAGTAAAAGTAACCACCAAGCTAAAATGATGGTCAATCTGAAATGCATTCTTGATCAAAGGTCATACTATGTGTGTATTTTCCAAAAGACAATGAGGAGACATGTATTCTTCGTACTTGGAGAATAATCTCAATCCTTAAGTTTTTCTCTGTAAAACAGAGACTAAAACTCAGAGGAACATACTCCCCTTTACCCCCACCTTCCTACTCTGTATTCTCTCACTGCTTCTAGTGGATTGCCTATGATGGTGTCTTACAAATAGAAGGTGCTAAAAAAATTAATTGATCGATAGTATCCACTTGAGATATAATAGACACAGAAGAGTTCACTTAAGGATCTTAGGACACTTTGTACTTATTAACCAATCAACAACACTGATTAATCACATGTAATTTTCTTTAAAAAAGAAAAATCACTTGCTTGTGGTTTTATAAAAATTTTTTTGAAATTAAATAATTTTAAATAGCATAACTTAAGCTAGTTAACAGGCCCTTCCATTTGTGTATTATTCAAAGACCTTAGAGTTTTACCTGACTTGACTTTTTTCTCAAAATTCAGGAAATCCTATTGGCTCTATCGTCAAACATGCATGCTCCAACCTACCAAATTTACTACTGTAGTCAAAGCTGCCGCCATCTATTGCATGGATTACAGTACAGCCTTCTAATTTGTTTCCCTGCTTTCACTCTTATACACGCCCATTCCCTCCCCACACACCTTAAATCACTTCTTAGGACAGCAGCCAGAGTCATCCTGTCAAAATGTACATCTAATGATGTCACCACTCTGCTTAAAACCTTCTAGTGGCTTCTCATCTCAGAGTAAAGCCAAAGTCCTTACAATGACTTACAAAGCTTTACATGATCTGACAACCTCTCCCGTTCACCCCCAACACAACTCGTTCCTCCTACTTCGCCATCCAGCCCTGATGGCTGCTTTGTTGTTTCTGGTATATGATGGGCACATTCAAGATCCAGCCTCTTGTATTCTGCCTGGAATGCTAGCTTGTTCTCTTCTTCCTACAGGTCTCTCTACTAAAATGTCATTTCTCACTAAGATCGTTCCTGGACAATTTACCAAAAATTGTAATCTTTCTCCCTGGTCTTTATTATTATATAACAATACCATATCTTAACTGTGTTATTATGTTTCTCCCCACAAAAATATGAGCAGGGAATTTTGTCAGTTTTATTCACTGCTATAAGGACAGTGCCTGGTGCTCAATAGATAGTTATTGAGTAAATAACTTTTTTACTTAAGTTTACTTCAGGAAAAATCAGTAACTGTTTAGTTATATAAGATACATTGAAAACTAGAACCACCAAAAAGTACCTTTTAGTCTCATTTTTAATCTCATGTTGTTCTCTTTTCTTTTCCATCATTTTCCCCCATCTATTCTTCGGCAAATCCCTCTGAGGCAATGGTATTGCGTGCTGGACATAAAGGTCAGTAAGACTGTCTTTGTTTACTCTTACATCAGTTTCAACAGCTATGTTCTTCTGTGGGAAAGGAAACAAAAGCAATTTCAAAACAACATTTTTGATTTTAGTAAGTAACCACCTTACCTAACAGGGTAAAACATGACTGCTTAAATAACAAATTATAAAAAACCATTTTCACAAAACACGTGCACTCAGAGGCAGTGTTATAGGTTGAATTCTGTAAATATGAGGTTCAGCCTCATCTTAAAGACAATGGTCCTATTTTCTCAGTGTGACAAGGATTGCTGTCCACAACTGCTCAGCCAACACACCAAGCATGAAAGATCATTTCCAGTAATATTATCTTAATATACAAAGGGGATTGAAAACGGGAGACTGCCCGGGAAAAACAGACAAAAGAAAGCTAACAATGATTAACAATCACCACATTCTGTCAATAAGCTACTTTGAGTGTTACTATCATGATCAGATTAGTGGGATGAAGGTCTCAGTCTGTCTTATATTTCTCGTGCTTCTCTAATCTGGTGCTTCCTAAATTGAAGTTAACTACTAAGATTTCAAATAATACCACACATAGAAACTGTTATCCCCGTACTGATGACAGTAGCAGTACATCATTAGAAAAGCCTGCACCCCATTTTCACTGGTCCTTTCAAGTAAGCCTCCAGTCACTGTCCAACCATCTCTATCTAAATCACCAAATTCCTCCTCATTTTCCAATTTGTTCTTGACATCATGAAAACCACAGCATAAGCACAGTAGTAGGCATGAAGACAGAGTTTGGATTTAAGAAGGAAAAATGAGAATGGAAATGAGATCACAGGCTCTTCAATTTCAACTCAGAAAGGCTTGAAAACATTACATTGAAAACATTAAACAGTACAACTGACAAGCCTATATCCTCTAACAAAAACTAATAAAAGCACATTTTACTTCTCTTTCGTATATTGGACTCACCTATTTTTACCCTGTACTCACTCAGAGGTAGGGGAAACTCCCAGGATTCTCTTGGACAACATTCCCAGAGAATTCACAGGCCCGTTACTTTGGAAAGTATTGCCTTAGGACAGCTGTTCTCAAAGCGTGCTGTCTAGGCCAGCAACCAGCTGGTTAAAAATGCAAAATTTCAGGCCACATTCCGGAACTACTGAACGAGAAACAGGGGACGGAGCCCATCAATCTGTGTTTTAGCAAGCCCTCGACTGATTCTTAAGTACCTAAAAAGTTTGATAACCACAGGTTAAAAACTTACTACCATAATTAAAATAAGCTCTACTTGGCAAGAGGACTTGAAATTCAAGAAAGATAGGGTACCAGGGGAAAACCATATGGAAAACAACAAAATACGATACATAAACCCCAAGGAAACTTTCAGTAATTCTCTATCACTTAAAACATCACTTTTTTCCTCTCTCATTTTTCTCCTATTACTACAGGCCACACCAGCTGGAAAAGAGCACGCACTACATGGAGAGCCAGGAGCCCTGAATTCTCCCCCTGGCAGTACCATTTACAGATGCTATGACCTTAAACAAGTCACTTCATCTCTCTAGAACTGTTTAATCATCTTTAAACGATTAGAGAGGGTGTGCAATGGACGGCTTCTCAGATGCTTTCCAGTCCTGACAGTCCATGATTTCTACCTTCCATGTCTATTCTACGCTTCTTCCCCACTTCCTTTCTTCCTCAGGTCGGTGCTTACACACAGGCAGGGGGTGTCGCCTGGGATTCCTCTTTACAAGCCATCGGGACTCAGATAGATAAGCCCTATTTCCCAAGCATTCCTGATATTCTACGGACGTCTCTTTTTCGGAGAGGAGGCGAGGAGCGGGAGCGAGGGGACAGCTGGCTGGTTTGCGTGGGTGGAGAGTGGCACAAACCCGGCGGGAGTGTCAGTGGTTGCCGAGGGCTACTTAAGGCAAGCTCAGGTGCAAGCGCCTCACCTGGGAAGGCCCACTCGCCCGCCCTGCTTCCCTCCCTCCCTCCGATCCGGCGCGCCCAACCTGCTCTAGAGTGAGGAGAAGGAACTCTTGGGACAGCAGCTCCGGGTGCAGCAGCAGTTCCGAGTCCGTGCAGCTGCGACCGCCCACATCCCCCGCCATCGTCGTCGCCAGGAGACCCCAGTCGGCTACCCACAAAGCCCCGCGAAGGAAGCGTTCCGGAAGTGACGTACCCGGGCGGAGACTCGAGTGTGTCGTCACTCTGAGTGCGCCGCATGCCGGGCTCTTTCTCTCGCAGCTGGTGCGAGTGTTGGGGCCTGGTCCAGCTTGCAAAAGCTCGCAGGGACCAGAGAAAAGAGAACGATGTCAGACGTAGAAACAAATGGCGTGTCAAGTTTTGCAGGAAGGGAGGGAAGAGTGAAGCTCCGGGAGCCGGCGACGATTGGTCGCGCTTTCTGTGACGTCCAACGGCAGAGGTCAAAGGGATTCCTGGGGCAGCCTCAAGGGAAAGAATTCTGGCGCGGGGGGCCGGTATACAGTACTCTAAATATGGCAGTGGTTGTGTCTGAAATTATCGTGCTTTTCTTTGTTTAATCTGTTTCTTGTCTCTTCATCGCCCTTCTATATAACGTAAGACTAGAAGCTTTATTTAGTGAATTCCCTGTAACCCAGGCTCCTTGGACAAATAGGTATTCAAGTATTTGTTTTGAAGTAATGCTCTGAATTAACCTGCTCACATGTAAAAAATAATAACCGGCTGGGAAACGCCAGTAATAACCGCCAAACGTTTGTTAGACATTTACAGTGTGCCAGGGACTGCGTTTTACGTGTATTATCACATTCCTCAGAACAGCCTAATGAGGTGTGTATTACCAGAATGCCTATTTTTCAGATGAGGAAACTGATGCATAGAAAGGATAATTTACTCAAGAGTGAGGACGTAGCAAGCATAAAATCCAACTACATTTTTTCTGCATGTATTAATAGCTACAGTGAAGTTTTTAAATTGCTGTAGGTATCAATTATAGTCTAATTCCCAGTAATTCACTTACTAAGAAATATTTTCTGCTTCTCTTTTATCATTCATGGGAGCGATACATATCCCTAAATATTTTGCACATTTAAAACTTAAACTTGTCGGGTGTGGTGGCTTATGCCTGTAATCCCAGCGTTTCGGGAGGCTCAGATGGGAGGATTGCTTGAGGCCAGGAGTTCTAGGCCAGCCTGGGCCACATAGTAAGACCTTGTATCTACAAAAAAATATATATATATATTAGCCAGGCATGGTGGTGTCTCTGCGATACTAGCTACTTGGGAGGTTGAGGTGGTAGGATCACAGGCGCCCAGCAATTCCAGCCTGCAGTTAGATAGGATTACCACACTGTACTTCAGCCTGGGCGACAGAATGGTACCATGTCTGAAAAAATAAAACTTACAGATATGTTTTGAATATTTATTGTATGCATCCTCTGTGATGTGTCATTTTATTGGAAATTATTGCATTGTCTACAAAAATATGAAGAACTCTGAGGATGCCAAAAGATAAACCTCAAAAGAGTACTAGAAGTGAGATCCTCAAAAAGAGAAAGCTGAGAAGTGTTTCCCAATTTTTCTTATTTATATATGTAATACTTTATGTCTAAAAACTGAATTTCAGAGCTGGGAGGAAACTTAAAAGTTGCTCAGTCTAGTTCTTTCAGGTTGGTGCCAAGAAAGCTGATGAGACTTGCCCAAAATTGAACAGTCTTAAATCTGAGCTGAGGCAGGCATCTGTCTTAAATTGGAGTTAAATGTATTAGCGTCATGGTATTAACATCATCATATTCCACATCTCAAATCTTATTTGATTTTCATTACAATAGTGAAATGAGTGTGATTAGTATTATCCCCATTTCCTTCACCAGGAGGCACATTGTTTTAGTATCAAAAGCAGCTACCTTGGGAGAATCTGGGGCTAGAAACCTGACCTCATTTCAGGTTTTACTCTGTTGCACCAAAACCTTGGGTGAGTTACTCAGTTTCTCAGCTTCAGTCCCCTCATCAGGAAAATGCTGTCTTAGCACTTTCCGTGAAGGATGATCAAAGGAGTGGAGATTATTGTAGAGATTGTAAACACACTTGACACAGAGTAAGTGTTTAAGAACTGGCAGCTGGTTTTTACAAAGTTATTGGTCATAGAAGGCAGTTTAGAGGAAAGGGCAGGCTTTGGAGTGGCTCAGAGTTGTGTTATAACCTTGGCTTCTTTGCTTACCTAGGACATACACTCTAGCTGTAGCGTCCTCCCCTCTGAGATGGAAATTACAAGCCATCTCGCAATGTTGTGAGGATTGGAGCTCAAGGGTGTAAAATGCCTCCTCTGGGGGCTCTCCTTGGAGACGTCTTGTATCCTATTGATTGTCATCGAAGGAAAGAAGTGGCAGGATGATGGTGTGAGAAGGAAGAACCTTGAGTTTAATAGTCTGAAAAAGTGGTTACAGGTTCTTGCTGTGCTTTTTCTCTCTGCGGTTTTCTGAACCCATCGCCTAACCTGAAGCCTTAATTCATCTGCAAAAATGTTTTGTGGCAGGTAAGATGTCTTTTTTTTATTCCAGTACTTCCCGGTTTAAAACTAAGAGTACTTCCTTGCTTAAAACTAACTATATTAATACTGTTCTAGGTGCCTCTGAAGCAGAACTCTTGAGATGGAAGGGTTGTCATCTGAGGAAAAAAAAATCGAGATTAAGAGAGGAGGGACTAGAATGAGATTCACTTACCCTCTCTCCTCCAAGGGAAGGAGAGAATGGTGATGCCTGCCCAATCCTTCCTGGGCGGAACCTTTGTAGCATGGAACATTGGAGAATTTGCAGTCTGCTGACTTTCTGATTTAGGAGGTTGATGGGGAGGCCTTATAATTTGCATTTCTAACAAGTTCTGAGGTGATGCTTCAAATATGTCCAGGCAGAAGGGCCGCCACACAGAGATTTCTGCCATACCACATGAGAATTGAAGCCACAGACCTCTCCAGCCCTCAGGCCTGAAACCAAAAGAGTGAAAACCAAACACTATGGTGGACAAAGAACATCTCAGAACTTCTGTGGGGACCAGTGACACAAGGACCTAAGGTCTCTCTTCTCATCTTGGCACTTCGGGTAGTCTCCCCAGTCTTGACAAAGCCCTGGAGAAAGGGGCGGGCCTCCCGTTGATAAGATTGTCACTGCAGATAAATGGAGGTTTCAAACTGAAAGAAAGGAGGAGGGCCTCCCGTTTGATAAGATTATTGTCACTGCAGGTAAATGGAGGCTTCAAATAGAAATAGGTTTCAGTTACAGAAAAAAAAAAATTATCTTTGTTACACATTTGAGTTTACAGGCCTAAGGTTACTCCCGCTACATTGTCATCTGTAACCATAAGGCACTCAACATTTTAAGGTAACTATAAGGATTTTTGCTTCACTCAAAGATCCTGAGGTTTTATTCACATTTTTATTTGGTGACTATAGTTGACAAGAACAAAGCTGTGGGGAATCAACAAACACTGCTATGCCTGGCATTGTCACCTCACTAGATTGTGCATTCCTCTGGGACAGGGTCCATACATTGCCTTCGAATCCCTCACTTAGTCATTAGCCTGCACAGTGCTTGTACTTAGTAGGTGCTCAATAAATGTTTGTGGAATGAATGCATGATGAACAAAATATATACTGAGGACTCTGGTGTTGATTCTTGTTGATAATGTAATAGTTAAGATATGTTATAAATATTTCATCAAAATATTGTGTCAAAAATACACTTGAGCAGGCTGGGCGCAGTGGGTCACGCTTGTAATCCCAGCCCTTTGAGAGGCTGAGGCGGGTGGATCACTTGAGGTCAGGAGTTTAAGAACAGACCGGCCAACATGGTAAAACCCCATCTCCACTAAAAAAAACAAAAGTTAGCTGGGCATGGTTTTGAGTGCCTGTAATCCAGCTACTCGGGAGGCTAAGGCAGGAGAATCGCTTGAACCCAGCAGGTAGGGGTTGCAGTGAACTGAGATTGCACCACTGCACTCCAGTCTAGGGGACAGAGCACGACTCCTAAAAAACAAAAAAAAATATATATATATATGTGTATATATAAAGTATATATACACGAGCATAAAGGAGCTTCAATGTGAAGGTAACAGTTTAAGCAATATTTCACATTTTGGACCTATGTTGTTAGCTATTTAGAGCAGTTAAACTACTGGCTTGCTTTTAAATCCATTGTCTGAGTCATTTCAAGTTGTTACAACAAAATACCATATACTGAGTAGTTTATAAACAACAGAATGCATTTCTCAATTCTGGAGGCTGGGAAGTCCAAGATCAAGGTGCTGGCAGATTGGGTGTAGTGAAGACCCATTCATAAATGGCACTTTCTCGCTGTGTCCTCACATGGTGGATGGGGCAACAGGCTTTCAGGCTTCTTTTATAAGGGCAATAATTCAGGAAGTTTCCACACTTGTGACAGAATTATCTCCTAAAGACCCCACTTCCAAATACCATCACCTTGAGCATTAGGTTTCAACATAGAAATTTTGGAGGTACACATTCAGATGACGACAGCACTCATCTCATGTTACCTTTCATCTTTGGCTTCTTAGTGCCTGCCACACAGCACAAGAACAGTAAGTGTACGCTGAATGAATACAGATGAATGAACCTTTCCCCATCCTCAGATACTTCCTAACTGAGCTCCACTATCAAACTTCTAGAGCACATTATTTTTTCCCTTATGATCTGGTTAGGTGGGTTTTTCTTCCACATATCACACTAATCCAGTGGTCCTCAAAATTGTGTGCCCGTTAGAATCCTCTGGAAGGGTTGTAAAAATAGTTTGCTGGGTCCTAACCCAAGTTTCTGATTTAGGAGGTTTGGGATGGGGACACCAGAATTTGCATTTCTAACAAGTTCAGAGGTGATGTTGATACTGCTGGCTAGCAACTCTACCTTATAAACCACTGCACATTAAACTTTGAGGGTAGAGACTGTCTTCCTCATTGCAGTATCTGCTGAAGCCTCTGGCATAGTACCTGGCACACAGGAGCTGCTCAAGAAATAGTTGAGTGAATAATAGTTCAAAAAAGTTTATTTTAGTGAAGCTAGATTACAAGTACATGGATGTGTGTGTATATATGATTAAATGAGCTATTACATGTAAAAGCTCTTAAAACATGGCACATAGTAAGCTGTTGCTTTAAAAAAAATCGAAAATGTAACCTTTCTTTGCTTATCTTCTAAAATGACACCAACTGTCCTACACGTGTGCTCTTAAAGAGCGAGACTCTGTCTCAAAAAAAATTTTTTAAAAAAGCTTATGTATTAGAATAATGGAATCTTAGTATTAAAAGCCTCTTTTAAAGTTAATCTAGGCCGGATGTGGTTGCTCATGCCTATAATCCCAGCACCTGGGGAAGCCGAGGTGGGTGGATCACTTGAGGTCAGGAGTTCAAGACCAGCCTGTTCAATATGGTAAAACCCTGTTTCTACTAAAAATACAAAAATTAGCCCTGCGTGATGGTGCATGCCTGTAGTTGCAGATACTTTGGAGGCTGAGGCAGGAGAATTGCTTGAACCCGGGAGGTAGAGGTTGCAGTGAGCTGAGAAGATTGTACCACTGCACTCCAGCCTGAGCAAAAAAAAAAAAAGTCATCTGGTTAGTCAATATTTCAATATTGAGCTTCAAGAATTTTTTAAAAATTGGTTGAGTGTTTTCTACATGCAGAAAGATACAGCAGAGAGCATAGACGCAATCCTTGCCCTCCCAAGTGTATACCCAGTGAGAAAGTGAGGAGCACAAAGTATGTGTAAGTATAAGGATCCTAAGTTTTGAGAGTAGACAGCAACTATGAAAATATTCCGTTATATCGATGCAACTCAGTCTTCAATAGTCGTTCTCATCGGAGCCCATCTTTTTCACATTTTGTAAAATAACGCTTGGTATGGGCCCAAGGAATATCTAATAAATATTAAAAGTGAAGTTAATAATTGTTTTGAAAGCCGTATGATTGATATTCTTAAATGTAACCGATAGAAACAAGGAATTTGGCCTATGCACATATTTGCACATTTATGGTACAGGCATTTACATGAAGGTGCCTGTCATTTGTGACACAGACTTTTCAAGTTTCAGAAGGAACTGATGTTTCTAGATGGAATAATATGGAGCTTGCCATTATAAGAATCCTGTGATAAATCCTTTCATAAAATAAATATGTCTGAATTATTTCTTGTTATACATTTTCACTCCTGGATCATCTAAAGTAGAACACAAAGATTGTTCATAAACTGTTCATTCAAAACTATATAAAAAGAATCACTGTTGCTAAATTCTGGATTCTTACTGCTGCTTTTTCTTACTAGCATGAGGTTTGGGACAAGTCACCTTTAAAAATTTTTTTAATTTATATTTTCCTAAGTGAATTAACACAGGAAGTCATTCACCTTTCTTTGCCTCAATCAACGCATTTGTAAAATGGTAAATTAGTAGCGTCTACTTCATTGCTCAGTCACTAGCAGTTTCTGAAGTCACTGTCTGGCAGTCAGATATCACCTCTGTAACCAGTCTTGTGCAGCTCTGTGTAATGTGATCTGGTAGAGGACTAAAATGCTAAAGCACAAGGGTGAATTCTAGGCCCACCTGAGCCAGTGATTAGTTGATGACAAGTCACATAGTCTCTTTGAGCCTGGGTAAAATGAGGAGACTGGATTTGCTCTTGTACCTTCCCAATCCCTGGCTCCACTAGCTGTTGGCCACCTTAGACTTGAAGGTCCATTCACTGCTGCCTGCCCTTGAAGCTCAATTGCTGGCCACAGCTTTACACTCCTGGGAAGCTAGTCCCCTACTTGGAGGCTGAGCCGGTGACACTGGCCCCACTGGGCATGGGGCATTTATGTTGCCATGAGTCACACTAAGGTAGGGATGGAGGACAAGTCACAGAAGATTGTTGGGTTTTTTTTGGCCACTTTCTTTTTCTTTTTTTTCCTTTTTTTATCCCTTTGAAACAGAAGACCATGGAGTACAATCTGGTATCTGCCTTCAGACTTGGGATAATACCTTTGTTTTACAATACTCAAGAGTGGCTGTAAGAAAGCTGAGGCCACAGGTCACTAGCAGCTCCTAAAGTCTGAAAATCACTGGGAAAATTTGACTTTTTATATGCTAATAATTGAGTACTGACAACTCTGGAGGGAGCTTTCCAGTTCTTTCATCATGAAATTGGACTTTGTATATTGAAGAGAGGTTCATGGATTCATAGTAACCTACAGTTCTTCACTGCGGCCTGAACCAAAGGAATAGCTGCAGTTGGGTTTTCCTAAAAAGCGTAAGATAGTCCCAGGCCTCCCTTCTCAAATAAGTTATCAAGCAGGTGGACTCTGCCAGTCAGGGGTCCCAGTCAGTCCCTGGGGCCCTGGGGCGCTGCGGGCCTCCTGCGAGGACTGCGCATCCCAACAGTGCCTTCGGCTCTTGGTGGGGCACCGGCGGTACGTCCGAACCTCCAGCCCGCCTGGTCAGGTGGCCGCGGGCCCAGGCATTTCCTAGGATTCATTCGTTCGTTCATTCGTTCATTCAGCAGGTATTTCCCGAGCGCCCTCCTCCTGTGTAGGTGACAGAAACTGGGTGGCGAGCCAGCCAGGCAAAGCCCGGCTTCCCTGACGCTCCCCGCGGCGGCGGGGGCGGAGAAGAGACCTCAGCCCCACGGCTCGCACAGCTGGCGCGGACCGAGCTCTCGCCCGGGGCCGGCGGCCTCAGCGCCCCCCGAATGAACACCTTCCGCCCGCCGGCCGCCCCGCGAGGCGGGCCGTGTCGTGGCCCCGGTACACGGAGGGGGACGAAGAGGCCCGGAGCAGGGCGCTTCTCGGCCTGTGCTCGGAGCCAGGCGGCAGGGACCGCGGGCCGGCGGGCGGCGCGGGGACGGCTGCGCTCCCGCCCTCCGCCAGCGCCTGGCGGCCGCCCCACGTGACGGGAAGCGGCGGCTGCGGGGTCGGGCCAGCCCAGGAGCCGCGGGCCGGAGCGGGGCGGCGGGGCCCCAGGCCGCGGGGCGGCGCGGGACGGCGGGCGCCGGCGCCGGTGAGTGCGGAGGGCGGTGGGGCGTGGGGTGCGGGGCTCAGAGCGCGGGGCGCGTGGGGCAGGAGAGCGGGGAGCAGGAGGGTGGGGGGCAGGCGGCGGGGCGGGGTGGAGGGCGAGCCCGTGCGTGTGCGCTGGGGCAGGTGTAGTGGGGGCTGGAAGGCGGGGATGGGGGAGCAAGTGGCTATACACTTGGGGGCAGGTGTGCAGGTGTGCGACTTGGTAGGTGTCCCTTGTGGGGGCCAGCTAGCCCGCTGGGGTGAGCAAGTGAGTGTTCATGTGTGTGTGGTATGAGGTGTGCACGGGTGTGGGGTCAGCAAGTGTGTATGTTGTGTGTGAGGAGTGCGTGTGTGTTTAGGGCAAGGGAAGACCTGAGAGACCTCGTCCTTGATTTGGGTTTTCCAGGAAGAAGGGCCGGGAAGGACTTGCACCTCCATCCCAGGTATGGAAGGGTTTTGGCGCTGTGATTGAGGTTTCTCGGAGCTCTTTGGATTTGAGAGCTCAAATTCGGGTCACACTCTGGCCTGAATTGTCCTGAACTGGAGAGTAGGCAGGGCTGTGTTGGGGAGCAGGGAAAAGGGCTGTGCTGGACTTCCTGGCCCCTGTTTTTAGCACCAGGTCAAGGGCTGGAAGCTGTCATCCCCGTGAAATTATTTTCTTTCCATTGCCTTCTGGAGGTGCAGGTGCAAGTTAGTCCGCCTGCCTCCCTGTGGTAAGTGCTGATATCCTTAAACACGGAAGCTGTCCAGTTGTCTGCACCTGCCGTGGCTTCTACCCAAGGACTGTTGAGTGACCCTCAGGAAGCCTCCTACCTGGCTGCTAAAAGTCGGGGCTCACAGATCACACAGCAGGTCTTACTGCACGTGGGCTGCATGGGCAGCTGTGGTCAAAACATGTCTGAGCAGAGTTTAATTACTGATGAAGTGCTCGTGGGCAAGCACCTTGTCTATCAGGAAGAAAGGCAGCTGCGTGTGTGATTGTGGTGGCAAGTTAAAGCACTGAGAAGGTGTGCAGGGAAGATCCTACTGCATTGTGTATGTTGGCTTGCTTGGAGTCAGGATGAACGAGTGTAGAGGGGCTGTGTGGTGGCTGCTGCTCTCTCATGGTGGACATGCTTCTCTCTGTTGGTCAGCCGGAAGCTGGCAGACAACTGAGAGCTCGCAGCTCCATGGTCAGTCGGAAGGAACATTTGGTCAGCTGCTTCCTTTTCTTTTTCCTTCCATTTCTGCCAGCCAAGCAGCCTCAACAGTCATTGCAGCTGCTTTTGTGATGTGTAGCAAAAGGCCGCCTGGGGTACTAGAAAGTCTACTGGCTGGAATCTGCTGGAACCTGTCCATAACTAGCCTGCCCTAGGTCATCTATGAAATGGGAGCGGTGCTCTGTGGTGGTAATGAATGTGGAGTGTGGGTTCAAATCCTGCCTCTGCCATTTCCTGTGACCCTTGGGCAATTTGCTGGACATTCTGAGTCTCAAGTTCCTCCATCAAAATAGGGATAATATTAGAAAAGGCACATAGATTCTAATAAGAAATTGTGCCTGGAAAGGATCTGGCACAGGGTCTGGCACTTAGTAGGTGCCCAATAAATTATTGTTGACAAATACAAATGAAGGTATAGAGCCAGGTCTCCCTCAGCTCTGAAAATATGTAGTTTTATGTTTTGAGCAATTGTTAACCTAACAAATGGTTTACTCTGGAGTTAGACTTGTGGGTTCTCAATTCCAATTTGCTGTGTACATCAAGGTTTGCATTATACAATTGAATTGGTGAGAGGTGAGATGCCACTCTTAGCCTTCATTCACTCTGTCTTTTCTTCTCCACTCATGATTGTGCATGGCAGTCCTCTTGTCGTAGCATTGGAGGCAGAGCTTTTTCACCACTGCAGGAATCCCAGGACCAATCTAACCTCAGCCTAAACCCTCCAGAGACGGGGATTTGTAAAGGGCCCATTCTTCATTTAGGCAGCTCCGGTTGAGGAGTTTTAAAAGCACAGAGCTCACTATTTTAAAAATGCTATATTTTCTTTTTGTTGTTGTCTTCTGGGTGGTTTTTTTGCTGTTGTTTTTGGGACAGGGTCTTGCTCTGTCACCCAGGCTGGAGTGCAGTGGTGTGACCATGGCTCACTGGTCTTGATCTCCCAGACTCAAGAGATCCTCCCACCCCAGCCTCTCAAGTAGCTGGGATCACAGGCTCGCACTACCACACCCAGATAATTTGTAAATTTTTTTGTAGAGATAGAGGTCTCCCTATGTTGCCCAGGCTGTTCTCAAACTCCTGGCTTCAAGCAATCCTCCTGTCTCGGTCTCCCAAAGTGCTGGGATTACAGACCTGAGCCACTATGACCAGCCAAAATACTTGCTGTATTTTCTGGGTCTGCAGCTAACATCTCTGTTAGGAAAAAAAAAATGAAGTTATTTGGCTTATTCCTTCATGCTAATATTACAAATTTGTGATCTTTTAAGAAAACTTGAAGAAATTTTACTTAATGGGTTAAGTGTCTTCATCTTGGTCTGAATCCAGCCCTCATTAGAAATACATTAAAGTAGTCATTTGTGGCGGCCAGGTGTTTGGATACTGCCCAATAATTTGGCTCAGACTTTACAACTCATCTCTGTAGCAAACCTGACTCGTTTTTCTTTATTTAAAAAAGTACATACCTACTAAATGAATGTAGAATAACAACTTAATTTGGTGCCACCCCAAATGACTTTAAGCGCCTCATGAAAAGTGAATTATAAAATCTTGTAGATGATTTGAAATCAATATCTTTTCTTGACAGTCAAGTAGCTGCTGTTGAGAAAGTTAAAGATTTAAGAAAAAAATCCTGTATTTAAAGATGACAACTGACTAGATATTATGGACTACCAAGTCCTGTAGATACTTAATAATTCTTTTTTTTTTTTTTTTTTTTTGAGACAGAGTCTCATCCTGTCACCCATGCTAGAGTGCAGTTGCGTGTTCTCGGCTCACTGCAACCTCCACCTTCCAGGCTTGAGTGATCCTTCCACCTTAGCCTCCCAAGTAGTTGGGGCTACAGATGCATGCCACCATGCCCGGCTAATTTTTGTATTCTTCTATAGAGACAGAATTTCAGCATGTTGCCCAGGCTGGTTTTTTTTTTTTTTTTTTTTTTTTTTGAGACAGAGTCTTGCTCTGTCGCCCAGGCTGGGGTGCAGTGGCCGGATCTCAGCTCACTGCAAGCTCCGCCTCCCGGGTTTAGACCATTCTCCTGCCTCAGCCTCCCGAGTAGCTGGGACTACAGGCGCCCACCACCTCGCCCGGCTAGTTTTTTGTATTTTTTAGTAGAGACGGGGTTTCACCGTGTTAGCCAGGATGGTCTCGATCTCCTGACCTCGTGATCCGCCCGTCTCGGCCTCCCAAAGTGCTGGGATTACAGGCTTGAGCCACCGCGCCCGGCCTGCCCAGGCTGGTTTTGAACTCCTAAGCTCAAACAATCCGTCTTCCTCGGCCTACCGAAGTGCTGGGATTATAGGCGTGAGCCACTGCTCCTGTCCGGTACTCGATAATTCTTTGTGGCTGTTTGAAGGTTCAGAATTGAGGAAGATATTATGAAGTAATGCCATATTTCTCTTCTGCTCTTTTTCTACCTCCCACTTCTCTTCCTAAACCCTTTTAATTCTAACTGCTGATGGTACTCTTATAGGATGTATATTTTACATAATATGTACATACACACACATATACCCTTATGCATATGTATGTATACACATACCATATATATAGTGTGTATATATGTGTGTGTATATAAATATATCTTTGTATGTATTTAAATAATTTTGATTAGTATTGACCAGTAAAAAGGATACCAACTATGAATAGTTACATATATTAAATATACGCCATGATAATGTTAAGATGACAAGTTAGATATTAAAGCTTAGCTGTCTTTTTTTTTAATCGTCTTTTTTTAGATACTCTTGCAGATTATCAGAACAGGTCCACTGCACTATAACTAGTCTTGCTGTCCCTGTTGCATGAGTGCAGAAGGTAACATAAAGTGGTTGTCGAGTAGTGTCTTCATTTTCAAAGGGGGGAAAAGTTGACTTTTGTACAAGCCAGTACATTTATTGTTGATGCCTGACAAATTTCAAGATTGAGTCATTCAACAGATGGCTGTGGGACTTAGGGAAGAACGTGAGACCAGCATGGGGTTCAGCTCAGGAAAGGCAATTGCTGTCACATAAACGTGTATCCTGTTTTGGTAGATTACTATGTTAGTAGAGAAGTGTGTCAACGTACTATTCTGTGTCTGAATTTCAGCAAGCAGATGAAGCCACAGGAGTCCTCTTCTGGATCCATGGTGGGGGAGCAATAGCAAAGACTCCTGAGGAGGAGCTGCGGCAGCGTGCCAGTCTAAGTTCCAGAGTGGCCTCCTGCTGAGAGTTATCGCTTCGTTCAGAACTGAATTCTAGGAGAGGATCTGAAATCATACTTGTTCCCCTCAATCAGTAAGAATATGGCCTTGGAGTCATGAACGAAAACTAGGGTCAAAGTCCTGTTTCATCACCTTGTAGCTAGGTAACCTTGAGCAAGCCATCTAAGATCTCTATCTCCATAACAATGTCCACCTCTCAGTGTCAAGATAAGAATGAAAGGATAATGCTATATCAGGTGTGCAATATCCCACCAAAGCCAGTTTTTGGGCTCTCGTGAGGGGGCATCAGGGCGTCAGCCAGGGCTGCAGCATATGGGTGCCACCCATCATCCAGGCTTGGGGCAGTATTGGCCTTGGGAGCCAGTGTGGCGTCTGATTAAGGATGTGTGCTTTGGAGCTGACTACCTGGGTTGGAATCCCAGCCCTGTACTTACCAGCGTGGCTCTTCCACCTTTCAAGACGTCCAGTCCCTCCCTTTTCATCCAGAAGTAGCTGAAGAACAGTATAGGGGAAGCACACAGCCCAGTCCAGGTTCCTGTTTTATAGAGGAGAACACAGGCCCAGACAGAGCCTCTTAGTGAGTGGCCTAAGATCATCAGGAAGTGACCAAACAACAAGCAGAGCTCAGGCTTCCCAGATTAATGTCGGGAATGTCTGCTATGCAGCATGCCCACACTTACCACAGTTCACTGCTGGGGTGGTCCAGTTTTGCTCTGGGGCCTTGATCCTTACTGAGAGGCTGTGCTCCTTCCCGGCCTGAGTGTCCACCCTCAGAGCCCCGCATCGGACTGCTTCTCCCAAAGCTCATGGTATATCCAGTTCTGAACACAGCAGGAGTCAGCTCACATTCACCCCAACCCAACCAATCTCAGCCCCTCTGTCGGGGGAAATACTCCACATGAGCAAAACTCCCAAACTCTCCTCTTTGAAATGCATTTTCAGAAAGAAAGAAAAAAAAAAACCTTTTAATTTATGGATATTATTCCTCTTGTAATTTTAAGCTAGGACACTAGGCTGGTGAAGAATCACCTCCAAAAGTGGCTCAATAAAAAAGGCTCCGGTAGCCCAGAGTATGCTAGGGCAGTCCTGGGCTGGACTGATGGACAAATGTGAAACATGGGTTCATGTTTGTCCTTTTTAGTCACTGACACTCACAGTCTTATGACTATTTCCTTTCCTGCTAGAAAAGGAGATTCCCAGGTCTCTTTTCTCTTTCTTGATCACTCTAAGGTGAGATAATTATCCAGTTATCTCCCCAATTACATTTTCATTTTAACTTTTGAAGTAATTTTGGGCTTACCTAAGAGTTGCAAAGTAGTACAGAATTCACGAATACCCTTTACCCAGCTTCCTCCTTTGTTAACATCTTGGATGGCTGTAGTATAATGATCAAAATGAATCAAGTAGTGCCAGTAAACACTATAAAGTGCACACGCGATTTGAATTTCACCTGTTTTTCCGCTTAATGTCTTTTTTTCTCTTCCAGGATCCTTTTTCTGATCCAGTTTCCCCACTTTGCATTTAATTGTCACTTATTCTTGGCTTCTAATCTGTGACAGTACCTCAGCCTTTCCTCTTTTTTCATGACCTTAACACTCTTGAAAGGGTGTCAGAGATTTTGTAGACCGTCCCTCTGTTTGGATTTATCTAAACCCCTCCAGTTCCCATGGGGGATTTGAGATGCTCTCTGACAATCACCTTCACAATCTTTAGAAACAACACGTTTAAGAAAACCACATAAGTATCTCAAGACTTTAAGTCAACCCATAAAGCTACCAAAATGCATTTTTCAGATGGGACTTCAGTGATTGTCAGAGAGCCTATCAAACCCCACCATGGGAATTGGAGGTGTTTCGTGGTTTGTTTTTTAGTAGGGACTCTTGTTGACATCTCATTTCATTCATTTAGCACAAACACTGCATCTGAAGGTAGCTTGCAGCGGGAGAATATTGCTGGCAAGGTTTGCCTTTCCTCACCCAATATAGAATTTTGAGGCTGTGATTTGGCTCTTCATTCAGTCAGGAACGCAGCATGGGAAGTAAAGGTTTTCAAGCTTTCTCTCCCTGCTGCCTGCAAAAAAGGTGTCCAGTCATACTTGCCTGTCCTGCTCAATACCCACGATATGGTGGCCAGGAGAGGAAGCATGGGCATGGGGTTGGTGCCTGTGCCAAAGGGGAACAGGAAGGTCTGAGTGTGCACCGAGTCCCAAGGGGTCGCAGAGATAGAGGCTGAGCAGCAGGCCCCTTGGCAGCTGCCCACGCTGTTTCTGTTTTAGGAAGCTGACAAAGCCAGAGGTGGGTGTCAGCACATCCCCCCGCCCCCTTGACTGAAGTCACCACCTGACTTTTCCAGGCTCTCCTTCCCCATCCAGGCATCACAAGAGCCACCATCACTGGGACCACAAGAAAACTAGTCTCCAATGCATGCTTCTGAGTCTTTCTCTCTTAAGCTTCTCAGGACCGGCTTCAACAAACATGGGGAATAAGGCAAGGTGTCCCACTGTGTTGCACACCACCCCTTTTCTTCACCTTCCTCCTCACCACCATAGTTTGCTTTTGGCCAAGTCCTTGGTGATTTAGCTTTCTCTCCTAATCATATGGCACCAGCACCCTAACTAGTTGACTGGGAGCTGTGAACGAGTGTGTGTGTGCCAAGTGTGTACGAAGTGTGCCAAGTTCTGTCTGCCCCTCATCCATCTCAAAAGCTGTTAGGATCTATGGCAACTTTTGCCAATTCACTTATAGCTTTGCTTTCTAGAGCTAATATGTGATATACAGTCATGCGTCAGTGAACGACTAGGATATGTTCTGAGAAATCTCCCACTGGGCAATTTTGTCATCGTGTGAACATCGTAGAGTGAACTTACACAAACCTGGATAGTACAGTATATTATACACCTAAGCTATATGGGTATGGCCTGTTGTTCCTAGGCTACAAACCTTTACAGCATGCTACTGTACTGGATCTCTAGGCACAAGAGAATCTTGTAACACGAAAGTATGTGTGTATCTGAACACATCTAAACATAGAAAAGGGATAGTAGAAATACTATATAAAAGACTAAAAAAAGGGTCCACTTGTATGGGGCACTTACCACGAATGGAGCTTGCAGGACTGGAAGTTTCTCTGGATGAGTCAGTGAGCAAATGGCAAGTGAAAGTGAAGGCCTAAAACGTTACTGTACAGTACTATAGGCTTTGTAAATATTGTACAGTTAGGCTACACTAAATTTATTCTAAAAATACTTCTCTTCAGTAATAAATTAACCTTAGCTTACTGTAACTTTTTTACTTTATAAACTTTTTTTTAAAGTTTTTGACTCTTTGTAATAACATGTAGCTGAAAACATGTTGTATAGCTGTACAAAAATATTTTCTTTATATCCTTATTCTATAAGTTTTTTTTTTTTTTTTTTTTTTTTTTACTTTAAACTTTTTGGTTAAAAATGAAGACACACACACACACATTAGCCTTGGCCTGCCCAGGGTCAGGATCATCCATATCCCTGTCACCCACCTCCACATCTTGTCCCACTGGAAGGTCGTCAGGAGCAGTAACACACATGAAGCTGTCGTCTATGATAACAATTCCTTCTTCTGGAGTCCTCCTGAAGGACTCTGTTTTACAATTAACTTAATTTTGTTCTGCATAAGTAGGAGTACACTCTAAAATAATGATAAAAAGGATAGTGGAGTAAATACATAAACCAGTAACATAGTCATTTATTATCATTATAGCAAGTCCTACATACTGTGTGTAATTGAACGTGCTAGACATTTCTACGACTGGCACTGCAGTAGGTTTGTGTACACCAGCAACACCACACATGCGAGTGATGCATTGCGCCACAATGTTCCAACAGTTAGACTGTCACTAGGTGATAGGAATTGTTCAGCTCCATTATAACCTTATGGGACCACTGTTGTAGATGCTGTCTGTTGTTAATGGAAATGTCATTATGCAGCACGACACTGCTCAATTTTCCCCTGTGACAGACATTGCTATCTGTCTGCGGCTTCATGGGCTTAGTAGATATGTTTATCCAAGTTAACTGAGAAACTGCTTCTCAGAGAAACATTTTTTTTTCCTATAAAGGTTCTATATTAAAATGGCAAAATAGAAACTTTAAAAAAGTCATTGTAGGCTGGGCATGGTGGCTCATGCCTGTAATCCCAGCACTTTGGAAGGCCGAGGCGGGCAGATCACCTGAGGTCAGGAGTTCGAGACCGGCCTGGCCAACACGGTGAAACCTTATCTCTACTAAAAATACAAAAAAATTAGCCAGGCATGGTGGCAGGTGCCTGTACGCCCAGCTACTCAGGAGGCTGAGACAGGAGAATCACTTGAACCTGGGAGGCAGAGGTTACAGTGAGCCATGACCGTGCCACTGCACTCTAGCCTTGGCAACAAAGTGAGAGACTCCATCTTAAATAAATAAATAAATAAATAAATAAGGACTTGTATTTATACAAAAACTGTGAATTGCAGGAAGAGGCAAAGAAGGAAAGATACTCATGCCTAAAGCCAGGATCCCTGCCATCAGCCAGTCAGAGGAGGTCCAGTGTGTGGGAATCTGTGCCGCCCTCTGAAGGCCCATTCTGAGGCTGCCCTTGTCTCCCAGACATTGCTACTTTCCATATAGACAAGTGACATTTGGCGATGAAAAGGAGGCAGTGTGTTTTCCTTTAGGGATTATTACATTGGTAAATTCGATCCCACCGCTGTAGTTAATGGTAACTATTTCTGACTCATTGTGTTAATCCTTCGGAAACGTGTCTAGAGAGTAGTGTTTGCTCAAATCCCTTTTGACAACTGCTTGGTTTGTGGAGTGCCTTGGACACTTACAGGCTGTTTGGAACTCAGCAGCAATTCCGAACTGATTGTAGCTTATAAAACAAGAGACTGATATTATGGAACCATAAGAATAGGTTAATAGCTATAATTTTTATTACTAAATAAAGGAGGAGAGGTTGGCTGAGGTTAAAATTTTAAGGGCTGTACATCTTAAGCTGAGTCTGGAGTTTATCTTTTGGGCAGGGAACTACCTTCTGGTGTGTGATAAGGAGGATAATGACCTAGTGTTTCAGGTGTGTGGCCCACATTCCTGCCTCCTTTCTGCATTGCCTTCAGATCTGACCTGGCTTTGGTCCAAATGTTAGAATGACCACTTGATGTCTATTCATTTTTGATGGACTGTCATAAAGAAAAAAAAAAAAACTTCTTGCTGTAAAATGAGAAAAGAACAAATCTTACTTGAGGTAGTGTGTCCTTTTTAAAATGCAGATACAGAATTAGTCTTGAGCTTATTCACAGGACGGTGCATTCTATTATAGGGCTGACTTTTGTGGTTCGTCCGCCAGGGTGATGAAGTTCTGGTACACGTATAGCTGCATAGGTTTCGGAAGAGTCTGTTTCGTTTATAAGCTGTGAAGTAATTAGAAAATGTGAGGGCTTTTTGCAGACACAGAGGACACCAGGCCAATCTTAAAGCTGGCTCGCAGGTGGACATTATTTGGTAGAGCAGATAACAAAGTGTCATTCTTTGGTTCAAGAATAATTATTGGTAAAGAGCCCATCTTAATAAATGCCAGTTCGTCATAGCATTCTTTTGGGAGAATATATTTATCTCTGTACCAGATTAGGAGTTTCCTAGTGTGTGTGTGTGTGTGTGTGTGTGTATATATGTGTGTATATATTATGTGTGTGTGTGTGTATATAACAGATATATGTTTATATATAACAAATATGTATATTTCAATACATAACAAATACATATTTTAATATATAACAAATATATACACACATACATGTATGTATAAATGTGTTAAACATATGCATACCTATATGTGTTAAACATATATATTAAAATCTTATATATGTGTGCTAATATTTACGTGGTTAATGTTGGAGCTACAAGCAGCCTCTTTTGTTTTTTGTTTGTTTGTTTGTTTTTTGAGACAGAGTTTTACTCTTGTTGCCCAGGCTGGAGTGCAATGGTGTGATCTTGGCTCACTGTGACCTCCGCCTCCTGGGTCCAAGTGATTCTCCTTTCTCAGCCTCCCAAGTAGCTGGGATTACAGGCACCTGCCACCACGCCCAGCTAATTTTTGTATTTTTAGTAGAAATGGGATTTCACCATATTGGCCAGGCTGGTCTCAAACTCCTGACCTCCGGTGATCCACCCATCTTGGCCTCCCGAAGTGCTGGGATTACAGGCATGGGCCACTGCGCCCAGCCTACAAGCCTCTTTTTATGTCTAGATTATCTACTTAAAAACTTGCTCTTGGCCGGGTGCAGTGGCTCACGCCTGTAATTGCAGCACTTTGGGAGGCTGAAGCAGGTGGATCACTTGAGATCAGGAGTTCGAGACCAGCCTGGCCAACATGGTGAGATCCCGTCTCCACTAAAAATGCAAAAATTAGCTGGGCAAAATGACGCACGCCTGTAATCCCAGGTACTCAGGAGGCTGAGGCACGAGAATCGCTTGAACCTAGGAGGCAGATGTTGCAGTGAGCCAAGATCGTGCCAGTGCACTCCAGCCTGGGTGATGGAGTGAGACTCTGTCTCACAAAAAAAAAAAAAAAAAAAGAAAAGAAAAGAAAATGGTCTCATTCCACATTTATTCTTTCTGCTGTGACTTTTTTTTTAATGAGGTCTATCCTTGGTGAGTTTTAGTACAGAGGAAATGGAAAGAAGAGTAAGATAGTAAAACCAGTTTTGAACTGGTTGAAACTGAAAGTGGAGATACTTACGTGGCCCTGAAAGTAGAAGGGAGAGGGACAGAGGCCCATGAGGTAAGAGGCTGGCCTCACAGAAGCTGCTGCCTCAGACGGTATACACACCCACGGGGCACGGTGTTCACCCCCTGAGCCATCTACCACATGCTGGTCTTTCCCTTCACCTTCTAGGGGATATTTATAGAAAACGATGGATGGAATGCCCCAAATTGGACTTTGATATCCTGAGAAATGGCTATTAAATATGGATACAAAATAAACTAAGAACTGCATTTAGATAAACTAAGAAATTATAAATCACTTATTTGTTTGATAAATGTGCTTCCATGCAATCAAATTTTTAACAAGGAACATACAGTTGGTGAATTCCACCAGGTTTATTAAACAGATTCTTTCTCTATTTCCAGGGTAAGCTGGTTTGGGGAAATGAGTAGAATTTTATACATTCTATATGTACATATGTATTTTTAATTAATATTTAATGCCTATAGAAACATATTTGTAATCTGTATAAGATATAGAGAGTTGGCCGGGCGCGGTGGCTCAAGCCTGTAATCCCAGCACTTTGGGAGGCCGAGACGGGCGGATCACGAGGTCAGGAGATCGAGACCATCCTGGCTAACACGGTGAAACCCCGTCTCTACTAAAAATACAAGAAAATTAGCCGGGCGAGGTGGCAGGCGCCTGTAGTCCCAGCTACTCGGGAGGCTGAGGCAGGAGAATGGCGTGAACCCGGGAGGCGGAGCTTGCAGTGAGCCGAGATCGCGCTACTGCACTCCAGCCTGGGGCACAGAGCAAGACTCCGTCTCAAAAAAAAAAAAAAAAAAAAAAAAGCTATAGAGAGTCATAATAAAAGCAACCCCCAGCTTCAGAAATAAAACATTGCTGACCCTTGGGAATCTCATGCACACCCACACCCAGTTCCATCCTTCCCAGATTTGTGTTCCTCATTCCCTTAAAATTCCCTTACGATTCATCCTTGTGGGCGGCTCTAGTTCATTCTCTTGCAGCTGCACAGTATTTCAGCCTCTGAGGAAACATGAGTCGTTTCTAGTTTTCCCCTGTCTCAAACAGGATTGCTGTGAACTTTCTTTGCCCTGGTAAGCACAAAACAGACTCAGTAAGACAAATGCTTAGAAGTAGAGTCATGGCAGGGGCTTCCTAGATAATGAAAACCTGTCCTTACCAGCTCCAAACCTTCCCCCAGCACGGTGGAGCCTCCTCATTGTGCCGTGTTCTTAGGAACACCTCGTGTTGTCAGACTTCAAATATTTGTCAATTTAATGGGTAGAAAATGAAATATCACTGTAGTAGTAATTTGCAAATGCCAGGTGCTAATCAGGTTGTGTTCTTTCGTGTTTATTGGATATTCATGTTTCCTCTCCAATGAAAGGCCTGTTTGTGTATTTTGCCCATCCTTCTGTTAGATCCTTGACTTTCTTGCTGCAGGAGTTCCCACATCATCCAGATGTTTCTGGTCAGATACATGATGTCAGTGTCTTCTCTCCAGCCCCCTTTTTCCCTTATCTTTTCACTTTCTTCATGATGTCTCTTGAAGAACAGAAACAGTACATTTTCACATGGGAGAATTTATCATTTTTCCTTAGGGTTTGTGCTTTTTTATATCTTATTTTAGAAATTCTTCCTTACCCTAAGAAGGTCATGAGAATATTTTTTCTTGTTTTTTTTCCCAATGTTTCAAAGTTATGTCTTTTATACTTAAGAATATTAATCACCTGGAATAATTTTGATGTGTGGTGTGAGGTAGGAATCTAGCTTTCTTTTTTTCTTTTTTCTTTTTCTTTTTCTTTTTTTGAGATGGAGTCTTTCTCTGTCTCCAGGCTGGAGCGCAGTGGTGCTATCTCAACTCACTGTAACCTCTGCCTCCCATGTTCAAGCAATTCTCCTGCCTCAGCTTCCCGAGTAGCTGGGACTACAGGCACCTGCCACCATGCCCTGCTAATTTTTGTATTTTTTTTTTTTTTTTTTTTTTTTTGAGACGGAGTCTTGCTCTGTCGCCCAGGCTGGAGTGCAGTGGCCGGATCTCAGCTCACTGCGAGCTCCGCCTCCCAGGTTTACGCCATTCTCCTGCCTCAGCCTCCCGAGTAGCTGGGACTACAGGTGCCCGCCGCCTCACCCGGCTAGTTTTTTGTATTTTTTAGTAGAGACGGGGTTTCACCGTTTTAGCCAGGATGGTCTCGATCTCCTGACCTTGTGATCCACCCATCTCGGCCTCCCAAAGTGCTGGGATTACAGGCTTGAGCCACCGCGCCCGGCCTTAATTTTTGTATTTTTAGTAGAGATGGGGTTTCACCATGTTGGCCAGGATAGTCTCCATCTCTTGACCTTGTGATCCTCCCACCTCGGCCTCCCGAAGTGCTGGGATTACAGGTGTGAGCCACCACGCCTGGCAGAATCTAGCTTTCTTATATTCTCTATGGACATCCAGTACACCAAGCACTGTTTACTGTACATGTGTATACATGGTATATGCCCCACATGTACAGTGCCACCCTAGTCACGTTTCAAGTTTCCACATACGCGTGGCCTGTTTCCGGGCACCCAGATGTGTTCTCTAGGTCTGGCCTTGTGCTAGTCCAACATTATCTTAATTACCATGGTTTCTGATTATATTTTATCTGTTGAGTCAAGTCTCCTGGCCATTTTTCAGACGTGTCTAACTTTTTCTGGCCCTCTCTGCCATGTGAATTTTTTTTTTTTTTTTTTTTTTTTGAGACGGAGTCTCGCTCTGTCGCCCAGGCTGGAGTGCAGTGGCGCGATCTCGGCTCACTGCAAGCTCCGCCTCCCGGGTTCCCGCCATTCTCCTGCCTCAGCCTCCCGAGTAGCTGGGACTACAGGCGCCCACAACCGCGCCCGGCTAATTTTTTGTATTTTTAGTAGAGACGGGGTTTCACCGTGGTCTCGATCTCCTGACCTTGTGATCCGCCCGCCTCGGCCTCCCAAAGCGCTGGGATTACAGGTGTGAGCCACCGCGCCCGGCCGAATTTTTTTTTTTTTTTTTTGGAGACACAGTCTCATTCTGTCACCCAGGCTGGAGTGCAGCGGCATAATCTTGGCTCACTGCAACCTCCGCCTCCCAGGTTCAAACGATTCTCCTGCCTCGGTCTTCTGACTAGCTGGGACTACAGGTGTGCACAGCCACGCCCAGCTAATTTTTGTATTTTTAGTAGAGACTGGGTTTTACCAGGTTGTCCAGGCTGGTCTCAAACTCCTGACCTCAGGCGATCCATCCGCCTCGGCCTCCCAAAGTGCTGGGATTACAGGATTATAGGGATGAGCCACTGCTACCAGTCTGCCATGTGAATTTTAGAATCTGCTTTTAGAGTTACACGCACACGCGTGCGCGCGCACACACACACACACACACTCCGTGTACCTGTAAGAGTTTGTATTGGAATGGCACTTTTTTTTCTCTGGATCAGGTAGGGAATTTTTTTTTTTTTTTTTTTTTTTTTTTGTAAAAACATAATTTGCATACAGTAAAATACACAGAACACAAAAGTCAATGAATTTTGATAACTCCTTACACTTGCATAGGTAATACCTTAAATAAGATACAGACTATGTCTGTTACCCAGAAAGTTTGCTGTGTCCCTTTCCACTTAGTCACCCTGTTCCTTCCAAAGTAAACACTGTTCTGATTTCTGTCACTATAGATTAGCGTGGCCAACTTTTGAACTTCAGGTAATTGGAAATATATAATATAGGCATGATTTCTTCCACTCAGTGTTTTTGAGGTCATCTATTTGTTGCCTTTGTCAGTAGTTTCTTTCTTTTTATTTCTAAGTAGTATTCCACTGTATAAATATGCCACAATTAAATGGGGGTAAGTGGGGAAAACTGAGCCGTTCCCTTTTTTTGGGTAATATGAATAAGCTTGCTGTGCATATCTTATATCTTATACATGTCTTTTTGTAGATACAGATATATACACAAGAGAAGTGGAAATATTAAACGTGACGTAACTGGACAAATGCATGTTTAAGTTTATAAAAAACTGCGAAACAGATCTCCAAAGTTTACCCTTTTAAACTCCTTCCAGCAACGTATGAGATTTCCAGTTGTTCTACGTCCTTATTAACATTTCGTGTTGGCGATCTTTTTAATGGTAGCTCTTCTAGTAGGTGTGAAGTGATAGCTCATTGTGGCTTAAAATAAATATCTTGGTTAAAGATGGTGAGCATCTTTTCATGTTCTTATTGGTCCATTCATATGCCTTTTGTGAAAGTGTCTGAGTCATTTGCCCATTTTTAAAATGTTTGTCTTCTTGTTATTGGTTTGTAGGAGTTTTTCTATATTCTGGATATGAGTCATTTGCCAGATATATGCATTACACATTTTTCTCTCAGTCTGGGGCTTGACCTGTTTGTCTATCCTCATGTCTTCATTACTGTAGTATTAGAGCAATTTCTGAAATCAGTTAGTGTAGGTCCTTCAGTTTTGTTCTTCATTTTCAAGACTTTTGACTATGCTATGTTCTGTGCTTTCCATTTAAAATTTAAAACCAGCTTTTCAATTTCTGCAGGAAAGCCTTCCAAGATGATAATTTAGGTCTTCCTTAATGTCAAACAATAAAATTTTATTACTTTATCCATAAAGATCTTAAATATCTTTGTTAGATAATTCTTTCATACCTTATATTTTCTACTATTGTAAGTTTTTTTTTTTTCAAGTTTGTAATTTTGGGGCTAGAAATTCAAACTACTTTGGTTTTTAAAAAAATTAAACTATAAAGTCATTAATTCTAATAGCTTTTTTGTGGGTTTCTGTGTAAACAGTAATGTCATTTGTGAATAATTATAATTTTATGTTTTTGTTTTCGATTTTTTTTTTTTTTTTTTTTTTGGAGACAGAGTCTTGCTCTGTCACCCAGATTAGAGTGCAGTGGTGCGATCTTGGCTCACTGCAAGCTCTGCCTCCCAGGTTCAAGCAATTCTCCTGCCTCAGCCTCTCAAGTAGCTGGGATTACAGGCGCCTGCCACCATGCCCAGCTAATTTTTGTAGTTTTGGAAGAGACAGGTTTTCACCATGTTGGCTAGACTGGTCTTGAACTCCTGACCTTAGGTGATCCATCTGCCTTGGCCTCCCAACATGCTGGGATTACAGGCATGAGTCACCAAGCCCAGCCTGTTTTCAATTCTTTATAACTATTCTTGTTTTGTGGTACTGGCAAAGACTCCTAATACAGTGTTGAACTGAGATCGTGTATTAGTTTCTAGGGCTGCTGTAAGAAAGTACTACAGGCTGGGTGCCTTAAACAACAGAAACTTATTACTTCAGATTTCTGGAGGGTAGAAATCTGAGAGCAAGGTCTGGAACTTCAGACATTCCTTAGCTTATAGATCTCTTTCCTCTTCCTGTGTCTTCACTTGTCTTTTCTCTGTATGTGTCTGTCTCTGTGTACAAATGTCCCCTTTTTATAAGGACACAGTCATATTGGATTAGAGCTCACCCTAAATGACTCTGATCGTCTTATTTCCACATAAGGTCCCATTCACGGGTACTGGGGATTAGGACTTCAGCATGGCTGGGGAAGATTCATTTCAACCCATAACAGATGGCAATAGTAGACATTCTTGTCTTGTTCCTTGTTTCAAAATGAAAGATTTTAAAATTTAATTTAATTTATTTTGTTTATCTTATGAGTTAATTTAATGCTTTTTCTGCATCTATTGAAATAATTAGTTGTTTTCTTTTCATTTATAAATGTGAGCTAAAGGAACAGATTTTATTACTTTAAACCAATATTGCATCCCAACTTAGCCATATTATATTTTTAATATATATTTGTTGATTTCATGTGCTAACATTTAGTGTTTTCTCAGGTTTGTTTGTGAGTAAGAATGATCTGTGATTTTCCTTCTTCCTATATCCTTATCTGGTTTGAATATCAAAGTTTTACTTTCTACTACTTTCATAAAATAAAGTAAGGATATGTTCCCTCTTTCATTTATCTTTTTATCCTTAGGAACATTTATTATGTGAAATTGGAATTAGTTGGTTCCTGGGTGCTTAGTGGAACTCGCTTGGAGATCCATCTGGACCCGGTACTTGCTTTGTAGGATAGACAGTGTCTATTAAATCAGGATGTAACCAGTGCTCTGTGCTGTGAAAAGAAGTGGGGCCTCTAGAAGCCTATATAGCTTTTGTAACCGGTCTCCAAGTAAAGAACACAGAAACTTTCTTTGAAACTTACAGGTAATATAAAACCTGTGGCTCCCAGCCCCATGTGTAGCCAGAAAGAATAGAATTGTCATTTTTGAACTGAGGTTTAGTAAACTTCCTGAGGAGTAAGGGAAGACGCCAAAAGTCATCAGTTCTTTTTTTTTTTTTTTTTTTTGAGACGGAGTTTCACTCTTGTCACCCAGGCTGGAGTGCAGTGGCACAATCTCTGCTCACAGCCACCTCTGCCTCCCAGGTTCAAGTGATCCTCCTGCCTCAGCCTCTCAAGTAGCTGGAATTACAGGCATGTGCCATCACATCTGGCTAAGTTTTGCATTTTTAATAGAGATGGGGTTTCACCATGTTGGCCAGGCTGGTCTCGAACTCCTGACCTCAGGTGGTCCACCCGCCTGGACCTCCCAAAGTGCTGGGATTACAGGCGTAAGCCACCATGCCCGGCCAAAAGTCATCAGTTCTTTTAAAATGATGCCAGATACTGAATAAAAGATAATGTTTCCGTGTACATTTGTAGAAAAAGAGTCGCATTTTTACATTAGCATTTTTAAAGATGCTGACTAAGATTCTGGTTATCACCAGTGGCAAAATCTTTAAAATGACAATGTGCATATTCTTAACCTGGTAGGAAATAATTACTAATATTTTTATTTTGACCCTTAGCACATATTGCTTTATACTATTACTGATTTATTTTTCTAGTCCTATTTCCTTAAGAGGACAGGGAGACTCTTAGGAAGTGGGATTGTGTCTTATAATTGTTTATTTTAGTTTTTTGCATACTTAGAGGTTCTTGCTACGTATGCAATGTTAGCTTTAATTAAATTATGGTCCTTGAGCATGCTAGCATTTTCCAATCTCTTCCCTACCTGGGTATGTATTTTGAAATTCTAAGAAAACATTAAAATGTTGATCTTTTAAATTATTATAATCATGCTTTTTAAGTGAATTTTTTTTATTTAATATTCTTATTTTTATTTTAAAATAGAGACCAAGTCTCAGTATGTTGCCCAGGCTGGTCTTGAACTCTTGGGCACAAGTGATCTTCCTGCCTTGGCCTCCCAAAGTGTTAGGATTATAGGTAAGCCTTAAAGTGAAGTTCTAACAAAAAGTTTAAATTTTAGATCATTTTGAGATCACACAGTAAAATATGAATTGTACACCTTAGAGAAACGTTTCCTTTTATTGCCATGTTGAAAATTCTCTGATTCAGAACCCCAGCAGGCTATATTTAATGAAAATACAGAGGTGTGGCCTAAAGTTTATCTATCTTTTTATGATTCATATTTTATCTAAGTAAATATGTCATGTGAATTAGGTCATGGAGAGAATTTTCCTACTGCTTAAAAAATAGTTTTTAAAATTATTATTATTATTATTGTTTTTGTGAGATGGAGTTTTGCTCTTGTCACCCAGGCTGGAGTGCAGTGGTGTGATCTCGGTACACTGCAACCTCTGCTTCCCGGGTTCAAGCGATTCTCCTGCCTCAGCCTCCTGAGTAGCTGGGATTACAGGCGCCCACCACCATGCCTGGCTAACTTTTGTGTGTGTGTGTATTTTTAGTAGAGACGGGGTTTCGCCACATTGGGCAGACTGGTCTTGAACTCCTGACCTCAGGTGATCCACCTGCCTCAGCCTCCCAAAGTGCTGAGATTACAGGCATGAGCCACCACTCCTAGCTAATTTTTTATTTCGTTTTTCTTTTTCTTTTTCTTTTTTTTTATTTTTTATTTTTTTCTGTGTGAAAGCATCTCACACTGTTTCCCAGGCTGGAGTGTAGTGGTGCCATCATAGCTCACTGAAGCCACAAACCGCTGGGCTCAAGCAGCTCTTCGGCCTCAGCCTCCTGAGGAGGAGGGAATACAGGTGTGCCCCACCATGCCTGGCTAATTTTTTATATTTTTTTGTAGAGACAGGGTTAAGAATAAGTCATTTTTAAGTGCTAGCCTGTTACTTCTTCAGCTTTCATTTACCTCCATATAATTCTGCATTATTACCATTTAATTACCAAAGCAAGTCCTTAATTTAAAGGCCTGTAATAGGAAGCTTATCTTTAGCAAGGCTTGAGTAGCTAGTTTACTAGATAGTGAAACAATATTGCATTTCTTTTTAAATATAGAGTTATGACTTTTTAGTAAACCATATATTTTTTTACAGCTCTCTCTCCCTCTCCCCTTCTCTATCTACCCCAGGATTTAGACTAAATATGAGGAGTTTGATTCTTTCTCTAATATTCTTTACTGCAAATGTGTTTAGTTTATCCCTTGTGCTAACTGAAGACAGGGGCTGGAATTATGGATAATATACTTTTAAGAAGCTAAATAAAAGGAGTTTGATTATAGGTGCCCACAGTTTGTTTCTCTATTCCTTCCGCAAAGTAAGACACAATTTATATTTTAAATAGCAGAACTGCTTACTCCTGCCATTGAAAAAAGACAACCTTGATTGATTAATCAATGAAGGAAGAAGTATTTTGTATTACTTCACTTTCACTAACTTAGATGTCTGGAAGCCGACATTTCAGTATCTGGGTTTTACTCATTAGCATTTACATGGAGAAAAAAACATTGTCTAGGTGGGTTTCGGTGGTTGTGTTTGGTTGGGACAAATACGTGACGTTGTTTAAGAGCTGTTTGTGCCAGAGACTATTTGTAGAAGCCTGCAGGAGCTCTGCACCCGGCCTCACCTGGGATTCTGGGGATGCTCCCACAGCCCCGAGGTAGATGGACATGACTCCTTCTCTGGGGTGCCTTTTGAGCCTCCCTCTACACTTCCCCCATCTCTTTTCCATAGTTTCTGTGAAGATGAGCTCCCATAAATGAGTGTGAAGATGTCGTGGGGTGGGGCAGGTGTGTGAGTGTGTGTTCTGGCTTATGATGCAGGCTGTCTTTTGGTGGAGGTGAACAGGTTACCCATATCTGAGGACAGAGGACAGCATAGTTTAATCTCTTGGTGCCCAGCTTGGGAAATAAACACCAGAAGCAAGCTGGTAGTTTGAGAGAGGAATAGGAGCTGATCCAGACTGGGAGGGAATCATAGTACTTATGATGAGATCCAAAAGTTTGAGTGCCGTGTGCCAGCTGTCAGTATTTCATATGAGCTGACTTACTTCATGCAACAATCCTATGAAGTAGGTACCGTTATTATGCTCATTTCACAGATGAGGCAATTGAGACTGGAATAGCCAAGTGTCCGTTCAGGCTGCTGTTAACAAACTACCGTACACTAGGTAATTAATAGACAATAGAAATGTCTTGCTTGCAGTTCTGGAGGCCGGGAAGTCCAAGATCGAGGCATGGTAGGTTCAGTGTTTGGTGAGGGTCCGTCCCTCAAGGGTGGTGCCTTCCAGCTGCCTCCTCACACAGTGGATGGAAGGAAAAAATAAGCACTCTGGGGCCTCTTTGATAAGGGCACTAATGCCGTTCATAAGGGTTCCACCCTCATGACGTAATCACCTCCCAGTTGCCCCACCTCCCAACACTACCACTCTGGGGATAAGTTTCAACATATGAATTTTAGGGGGACACAAACATTCTGACCATAGCAACAAGTAATTTGCTCAAGCGATGGGAAAAAACAGGAAGGACTGACATGTCCACAGACAAGCCTCCTCAGCCCTGGGGTACCCCCCTCCTGGGGGTTTTGTTGAGCTAGGGAAGGGGGCTGGAGTCTCTCTCATGTGTAGTTGTCATTACCCCCATGGATGGGGGCAGACAAGAAATTGTGGAGTTCCGAAATTTTCTAGTTGAAAGGCACCAAAGAAGTTTTCTGATTCCTTCCCTTCCCTGATGCGTGAACCTTTCTTGAATATTTCTGAGAGGTCTTCCCCACTTTGCTGGAATGCCTCTGAGTATTAGGAACTTAAGCTCTCATGAAGCAGCACTGTTCCATGTTCAGAGAGCTTGAGGTGAGGAGGTGATAGTGATAGGGAACCTTTCACTTCCCAGCTGCCCTGCAGCTCCCGTCATTCTCTGCAGTCCTCTTTCCAGCTCTCTGATCCCCTGCCCTGCTCCTGATCACAGGGACTGTGCCTTTGAGTTTGCTTCTGGCCGCCTGAGAAGTCAGAAAGGCCACCTTGCCTGGTCTTCTCCCTCTGACTTTGTGGAGTGTGAAGCCACAGTTCTCCACAGACGATGAAGTAGGAGGCCACAGGCTCTCACTTTCAGTGGGAACCAGGGACCAGTCCACACATCCACTGAATAGCTCCACTCGCCACCTGAAAGCCTTTCGAGCTCCGAGGCACACCTTTACTCTCCAAATGAATACATTTCCTCCGGAGCTGGGGCTGATGCGCCTGCCTTTTTGGGAAGAACACAAAGGAATGCAAGGCCTGGCACCTGCCTCAGTGTCCCTGGCAGGATCCTGCGACTGTGGTTGTGTTCACTGACTAAAGTACATATTCAAGTAGCTGTCGAAACTCAGGGAAGATCAATGAAGATCACTTCTGCCTTTTTCAGAAATCCTTTTTTTTTGTTTCTTTGTTTTAATGGGCTCTCATTATATTGCCCAGGCTGGCCTCCAGCTCCTGGGGTCAAGTCATCCTCCTGCCTCACAGAAATCCTTCTGTTATGTTGCCTGTGGGTGAATGCGTGCATTTGTCTTCTGCCTGCAAGCGTGTCTCCCAGGAGCAATGCGAGGAGGCTCCAGGTGACTCTGTGTGGGGACTGAGCGGGATGGCATGTGATCACAAGCACGTGCATGTGTGTGTGTGGGTGTGTGTGGAGGGGTGTGTGTGTGGTTTTCTGCTGGGGTCTCTTGCTGTCCGATGGGGGAGGTCAGTGGGGAAATGGTTTCTTTCCATTTTTTGACAGCATAGAATGTTTTCCTTTAATGAACATGCTAACTAGGGAATCCACGTATCATTATTGCAACCGCTGTTTCTGCTTCTTCCTTGTTCCTCTAAAATCAGTTTTCCTCTTTCTCTTCCAGCAGATCAGCCAGTAGACATGATGAACATCAAAGCCTTTACGCTTGTCTCTGCCGTGGAGCGGGAGCTGCTGATGGGCGACAAGGAGCGCATCAACATAGAGTGTGTGGAGTGCTGCGGCAGGGACCTCTACGTGGGTACCAACGACTGCTTCGTCTACCACTTCCTGTTGGAGGAGAGGCCAGTGCCTGCCGGGCCGGCCACGTTCACTGCCACCAAACAGCTGCACAGACACCTGGGCTTCAAGAAGCCCGTGAACGAGCTGCGCGCAGCCTCAGCGCTCAACAGGCTGCTGGTGCTGTGTGACAACTCCATCAGCCTGGTCAACATGCTGAACCTCGAGCCCGTGCCCTCGGGGGCCCGCATCAAGGGGGCAGCCACGTTTGCACTGAATGAGAACCCTGTGAGCGGGGACCCATTCTGTGTAGAAGTTTGCATCATCTCTGTCAAACGCAGAACCATCCAGATGTTTCTGGTGTATGAGGACCGGGTGCAGATCGTCAAGGAGGTGTCGACCTCCGAGCAGCCCCTCGCTGTGGCTGTGGACGGCCACTTCCTGTGTCTGGCTCTGACCACTCAGTACATCATCCACAACTACAGCACGGGCGTCTCCCAGGACCTGTTTCCCTACTGCAGCGAGGAGAGGCCGCCGATCGTCAAGAGGATAGGGAGACAGGAGTTCCTGCTGGCGGGCCCCGGAGGGCTGGGTGAGGAGGATGCGTTTGTGCACCTGGTCTTTTTGGGTGGCCTCCGTGACTGCATGTTGAAACTGGAGAGTGAGATTGGCACTGTGCAGAATAAATCCTCAGTGACATTGGGCATGTGTGGCAAGACAGAGGCAGCAGTGCTTGACCAGTGCTGAATGAAATCCAGTTCGATTGTTCTGTGAACATGGGGTTGCAGTCATAAAACCAGTTTCTTTCACACTGAAGTGGAGCTTGAAGACAGCTCTGGTGGTGTTACCAGGAAGGGCGGATATTCTCAGCCCTTAGTTATCTTGGGAGAAAGATTTTGGCCAAGAGACAATTCAGAGATAGCAGAGAGCTTTAGGAAGGGAAATAGAGAACAGAGAGTTTATATGGAGAGAGACAGTACGTTCTGAAAGATGAGGCAGAGTGGGATACTGAGAGAGTAAGCCAGCAGCCCTGAGAGTTCTGCCTCAGGTTTTTATGATGCTGGATTTTTTTCTTGAAGTTCCCACCTCTCTCTTAAGTTTCTGCCTTTTTCCTTTGTCTGCTTTTCCCGCTTCTGCCTTAAGTCCCCGCCTTTTTCTCCCACCTAATTTCTACCCTAAGCTTGTGGGGCCCTCTCTTACTATTAGTTGGTGCGCATGTACAGCCGGTGTTGGATGTGAATCCCACCGAATGGCTGCATTGCTCATTACCTCCACCCCAGGAAGGTTGTACAGCGGTTAGGTCCATACTTACTGCACCTGCATGTCTCTTTGGAATTTCTCCTTTACCCTCTTTCTCTCCTCTCTCCTCATATCTAGCATGCATTTTGTTTGTTTGTTTGTTTGTTTTGTTTTGTTTTGTGACAGAGTCTCGCTCTGTTGCCCAGACTGGAGTGCAGTGGCACAATATTGGCTCACTGCAGCCTCCGCCTCCCAGGTTCAAGCAATTCTCCCTGCCTCAGCCTCCCAAGTAGCTGAGATTTCAGGCATGCACCACCACGCCTGGCTAATTTTTGTATTTTTAGTAGAGATGGGGTTTCACCATGTTGGCCAGGTTGGTCTTGAACTCCTGACCTCAAGTGATCTGTCCACCTCGGCCTCCCAAAGTGTTGGGATTACAAGCATGAGCCACCGCGCCTGGCCAGCTTGCATCGTTTTGATGGTCTCTGGGATGTGGGATTTTCCAGGCCTCCCTTTCTCAGGACCTCTTCGCTCCTGCTTATGTCTACCTTTCTACCCGCTCCAACAGCGGGAAAATTCTTTTAAGTAAATAACTACAAAAATAACTTCAGGCCGGGCACGGTGGCCCACGCCTGTAATGCCAGCCCTTTGGGAGGCTGAGGCAGGCAGATCACCTGAGGTCAGGAGTTCGAGACCAGCCTGGCCGAAAGATGAAACACTATCTCTACCAAAAATACAAAAATTAGCCTGGTGCGGTGGCGAGCACCTGTAATCCCAGCTACTCAGGAGGCTGAGGCAGGAGAATCACTTGAACCCTGGGGGGGCGCGGAGGTTACGGTGAGCTGAGATCGTGCCACTGCACTCCAGCCTGGGTGACGGAGTGAGACTCTGTCTAAAAGAAATAAAATAAATAAATAATAATGAAAAGGAGTTGAAGTAGCTCACTAAGTATTTTCAATGTCAGGTACATAACATTTTCTCTTTTATGTCCTGTCATTTCATCCCACCAAAAAGTTTTTCATAGCTAGCTCCTCAAAAGGGGCTTTAGTGGTTCTTCTGTGGCCTTACCGAATTCTCCAGACAGCCTTATCAAAATTAAGAATCAGTGCTTTAACCTTAGTGATGTCTCCTGTCTTCCAGCCAGGGGTGGCTCATATTAGAATTCGTGTATATGTTCATGGTACAGGGATGCTGGCGAGAGTGCATTCCGTTTAACACTGGTATTTTTTATCCTTGGAGAGTTTTTGTATAGACACCTCATTTCAAAGTGCTGAGTGCAAACACATTTTCTTGTGACAAACAAGAATTCCTGTCACGAACTATTTCATGTATATGTCTTGATTTTCACTTTAAAAAAATATATATATATACATACTTTATTTTTTAGAGCAGTTTTAGGTTCACAGCAAAACTGAGGGGAAAGTACACAGAATTCCCATGGACCTCCTGCCCTCCCGTTATCCACATGACAGTGGTACGGGGACACGTTGTTAGCACCCGAAGCCCGTAGTTCATATTAGGGACTGTGCTCGACAAATATGTCATGACATGAATCCACCATTATAGTGTCATTCACAATCCGTTCACCACCTTGAAAGTCCTTTGTGCTCCATCTGTTCATCTCTCCCTTCCCCTAAGCCCCAGCAGCCGCTGATCTTTTTGCTGTTTCCATGGGTTTTTTCTTTTCCAGAGTGTCATCTAGTTGGGACCATACAGTATGTAGCCTTTTCAGATTGACTTCTTTCGCTTGGTCATAGGATTTTCTCTTTCCCCCCACCCTCGCCCAGGCTGGAGTAGTACAGTGGTGCAATCTCAGCTCACTACAACCTCTGCCTCCCGGGTTCAAGTGATTCTCCTGCCTTAACCTCCCAAGTAGCTGGGATTACAGGCATGTGCCACCATGCCCATCTAATTTTTGTCTTTTTAGTAGAGATGGGGTTTCACCATGTTGACCAGGCTGGTCTCAAACTCCTGACCTCAAGGGATCCACTGACCTCGGCCTCCCAAAGTGCTGGGATTACAGGTGTGAGCCACTGCGCCCAGCTGGTAATATGCATTTAAGTTTCCTCCATGTCTTTTTATGGTTTGACACTATAGAGTCTTACGTTTTGAAGAAAAAATCTTTAGCCCAGCCACATTTGTTTTTTGAAAAATTGAGGAATTCCATACTGTGAAACTTTTTTGTTGTAGAAAACATATAAACTTACATAATAAAGAGAATAGCATAATGAACCAGGTAGAGATATCACCCAACATCAGGCATTCTCAGTTTATACATGTTTGTTTTGAGGCAAATCCCAGACATCATAGCATTTCATCTGTAAACATTTTAGTACATATTTCTAAGTTACCTAAGAAAACCCCAATTCCTAAAAAACCTGACAGTAATTCCTTAATATCAAATATATCTAGATGTGATATATTTGATGTGAATGCCTTCATTGCTCTGTAATGTTAACAGCTATGGACAGTTACTGCCAATCAATTCGGTTATTCAGTTTTCAATATGGGGGTCTCTCCTGTCTTACAGAAATGGCTTTCTGAAAAGTATCATTATAAACTCATGGACGTAAATGTGTGTGATGTGCTTGGTTTCATCCATGCCTGCTGGGAGTTTATTCAGGCGGACTCTTCAGTCCCTTTTTCATGCCACTGGAAATCTGATTGCTTCCTTGACTTTCAGGATGCTCCCAACTCACCTCGTACATTTCTTGTCCTGGGTCTGGTTTCAGCCATTTCTCCAAAAAGCCCCGATGTTTACAGACCACAGTCTGGGAGCTAGGGGTGCTTGTTGCTCATGTTTCTAGACCCTTCTTTCAGTAGACAGTGCTGGGAAATATGTCTTTTTTTGTTTTATTTTATTCTTTTAGAAACAAGGTCTTGCTATGTTGCCCAGACTGGCCTTGAACTCCTGGGCTCAAGCAGGCCTCCTGCCTCAGCTTCCCAGGTAGCTGGGACCCTAGGTGTGCACTACTGCACCTGGGCAAGTATATATTTTGTAAAGATAATTTCATTGTGAAATCATGTTGATAGAACCAATCCATCATTGTACCTGTATTTCCTTTCAACCACACCAAAGATCTTACTTCTCTACTACCTCAACATAATTACTCCTTTGATTTATCCCGCAGTACATACAACAGAGTAACAGGACCAACACTACCGCTCCCACAGTATAATTATTGGAAACTTTGATGGTTTGTGGTTCTTTCTGTCCTTAGGATATTAGAAATATAGTCAAATTACTGTGTTTCAAAGTCACTTGGAGTATTTCTTCTCTGTGTGGTTATGCCATCAACCAGATTTATACTTAGATTTGTTTGTTTCATTTTACTTTTGATTGTTAGAAATTGCTTTGGTTTATTTTTTATTATATAAATGTTTACAAAGTTCCAGGACAGATGGATACAGCAAGATATCATCAAAGAGGTCTAAGCTTACAGCCAGTTTTTTGCCAAGTCTCCCTCTCCCATAGGTAACCTTTATTTTTAGGGTTTATTCTTGCATTTTAAAATACAACGTAAATATGTAAATATTTGTATCTCCTCCTTCTTGGCCAAATGGTAGCGTACTTTTCTTCACCTTGCTTTTTTTTTTTTTTTTACTTAATATATTAAAGTGGTCACTTCAGAGTATAATGTAGAGGGATTCTTCCTTGATATTTATAGCTGTGCACTATTCTGCTGTGTGGAGGTACCATAATGCGTTCCATCTATTGATGGACATTTGGGGTCTTTTTCAGTCTTTAGCGATTCCTAGGAACTTATATTTGCATGTATGCATGTGTGTTTTCAGTGTATCTATTGGAAAGCTTTCTAGAAAGGAGATAGCAGAGTCAGAGTATAAATGCGAGGTGTTGCCATAGTCTCCCTTGATAAAGGTTGCACCATGTTATTTCTCCCCAGCAACCTATGAAAGTACCTGTTTCCCTCCAGCTTTGCCAACAGAGGATGTTGTCCAAACTTGTGTGTTTTTGCCTGTCTAGTATATGAGAAATGGTTTCACAGTGTAGTTTTAATTTCTATTTCCCTTGTTTATGTGCATGGTTGAACATTTTTCACATGTTTAAAAACCATTTACATTTCTTCTAATGGGAATGATCTCTTCTTATCTCTAGTCCTTTTTTTTTTTTTAGTATTCTTTATATATGTGAGATACCAACTTCTCTGTTATATAAGTTTCAAGTATTTGTTTCCATGTTTTACTGTGCAAAAGCTTTTTAAAAAAATTTGATGTAATCTCACCAGGTGTAGTGGCATGTGCCTGTGGTCCCAGCTACAGGAAGCTGAAGCAGGAGGACCACTTGAGCCCAGGAGCTCGAGGCTGTGGTGCTCTGTAATTCTGCCTGTGACTAGGCACTGCACTCCAGCCTGTGCAACACAGCAAGACCGCATCTCAAAAAGAAAAAGAAAATTCTGTGTAATCAAATGTATCAATATTTTCTGATATTGCTTCTTGAATTTGAGTTATAATTAGGAAGATTTCTCTGTCTTCCAGGTTAAAGACAAATTCACCTGTGTTTTCTTCTAGTACTTGTGTGGTTTTATTTCTTTTTTTTGAGAGAGTCTAGCTCTATTGCCCAAATTGGAGTGCAGTGGCACCATCTCAGCTCACTGCAACCTCCACCTCCCGGGTTCAAATGATTCTGCTGCCTTACCCTCCTTAGTAACTGGGATTACAGGTAGGTGGCACCATTCCTGGCTAATTTTTTGTATTTTCAGTAGAGACAGGGTTTCAGCATGTTGGCCAGGCTGATCTCGAACTCCTGACCTCAAGTGATCCACCGGCCTCGGCCACCCAAAGTGCTGGGTTTACAGGCCTGAGCCACCGCACCTGGCCAGTTTCATTTCTTATTAGTAAAGAGTGTAAGGAATACATTGAATTTTATCTTTTTAAAATTTTTATTTATTTATTTATTTTTGAGACAGGGTATTTTTCTGTCACCCAGGCCAGAGTGCAGTGGTACAATCTCAACTCACTGCAACCTCCGCCTCCCTGGTTCAAGCGATCCTCCCACCTCATTCCCCTTGTGGTGCCTGAGACCACAGGTACCTGCCACCACGGCTGGCTAATTTTTGTATTTTTTGTAGTGACTGGGTTTCACCACATGGCCCAGGCTGGTCTTGAACTCCTGGACTGGAGTGATCTGCCTGCCATGGCCTCCCAAAGTGTTGAGGTTACAGGCGTGAGCCACTGTGGCCAACCTCAATTTTATCTTTTTTATATAGTTGTCCAGTTTCCCAACAAACTGATTAAACAGTCTATATTTTCCTTACCGATGATGGCCTTTAATGTGTACTAAATTTCCTAATATATTGGGTCTGTCTCTGGACTTTCTGTTTTATTCTGTCAGTTCATTTGCCTATTCATGTACCAATACCTAACTGTTTTAGTTATAAAGATTATAGGCTGGGCAAAGTGGCTCACGCCAGTAATCCCAACACTTTGGGAGGCCGAGGCAGGCAGGTCACCTTAGTCCAGGAGTTGGAGACCAGCCTGGCCAACATGGCGAAACCCTGTCTCTACTAAAAATATAAAAATTAGCCAGGCGTGGTGGTGCATGCCTGTAATCCCAGCTACTCGGGAGGCTGAGGCAGGAGAATCGTTTGAACCCAGGAGGCAGAGGTTGCAGTGAGCCAAAATAGTGCCACTGCACTCCAGCCTGGGCAACAGACTGAGACTCTGTCTCAAAAAAAACGATTGTACTCCATTATCATCCTTTGTTGGTTGTAGTGTTAGGACTGATGGGAAATATAGTCGATAATCTTTATGATGCGCTGTGTCTCAGCTACATGGGCATCAGGCTAAATGAACCAACCTTCTTAAGTTTTGTTCTGCTTGTAACTGGCACAATTATAAGCAAATTGGAAGATCACTTGTAACACCTCTCACACCGTACCTATATACAGATTCTGTCTATGGCATAGTAAACACCAGACTTTAAACCTGTGGTTTAAAGCACTGTCCTATGACAGTGCTTTTTGAGATGGGGTCTCACTATGTTGCCCAGGCTGGTTTTGAACTTCTGGGCTCAAACAATCTTCCTGTGTCAGCCTCCCAAGTAGCTTGGATTATAGACACGCACCACTGCCCCAGGCCCTTGCCCCTTTTATTTTAAAAACAATCATCAGGGCCTCTGTACTGCATAGTTCTCTGGTTGGGCAATGTTCAGCCGTGAGCAGGTAAATGCAGGGACCCTGTTAGACCTTCATGGTGAGGCTGGGCGATGGTGGTGGTGTCCATGTGACCATGAGAGTTGTGCTGTCTAGAGCATGTTCTTTGAGCAGAATCCTCAGGATCGCACCCTATTTGAAAGTCACTTTGTCCTCACGTGAGGACACATGCTTTATAAATCGTCATGTGGCTTATATGGAAATGTATTTTTAACCTCATTTTTATTTTATTTCGTTTTATTTTATTTATTTATTTTTAGACAGGCTCTCACTCTGTCGCCCAGGCTGGAGTACAGTGGCATGATCATGGCTCACTGCAGCCTTGACCTTCAGGGCTCAAGTGTTCTTCTCACCTTAGCCTCCCGAGTAGCTGAGACTACAGGCGTGCACCACCACAACTGGCTAATTTTTATATATTTTGTAGGGCTGAGGTTTTGCTGTGTTGCCCAGGCTAGTCTCCAACTCCTGAGCTCAAGCACCATCTGCCCTCCTTGGTCTCCCAACATGTTGGGATAACAGGCCTGAGCCACCACATCTGGCCTATTTTATTTTTTATTTTTTATTTTACTAAGTTTGTGGTAATATTATTACAACCTCATTTTGAATCGGAAGTAAATATCAGATGTACATTCTGGGTAAGGTAGTTCTCTTCACAGAAATAAATTCCTGTAGGGCTCTTCACACATACAACATATTATATTATTTTTCCTTTCTTGAAATACAAGACCGTACAAGAAAATTGCTGGCGGGCAGGGGACGTTCTGCATCTAGACGTAGCTACAGGAAAAAGACACCATGCTTATTCGGAAGCCCACCTAACTCTTTCTTTTTACTTCTAGGCATGTTTGCCACAGTCGCAGGGATATCCCAGCGCGCCCCCGTGCACTGGTCGGAGAACGTGATTGGGGCGGCTGTGTCCTTCCCATACGTCATAGCGCTCGATGACGAATTCATCACAGTCCACAGCATGTTGGATCAGCAACAGAAGCAGACCCTGCCCTTTAAGGAGGGCCACATCCTACAGGACTTTGAAGGTACTCATTCACATAGAAGTCTTAGTGAAATTTCCTTAACTCTTTTGTGATATTTCTTCAGTGAATATCATTTAGGAATTGGGCCTTGCGCTAGGCATAGAAGATACACAGATGACTCCAGTACAGCCTCTGTGCTTCAGGGGCTGCACAGTTAGTGGGGAGACAGACATTTAAACAAATAGTTATGGCAGCATAAAAGCGTGATCACGATGGAATAAGGCCCATTGTGAGAGCAGAGGAGAAAGTATTTCCTAGAGATAGCAGGGAGGACTTCCTGAAGGAGGTGCTGTTTTAGCCAAACCTTTGAGGATGCGTAGGAGTCAGCCAAGCAGATACTGTGTGAAAGCACCTTCTGGTACAGAGAAAGGTGTATGCGAATCCGTTAAAGAGGGTACTGTGGGCTTCAGGCCACACAAGCAGTTTACTGTGACCGTAGTGCATGGTGTGTGTGAAGGGGCAGCGTGACCTGAGGCTGCAGCAGACCAGGGTAATCGGGGAGGCGGAGGCAAGAGGGATTTCATTTCGTGTGTATGGTGAGCCACTTGAAGAATTTACTCTACTTTTCCTCAGTTTTATTTTGAACACTTGGAAGCATTCCGAAAAGTGGTAAGAGAGACAAAGTAAACCACCAGGAACCTTTCACCTAGATTCAATACTTGTTACCATTTTGCTGAGCCATTTGAAAGTAAGAGGAAGATATCATGATATTTAATCCCAAAATTCTTTCACACACATCTCCCAAGAATAAGGGCATTTTCCTACAAAATCACAATGCCATTTTCACTCCTGAAAAAAATTCACATTAATTTATGATACCATCTCCTGTCCTGCCAATATTCAGATTTCCCCAATTGACCTAAGAATGGCTTTTATCATAGTTTCTTCCAACCGAGAACGAATCTAGATGTACGCGTTGCATTTGCCACTTAAGGATTTTAGTTCACCAAACGAAGGATTTTAGTACCCTCGCTGTGCCAAGTGCTGTCTTACAGATGCTTACAGGAGATAAGAAGGCTCCGAGTTCCTGCCATTGAGTGGGTTAATTCCAGTGGGGCTCCGGTGCCTGCGCTGGGGTCACACACAGAGCAATATTGTGGTGCGGTGCCTGTTGAGTGGTAGAGGCGGGCTCAGGGTGTGGTGGACACACAGAGGAGGAGGATGTAACCCGCCCAGGGTGGGAACACAGGGAGGCTTCCTGGGAAAAATGACTCCAGGCAGAGGAGGGACAGAATGTCATTTGGGAATGAGAAAAACTGCCTTAGTTGTGCTACAGAAGATAGAAAGAGTTAGATTGTTTCCTGTAAACAGGTGGTGCTTAGCTGAAAGTTTCTGCAGAAGGGAACCAAATTTAATTTGGAAGCTTAGTAGTAGGAGCTCGTCTAGGACCGCAGTTCTGACTCTTCCACAGACTACCTGTGGAGGGGCTCACAGGTAAAATGACAATGGCAGTGGGCCAGGTTAACGTGCAGGACTGTGGGGAGATGAAAATATTAATGGCAAGACTTTGGAGGTATTTCTGGTTGGCAAATGAGGATGAAATATTATCTCATGCTTCGAAATATCACATTAACATTTTAATTTTATGTAAACTAACTTGGAGGGAAAAGAATGTTTTAAAAATGGTGTGTATTCTTATTGATAATGTTCCCTGATTGCACTCTCCATCTTCAATGGGCTATGTATCATGTGTTTACGACACTGATTTTACATTTACCAGCATTTCTCAATTAAAAAAAAAAAAGGCAAAAAAAACCAAGATGTTATTCTTTGGAAATGTCATAGTAAGAGTTTGCCCTTTTCTGACAGTTGACAGTGTGGGAAAAATAAAAGCATTATAATTTATAATTGTTGTAGGAATTCCTTTGAGAAAACTCGGGGGAAATTGTTCAACAAATCAGGTAATGATCCAGTTTGGGGTAGCAGTTGTGGTTTTTTGCAGGCAGTATGTTTTCTCTCTTTCCGACAATGCTCAATTTCTTCCCAGGAAGAGTGATCGTTGCCACAAGTAAAGGAGTTTACATCTTGGTTCCATTACCTTTGGAAAAACAAATACAGGATCTCCTAGCAAGCCGCAGAGTGGAAGAGGCTTTGGTTTTAGCAAAAGGAGCCCGGAGGAACATTCCGAAGGACAAATTTCAGGTTTGTAATTAACTGGTCACAGAAATATGCCTCTAAGTCACCAGTTAGAGGACATTCAGATGTAACTAACGTGCATCGGCCCTTCCTGTGTACCGGGCCGTACACACCGCTTTTATATCTGTTGTTTAATTTTCTCCACAAATCCACATTGTATAGATAAGGAAACAGGCTTTCGGGCGGTCGAACAGCTTGTGACTAAGAAGGCACTGCCAGCAGTGGAGAAGTCAGGCTTCCAACTTCTGACTTAATTCTGCTACTTTAGGTATGGGCTTGTATTTCTAATCAACTTTCCTCTTCCGTGGACCTTCAGAGAAGGATCAAGAACACAGTTCTTATAAAGCAAAAGAGTGAAGTCAGATTAATTTGTCTCCGAATTTAGAATTTGTATTTGTCAGGAAGTTGTTGAATTAAAGTTTAGATTTCTATCATCTATAGGAAAAGCGTTACTATAGATTAGTAATACTGTAAATCTATTTACTATAGATTTACTGTAACCATATCGATAACCATTTTACCAACTAAGTTGATATTGTAGGAACCCCATCTAGTTGATTTCCTTAGGAGAACATTTTTAACGCACTTGAGAAACACTCATTTTAAATATAGTTGGTAGAGCAAATGCAATTGATATAAATCGGGTCTCCTAAAAACTATTACTTGATGAGTTGTTAGGTTGTTCAGGTTACTGTGTATTTGAGGGGAACAAAACATAATGTTGATATGTTTGTGTGCTTCGTATGAATATCTAAATTAATAATAAAAAGTTCTTAATAATGTTGGTCAGATTTTAGAGACGACAGTGTGATTGTTGTGGAATGAAATGCTCTTTGGCCTCAGGTGCTTTATGCAGCAAAGGGTAGATTCTGAAAGTGAAAGACGGGATGTGTGATTTATGGTTGTGGGCTGTGAAGGCGGACAGGACCTCTTTTCTACGTTTAAACGTTGATAAACTTTTCATCTTTGTTCCTCTTTTGAGTGAGACTGATCTACTAGCGTTCAGCAGGGGGCAGCAAAGGCAAAAAGAAGAAAGCTGCTGAGCTTCTGGTGCCCTGGAGGGGAAGGTGCAGACCAGAGGCAGATCGCCAGTCGCAGGCCTGCCACTGCCGCGCGCACTCTCAGCCCCTGCTCCTCTCCTGCGAGCTGCCCTCGGTGGATGTGTGGAAGTCCAGGGGGGCCACGTTCCAAGGTTTCCACAGCTGCCACTGTGGAGTATTCCCTCCTTGCACACACACCATGTGCACATTTTAAGCGTGTTAACATTTTCTTACAGAGGCTTTCAATGCCCTTTATCTGATTTTTGCTCTTTTTTTCCCTATGCTTTTTGCCAGAGTAGAGCTACACAGTCAGTATTAGGTGATAGTAGTCATCTTGTTCTCCTGTCTGATATCTCAGGGTTTTTTGTTTTGTTTTGTTTCTTTTCTAACCTGCTTCCCGCTTCTCCCTGTATTACTGCAAGCTCCTATCTCCTGCCCTGGAAATACACCCTCAGAATTATCTCGAGTTCACCCATTATTCTCAGTTCCCATTGTTACTGCTGGTATTCAGACCATGCTCACTTTTGCCCGCGTTTTTAACAGCCTCCATGTGTGATTGCAGTCCATCTTCCATGCAACTATGGAAATGATCTTTCTCAATTACGGACCAAGTCCTTTGCTTAGAATACTTTAGTGGGCATCTCGTTGCCCAGGTCAAGTCCACAGCCTTGAAGCTTGGCTGACCCCACCCTCTTCTGTGGCCTCCTTGTCTTTTACACACACTTACACACACTCCTGTGAAGCACATTCCTACATTCTACATTTCTGCCTCAAAGGGTGGAAGACAAAGAGAACAAACGGGCAGTGAGCCCGATGATATGTCAGGAACCCTGCAAGGCATCTAAAAACATTTGTTGTTTTAACCCTCAAAAGCATTCGGTCATGGCTGGTACCATTGTCCTCATTTCACAGACAAGACATGGCAGCGCAGATCAGCCATGCCTCTGGACATCAGGCTGGCTAAGTCAGGCTGGCACTCCCCGTGGGGCCCTTTACCCTGCAATTACTGGAGTGTACGTCTCTACTTGATAAAATGGTTTTGATACATCGCTTAAATATCTCCTCTTCACTAAGCCTTCCCTTTCCTCTGGGCAGAGCTAAGGACTTATTACCCCATGCACCTGCGATTTACGGCCCATACCATTTATCAGTTCACCCCTCAGCTCCACGCTTCTCCCTCCCCTAGGTCCTGGGTAGGTTCTTTCCTTCTAATACCAAGGAAAGAATGAATGAGTAATTCAGAGCTTCCAACTGGACTTCAGCAGAGCTGTGGTATAATGGATTGACAGCACTGGGTTTTCGTTTGAAATGGAAACCTTAAACAATAAAACAATATTGATGCAAAAAAAAAGGTTTAGAAATGACTTTTCATAAATGTGTATGTTTTAAAGGATTAGATTCAGCTCATCTGGTTAAGTACATTGCTTCTTTTAGTCTTAGAGTGCTTGTGACCACGTGCTAGACCCCAAGCTTAAAGAAATCAGGAAGGGGAAGGACGAGAAGCTTGAGCTCAGTAGACTTCTTCACCGTTGCACTCCTTTCCCTTCATTTAAAGCAAGGGCTGGTTTCGCTTCTCTGAGTTCTGAATTAGCAAGGGGTTTGTCAAGAAGTTGGACTGTGGGGCTGGGATTAAGGATCATTTCTTCGAGCCAAAAGGGTTGTTCAGAACTTTAGAAAACAGGCCTTAAATTATATTACAGTTTAGAATGCTGTATTTAAAATAAGGGACAGTGAAGGGACATCCTGCTCTATAGACAAAGGTTTGTGTCACACACAAAATATTACTTCATTTCTATCACACAATATGGATAGTGTTTATATTTAAGCTTGAGCTCTGATAGATTTTTTTTTTCCATTTCATCTAAAAACATTTTAATACATGTCTCTAAAGGCACTGATGCTCTTTGAAATGTAACCACAGTACGATTGTCGTCACTGCCCCAAATCATCACTGATTCCTTTGTGTGCTGGGTGTCTGGTCAGTGCTCATGTTTCCACACTCGTCCAATGAATGTTTTTGCTCTGCTTTTTTTTTTTTTTTTTTATCCTTAGGGAAAATCTCGCTAGGCTGTACACTCAAATTACTGTTTTAATGTCACGTGGGGTAGTTCTCCTCTGTGTGGTTCTGCCACCAGCTCTTATATATGTAGTTAGGTTCATTTGTTTCATTTGACTTGATTTTTTTGGGGATTGCTTTTTAAAATTTAATTTGTTTTATAATTATCTAAAATATTTACAGAGCTCAAAAGTCAAATCAGTAAAACAAAGTATATTCAAAGAAGTCTAAACTCAGTTTCTCTCCTTCACTCTATTCACTGCCTCCCTCCTTTTACTGTGTGGTCTGTTTTATTTGCATGTTCTTTCTCTGTCTCTCTCTCTCCCCCGCTCCCCCCCCCACCTCCCTTTCTGCCCCCCTCATTTTCTTTCCCTTCCTTCTTCCCACTGTCCCTCTGTGTGTCTCTGTCTTCCTCCCTTCTTTTCTGTCTTTTGGTGTATTTGTGTTGTATTTTTTTGTTCTAATGGTTACCTTAATATTATCCACCTTAGAAAATTCCTTTACGTTCTCTTTTTTGGGAGGGTTTCTATTGTCTGTTGCCTCCCCACTTGGAGCTGCGTTTGAAATTAGCCAGTAACGTCTTCATCACTCTTCCCCTGTGTTCCTCAGCATCTGCTCTGGAGGAATAGCCCTCAATTCCCAGCCGGTACCCGGAAGGCAGTCAGCAAGCGTCTCATCTTTTTTGTATAACCTCTCATTCTTCCCTATTTGTTGATGGTTGTATTGTCTGTACTTCTTGAGAGCATCGAGCCTTCCGTATGCTATTTGGTCTCTTAGTTCTGTGGACAAATATGTGTTGAATGCTCACCATCAAATTTTCTGTTGATGTCTTTCCAGTCATTTTGGTTTTCTAAAGCAGTCCTCTGGGAGATATTTCACAGTAGGAATATGGGGACACTGTCTCTTGAGTTTGTGCTTCTTGATGACAGTGACAGTTCATTGCAGACTTTATCCTTGAGGGCCAGTTTGGCTGGATACAAAGTCCTCCACTCGTCTTATCTTTCAGTGAGGAACCTAAATATGTTCTACCATGATAGAGTTGCAGTGTAAAATCTGATGACAATCTGGGTTTCTTTCCCTTGTAGTGACTTGATCTGTTTGCTTAGAGGCTCAAAGCATACAGATTTCTTTTATGTCAGATTTCTCCATGTTGGCACACATGGCAAATTGGAGCCTGCAAAGTCACCTCCCCCTTCCCACTATATGCCCACCCATTCCCTCTGCACCCGGCCCAGGCAGTCCCCACTTCTACTTCTGTCTCTATGAATTTGACTACTCTAGGAACCTCACAGAAGTATAGTCATACAATATTTGTCCTTCTGTGACTGGCTTATTTCTCTTAGCAGCATGTCCTCAGGGTTCATCCATGTTGCAGCACGGAAGAATCTTCTTCCTTTTTAAGGCAGAATAATATTCCGTTGTATGTACCTACCACATTTTGTTTACTTATTTATCTGTCGATGAATAAGTTGCTACCACCTTAGGCTGTGGTGAATAGTGCTGTTATGAATCAATCATTCTGTCTCTTTTCAGAGGAGACTGAGAGATTAAAAAACTGTGCCTCTACATTCTTAGTTATCTCAGATTGCTAGAACAGAATACTATAAACTGGATGACCTCAACAACGAACATTTATTTCTCAGTCTGGAGCCCAAGATCCAGGTGTCTGCAGGTTTGGTGTCTGGGGATGGCCAGCTTCCTGATTCGTAGATGGCCGTCTTCTCAGTCTTCACATGGCAGAGCCAGAAGGAAGCTCTCTCAGTATTCTTAATAGGGTACTACTCAGATCCCATTCATAAGGGCTGCACCCTCATGACCTCATGTAATCCTAATTACCTCCCCAAGACTACACCTCCTAATACCCTAGGGGGAATGATTTCAACATAGGAATTTTAGGGAGACACAAGCATTCCGTCCGTAACAGCCACCACCTTCCCAGATACCTTGGTTTTAGAACATTTTATTTATTTATTTTTTTGAGATGGAATCTCGCTCTGTCACCCAGGCTGGAGTGCAGTGGCGCAATCTCACAATCACTGCAACCTCCGCCTTCCGCGTTCAAGGGATTCTCTGCCTCAACCTCCCGAGTAGCTGGGATTAAAGGCACGTGCCATCACACCCAGCTAATTTTTTGTATTTTCAATAGAGACGAAGTTTCACCATGTTGGCCAGGCTGGTCTCAAACTCCTGACCTCAGGTCATCTGCTCACCCCGGCCTCCTAAAGTGCTGGGACTATAGGCATGAGCCACCGTGCCCAGATGGTTTTGGAATATTTTTAAATAATTTATTTGAAAACCCAGAATCCATAAAGAAAAAATTAAATTCACACACACACACACACACACATACACTCTCTCTCTCTCTCTCAGTCTCTCTCTCTTACTCACTCTCTCTTTCTCTCTCTCTCTCTCTCTCATATACACATCCTGCATGGCAAAACCTATAAACAAATTCAAGAGAAATAGCAAATTAGGAAAAATATTTGTAGTTTGCAGCACAGAAAGAGAGCTAATTTGTCTAATATCTGAAGAATTCCTTGGGATATATGAAAGAAATATGAATAGCCCAATAGAAAAATGAATGTGAACACATTTTATAGAAAATGAAATTGCTGGCCAGGTGCAGCGACTCACACCTGTAATCCCAGCATTTTGGGAGGCTGAGGTGGGAGGATCACTTGAGGTCACGAGTTCGAGACCAGCCTGACCAGCATGGTGAACCCCTGTCTCTATTAAAAATACAAAAATTAGTCGAGCATGATGGCATGCACCTGTAATTCCAGCTACGCAGGAGGCTGTGGCACAGGAGTCACCTGAACCCACGAGGCAGAGGTTGTAGTGAGCCGAGATTGTGCCACTGCACCACTGCACTCCAGCCTGGGCGACAGAGCAAGACTGTCTCTCAAAAAAAAAAAAAAAAAAAAAAAAAAAAAAGATTTGCCTATCTAATAGATGTATGAAAAGATGCTTTGTCTCTCATATAGAGGTATGCACAATAAGAATACACCAGTACATTTTTCATTCATTAGATTATCAGAGATCAGAGAGTTTGATAATACCGTCCTGGTGAAAGTGGGGAAACGGGTGCTTTCAGGTGTCCTGTAATAATTTAAATTGATACAGCCTCTTGGGAGGGCAATTCAAGAATATCTGTCAACATTAAAACTTACAATTCCATACCCAGAAGTGTATTTTACAGATCTGATCACTGAAATTCGAAATAACAAATGTAGAAAACTTTTCACTCCATTATTGTTTGTTAAAAAGCAACAACCACAAAACCTAGAGGCTGCCAGTGGGACATGATTAAATGTATTATAGCCCAGACAGGGGCTGCAGCGCTGTGCAGCCAGGAAGAGTGTCAAGGCCTTTAGGGCTTAACACATAGCATTAAGGTGGAATAAGTTACACAAAGTGCCAGCGAGCCTGCATAACATGCTACTGCTATTAAAATGGCGTAAAAGTATTTGCTCGTCAATACATAACATGTCTCTGGGAGGCTACACAAGAAATTAATAGCACTGATTCCTTCTGGAGGGCATCTGCTGGCTGAGACAGGAATGAGAGGGCTTGCTGTATCCCTTTTCAATGCCCCAAAATTTGAGCCCTATTGAATATATTACTTAGGAATTTTGAATTTTGAAAAGCACAGAAGAAAAAAATACATGCGTGTGGTTAAAAGAAAAATCAAATGGCAAATGTCCTTTTCTTCCTCAGCACATCATTTTTCTCTCTAAGTCACCAGTGTTGCAATTTTTTGTGTATATCCTTCCCAAGAGAAGTTGGACCTGTTTTTTTTTTTTTTTTTTTTTGTAAATTTTGCTTATGTGTGCTCTCCCTCTTTTCTTGCCACCACCTCGCTGCCTCCTTTCCCTATTCCCATATTTGGAATTGACCACTTTTTGTGCTTTGCATGTGTCCATTGCAGGCTTCCTTCTGAATCAAGGCTTCCCACTTTGTTTCACCAAACACTTGTGCAGGGACAGTAACAGGTGCAGGGTGGGAGGAAGATTCTATTTTGGAAGGTTAAGTTAATTGGGTTTCTTAATTGAAGGTTTTTTCAGAGCCTCTAATATTCTAATACTTATTGTGATTCCCTAAGAGGGTATATTTTATGTATTATTATATTTTTATCTTTCTGTGCACCCTCAAGAAGGGATATATATATACACACTATATATTTATCTATATCTATATTCTATAGATATAGATATTCTATATATATAGAAATGCATCATTTTATACATGATACAGTTGTATTTTTATATCTACACAAGTAAGTGCATTTCAGTTTATATATTTTATATAACATTTACATATATAGATACACATACATACACACCTGTTCACAAATTTATTCAATCAGGACGCATTGCCTTATTAACAAGGAGAATGCCATGGTCCTCATGTTCCACCCAATATATTTTGGGAAAGATGTTTCTGTTTAGACAATAACTTACATGGTTTTTTAATAAGTTAAAAAAAAGGGGTTAGTATGAATATAGTTAAAATGGTAACATTCATGCCAATTTTTGTTTAGAATTTGGCTATACTTACAAGAATGATACTTATGTCTCATATATTCCTGTTATATTCTCCATGTAATGGGGCATTATAACATGAATCTTAGTGGTCTGCCCCATGCCAGGAGTAGACTATCCTCTGTGCATTGGTAGCTGGCTGGCAATAACTGTGTTTGCCAGTTTCCCTTCTCCAGGTCTGCAGTCGATCGTATAATCTAGTCAGGGTGACCCACTGCCTCTTAGCCCCATCCCATCCCTGAATTAAAGAACCAGTCATAGCCGAGAGCCCTGGAGAGGGAAGCTCAGGAAGGGGAGAGGCAGCCTGCTCATGCTGTCGTCAGCACTGGCTTAGGAGTCTGCGTCGCCCCTGTGTGCCTGTTCATCTCCCCTCAGCTCCAAGGTTTACATGGTGTGTGTCCTGTTGTGGTATTTGCAGACTCATTTGGTTGTGGTTGTCACCTTTCTCAAAACACTCTTACTATAGCTATGAAAAATATTCTAGTCTGAGCCCACATTTGACCTATCCAGTTTTTACAGACTTGAAAGAAAATATTTTTCTGAGTTGCAGTAAATGACTCCATTATATTCCTTGTCCACACCTCACCACTTGATGCGTTTTTGTGTCACATTTGGCCTAGGAGTTGGTGTAGCCACCTGAGGCGCCATGTTTGAGGAACTGGCTTTTGTCACGTGACAGTGTCGGTGCTGCCACCGTGTGGTTGTTCCAGCTGCTCATAGGAAGTTTCCTTTTAAAATCTAATTTTCTGTAAGTCTTTCTTTCATTAGAAAAGGATTTATCCACCTCCCTCCGTTACTCACAGAGATGTGATAGAATCAAGCAGACAGACCTAGAAGGTGATGGAGAAAGTTAAAGCCTGGGATTAGTTAGGAGTGCTAATTACAGGCTCAGCCGGAAGACAGAGACAACATTTATTGTGTGCTTATTGCACTCTAGGCACTGTTGTGACGGCCACACCCAACTGCACTCTCTTAATCCCCACCCCAACTCTGAAGTTGCTTGATTCTGCTCCCTTTATAAAGATGAAGATGCCATGTGGAGGGTCAGAATAACCTGCCCACGGCCACACAGCTAATGACGGGCAGAGCCTGCACTCAGACCCACACATTCTGATTTTAGAGCGTTTCACCTCAGCCTCCACCACAGATCACCATAGAAATGAGAAGACTTCGGCTACTACCAAAATTCAGTAAAGGGAAAAAGTCTACCTGGAGAAGTTTAAAAAAAAAAAATGTGGTAAAATATACATAACATAAATTTTACCATTTTAACTATTTTTAAGTGTGTAGTTCTGTGGCATTGAGTGTATTCACCATGCTGTGCAGCCATCACCACCCTCTATCTCCAGACCTTTCATCTTCCCAGGCAGAAACGCTGTACTGTTGAACACTAACTCCCCACCTCCCTGCCCTACACCCCTACCAGCTCTTGGCAGCCCCCATTCTGCTTTCTGTCTCTATGAACCTGACTGCACTAGGGACCTCGTATCCAGGGAATCATTCAGTATTTGTCTTGTGACTGGCTGACTTCACTGAGCACGTTGCCCTCAAGGTTCATCTGTGTCGTGGCATGTGTTGGAATTTCCTTCCTTTTTAAGGCTGAGTAACATTCCATTAGTTGAAAGGTTGTGTATTGGGTTAGGCAGTGCATAGTAAGGAACCATGAGAGAAGCTGCCCTTTGAATTTAGTGTTTGGAGGAACTGTTCTCTCCAGAAGCGCTTGTGTGATATTTAACTTAGACAATGCAGCCTTGGAAACAGTTTTAGAAATCTTTAGATTAGAATCTTCTTCCAGTTCCCCAAATCACAAATGTTAGACATGTCAGTTCAGAAAGATAATACTAATAATAAGGATTTTGACTTCAGTTTCAACTTGCTTCCAGAATCCATGCAGCCTCTTAAGCCTGGCCTGCAGCCTCTGTACAGAGTAGACATAGGGTGGCTCCTTAGAGGGCTAATTTGTTGACTTATTCTCTTCACCTGGGAATTTGCACCACTGCCTTATAATGAGGGATGAGCTGGTAATGAAAAAAGAAGCTTGGAGCTTCCACTGATGAGTTAGCTCTGGAGATCAATGGACTTTTTTGTTCTCTGTCCTTCGTATGTATTCATCCGTCTCGTCTTTTCCCTGACAGCCTACCTGGCTCCAGGTTTTATAGCCCAGGACCACCTGAGCAGAGAGCAGGAGGAGGCATCGATGGTAGTAGACAGTTTGGGAATGAGACCGTCAACTTCAGAGAACCAAGAATTGGCCATGCTTGGTAAAGTTTCTGATCAGGCATTTTTAGGTGGAATCCGACGGTGCTCTCTGTATCATCCCGGGCTTCCGCATCCGTGATGCTTACATCCGGGACGAAGAACCTCTTGGCATTCCCCTTCGAAGTGCGCGTGTAGCATTCCCAGACTAGAGTATAGAAAATAACCCCTTCTTCTTGAGATTTGGAATGTCCACAAAAGTAATTTCCATTTCCCTGCAGATAGGGGAAGAGTGGATGCCATTTGAATCCTACCGCCATAAGGAATAAATTGCCGTTCAGCTGATTTCTCCTCAACAAGCCTGGGTGTGATTGAGAATTCTTCTCCAGCAGCTGATGGGTCTTCTGCATCCCTTTTGCTAAGTGGCTGGCCTCTAGTATTTCTGCTTTCGGAAATGTTACTGGCATTCCAGGCAACAGAACTTTGCCTCACTCCCTTTTGCTTACTGTTGGGTGGCATAATTGGTTCGGTCTTTATGTCAGAAATGGCTGGTTTCGGGGAAGAAAAATAAAGACAGATGGTAAAAAGAAAACTGAAAGGTTTAAGCAGCCTGCTTTTTCTGACGTCTCTAAAGGGATTTCTACTGGAAGTAGGTGAGGAACGGTTGCTATGCTTCTGAGAGTCCTTTAAAACTACTGTGTAGTGAAAGCTTTTTTTTTTCCTTCCACCGTGTCTTCGGGTGCTGAGTGAAAGCCCTTTGAAAAGTAATTTAAGAGAACAGGATGGATAGCATTTCCGCACTGGGGCTCCACTTCCCTTGTACCTTCAGTGGGTGACATACCAACTGCCTGCTGTGTACCTGGAAGAATCAGTGAGTGGAAAGATCTGGCCTCTGGAATCACAAAGGCCTGGTTTTAAATCACGGTCCAACCAATTCTTACTTCAGTAAGTTGGGGCTAAGAACGTAACATCTCTGAGCAGAGTTTTTGTACCTGTAAGATGGGGATAGTGAGTGACAATGGAAGTGGAGTTTCATACAAATGGATCAGAGAATTGATCAGTAAGCACCGACTGAATGGCAGACACTAGGCTAGTAGTGGGAGACGCTAGGTGAGTGATGTATGTGCCGTGCCTTCACGGAATGTGTGGCTGTCAAATGGAAGGATGTGTTAGAAAGAGGAGGTGTCAAAGTCGGAGAGTAATTAAAACACAGTCTTGACTCTTGAGGCGATTAGAGCCTGGGCTATGGTGGTGGCGTCTATAGGAACAGAGTGAAGAAACACGTCCAGGAGCCATTTCATATAGACGATGGGCAGGACTCGGACGCCAGCCATACTGGACGGTGACGGAGCGGGTCGTGGGATCAGAGACGCCACACACCAGATTCCTAACGTGCATTCTGCTATTGCTGGATGTAACAAGAACAAAGCAGTCATGGAAATGTGGGTCATAGTGGAGTAAACACGATAAACTGGCCCGTTTATTGCAGGAGTGTTGGATGTTGCTGTGTTAGTGTGGGTTGGACATCACCAGCAGGAGATGGAACGTGCAGCATTTCTGCGTCTCTGACTAAGAAAGCCTGGGTGTTTATCTGTTTTGTTATGAAATGAGTTGGCCCTGTGCTCTGAGGGATGCTCTGAAAGGTGGTACTGTGAGTTCAATTCCACAAGAGTGGAAGAAGGCCAGGCAGTTCCTGGACTGCCAGAAACACCAGGGTTGCTGATATCCATCTCAGCAATCACAAGTGCAGGGACTCGTCGAAGCCCTGTGAGTTAATGAGGAGGAGAACTGGAGATCAAGAAGTGCATTTGGGAAGGATTGGAGAATTACAAAAATAAAACCATAAAGAGACAGACATATGTCATTTCATATACACCTTGTTTTTCCTCAGCTTGTAATTGTACATGTCTATGTTATAACAAACATTTATTTAGGGTTAGATGAATTTAACCCTGCCATGGTGGTTTCAAGATTCGCTAGGAGATGACACCTGTCTTTCCTTGCAGGTAATGTACAGAAGAATTCTGCAGCAGGCGGGATTTATACAGTTTGCACAACTTCAGTTCCTGGAAGCTAAAGAGCTCTTCAGGTAATTTGAGGTGCTGGTAGCAGGACTGCCACCACAGTGTCCCTCTGTGGCCAGAACCTGCGTTGCCGGTGTGACGTCGCGGTGGGATGTGTTGCATGGTTAGATTGTGCTTCAGGTGGATACGGTGGAGGTTGCTTGTGACAGCAGACCCCGCCAATGCTGGTTCCTCGGCGTCACCCCCTCACCCGGAGCCTTAAATTAACTGGCCTGTGTCTTAGAGTGGGAGCAGAGGAAGGGCACAGACACTAGTCCCGTGGAGGCATCAAGATTGTTTTGTCAGGAGAAAATTCTAAAGAGCGGGTCTGATAGCACGCTGAGGACCCCTAGGAAGGCGCCGTGGTTCGCTCTTGCTTCTCTCCAGTGATTTTATAAGAAGCTGTGAGTTTGGGGTGGGGTGGCAGGGAACACAGTGCTTCTGGAAAGACCTATGAAACTTTCCGTCATCCTCTAATGACCTTCTAACTGTTCTGTTCCTGGTCAGCTCTCAGAAAGTTGAGTTTCTCTTAAGGAGGTCCCTTCTGGCACTGCAATGACTCCTGTGCTTGTCAGACGTGCCTGTGGGCTGTGGAGTGTGTTCTCCCCTTTCCCCCGCCCGCCACGCCTGCCTTACAGGCACGCCTCGCAGTCACGCCACCTCCGGCTGCCCTTGCCCCACAGCTGAGTGCTCAGTGAGGCAGGAGTTAGCCGTCCCAGGCCTTGCTCAGCACTCTTTGCAGAAGATTAAGTTAGACCTGCTATGAGAGTCTTGAAATATCCTACCCAGGCACTGCCTTTAGAGTAACTTCTCAAAATGTCTCTCCAGGGCAGATTCTGCACAGTTTACAGCTGTCTAAGAAATACATGTACAGGAAGCCCCTGAATAGATATTTTCATCTAAGTAGTGACTTGAGCAGAACGCCTCCCTTGCCTGTTCTGTAGGAGGTGTGCTCATGACCAGCCACATCCTTACATCCGTGGTGGCTCTAATCTTTCGCTCTATGCTGGGTATTTGAGGGATGGCAGTACTGAAAATGATTACAGTTACAAAATTGGCTGTAGAGAATGGATTTCTGAGTAAAGAAGGAATCATTCCTTGAATAATGATGCCCCATATAACTTTTGCTTATGCAACTCTTACGTACTGTTCTCTGTTCTTGGCAAGACCCGTGGCTTCGGGGTGTAAGTCAATTTTTTGCCCCTTTGGACCTAGGCTCTTTTCTGTCATATCTTGTGTCAGCCCTACAGTGTTGGAGACCTCCTCACCGGGGTCGTGGGTGTATCCCAAGGTGTCTTCCTTCTCTCATGGGTTAATCTGAAACATTAGGTGATTGTCCTCAGATGGATTCCTAGAGCAGTCCTCGGATTTTGTAAGAGAATAGATGTGGGGGCTGTTATTAGGATGACGTTTCTGTACTTCCACACCTCACTCTCTTAATGGCTTAAGTTTAGATTGCTGCTCTGCTTTGGTCCAAAGTGTGACTGAGAGAACAGATTTTTTTTTTTTTTCTCGTTTTGAAGCAGCATCTCATTCTGTGTCCCAGGCTGGAGTACAGTGGTGCAATCAGAGCTCACCACAGCCTTGACCTACTGGGCTCAGTGATCTTCCTGCCTTAGCCCCCTGAGTAGCTAGGACTTCAGGTGTATGCCACCACGAGACCCGGCGAATTTTTTATTTTTTTATAGAGACGGGATCTTACTGTGTTGCCTGGGCTGGTCTCAAACTCCTGGCCTCAAGTCATCCTCTTGCCTCAGCCTTCCAAAGTGCTAGGATCACAGCCATGAGCCACCACGCCCAGCCTGAGAATTGATATTTGAAGAAGACACTTCTAAGACAAAGACGATTCCACTTCCTTTTCTTGCTCACAGCAAATGTTGCTAATAAATTGTGATTTTCTTTTCCTCATTGAACTGGGCCCGTCCTCTGACTCCTTCTCAGTGCCGTGCCGGAGGCCACACTTACCAGCTAGTTATGGTTGATACTTAAGAGAAAATTGATCATATGTAACCTGGGCATGTGGGCTCAGTGTCTCTTCCTTTAGACAACCTGCAGCCTATCGTCGTATCAGCTAGGTTCAGCTCTTCTTTCATTCAGCAAACGTGGCCTGAGCATCTGAGCAGTGGATGGAAGGGTAACCCAGTGCCTGCTTCTCCGGCATGCCCATTCTAGCTTGGAAACTGGATGTGTGCCTTTCCTGCAGCACAGGTGCCGCTCTGCTGTGGAAGCGTTGTTGCATGGGCTCACATGAGCCAGTGGAGGAATCTTCATTGGATTCATCCTGGATCTTAAACCATGAGCAGAAACTTCTCAAATCAAGAATTGTACTTTAGGTCAGGGATTCTCAACTGTGGTACTGTAGACGTTTTGAGCCAGATAATTCTTTGGGCAGGGGGGTACTGTCTTGTGCATTGCAGGGTGTTTAATGGCAACAGCCCTGGCCTCTACCTACTAGATGCCATAGCACACCCCCACCCCAGTCATGATAAAATTGTCTCCAGGCATTGCCACATGTTCCCCAGGGAGCAAAATTGCTTTTCACCAAGAACCACTGCTTTGGGCAAGGGAACAACAACAGCAAAGGCTGAGAGGCATGAAATGTACAAATTGGCAAAATAAGCAGGTCTAGTAGAAGTGTTGGGGTGTGGGATGGATGCTTGAGGCTGAAGTTGTAGAGTAGCTTGAGATCAGTTTGGGAAGGGCCTTGAATGCCATACTAAGAGGTCTGAAATTTATCCTATGGGTTGTACAAATCATGGGAGGTCAGGAGAGGCTGAGTGAAGCGGAAGGAAGGGCAGCTAGAGGCGGAAGCCAGTAGAGGAGGCTTTAAGCTGATCAGAGCTTGGGTGAAAGAGGATGCACTGAACATCGCAGGCAGCATGGATCCTGGGTCCTTCCTCACCATTCCGTGTGTCTGGGGTGGGGTGGCCCCTGCTTCTGTTTCCACAGCTGGGTGTGACACTGGGCCAGGTTTGAGATCCACAGCTCCTGCTCTGATTGTAGCCAGGACGAGCAGGTTCCGGAGAGGAGATAGGAAAGGAACTGTTTGTTGCATCCCAATGTTAGGCTCTGAAATTCTACGAGAGTCCCTACAGAAATGGCCACATGAATATTTCTGTGTCTTCTGTTGTGAGATGTTGGTGAGGAAGTTGTAAGTTAATGTTTTTATAAAGTCCCTTCTTTAAGGACCATTCAACAAATCTGTCTGTAATTTAGTGCCAGGAAAATGCTGGTTTCAGCAGAGCTGTGATGCTGCCTTTGCACAGCCGCAGACGCTGATGGCGTGTTATCCCGGGTGTTGCTTTTTCTGCCTTCGTTTCCAGGCTCAGCTGGGTATTCTCTTCATCATAGGCATTTTGGTGTTCCACTCTCACGCCAGTTGCGTATGTGTCTTTCACCTTCGTCCCTTCTGTTCTTTTTTGGAGCCAGGTGGCAGCACCCAGTTGGATGGTGCTTTGCTGCACTCGCAGATTAGAACGGTCACCCTGACGTGATTACCCTGTCCCCAGTTCCCCAGTCCCCTGTGAACGTGTGCCACCGTGCACTCCCCTCCAGTGCTGTTTTGTGTGCCTATGTGTACTCTTCTCTCTTTTTGCTTCATTTAGTTTGACACTGTAATTGCAGAAGCGGCCAGCTTGATGTCCGGGAGCTGATCTCTCTCTACCCCTTCCTGTTGCCCACGTCCTCCTCCTTCACCCGGTCCCACCCTCCTCTTCATGAGTATGCAGACCTGAACCAGCTGACCCAGGGGGACCAGGAGAAGATGGCCAAGTGCAAACGCTTCCTCATGAGCTACCTGAACGAGGTCCGCAGCACAGAGGTAGCAAATGGCTACAAGGAGGACATCGACACAGCCTTGCTCAAACTGTACGCAGAGGCTGACCACGACAGCCTGCTGGACCTCCTGGTCACTGAGAACTTCTGTCTCCTGACAGACAGTGCCGCCTGGCTAGAGAAGCACAAAAAGTGAGTGCTCCCCTCCTGACACGACCAGGACTTCCCGCCCTGCACCCTTACTGAGGCCCTTTGCTGGGGAGATCCTCGTGAAGTGACTTAGCCTTAGCCAGTGTGATGTTTGCGTTCCCAAGGACCTGTAGGTGACTGCCACGAAATCATAGTGACAGCAGATATATGTGCTCCTCAGATGCCCTCTCTGTCACCACCGTCTGCAGACCCCTTGAAGGGGTCTTAGAGGGCATTTGTTCTCACACCCATGCTTGAATGATCTGGAGTACAATTTGGAACTAGTAATGGGCTTTGTGAGTAAACGAAGTTATTTTTCTTTTTTTTTTTTTAATTACTTTTTTTTTTTTGAGACGGAGTCTTGTTCTGTCACCCAGGCTGGAGTACAGTGGCGTGATCTCAGCTCACTGCAACCTCCGCCTCCTGGGTTCAAGCAGTTCTCCTGCCTCAGCCTCCCAAGTAGCTGGGATTACAGGTGTGTGCCACCACGCCCAGGTCGTTTTTGTATTTTTAGTAGAGACGGGATTTCGCCATGTTGGCCAGGCTGGTCTAGAACACCTGACTTCAGGTGATCTGCTCGCTTCAGCCTCCCAAAGTGCTGGGATTACAGGGGTGAGCCACTACCCCCGGCCATGAAGTTATTTTTAATTTCCTTTATAGTTTGCCTCGTATTCACTTGTGGGAGATGCCACGTTTATTGGTAAAATTTACAGTGCATTTTAGTTACTGACTACTGAATCGAATAGATAGCTAAATAAATAGATTCAAAGGGAGGCTTCTTGATCTTGTTGATACATGGTATGGTTTTAAACTCTGCCTTCCTTGGCTGGACATGGGGGTTCATGCCTGTAATCCTAGCATTTTGGGAAGCCGAGGCAGGCAGATTGCTTGAGCCTAGGAGTTTGAGGCCAGCTTGGGCAACATAGTAAGATCTCGTCTCTACTAAAAATTAAAAAGAAATTAGCTGGGTGTGGTGGTGCACACCGGTGGTCCCAGCTACTCAGAAGGCTGAAGCAGGAAGATTGCTTGAGCCCAGGAAATTGAAGCTTCAGTGAGCAGTGATTGCACCATTGCATTCCAGCCTGGGGACAGAGCTAGACCCTGTCTCAAAAAAATAAAAAACTGCCTTCCTTATGTGCATGAGTTAGTGGATGGCCTTATATATCATGGGCTGTTAATGCATAGTGCCTGGCTTGGTTGGGGCCAGCAGCTTCTCCATTCTGGGCAGCTAATACTTCGCCCAACCATTCTAGGCCTCAGTTTTCTTATCTTTAAAAATGAGAGGGGTTGGGTGATCCCTCAGCTCCACTTAGAGAACACGATTTTTTTTGGTCTATGATTTTTGTTAAGGATTCGAAACAACAAAAGCGTGGATGAACTCCCACAGAGACCCTGGGGTCACTGTGCTAGTGCCTGAGACGCCAGAGCCTTCCACATGGGTACTGGCCTTTTCAGCAGTTGCCATCAGCCACTCGGATATGCTCATGGAAATCAGTGTTAGTTTTCTCAGGAGGCAGAAGTGACAAGGGATGGTGGGATCTGTAGAGTCAGCATGGCTTTCCAAAAGGTTAAGGAAAAGAGAAGGATTCATGTGGATGCCCCAGTATCTTGAGAGTGTGCCCTTGGAGGGAAGGAGCCTGACCTCTCGCTGGTCAGCCTTCTCCAGTTTCCTGCTGGGGTGGCGGACCAGGAGTGTGGCACCCTTGCAGACTTCGGGAGGGTGCTGAGGGCTCGCTGCCCAGGCAATGCCAATGCTATTGCCCATCTTTTCCATTTATAGGTGAGGAGTTAGAGGCTGGGGAAGTTAACCTACTTGCTCAAGGTCTGCAGACTTCGGGAGGGTGCTGAGGGCTCGCTGCCCAGGCAATGCCAATGCTATTGTCGATCTTTTCCATTTATAGGTGAGGAGTTAGAGGCTGGGGAAGTTAACCTACTTGCTCAAGGTCAGAGAAGCTGGACTTGAAACCCAGGTTCTTGAACTCTGGGCACTCCCTCCCAGGACGCTCCCTGACTCTGTGGTCTGCGAGGCCCGGACACTAGCCCTTCCTGCTTGTTCCTCATGTCTGAAGCCCCTGCCCTCCTTCTCAGTCACTGCTTAGGCAGCGTAGCTTCTGCATAGTCTAGTACCTCATATGGGTTAATAGTAGTAGACCAAAGACATATGAAATTATATTAACATTTGAAGCAAATCGTAAAGCAATTCCAGATGTGATTTTTCCATAGTTTACTTTTTCAGCTCATCTTAGACTGGAATCAGATTTTTTTTGGAAGCTGATAGAGCATATATTTTTAGTATCATAAGTAAATATACAGAAATGAACATCCTTTGGTTGTTTGTTGTTGAACTACATGGGCATGCGCGCGCACACACACACACACACACACGCACACATGTATTTTTTGAGACAGGGTCTCACTCCATCACCCAGGCTGGAGTGCAGTGGCACATTCAGGGCTCACTGCAGCCTCAACTTTCTGGGCTCAAGTGATTCTTCTTCCTCAGCACCCCAAGTAGCAGGGACTACAGATGTGTACCCCACACCTGGCTAATTTTTTTGAATATTTTAATAAAGATAGATCTCACTATGTCGTTGCCCAAGCTGGTCTTGAACTCCTGGGCTCAAGCCATCCACCCACCTTGGCCTTCCAAAGTGTTGGGATTACAGGCATGAGCCACTGCACCCAGCCTGAACTCAAGTTGAATAGAATATGGGGAGCTTGGAGTAGGGGGTGTCACTGTGTGAAGGTCGCCTCCAGGAGCTGATGAACACAGGTTGTACTTACCACGTTGTCCTGTTTCAGGTATTTTGCACTTGGACTGCTCTATCATTATAATAACCAAGACGCAGCTGCAGTTCAGGTGAGTTTAGTCGCGTTTCCACGTGATTTAAAAATCAGCACCGTGTAATACTTAGTGTTACTTTAAAAAAAATTCGCAAGTTGACAGAGACCACTTTTGCCTGATATACACCCTTTTATACAGAACAAAAATGATTCTGTTTTAGAAAGTGAATTCCTGGAGGAATGCTGGCCAAGAGTTTTCTTCTCTTTGTCTTTCCGTCTCCTTAAAGAACATTATCAAGACTGAGTTTTTGAAAACTTAAGAAATGAAAATATGATTTCTCACAGAGTCACAGTATATCACTGCCCTTACCAGAAAATGTACGCAGTGAATGACAGTCGGATTTATCATTTCCACTGTTAGTGATGATCAGTGTTGCCAGTGAGCTGGGTAAGTTCTTATCCTTGGGTCACCTGTGACAAAACCACAGCTGTTGCACGCCAGTCCCTTGCCCAAGGCCATGCATCTATGGTAGATCTGAGATCTGAACCGTGCTCCATTGGCCCGGCAGAGGTCCTGCACCCTGATCGAAATGGCATCGATTTATTAGCATTGTCACATTTTGTGTCTTACGTCTTGCTACTGATCTTGAGAAAAGCCTTATCTCACAATCTCAGGAGACTTTCTCCCCTTCATTATTCGTTATGCATTTGTACTGCACCATGTTGTTTCCTGATGTGCCCTTTTGCTTTATTTTGTGAGGAGACAAGGGCATCAGCCATATTCACCAAGCTCAAGTCAACCTCATGACTCTGGCAAGGCTGAACATGTATTTAGTGTTGGATCGCTTTGTGAGACTATTGTGGTAACCTGATTGCAGAGCAGAACAACAGCAGCAACAAAAAATGGGGTGGGGTGAATTAACATGTACCCAATGGCCAAGAGTAGATTTGGGTGTCAGTGATAAAATTTTCATTTTCAAAAGCCTGGTGTTCTCAGAATTACAGCTTTATATAAGTAGTATAGTAATAACCTTAGCAGAGCTGTAGAGAGATAGATTTGCAAACTTGAAATGGGATAAATCTCCATATGTGGTAGAAATGTATATAAAATGGCACATTTCAAGGTATGTGTGATTATTTGGTTTGGGGAATTCTGTGTTGACGAAACGAGTATCATAAAAAGTGTTCATATGCTGACATCAGAATTCCAGAATTCATATGCCACGCCTGTTTCTGGGCTCCTTCCTTGTGCTGTGGCTTGGCGGGGTGGTGTGGTGTGCGGGTAGGTGGGGCACGCCATGCAGGTAGTGCGGAAGGAACCCACGCAACCATCATCCTTTCCACGCCCACGTGATGCTGCCTCATTCCAGGGTCCTGAAAGTAAGCTCCACTTAACATGGTAGAGAAGTTTCTGGCTGAAAAAGCAAAAGGCTTTTATCACTGGAGTCTATCCTGAGCCCCCTGTGCAAAAGACAGTGGGAACTCAGGGGACAGAGTCACCAAAGCGTTTTTAAAAGCACAACATCTGCCTATCACAGTCCAAAGGAGACTTCAAAATCAAGAATATCTGTGACGGAGAAGATGGAAACAGAGCCTGGCTTATAGGTGAATCTTCTCTGTGTCAAGACGTTATGAGAGACTGTTTTGTTTATTTCATGAAGAAACATTTTTAATATATTCACCTCCCTGCATAAATTCTGTTTACTGTTATTGAGAAAGAAAAGAAAAGAAAAGATAAAAGGAAAGAAAAGGAAAGAAAGAGAGAAGAACTGGGAGCTTTATTTTTTTTTACTTCTTGGACTTATGTCTTTTTACATTTGTTTATTTCTCCAAGAAAACTAAAATTTAAGCATTTACAGTTTTTCTAACTACTTTAAAAGGTATTAAAAAGCCAAATAAGTAAACATATGTCATTTCTCAACTAATTCTAAGATACGTGCCTTTACGATTTTTTTTTCTTTTTCTTTTTTTCTTTTTGATTCCTTTCCAGTTGTGGGTGAACATTGTGAATGGCGACGTCCAGGACTCCACACGCTCAGACCTGTATGAATACATCGTGGATTTTCTTACCTACTGCTTAGACGAGGAGCTAGTGTGGGCCTATGCTGATTGGGTCCTGCAGAAAAGTGAAGAGGTTTGTGCTTCATAAAAATGCGTTCTCTTTGGTTGGGGGAGGTGGTAAAAACAGGCCCCAGAAACTTTGATTTTAGAGGGGAAAAGGAAGCTACATTTCAACCTCCTCCTCTGTTTTTTGTTGTTGATGTTGTGCCCCTTTTAATACCGTCCCTTGAGCTCTCTGGATTCTAGCTCTGGGGCAGTTTTGTATCTTGCTGCTGAGACATTCCATTGAGAATCCCCTTGCTGGGGCAAGTCACTTGTGTAGAAAAGCAAGACACATAGCCAGCTTGCATTTTTAGCATCTTCTTAAGAACTTGTGTCTGTGAACCCCGCTCCTCGACCCCTCAGAAGTCTGACACTGCTGTTTTCTGGAGCAGGATTAGGTGGTTGCCCTGCAGGACTTGATCTTTGGGAGGAGGAAGCACCCAGACCTGGGCCACACCGGGCAGCCTGTTGCCCTCATCCCTGCTCCCACCACGGCCAACATGGAGCTGGTGGGCCTGGAGGAGGGAGGGGAGCCATGAGCAAGACTCGGCCCGTCTTGGAGGCTGAGAAATGCTGACAGTGAAAAAGCACCTGCTGGCTAGAGGGGAGGTAGCAGGCTCAGGACAGTATCCTTAGTAAAGCCCCACAGTGACTGGGAAGAAGACAGCAGGCATGTCAGTTCTCATCGTGAAAAACGTGTCTGCTTCCATGGCTCCCCTCAGAGAGACAAAATGAGCTTTCTGATGCAGGACCTTGGTCCTGAATGGAGAGTTTCTGAGTGCTGCATCTGCCTTTCTAAAACCTGAGTTGGAATATATTCTCATATCCTCTGTGGTGCTGGCTTCCCTGGAAAATCAGAGCCAGGCACTTACACTTTGCATACTTGTTACTCCATCTTTACTTTGCCTCTATGCATACGCCTGCAGAGCACATCCTGACCGGGCTCACACACGCCTGCAACATGGATCTCAGTGCCGTTGCAAGGTTTAGGCCTCTCCCAATGCTTATGGATGATAACAGCAGAACATACATGGAATTCAGCATACTGCACGGTGAACAATCCCCTGACAAAGGTCATCACTTAAATATCACAGCAACCCCTCAGTGGGCATTAGCTACACATGAGGAAACTGAGGCTACAGTTGGTAGAGCTGGGACACAAATCTAGGCTTATAGAATCCAAAATTCGTACCATCATACATGATATATGACTGTATTGGCCTTGGGGGGGGGTGCGTGTGTGCGTGCACGTGATAGAACCTGCACATATAAGTGCTCGGGGGGTGCAGTGGAGAGCTGCTTTCCTGCCTGCCTCACTATCCTTTCCTCGAACCAGGGGATTGGACCTGTGCCTCCACTTGATAGACACAGGAAGGCAGCCTGGAAACTCGCTCAGGGACTGGAGGCTCGGATCTCAGATTAACCATCTATCATAAATAACCCAGGGTAGATAATCCATGTTCAGAGAAGTGGGTTTACTGCACAGAAATTTCAGTACTTTTGATATCTTTTCACATACTGTTCGGCAACTGGCTATCCCTGTTCTTGGATGATCTTAATGTTATAAAATTGTTACTCCATGGATTGTCAAAATCTGCCACCAACAAATGCTTTGTTCTTCAGTTTCCAATTTGCACGGGGTGTGTGAGGAGGGCTTCAGAGTATAGGCTGGCTTTTCTGTCTTGATTTTTTGCCCTCTGGCCTTTGACAGTGCTTCATGCTGGGCTGTTTTTCTCCATAATTATCTTTTTTAAACCACTGTATTGAGATATGATTGACATACAAAAAGCTGTGCATATTTAATGTATTATGTCATCATCTTTTAAGTGATGATCTTATCCAAACTTGAATGTGCAGTGACCAAAATAAAGATGAAGAAAAGGTGGGTTTGAGAAGCACAGCAACTGTATTGTCACTCCTCTTTCAGGTCGGAGTTCAGGTTTTCACCAAGAGACCTTTGGATGAACAGCAGAAGAACAGTTTTAATCCCGATGACATTATCAATTGCCTTAAAAAATACCCTAAAGCCCTTGTGAAGTATCTGGAACATCTTGTGATAGACAAGAGACTGCAGGTGAGCACTGCAGAACTTAGACTAAAGAGTGTGGGCTGGAGAGACGGAATTGAACTAGAGCACTTTTTGGTGTGTGGTTTCTGTGTAATGTCTGTTCCCCGGGTGTGATCCATCCGTACTTGTTGATGGTCTGATGGGGGCCTTGAGGCTTGGGGAAAGAGACCTGGACCAATAGGTAGCTTTATTTTTTTCTCCTTCTATCTCACCCCCACTTAGCTTTCATTTTCCCTCTCTTTTCCTTATTTGTTATTATCTGTAAAGGAAATAAAGGGAGCTATACCTTTTTGTAGGTTATCTACATTCTGTGGCCCTTACTTCTCAAAATAAGAGGTGACTTTTTGTTCTATTCCCCAGTATCGTGGTTTCTGAGAGGGTTTTGATCCAGCGAGTGAGTGCCCAGCTCGTGTCAGCGCAGCCCCGGGCTCCAAGCCCTGGCTGACGGGGGAGACCTTTGACTTTCCCACTTGAAAACACTGTCCGTCTGCTTGGCTCCCCCTGTCTCCTGCAGAAGGAAGAGTATCACACTCACTTAGCTGTGCTCTACCTGGAAGAGGTGCTGCAGCAGAGGGCCTCCACCAGCGGCAAGGGCGCAGAGGCCTCTGAGACACAGGCCAAGCTTCGGCGGCTGCTCCAGAAGTCCGATTTATACCGGGTTCACTTTCTCCTTGGTGAGGATGATCTCAGTGTTGTCTCCCTTTGGAAAAAACTCGTATCAAGGGGGTGGGAGGAAGCAGAGAGAAGGGCTTTGGCACAGCTCCTGGTTGATTCCACAGGGTGATTCTTTGAGCCTCTTCTTTAAAAATATTTTTTTTAAATGAAGACAGGGTGTCGCTTTGTCACCCAGGCTGGTCTCAAACTCGTGGCCTCAGGTGATCCTCCTGCTTCTGTCTCCTAAGGTGCTGGGACTACAGGCATGAGCCACCACACTCAGCCCTTGCAGCTCTTTTGACAGAGTCTGCCTCCCTGCAGGGAGAAATGAGGCTTCTTGTGCCTTTAAGATGGACTGTGCCTCTAGATGGACAATGTCCTTTGACTGATGATGTTGGCGCTGCCCTGGTAGCTTTTAGACGTCTGTGTGTCTCTTGAGTGTCCTTATTGAATGTCAAAGCACTGAGTCATAGTTCCCTCTGATGACTTCAGTCTCTGATCGAGGCTTACAGCAGGCACGGCCCCCAGCAGCCCACTCTCAGGCTGCTTAAGGCTCAGGTCCCTTGAGCTCTAAGCAAGAAGGTTGTGCAGGTGTCTTGGAGGGGATTTGGGTTTCCGTTCCTCAGGGGTACAGAGACCACAGTTTCTGTATCGTGTAAAGTTCCACAGCGCAGCATGGTGCTTGCAACTGATAGAATTAACTAGTTTCTTGCCACATTCGACATAGAATTTCTGGATTTATACTCACTGGGGTTAGTGATGTGTTTTTCTTTAATGGCCTTTAATACCATTTTTGATAACAAAGCGTATCTAACACATGTGTTGTCTCCCTAAAGCACATCACAACCTCCCTGAGCTCAGGAGCGCTAGGCAGCACCTCAGCACTATGCTGAAATCACCAACAAAAAGCACCAAAATGCAAAAAAGTGTGGCAATCAATAGCCTGTGAAAAGGAAACGTGTAGGTAGTACGAGAACTGAAGCAAGGAGGGAGGGTGCTCCTTCTTTGGCCTCAGCTCTGCGTCAGGCTCTGTGCTTGTCGCAAATGACCTTGAAGTTGCTGCGAGTGTTGATTGGGAGGTTACAAATAAATTTCAGCGAGTAGATGACTTTGTCCATACAGAATCCACAAGTAATGAGGATTGACTAGTTGTGCCAGGCATAGGTCGAAACACTGAGGCTGCCTTATGATATGCAGTTTCCACAACAACCCTGTGAAGTGAGTCCCGCTTTTCCTTCATTTTTATGGAAGAGTGCACTGAAGCCCAGAGAGGTTACCCTGCTTGCCACAGGTCACACAACCCACGAGCGGTAGAGCCAGAACACAGGTGTGTGGGTTGGTATTTCATGTGACCAGCACACACTGGTCCTGGCTTGCACCCGCACCTACATGAGGACTTCCGTGGCGATCCGGCGTGCGACCTCTGTTCACTCACCGTCCCTGACTGGTCAGTGCCAGGGTGTCCCGGCTATTAAATATTTTTACTCACTCCTGACTTACCCTTTTTCCTTTACAGATCTCCTTATAAAACTCTCAGGCCAGCCACAAGTGTGTGGTTCAATGTTTGCGTTCTGCCAGCTTTTCTGAGTGTGTAGAGTTGTGTCACTGTGCATTGAGGATATGAAAATGGATGACACTTAGTCCCGGTCCTCAGAGACTCAGTTTAAATGGGAATGCAGATAAGGGCAGGTACAGTTCTAGAAGGGCCGAGGAACCCACGAGCCATGCCTTGGGGTGGAGGGGTCGGGGCAGCCTCGCGGAAGACGCCCTGTATGAGCAGTCATTAGGTGTGAGTCTGGGCTTGCAGGTAGCACAGGGAGCTTTCAGGCAATGGGGGTATCCCCCGCAGCACTGTGGGAGGAGCACTGGAATCCAAGGATACGTCATTTTGTATCCTTTCTTAGTTAGGTGACTTGGGGAGATGTCAGTCTAGGGAAGCTGTAAAAACGATTCCAGCCCAACCTATCCACTCGGGGTGGCTGTGGGAGTCAAATATAAATGAGATGATAGATGTAGAAGTGTAAGTCACCACAATGATCTTTTTTAAACTGTCTTTGCACCTCTCCTGGGGCCTTAACTATGGCTGCCACTTAGTAATTATTTGTTGGCCTTCCACTGTGAGGATGAAGGCGTTGCCTATTGTGGCTTCTGTGTCTGGTGTTATAAGGGATGTACCTTGTAGGGCCAGCCCTTTGCTACACGGCTAACAATGTCTGCCATGTTCTTCAGGCCTGAGGGATAGCCAAGATTCAAATGCCTATAATTTGATTATTAGCCTTGACCCTGAACTAAGGGTCGTCCTCATAATATTTCTTCGCAGTAGGAAGAGATCTTATAATCTCCTGAGGATGTAAAAACAGATGAGACTCACTTCTGGTCCTTAGAGACTCAGAGTTCAATTGCAATGCAGATAAGGGCTGGTGCAGTTCTAGACGGGATGGAGTGGGAAGTTACTCATGGGGTAGGAAGCAAGGTGACTTTGCCAGTGAGACACAGCCCTGTGAGGGTAGGGCCTTGGTCAGGAATGACACTTTGGGTTAGGTCATTTTCCTTAGGACCTGGAAGCTTAATTGCAGGTGAAAAAAACCAAAAAATCCTATTATTGGCAATCTTTTGTTGAATAATGTAGAGATGGATTTTGAATAATATGAGTTCATATTCCATTTAATGAAATCTACTTAAAATGGGAATAAAGGGGTTCAGCACACCTTTTGGGGGAAGTAGTGTTTGTTAGGAGTTTAGGGACATAGTGTCCTTCTATTTTAGTCAAAAGATACTGTCCTGGGAGGATAGGAGTGATGATGGAGTGACTGGAGACCTGGAAGGCTGATACTCACTGAGCAACTGGGCCTTTCTGAGGTTGTGGTTCATTTGTTCTGTTCATCCTCTGAACACTGGAAAAAGGAATTATTCTGTGGTCCAGCTATACTTTTGAGTAGAGTCTGCCTTCTGTTTTACTAACACCCGGATTCACAGTGTGAAAATGCAGGAAAAGCTTCCCTCAGTCATCTGGGGGTCAGCATCTGGCATTGTGAGGGAGCCAGGTCGACTTTTCCCCTCTTGAAGCCCAGAGCAGCAAGGAGGCCAGTCGCTGGGTGGGTGGCCGGCGGGCCCCTTTCTTTCTGAGCCGTGGGTTCTGTCTCACAGAGAGGCTGCGGGGAGCTGGGCTGCCCATGGAGAGCGCCATCCTGCACGGGAAGCTGGGCGAGCACGAGAAGGCGCTGCATATCCTGGTGCATGAGCTGCGGGACTTCGCAGCGGCCGAAGACTACTGCCTGTGGTGCTCCGAGGGCCGAGACCCACCCCACCGCCAGCACCTCTTCCACACGCTGCTGGCCATCTACCTGCGTGCTGGCCCTGCCGCCCACGAGCTGGCCGTGGCTGCTGTGGACCTGCTGAACCACCACGCCACCGAATTTGATGCCGCCCAGGTGCTGCAGATGCTGCCTGACACCTGGTCAGTGCAGCTCCTGTGCCCATTCCTGATGGGGGCCATGAGGGACAGCGTCCATGCCAGGAGGACCATGCAGGTGGCTCTCGGCCTGGCCAGGTCCGAAAACTTAATCTACACCTACGATAAGGTGAGTGCCGGCCCTCACGAGCTGCCTCCTGGTCAGTCAACATTGCATTGAAGGTAGATTTTACTGATGGGAAATAGTCTTTGCTGGGTTTTCTTTCTGTCTGTCTCTGACTACAACACATCAATATCTGGTCCCACTCATAGACACTGAGGTCTGTGTGAGCAGAGGCGGAGGCTGGGCTGGTAGGTGTAACATCAGTGTAATTTTTCTACCCTTTTGGACGCTGGTGATTAAGAGAGTCTGTGGGAGAGGCTGTGGGGAGGAGAGCAGCATCAGAATATCAGGCTTTTACCCAGCACATGCTGTGTGCCAGGCACTGACCTAGGCATTTTATGTCGTGCTAGCATTTTGTCATCATGACAGTTTTATGCAGTATCTGCTGTCAGCACCTCCATTTCACAGGAGAGGAAACTGAGGCACAGAGCAGTCACATGCTCAGGCAATGGGCGCACCCGTAGCTGCCTCCCAGGCCAGTTCAGAACCCCACATTCTTGGTCCCCACGCTGTACTCCCCTTCTGGAGACTTCTTTCTTGTGGGCCTAAATTCCACACGGCTGGCAGAGTCTTCTTTCCAGAGCGGGAATCCGACGTGTTCCCCTCCCGCTTAGAAGCCTTTGCTGACGCCCCCTGGCCTGGAAGATGCAGTCCCATCTCCTTCGACCCGTCCCTCCTCACTTCTCTCTGCTCCCCAGCTCATGTCCTGGCTTTAGCACACAACCTTCCAGATGTGACTTGGTATTTCATAGTTTGCTGCTTTTGCAAATGCTGTACCCACTGCCTGAGATATTCTTACCTTTTTCTTTGTCCCCAGCAAATGTCCAGTCAAAACTTAGCCTAAGTAATTTTTTCCCTGGGTGAAGCCATCTCATACCTCTTAAATAGAGTGATCACCTTCTCTTTCACCCACCTTTTACTTCGTGTTTGCATTCACAGTTGTCACCTGTACTATTAGAGTTTGGGTTCTTTGAGGAGAAGGAACCTCATTTCTTTATCTCAGTGTCTGTGGGGCTAAGCCTGGCATGTTGGAGGCATCTAATCCATGTTTGTGGAATGACTGATGCAACTAAGGAGTGTAGGATGAATCGCTAAGTTGCTGCTTGATCCTGCCAGTAGACCAGCCTGCCTCGGTTGACACGAGTGAATTATGTAGCAAAACTTTATAACTTTCAGAACTCAAGTCCTGTTCATCAGAGAGGGACCGATGGCATTAAGACTCAGTTTCACCAGTTACCTCTAAGGAAACGGAAGGGTGTCTCCCAGGATCAGCCAGGAATATGCCACTCTTTCACTGTATGACTTTGACTACATCCCTTATTTGTTTGTGCTTTACTTTTCTTATTTGCAAATGAGAGAACCCTGGAATTACACTATTAGATGGTCCTATTCAGCATTAACATTCACGACCTTCTAACAGGCCTTGCTTGAAATGAGCAGAGCCTAGAGAATGTTGGAGAGAGGATCTTGGGTGGAAATGCCTCAGCCAGACAAGCAGTCATTACTCTTGTGAAATAAGAAAAGCAATTGTGTAGCTTTCTTACTTCTCCAGTTACAAAGGATGATTTTATTTACACCTTTAGCATTTCGTTTCAAGAAGTTGATATTAAAGAAATCCTCATCATCATAATATTATTAAAGAAATCCTCATCATAATAATGACCCATGGAGTAATGCATGTCAACTCTGCAAAACCAGAACGTAGCCACTTTAAGTATACTTAACACATGACAGCATTCTCAGTCTTGGTTTCTTTTTGCAGATGAAGTTGAAAGGAAGCTCAATCCGACTCTCAGACAAAAAGCTTTGTCAGATATGCCAAAACCCCTTTTGTGAGCCTGTGTTTGTTAGATACCCAAATGGTGGTCTTGTGCACACCCACTGTGCTGCCAGCAGACACACAAACCCCAGCTCATCCAGCCCTGGCACTCGGACTTGAAAAGCTTGGCCCAAGGGTGCGAGGGGAACTCCGAGTTCTTTCTGAGCCTGCTGGACGTGAAGAGCAGACGACCACCATGCTCTGTGTCAGCCAGGACGAAGGGAGACATCTGGGTGCCAGGGAGCCTTCCGTCCACACGCAACAAGGACTCCTCATTGCTGACCGGGCTCTATGAATGCACATGGAAAACCCCTACAAATCCCAAAAATAGAGACATACAAGAGTTCACCTGTCCAGGTACATAGTAATCCAAGACAGAGGTCTACTTTGAAAAAAGAAGGGAGTCTTCCTCATACAGTCCAGACCCAGGTGGGGGATCCCCCACCACCCCCACACTCCAACCTTTAGACTCATGTTTGCACTGGAAACGTGGCTTCAGCATGGCTGGAGACAAAGCCCTCTCTTGCCTGGGTGAGTGGCGAGGGCACAGAGCCTCATGGGGGTCAGCCTTGCCCTCCTGCAGAGATACATTTTCCATCCACGCCACTCACTCGTGGGCCCGTTTCCCAGGGCTACCTCGTGGGCTCTGCCTTTGCCCTAAGAAACGGCTGACCCTGGAGAAGTACCTTTGTTCCTTCTTACTTCCTCTCCGGCTCTCAGCTCCCAAAAGATTCTGCCTTGTGTACCCAAGCACTCACTCTTGGGTGAACTCATGCTTCTGGCTGCCTAGCAAGTAAAGATCTATTGAGAAACTGAGAACACTCCAAGAGAGAAGCTGCTCTCCCCACCTTGAAGAAGCTGCAGACACGGGATACCCACGGCGGGCAAGGGTCCAGCCGTGTGTTCCGTTCCTGTTGTGGCATCTGCTCATTTGAAACTCCATGATGAACACGTTGAACTAAACGTTTTTATTTAAATTTGTATCATGTTCGTAGTTGCTCTCTTGTTGAGAGAGTCATCTGTCCTGTTTGTTAGGGATATTTTTTCTTGTTAAAATGTACCTCCTGTTGAATACTCGAGAAATTCAAAGGGAAGCGTGGTCGGCAGACACTGAGCGTTCTTCTCCGGAGAGGCCGTTTTTAGCCTCGCACCTTTAGCAGGACCGGCAGCGGCTGGAAGGGCCCATGTGCTGGACGGGGGTGTCGCCTCCTGGATGGCCCACCCTCCCGAGGACATCCAGACAGGCTGTGTCACGTTCCAGCACTTTATGTGCCTGCTCTGAGGTGTCCTGAACACACAGCAACGGCCTCTCATTCATCACAGGCTGGAGATTCCTTTTGTGTTTCTGTATAACATCGACGATGAGCTGAAGCTGTTGTCACTTCACTGCCCTCTTCGGAATTTCTTCATTGTGATGACTGATTCTATTAGGGGCTGACAATAAAGGCAGTCTGCCCACTACTATCATGCTTGGGAAACAAGCGTCAGCTTGTACATATGACGAGAGAGGACCCCGAATACACCCTGTCTTCATCAGCCCAAGCCTTACCGAGGTGGGATGAAGGCCTCATTCTCTGTTCTGTTCTTTAAAACATGTTTCCTGAACTCATATTGGTCCATGTATTTTTTGTCCTTTTGGGACTCTTAAGTGGGCCAAGAAGCAAAAACATCCATGTGTTGTTTGGGGGGAATTGGCACCATTTTTTCCTGACTATGTTTCAATTAACTAAAGAATAAATGATGAAGAAATTCTCCTTGTAGCACAACTGTATGCTGTGTAAATTGGTGGGAGCTCAAAGCCCAGTCGTGTGTTTTACCTGTGGGTGACTCTGTTGTAGAATGGTCATATTACTGCATATGTTATCAGGATGACTTGTGAGTTTGAGGTTATATTTCTCAAAGAACAAGTTACCCGTATATGCAACATTGCACTATTAAAAGCTCTATTTCTCTGTACACAAAATGGGTAAAATCTTGAAAAAGCTTAGCAATTTCTCATTTCTAACACGGAGACGGAGTCTTACTCTGTCACCCAGGCTGGAGTGCAGTGGTGCAATCTCAGCTTACTGCAACCTCCACCTCCTGGATTCAAGCGATTCTCCTGCCTCAGCCTCCCGAGTAGCTGGGACTACAGGCATCCGCCACCACGCCCAGCTAATTTTTGTATTTTTAGTAGAGACGGGCTTTCACCATGTTGGCCAGGATGGTCTCGGTCTCCTGACCTTGTGATCTGCCTGCCTCGGCCTCCCAAAGTGCTGGGATTACAGGCGTGAGCCACAGCACCCGGCCAATACTCGTCTTTTTCATTTTTTCACTGAACATTGATCAATACTCTAAAATGTTTGTCATCCTTTAGAATAGTGGGAATTAAAGTTGAGGAGTTTTCCATCTCTACCAAATCCTTAACCACAAGCAGCATTCTATTACAGTATGAAGAATTGTCTCATAAGTTAAAACTGTACTCTTCTCTAACCTTCCTCTCACTCCTACAAGGTCCTTTTCTCAAGTCATATTTTTGAGAGAAATGTGTGGTTCTTTCTCACAGGCCTGCTGATTTGTAACTGTGCCATTGAATAGAGCAATTAGATCCATCAGACCTTTTTCCCCTCATGAGGTTCAGTGGAACCATTCTAGTTAAAGCAGCATGAACTGAACTCAGTTTACATTCATATTCTATGGGCAATACCATTTGGTTTTTGGAAGTGCTTATCTGCTGTTCCCTATCAAGTATTAATGTAGGAATGTCACGTGGGCTGCATTGCACTGGGCTGAGTTCAGCTGCGGTGCTCCCACTGATGCGTGCTTACGTGTGCTTCTCACCTCCGGAGCGCAGGCAGGTGTCTGCAGGGTCCCAGCTCTGAATGGATGCCCATGACACAACTGGGGCAGCCCTTGCTTTTTTGCTTGCTCTCCCACAGAAGCCTTTGTCCTTGCAACTTTATCCTTTGCCCCTGACTGGGTCCCAAATACACAAAATGTACAAATGTAAACTTGCTCATTTTATTAAAATTCTTTTAGTTATTTGTTCTTTCTGTAATTTTTTAAAATAAAAATTGACTTGATGGAGTGACGGTTTCCACTCGCACCATACCTCGTCTAAAGAGTTCTAGAATCTGTACCTTCTTGCTTTTCCCAGCACCTACAGAGGACTTGAATTGCCAACCCCTTCAATTCTGCTATTGTCTTACCAAATTTTAACGTGTCTGCTTCTGAATTTGCCCAATGCATATTTCAGGGTGCTCCTTGACATTGGTTGCCTTCAGGTTAATCATGCACTGAGGAATTCAACCAGAAAGATTTCTGATTACTTCTTATCTAGTTCACCTTTTAGCCAAATACTCTTAAATAAGCCTGCTACTCTTGGATTTCTAACCCTGAGCATATTCAAAGAACATAACTCTTAACAAAACTTACCTTTTAAATTTGGCTTCATCCCCTACGCTGTTGCTGATGGCGGGTCTTTCAGCCATCCTGGTGAATTTCAGAGCACTTTCTCATGTTCTTTAATTCCAGGTACTGTTCTAGCCTTGAAGAAAGGGGTGTGTTCACACACATGATAATCCTCTGAGTTTTTTGGGTTTTTTTTCATGCGATGGAATTACGCTCTTGTTGCCTATGCTGGAGTGCAATGGTGTGATCTCGGCTCACTGCAACCTCCACCTCCCAGGTCCAAGTGATTCTCCTGCCTCAGCCTCCTGAGTAGCTGGGATTACAGGTGCCTATCCACCACACCCAGCTAATTTAAAATATATATATATATTTTTAGTAGAGACAGAGTTTCACCATGTTGGCCAGGCTGGTCTTGAACTCCTGACCTCAGGGTGATCCACCTGCCTTGGCCTCCTAAACTGCTGGGATTACAGACGTGAGCCACCACGCCCGATCTCCTGAGTATTCTGACCCTTTTTCATGTCAGTGGATTGGGGTGAATCCCAAATACGTGTGAATAGAGGTGAGGCGTCATGAACTCACACATATTTGAAATTGAAGAAGCTGAGGCGCTGAGTGTCAAGGTAGTTTTCTTAGAGTTGGAGGAGGTGCCAAGCTAGATCCGTGGTTCCCACCCACAGGGAGGCTGGGGCTTCACCAACCATGAAGTCCCACCTGGGGCTTCACCAACCATGAACAGATAACCAGAACACAGCCCAGGGTGGATTCGCATTGGCTTTTAGATTCCAACCATCGCATTGCGGTTTTTAGAAAATCATAAAGCAGCAGGTGCAATATTCTTTTCTCATTTTTACCTCATTGGTATCTGAAGGCCCATTAGCACATTAGAGAATAAGTAAGAGGGGGCCTTTAGACGTGTAAACCCGACTGGAAAGGAAGACATGTAGATTCACACTAACTGCATTGTGAGAATGTTACAACGGCAGATTAGGCTAAATGGTTGGAGAGAGTGTGTGTAAATTGATGTCCTAAATGTGTCCGTCAGTGAAAGCAGAAACTGGTGTCTGACTCAGTTAAATGGACTGTGACTCGTGTTAGAGTAATTAGATACTAACTAACACCCCATTTGCTCTTAGCAGATCTGTCAACCTTAGCGTTTGAAATGAAAATGTACAAGAATCTAGACCATATGGACTAGCGGCCCTTTCACCTTCTCAAAAAAGCTAACTGGCTGGAGCGCCGTCCAAGGCTTGTTAACAATGGTTGGGAGATAAGCACTGGAATTAATGAAGCCTACTTTTCCTTAGCTTGCAACTGGGGGAGGGAAACAAATAGCTATCATTCAGCCTGCCGTCCAGAGTCGTAAATTAGTTAAATAAGATCACGTGGCAAGAAAAGCTTGGAAAGCAATGCACGCAACTCAACAGGACGAGCATGACTTGAGAAGTCAAAAGTCAGGTGTCGGGAGCATGGACCTCTTGGGGCTCTGACACCCCTGGCTGTGGGCCTCAGTGAGTCAGGTCATCCAGACCTCCGTGCCTGCACCAGTCCATTTTTGCATTGCTCTAAAGAAATGTTCGAGACTGGATAGTTCATAAAGAAGAGGTTTATTCGGCTCATTGTCCTACAGGCTGTACAGGAAGTGTGGTGCTGGCATCTGCTTCTGGGGAGGCCTCAGGAAGCTTCCAGCCATGACGGGAAGCCAAGGGGGGAGCAGATGTATCACATGACGAGAGTGGCAGAGAGAGCAAGGAGGAGGTGCCAGCCTCCTTTAAACAGCCAGCTCTCACATGAACTAACAGGGTGAGAACTCACTTATTACTATGGGGAGGTAATTCGTGAGGGATTCGCCCTCAAGTTCCAATACCTCTCACTAGGCTCCACCTCCAACTCTAGAAGTTAATTTCAACATGAGATTTGGAGGGCGACACACATCCAAACCATATCAGCAGCATCGTTCATAAACAGGAGGTAGAGCTGGGCAGTATCTGAGTTCTCTTCTCGTGTTAACCTTCTATTCCAAGCAATGGAAGTCAGGGCAGGGTAGCAGTGTGGTCTCAGCCTTCATTACCAAGAGATGTCCTCTAGGACCCAGGGTCTCAGGTGGTCCTTGAAAGCACCAAGCAGAGGGACTCATGCACAGCATCCCACAGGTGTGTCCCCACAGGTGTGTATGAGCACGCCAGAATCTCATTGCATGGTTCCTCGATTCGGAAAGTGACTAGCCCACTCCACCCCTCAATCCTGGTTCCAGCTGGAGCCAGGAGAGGAGTTGGTCTACACGTACCTTTTTTCAAGTGGTTTTCAGTTTCCCCTTTTCCTCCAGCTTCTGCCTTGCCTTGCCTTGCCTTGCCTTGCCTTTCCTATCCTTTCCTTTCCTCGTCCTGTCCTGTCCTGTCCTGTCCTTTTTTGAGATGGAGTCTTGCTCTGTCACCCAGGCTGGAGTGCAGCAGTGTGATCTTGGCTCCCTGTAAGCTCCACTTCCCGGGTTCAAGCGATTCTCCTGCCTAAGCCTCCCGAGCAGCTGGGACTACAGGTGCATGCCATCATGCCCAGCTAATTTTTGTATTTTTAGTAGAGATAGGGTTTCACTATGTTGGCCAGGTTGGTCTCGAACTCCTGACCTCAAGTGATCCTCCTACCTCAGTCTCCCAAAGTGTTGGGATTACAGGCTTGAGCCACTGTGCCCGGCTCCCCTTGCCTTTTCTCCTGTGCTCTAGCTTTCACAAGTCCTTTTCTCTTTCAGATTCCATGTGTGTGCCACTAAGCTGGGGAGGCCAATCCCCAACCCGACCTCAACAGGAATGTGAGCTAAGATGACGCGATGTGCTTTGAGCTGACTCACCCAGCCCCTGCCTCTGTCTGGTCGCCCACACACGTTTATGATTTACCTCCACAGCAATGTGCTTGATAGAACTGGGGAGGTCAGTCGGCCCACCCTCCCTCACTCCCGCCTCTGCAGCCAGCACATTATGGTAAAACCCCACCAACTATTTCCAAACTATTTTTTAATACATTGCTGACTTACGGACGGCTATTGACTGAAGCTCATAAATATAACTGAAATCCTAAACTTTTACTTTCTTAAGAATTAGAGTACAAGAGAGCATTTCCCAGTTGTTTATAGGCCATCATGATGTACACCTCTAAAGAAATTCAGTTTCTTTGACTTCAGTCGGTTTACAAGAACGTATTCCCTTTATATGAGTAAACATAGTCAGAAACTCAGTTTTATGCCCTCCCCCACAAAGACAGGTTATCATATTACTGGTCTGGCTATATTTAAGTGCATTTTGCATGTATGTTAATATTCTTTCCATTTTCATAGTGTATTTTTTATTGTGGTAAAATATAGCATTAAGTTTATCATTCTAACAATTTTTAAGTGTATAGTTCTGTGGCATAAATACATTTACATTGTTATGCAATCATCATTACCATCCATCTCCAGAAATTTTTGCATCATCCCAAACAGAAACTCTGTCCCCATTAAACACTAATTCCCTGTTTCTCCCTCCTCAGTCCCTGGCACCCACCATTCTACTTTCCGTCTCTATGAACTTGACTATTCTAGGTATCTCATAGAAGTGGAATCACACAGTATGTGTCCTTTTGTGACTGGCTTATTTCACTTGGCATAATGTCCTCAAGGTTCACCCATATTGTCGAATATGTCAGAATTTTCTTTGTTTTTTATGGAGAGAGAATCTCACTCTGTCACCCAGGTTGGAGTGCAGTGGCACGATCTCAGCTCACTGCAGCCTCCACCTCCCGGGTTCAAGGGATCCTCCTGCCTCAGCCTCCAAGTAGCTAGGATTACAGACGCATGCCACCATGCCCAGCTGATTTTTTGTATTTGTAGTAGAGACAAGATTTCACTACATTGGCCAGGCTGATCTCGAACTCCTGACCTCAAGTGATCTGCCTGCCTCAGCCTCCCAAAGTACTGGGATTACAGGCATAAGCCACCACACCCGGCCATGAATTTTCTTCCTTTTTAACACTGAATAATATTCCATTTCATGATTTTAAAATAATATAGTTACCAAGAGTGTATGTGCATAGAGTATTTGCATTTATTTTACATAAAATTAGAATTGCTGTTTTGTATATTCATATCAACATAGAAAAATATAACCCTATAACAGCCCATCTAAAAGTCCTTATTGTCCTAATCCCTTCTATTGTGTCCAAACAGACCAACAAGCAGAGCTCATGAATGGTCTAAGGTGGGCCCTTGAAAATGGGTTCAAAATCAGCACAAAGTCTTTGCCAACAAGGAAAGGCACAAAGGTTTCCCCATCCATGATGTGACACTTGTTCATCTGCAAAGGTCCGTGTAAAGCTGATTCAGAACGAGATCCAGACTAACTTACAGGAAAATGTGGCCAGAGCCAGGGCAGCTGCTGCCCTGTAGGTCAGAGCAGATGACAGAGTGGCCACCTGCCCTGTGTGTTTCATTAGCAGGTCTCCTAACAAAGGTTTGCACGTTTTCCATCTTGTTTCCCAACCCCTCTTCATATAAACCTCTACAACATCTTTTGGGAAAGGAAGGAGGTGTGCCGTGTGCCCAGATCTCTAGTCACACCCCTTCTTGGATGGTTGCTCCAGCTAGTAGGGCTCCAATTCCTATTTTTGAGAGGCTCACCACTGCATGACATCTGGAAGTGCAGAGAGCTGCTGAAGCTGGTCACAGGACAGGAAGAGGACATTTATCCTCACTTTTCCTGGGAGGGCAAGACATGACTTTGCAGGCAGTATAGACAGCATGCGTGTTTTTGTCTGGGCTTGGGAGGGGAAGGGCTGGTATTCACTTCTCCCTGTGTATCAGTTGGGGCGCAGTGCCTCAGCAAATTAGAACCAGCCTATTTCCTTGGTCAGGCTCCTTCTCCCACTGCTATGGTGTCGTGATGCTATAGATTTCCTAACACATTTCCACACCTGCATTGCAGGCCCATGTCCTTGGCGATTCCTAGTGGAATAGACCACAGCAAAGGTAATGCAATTATAGAGGAAGGTTGGCTGTCCCATCACATCAAACTTGAGAGCCTCCTGTAAACCCATCATTATCTCTGCTCCCATAACTGTAATTTCATGCAACTGAACGATGGAAACACGCAGCAGCAGTGCCAGTTTCCTATCTGTGTTCGATTTGCTCCTGCTGGTGTAATTTTCAGGTATCTTGTGTTTATACAAATACTAGAAAACAAGCTGCTGCTTAAGCAGCAACCGACAGGGAAGGTCAGCTGTTCCCTACCGCCATGGCCGTGCCAGGATGCACATTGTAACAGTCAGTGTTCTCCAGAGAATAAGAACCAATAGGAGAGGGAGAAAGAGAGAGAGAGAGAGAGAGAGAGAGAGAGAGAGAGAGAGAGAGAGAGAGTGTAGGGGTGGGGAGAGAGAGAGTGTGTGATTGAGAGACTGATTTATTATGAGGAATTGACTCAGGCCATTCTGGAGGCTGAGAAGTTTTATATTCTGCCATCAGCTTTTGGAGACCCAGGAAGGCCTGTGATGTAATTCAATCCAAGTCTGAAGGCCTGAGAGCAGGGAGCTTATGGTCTAAATCCCAGTCTAAGGGCAGGAGAAGATGAGAGGAGATAGTCCAACTCAAGCACTGAGGCAAGTTAAAAACAAAAAGACAAATTCCTCCTTCCTCTGCCTTCTGTTCTATTCAAGCCCTCAATAGATTGGATGATGCACACACATTGGGAAGGGTAGATCTTTCCTGAGGCCCCCAACTCCGAAGCTAATCTCTTCTGGAAACACCCTCACAGAGGTACCCAGAAAGAATGTTTAATCTGGGCATCCCATGGCCCAGTCACATGGACACATGAAATTGATCCCCTGGGTCAGGAAGACGGGAGGATCTCTCTGTCTGGGAACCATCTAGGGCTGTTGAGCTGGCGAGTCGCCTTGCTTTCTCCTGGGGCAGAGCCTCAGCAGCAATGACTTAATCCAAGTTTATGATTGTGTTCATGCAACTGCAGAATTAGCAATGACCTGGCCATCGAGGGAGGCAGCTCAGGGACAGAGGGACTCACCAAGAACTGTATTTCATGCAAAGTGGGCAGTTTTTCCCTTGTTCATTCATTCGTTCATTCATTCATTCATGTGTTCAATTATGCATTCATTCCACAAGTATGTGTAGGGAGACTGCAGTGTGCCAGGCATTGTGCAAAGTTCTGTGGATAAATGATGAAAAAACCAACAGGTGTTGGCAAAGACTTTGGGCTGATTTTGAACCCTTTTTCAAGGGCCCACCTTAGACCATTCAGGAGCTTTGCTTGTTGGTCTGTTTGGACCCAATAGAAGGGATTAGGGCAACAAACAGATGACTTTTAGATGGTCTGATATAGGGTTATATTTTTTATGTTGATATGAATATATAAGATAGCAATTCTAATTTTATATAAAATGCATCCAAAGAGTCTATGCACATACACTTTTGGTAACTAAATATACAATTTAAAACCCATGAAATGGAATATTATTCAGTGTGAAAAAGGAAGAAAATTCTGACACACACTACAATATGGATGAATCTTGAGGACATTATGCCAAGTGAAATAAGCAAGTCACAAAAGGACACATACTGTGTGATTCCACTTCTATGAGATACCTAGAATAGTCAAGTTCATAGAGATGGAAAGTAGAATGGTGGGTGCCAGGGACTGGGAAGGGAGAAAGGGGAAATTAGTGTTGAATGGGGACAGAGTTTCTGTTCTGATGGTGGTGATGATTGCATAACAATGAAAATGTGTTTATGCCACAGAACTGTACACTTGGAAACTGTTAGAATGATAAACTTAATGTTATGTATATTTTACCATAATAAAAAAAAAAACAGTTTGAAAATGGCAAGAATACTAATGTTACCAGAAAGGGGTCTAGATCCAGACCCCAAGAGATGGTTCTTGGATCTCGCACAAGAAATAATTCAGGGCGAGTCCACAGAATAAAGTAAAAGCAAGTTTATTAAGAAAGTAAAGGAATAAAAGAATGGTTACTCCATAGAGCAGCCCCAAGGGCTGCTGGTTGCCCATTTTTATGGTTATTTCTTGATGACACGCTAAACGAGGGGTGGATTATTCATGCGTCCTCTTTTTAGACCATAGAGGATAACTTCCTGACGTTGCCGTGGCATTTGTAAACTGTCATGGCACTGGTGGGAGTGTAGCAGCGAGGACGACCAGAGGTCACTCTCATCACCATCTTGGTTTTCTTGAGATTTAGCTGCTTCTTTACTGCAACCTGTTTTATCAGCAAGGTCTTTATGACCTGTATCTTGTGCCGACCTCCTATCTCATCCTGTGACTTAGAATGCCTAACCGTCTGGGAATGCAGCCCAGTAGGTCTCAGCCTTATTTTACCCAGCTCCTATTCAAGATGGAGTGCTCTGGTTCAGACGCCTCTGACACTATCATACATGGAAAATGCACTTAAATATAGCCAGGCCAGTAATATGATAACCTGTCTTTTGGGCGGGGCGGGCATAAAATTGAATTTTTGACTGTGTACTCATATAAAGGGAATACCTTCTTGTAAACTGACTAAAATCAAAGAAATTGAATCTCTTTAGACGTGTACATTGTTTTGTCTTGTAAACAATCAGGGACAATTGCAACATAGTGGGACAAATGCTAGAGTGGGCAGTGCGGGTAAGCCAGAAGCCCAGTGGGGAAGCCTTAAGTCGGGGAAAAGTGCCCCAGGCAGAAGGAACAGCAGGACCAGCCCTAGAAGTGAGCAAGGTGATGGCCCCTTGGAAATGAGAGAAAGGGGGCAGTTTGAGTAACCAGGAGTCCAGGGAGTAACAGGGGAATGGTGATAGAGAAGGCTGGAGGGGAAGCTCTATCCTGGTTCTAAGCAAAGTAACACAAGTATTTGAGCTATGGAAAGAGCAGCAGTTCTACCACCTGAGGGAGCCACTGGCAACATTTCCTTCCGGTATTCTGCCTGTTCATTTTGAGCTTTGCATAGTCAAAGTTTTTTAAAACGTAAGAAAGGGAGGGGGTGCAGAATCCAAACTGTTTTAGCCAATCAGCTCATCGTCGAATACTTTGCCTTAAAATAGAGAGTATTAATAGAAAATGTGAGGTATGGTGAGGCCAGCAGATCAGGAGATGACTGCCACTGAAAAGGTTGGTTGTTACCACAGCTCGCACGAGAAGGGGCACAGCATCCCACGCAGGGCCACATGGAGACGCACCGGGTTGGTCAGGAGGCAGAGGGACAGGTGGAGAATGTGGACAGGAGCCTTTGCTGTGGCTTCCACGGGAAGGGATGGGAAAGACAGGGTGAGCAGGCTTAGGATGGGCTGGTTTGATTTCAGTGGGCTCTGGGGTGCAGGGGCTTCCCTAATTGTTTGGCACCTGGCTCTGGGGTGATTGGCACAGGTGGATGGTGACCCCATGAGTGAGAGCTCCATAAAGGAGGTGGTTGGGGTGTAAGCCCTGGATTGGTTGTTTTGCATTTGAAAAACATTCTTCAGTGGGGTGGCTCATGTCTGTAATCTCACCATTTTGGGAGGCCAAGGGAGGAGGACCGCTTGAGGCCAGGAGTTTGAAACCAGCGTGGACAACATGGTGAGACCTCGTCTTTACAAAAAATAAAAAATTAGGTGTGGTGGCATGTACCTGTAATCCCAGGTACTCAGGAGGCTGAGGCAGGAGGATCACTTGAGCCCAGCAGTGAGTGAGTGAGAAAGAAAAGAAAGAAAGAAAGAAAGAGAGAAAGAGAAGGAGAGGAGAGAGAAAGAAAGAAAGAAAGACAGGAGAGAAAGAGAAAAAGAGAAAGAAAGAAAGAGAAAAAGAGAGAAAGGAAAGGGAAAGAGAGAGAAAAGAAAGAAAGAAAAAGAAAGAAAAAAGAAAGGCTGAAAGGAAGGTGGGAATGGGGAAGGGAGGAAGGAAGGAAGGCATGCTTGTGGGCTAGCTGTTTACTGTCTCTAGGAATTGGCTGACGCTGGGAGGGGCAGTCTGTCCTCTAGGGTGAGCAAGGGCCCAGTTATCAAAGCATCAGTGACAGAAAATAAAAAATATGGTTACTATATCTTTTTGATTAGGCCACTGGGACAGCTGAAATTATATTCTCTTCTGTTTCTCAGGACAGAGAATAGAACATTAACATTTTCATATACTTCTCACAGCAAGGCAGGAAAGTTTGCCTCCAAGTATCTGTCTTAGTCAGCTTGGTCTGCTGTAACAAAACACCACAGACTGCGGACTTAGACAGCAGAAACTTACTTCTCACAGTTCTGGAGGCTGGAAGTCCAAGACCAAGGTGCCGGCAGATTCAGTTCCTGGAGAGGGCTCTCTTCCTGGCTTCAGATGGCCACTTTCGTGCTGCGTCCTCACATGGCAGAGAGAGGAAGCTCTGGGGTCTCTACCTCTTTTCCTAATTCATCATGGGGGCCCCACCCTCATGGCCTAATCACTTCCAAAGGCATCAGCTCCTAAGGCCATCACATTGGGGGTGAGGATTTCAACATATGAATTTGGCAAGGGAGACACAATTCATGCCATAGTAGTAGGAAAGGGCCAGAAACAGGACGTGAGTCTGGAAACCCTTCCCAGTCCAGCCTGGCAGGTGGAAAACATAGTTACTTCTGCTTGTTCAAAGGGTTTCTTGAGTCTAGGTGACTCAAAGGGGCCTGAAGTGGAACAATTCTTCCAGCCCAAATTGGTTTCTGGGAGGTGCAAAAGACTTTTAATGGTTGTTTCTCTTACACTCTCCTATATATAATTAGTGAATAAATATTAATTGGTCTTAGCCTTTGTAAAACTGCAAAGTTCTTGAATAATGCCTCCTAAGTCAGAAAGGCTGTGTTTGCTCTCCCCAGTACCTTCTTAACCTGATTCATAATCCAACCTGTAGCCCAAAGGAGCCTGACACAGCCTGCCTGCGAGGGCTGGGTGGTGGCTGATGGGAAGAACTTCGTGACCTCCCCCAGACTTTCCCACGGTTCTGGGAATTCTCCAGCTCAGCTGGTGAGAGAATAACTTGACACTAACGTTCTGAAAAGCAATTTTATTATGGCACCAGAAACCACCGTTTCCACTTTTAGAAGTTTATTTTAGGAAAATAATCAGCAGCTAGGCAGAAAAAGTTATGTCAAGGATGCTCATTATAGCAGCTTTTAAATGGTGAAAAATAGAAGAGAAGAAAAAAAAAAAACCCTTGAATATCCAAAACAGGAAGCCTTAAGTATCAGAGGCATATCCCCACAATGGAGAACTCCTGGCCACCAGAAATCACTTCCAAAAATGGGACAAAAACCAAACAAAACCAAAACAAAGATAAAAACCAGGCCACAAAGTTGTGATGCTGTATGATCTGAAGTTTGCAAAAGAAAAAGCGTATTTTTATACATAATAATAAAACCGGTTTTAAAATCCCTCTAATAAACACACTGGTTGTTTGGTTTCTGTTTTGTTTCTACAAGGAGCACGTTACTTTTATAATTTTAAAGAATCAGGATATAAGATTTTTTAAAACTAGGAGGCCAGGTGCGTTCGCTAATACCAACTGGGATTACAGGATCCCAGTGCTTTGGGAGGCTGAGGTGGGAGGATTGCTTGAGCCCAGGAGTTTCAGATGAGCCTGGGCAACATGGTGAGACCCTCTTTCTACAAAAAAACGTTTTAAAATTTAGCCAGGCATGGTGGCACATGCCTGTAGTCCCAGCTACTCAGGAGGCTGAGCCGGGAGGATCACTTGAGCCCAGGAGTTTAAGGCTGCAGTAATCTATGATCACGCCACTGTACTCTGGCCTGGGAGGAAGAGCGAGACCCTGCTCTTTAAAACAAACAAACAAACAAACAAACAAGGCCGGGCATGGTGGCTCACACCTGTAATCCCAGCACTTTGGGAGGCCGAGGCAGGCGGATCGCCTGAGGTCAGGAGTTTAAGCCCAACCTGGCCAACATGGTGAAACACTGTCTCTACTAAAATACAAAAAATTAGCCAGGTGTCGTGGCACGTGCCTGTAATTCCAGCTACTCGGGAGGTTGAGGCAGGAGAATCGCTTGAACCCAGGAGGCGGAAGTTGCAGTGAGCCCTGATCGCACCACTGCACTCCAGCCAGGGCAACAGAGCTAGTCTCCATTTTAAAAAACAAACAAAAAACCAAGGAACATTTATTCACATATGTCATTCTTGTAGACAATTTACAACCTTTAAAGATGTTAAAAAGTTTAAAGATGTTTAAAAAAAGTTTAAAGATGTTAGTATCATCTCACATCAGGGGAAGGGCTGCTATCTGCTTATTGCATGGTTTAAGGAGAAGGAAGGATTCAAGGAAACCAGAGAAGAAGGTAGGGGAATGAAGAGGACATGCAGACCAAAGGAGGCTCCCATGAAGTATAACAGAGATTTAGAGATGAGTGGGACAAAAAAATCATGGATCATCATCCAGGGGAATGTGGGAGGCAGCCAGGAACCCCGTCTGGGCTTGGCTGGAGAGAAACCCCATGGTGACCACAGCCACCCGTGCGGGTCTGAAGGGAATGCATCCCGGCAGTCCCCAAAACCCCCTGCAAGGGGGAAAGGACTTTCTAGTAGCCTAGACTGGCTGTTTCCCAAGGGGCCCTTCAGATTCCAGAGAGAATTCCAAGGCCTTGGGGAGAAAGAGCCTCCTATTTCAGATAGTTTCAAAGCAAATTAAGTTTCCCATTGTTCCTTGTGCATTTTTAAAATCATTCGGTCTTGTTTATCTTGTACAGTGAGCTTAGTGACCCTCTCATTCTGGTGTAATAAAGCATCTAGAGTCTTCAGAAGACCATCGCAAAAATGCCAAAAGGAAGAAATATGGCAGCAGCATTTTAATGAGGGAGGAAATGAGAAATATATTCCTCCAAAGGACCGTGAATAAAGAACAGTAGGACTTCCTTTTAAAAAATGCTTCCGAAAATGAGCTTGGTTATTTTTCCTAGACAGGAATAGCTGGCAGAGGGGCAGCAGATGCCAGAGGCAGCAGGAGAGAGAACGGAGATGGAACATAGAGACCCAGGGCGAGTAATTTGTTCTCATTAACTGGGCCTTGGGGATCTTCAGGAGTTTACCTGAACACCCAGGAGGCTGAATTTGCATATCAGCGCCCTCAGATTGGTGGATGCAGAAGGTGAACTTCTGGTCTCATCTAAGTGTTTCTCACACAGATAAGTTCTTTCTGTTCTTATCAGACTAAGAGAAGTCTGTGCTGCAGCTCCTACTGGTTCCCTCTTTGACTACAGCAATCTCTGGCACCTCTCCCATTCCTAGAACACCTTGTTCTCTGCTCCTCCCAGATGAAGGGGCAAGAGAGCAGAAGGGAAACTGGAACTCTCTGCTAAAATAACCTTGGACACCAGCCCATAATAATGCACACACCTGTGCACGCACGCACACGCATGCACACACCATGCTTTTGCGTGCAAACATCCTTCTATTCTTACAGAATCCAGATGCTGACCTCCCAGCGAGGGTTCCCAAGCCCTCCGTCCCCTGGAATAGTTAAATTGTGGTGCCCTGGCCTGAGCCCCGCCCATACTCTATGGTGCTCCCTCTGAGCCACGGCCACCAGCCTCCACCTTTCAACAGCCAGAGCGTTGAAACTACCTTCCTTCCTTTAATGTAATCAAATTCTTGGGCAGAGTTGATTGTAATCAGTGTTGACTGTTTATTATTTTACACAGTAATTTTTTTTCTTATCCTGGCAAAGTTCCTCTCCTTGTGGCTCCAGATTTTCAGTCCTCTAGTTACTTTATGTCTCCCATCGTTTGTTTAAATGTGGTGCCTTTCTTTCCTTACCACAGGTATAAATGCATGCATTTTCTGTATTTGGATGTAGGACTTTGTAGGTTGGGGGCTGAGATAAAGAGAGAGGTAACCATCTTTGGCTGATGTGTTAGAGAGATGCTTACTTTACAATAAACAAAGGCTCCTTTGTGAAATTTGTAATTTGTATATGTTGCTAGGACCTCCTGTTTTTAAAAATTGTGTAGTGTTTTGGTAGACACCGCCAGATGTCCACCAAATCCTTCCCGTGTTTCTTTCTTTGTTTCTTTTTTTTTTAAAGATAGGGTTTCTCTCTGTTGCCCAGGCTGGAGTGCAATGACACCATTATGGCTCACTACAGCCTTGACCTCCTAGGCTCAAGTGATCTTCCTGCCTCAGCCTCCTGAGTAGCTGGGACTGCAGGTGTGAACCATCATGTTTGGCTAATTTTGGCATTTTTTTTGTAGAGACAGGGTCTCCACTATGTTGCTTAGGCTGATCTTTAACTGAACTCTTGGGCTTAAGCTATCCTCCTGCCTAGGACTCCCAAAGTGCTGTCCTTATAGATGTGAGCCACTGCACCCAGCTCCCATCTTCTTCCACAGTAGGCTGGAGCTGGGCAGACAGCCTCCCGACGAGGGACTCCATTTCCCAGCCTCCTTTGCAGCTAGGTGTGGCCGGGAGCCTCCGCTCTTGGTGGTGGAAGACCAGGGTGGAGTGCGGGTTGTCCTATTGCACATGCTCCCCCATCCTCTCCCCAGTCTCATGAACTGGAACATGGAAGTGGCTGCAGCCCAGAGTGACCATAAAGATAAGGACAGTGCCCCGGGGACCATGGGAAACTACATGGAAGGAAACTGCATCCTAAACAACCATACAGAGCAGAGCACCCACCTGGCTGCCTGCACTATTAATCGGAGGGAAACGAAGTTTGTCTGTTTCAGGCCCCTTAGTGTTGGCTGTCTTTGTGACAGCAGCCTTTTACCCAATCCGCCTCCACCCTTCTCTTGCCTCTCTGCCTTCCCGGACAGGCTCCACAGTGCCCTGGGGACCTCAGAACAACCCCGAGAGCAGCGACGTGCACCAGAGGCTGCGCTTTCTAGGCATGGGAATGGGCTGCATCACACATCCATCTCATCCGTCTGTGCAGCTCTGTGAGACCAGCTTACAACCTAGGGAGAGTTTTGAATGGAGTGAAGTAGTGCAGTTGAGGTCAGCAAGCAGAATTTTGCTCTTGAAAGCCAAACTCATGCTCCTGGCTTCTGTGGATGTGGTGTTAGTGTCAACTGAACCCTGAAATCCTAGACCACATGAGGATGAGGAATGAGTCTGTGAGAGTGTGATATAATATATTATGTATTTGGTCTCTGCCCCTGGTTCCTGGCCTTAGTATCTCCAGAGTGGTAAGAGTGTCTGTTGTATGCTAATGAGATGACTGGTGGCTGGGGGCCCCGAGGTGGCTTCAGGAGGAGGGCTGATCACTAGAAAGACTGTGACAGGATTAGAGGGTTGGGACTTTCATCCCACCCCCAAAACCTCGGGAGAAGGGAGAGGGGAGAGGGGCTAAGGTTGAGTTGATCAAGAATGGCCAGTGTTGTAATCAGTCATGCCTATGGAATAAATCCTCCATAAAACCTGAAAAGGTCTAGGTTCAGATGGGCTTCTGAGTCGCTGGATGTGTGGAGGTCCCTGGTGGTGATCCGGGAGAGGGCGTGGAAGCTCTGCACCCCTTCCCACACGCCTTGCCCTGTATCCCTTGTAATAACTTTGTAATTAATATGGTTTGGCTTTGGCACCACTCAAGTCTCACCTTGAATTGTAACAATCCCCACGTGTCAAGGGTAGGGCCAGGTGGAGATAATTGAATCATGGGGATGGTTTCCCCCATACTATTCTCACGGTAGTGAATGAGTCTCATGAGATCTGATGGTTTTATAAAGTCAAGTTCCCCTGCACAAGCTCTCTTGCCTGCCACCATGTAAGATGTGACTTTGCTCATTTGCCTGTCGCCAGGATTGTGAGGCCTCCCCAGCCATGTGGAACTGTGAGTCCATTAAACCTCTTTCCTTTATAAATTACCTAATCTTGGGTATGTCTTTATTAGCACTGTGAGAACAGAATAATACACTAATACATGGGTAAATGTAAATAAAGTTCTTCCCTGAGTTCTATGAGCCACTTTAGCAAATTAAGCAAACCTGAGAAGGCGGTTGTGAGAAACTCCCATTTATAGTCTGTGGGTCAGCAGCACAGGTGACCACCTCCTGCTTGTGATTGGCATCTGAAATGGGGATGGTAGTCTTGTGGGACGGAGCCCACAACCTGTGGGTTCTGACTCTAACTCCAGGTAGGTAGCGTCAGTATTGAATTGAGTTACAGGACACCCAGCTGCTTTCCACTAGAGACTTGCTTGCTTTTGTTTGTTTATTTCCAGAATGACCAAACAGCCATTTTCTCAAAGAACTTTCCACCCTTGCCCAAAAGGAACAAACCTTGGCCATCAGCAGGTCAACAGTGCGACTCTAATGCTTCCATGTCTTTAGCATCTGCCATGGACTCAGCCTTGGATTAGATCCTTTCCATACATGATTTTGTTTATTCCTCACTGTGGTCTTCCGGCTGGGAGTTTTTCTGCCATTTCAGAGATGAGGCAGGTGGGGTACAGGAATGCCATGTCACTTGCCTGGAATCCCACAGACAGCGAGGCACCCTGGGGTTCAGACTGTCCTGTTTCAAGCACATACTCCACATCCCCTGCGTTTCCGTAAGAGCAGAAACTGAGCACGGGGCACTACTGCAATTGTGAGGGCTCTGCAGCCAGAATTCCCAACTACATGAACAAGGGAGCTGAACAGTGTTGAAAATACTTAACGCAGAAGTTTTTTTGAGTCGAAAAACAAACAAAAACACGCACCGTGACTTGTGTGCAGGGAAAACACACCCGTGGCTCCGAATGGCAAAGTAAGAATTGATCTAGGTATTTGCTGCTCATCTTGGTCATCAGAACATCCTAGGGAACCTTTGATTTTGTTTCACCCTGACCTTGGGGACTACAATTCAAGATGAAAAGGTGGCAGATTTGCAGGAGTAGTTACAAGTAGGAGGACACTTCTGAGACTTCCTTGTGTCTCATTTTTAATGCAAGAATCTCCCAAGGATCCCAGGTGTCTGCCTCCAGGGTTATTACCATGGTCAGCCAGTTTCTTTCTCTTGCCTAAGGCCCTACAGAGATAATTTAGCTGTGAAGCTCCCCAGACTTCACGCAGAGTGCAGGTTTTGGGTGAACCACAGGACTAGAGAAAAGATGCAAAAAAATTTAATAATAAATCAATGGGTTGGGCATGGTGGCTCCTGCCTGTAATCTTAGCACTTTGGGGGGCCGAGGTGGGCAAATCACCTGAGGTCAGGAGGTCAGTATGGTGAAACCCTGTCTCTACTAAAAATACAAAAATTAGCCGGGTGTGGTGGCGCATGCCTATAATCCCAGCTACTCAGGAGGCTGAAGCAGGAGAATCTCTTGAACCCAGGAGGCGGAGGTTGCAATGAGCCAAGATCATGCCACTGCACTCCAGCCTGGGTGACAGAGTGAGACTCCATCTCAAAAAAATAAAATAAAATAAAACAATGAAGCAGTGCTTATCCTGCAAATCTCAGGGAAGGAGACCAGAACCAGATATTTGCTTGGTATCTTAGGAAATCGAAGTTTGTTAAAGGTTCAAGCAAGGCCGGGTAGGATTATGAAAGTGGCACACTGCAAGTCAGAGGAGACTAACTGGCTGGAGTGATTCAGCAGCACCATCATAAAAACCAAAACAAAACATGTGGGGGCAGCCAGCTGTGACCCATGTTGTTCCAACAGTCTCCCGGTTGTCATCTTATCTTTAGTCTTTCCAGCTTTTGCTAGTAACTTTCAGGTTCTAGACTTCCTGAAGCCTTTCTTCTTAGGGCACTGCTGTGGCCTGAATATTGGTGTCTCCAAAGTTCATGTGTTGGAAACTAATACTCGATGTGATAGTATTAAGAGATGAGGCCTTTGGGAGGTGGATGAGATTGGTGCCCCTGAAAAGAGGCTTGAGGGAGTGTCCCTTCTCCTGCCATGCAAGGACACAGCCACAAGGTGCCATCTATGAAGCAGAGCGGGAACCCTTGCCAGACACTGAGTCTACCTACACCTTTATCCTGGACTTCCCAGCCTGCAGAACTGGAAGAAATAAGTTGTATTGTTGATAAATGAGCCAGTCTGAGGCATTTTGTTATAGCAGTGTGAACAAATTGATATAGGGGTACTGGGTATTGGATTCTGGGCTTAATATGTGTGGTCTTGGTGCAAATTTTGGCAAGAACATAGAGGCTTATACACCGAAAGAGCAATAATACTTTATTTAAAATATATACAAAATTATTACTTTGAAACATATATATTACTATCCAACATACATCATATAACACTGGTCGATGTAAATTTTGGTACCTTCATTTATTCAGTTGTGAACTCTTTTGTTCAAGGCTCCTGAAGAAATGATCTGAAATGCCCACCAGAGGGGGGCGTGCCCATGGGCTCGGTCCCCTTGGTGGCTTGGCTGTGCTGTTGGGCACTGCTGGGGAACTACAGCCTTACTCCATGGAGCTGAAGGCAAATCCCCACCTTGCTGGGGGAACTGGAGACACAGAATTGATGGGACCCACCTCTGTCGCTCACACGTCAGTTGCTCATCTTCTCCCTCTCTCTCCATCTGGGAATAAACGGGGAGGTAGGTGAGGGGGAACAAGTGTCAATTATCTTCTTTACCCTCCTCTGGGCTGAAGAGGAGGGTTAAGGGAAGTTATATTTTCCCTTTCACCCCCCTTCTTCTTTGCCCATGTTACCACTACTGCGGGAAGAAAGTATGAGAAGGAGGGGCTGGCTCTTAATTCAGTTTAGAAAGAAATGGGAAGTGAAGCAAAAATGGGGCTTCTGTGCTCTTAAGCTGAATTTGAGTTACAATGATCCTGAGATAAATCAGACAACTGCTTTGGGGCATGGCCCATGCCTCATTCATCACTATCTCCCCCACAGTGCCTTACATCTAGTAGGCACTTAATGCATGCTCTTTGCATGGATGAATAAATGGATGCAGGGGACCTGATGACTTCAGACAGAAAATACACGTTTCAGAATCAGAGTGTTTGAGAGATGAAAGGGCACATGGGAAATCATCTAGACCTGCCTCCTCGTTTGGCATATGGGGAAACTGAGGCCCAGAGAAATGAGGAGAAATGAACAAGGTCACATGACTAGTTCCTGATAGAGTCAGACCTGGAATCAGATTTTCTAAATTGCTCCTTAAATTTCCCACCCTTTTCAGATCTGGAACAATAAAGAGAGCTCAGTGGGCTCAGTGTTATGCCCTGGATCAGGACCCTCATATGCCAGTGTGGGGACCCCTGGTGGTGGCCGAATAGGGCACAAGCAGAGAAGTCCCCTTTGGGCAACCTCACTTCCGGGATCTGGTCCCAGTAGGTAAACAGGATGGCAGCAGTGGATCTGAGTGAGGTAGGAGGAACACAGAGAGCAATGGGGACCCCGAGAATTGGGCTCCTTGGTGCCGCACTTGCAGCGGTTCCAGTGCTGTTGGTGGCTCGAAGGGCTCTGGAGCTCCAGGGGATCCAAAGGAAATGTGTAAACTAAGCCCAGCCTGCCCGCTGCTGACACTGAAAGCAGGTCACTACAGACGCTTGCTCAGCAGGTGAGTTATAGCACACGGGAAACGGAGGGGAGGAAAATGAAGGGAGGCAGGGACAGGGGTGGAGGCAAAGAGGGAAGGGCCAAAGGGTTCTCCAGTAGACAGGCCGAGTGACCTGAGGGTGCAGGGACAGGGTGGACCCAGCAGGTGGGGGGCGCTGGGGACATGCAGGAGCTCCCGGATGTGCTTCTCACTTCACCTGGGCTACGCATGACCTTCTCTGGGCTTCAAGCCTCTGAGGCCTCCCATGCATCATTCCAGGGAGCTCAAAGCACAGAGGCTCACTCCGCTTCCCCGTGTGATTTTCGTTTCTTTCTAGGAAAGATACTTAGGCCTGGGAAGAAATGCACATCTGATCAATATAAAGGGCCTCTTGTGAGTCCCCACACACCACAAACATCAATAGCTGAAGAGCCCTGATGTCAAACAAAACGAGTGAACACCCAGGAGCTCACACCTACTGGAGTTTCTCAGGGTTTCTCTTGAGCAGGTGCAGAGAGGGCTCAGAGGGCAGGTTGAAGCTCTTGTGACTGACCCATCCTCCTGCCCCACACTCAACCAGCTTCACTCCCTGTTGCCCTCCTCCTCCCTTTCTGCCCAACTTCTGCACGCCCCAGCCCACTCCATTTTTGCCTTAATGACTTTGCAGTCCCCATCAGCCCTGTATTCGGCTCTTCTGCAAAGAGAAACAAAAATAATTCGTCTTGCCAAAATTTGAAATTTGGGCGCTGCAGCTCATCTGATTACAAATGAGTACCTTTGTGCTTAAATAGCCACCACAAAGTGCAGACTATGACCAACATGCCCGGGAACAGAACAGGACAGACCAGCCCACCCTGGGACCCGGGCTCAGCTGCTCCTTCTCTGTGGCCCCCTGGCCCCCTAAACCGCAGACTGGTTTTCGTTGCACACGTAGACTGTGCTCGGCTGGATTCTCCTTCGGATCCGCTCAGGCACTTTGGGGAGGATTTGGAAGGTCTGGGGCAGCAACTCTATGCAGGCCTCGCGGAATTTTTTGATTCTCCAGCAGTAGACGATGGGGTTGAAGACGGACTTGAGGTAACTGAGCCACAGGACGCAGGTGCTGGTGGCATAGAAGGAGGAACCGCAGTAAAAGCGCTGGCTGAACACAGAGAGGAGGCTGTAGATGGAGTGGGGCAGCCAGCAGAGGGAGAAGCCCACGAAGAGGATCAGGATGGTGGTGAAGGCCTTGGTCTTGAAGCTCAAGTCCACGCTGACCTGTTGCTGCCGCTGCAGGCGCCGCAGGCCCGTCCTGGTGAGCTGTCGCAGGTCCAGGCTGTCCGACTGGTTGTGCACGCGCACGGCGTTCTTGCGGACCGTGTTGAGGATGCACATGTAGGCGCACAGCATGACGCCGAAGGGCGCGAAAAACACGGCCACCACCAAGGTGACCACGTAGGCGCGGTCGGCGGGGAGCTCCGTGTAGCCCAGCACGCACTGTGGGGCCCGTGCCGGCGCCTCCACCAACGTCCAGCCGGTGAGCGAGGGCCCCGCGATGCAGAAGGACAGCACCCAGGAGACCGCGATGATCACCTTGGCCCTGCGCGGGTTCAGCTTGTCCTGGCGCTGGACGATGATGAGGAAGCGGTCCACGCTGATGATGAGCAGGATGGCCACGCCCTCCAGGACGAAAAACCAGTAGAGCGTGGCTGAGAGGCGGCAGAAGTTGTCCCCAAAGTGCCAGCGCACGGTGATGAGGGTGACGGCGGTGAAGGGCATGCAGCAGAGGGAAAGCATGATGTCCGAGAAGGCCAGGGTGGCCAGCAGCAGGTTGATGGCCGAGCGCATAGCCGGCCTCTGGTACACGATGATGCAGACCACAGTGTTGCCCAGGAACCCCACCACGGTCATCAGCAGCATCACTGCGGCCAAGGAGATCCTCAGGGGTGCGGGCAGCGGGGTGGATCCGGAGTCCGAGGCGTTGCTGGTGTTCAGCAGCAGGTATGCGTAAGCCTCGAGGGACGTGCTGTTGCAGGCCATCGTGGAGAGACCCTTGGAGCTGGGACAGAAGTGGCCAGGAGGGCTCCCCTCAGCGCTTCGGTGGCTGCCATTTTTTGTCTGCCGGCTGCATGTTCCTGGATGTCTGTGGACCTCTGGCGCACTGGAATGGTCTTGGGGAGAAACGTCCGCCTTTGTGAGCACTAGCTGGGATTTACGATTCATGGATCACATCCTAAGCATTTCTGCCGGGAGCGACTGTGTGCACAGCTCGGTGCTTGGACACTCTGTAGCGGACAGCAAGCAAAAGTACAAAAGAGAAGGGAGTTAGAGTTTCCAATCGCGTTGAAGAGAGCACGCCTTTAAACTTTACAGGTGTTTCTAAACAAGTTTATTTACCACTTGGGACAAAGCTTCGTATTCACAAATATTGTCTGAGTCTTGTCAAGGGGCCCAGAGAAACCTAATCAGCTCTCCTCTGGGGAAACTGAGGAAGTAAACTTTGTAGTTAGTGTTTATGTAATAACTTGACTTTTCAGCAACCTGTTGGAATGAAGCCTTGGTCTAGCCAACTAGCGTTAGAATCCAGCTCCTCAAGAGAAAGGTTTTGCCTGTTTCATTCTCTGCTATCTCCCAGTACTGACAACAGTGCCTGGCGTGCAGTAAGAGTCCAATAGATATTTGTTGAGTAAATGAATAAATGATAGTTAATGCTGCTGCTATAATATTTGTTTAGTTTTTTAAAAAACCCACTTCATTGAGGAATGACTGACATGTCAAAAGCTGTACAAATTTACATCTCAATATACCGAGAACCTATCACCACCAAGGCCAAACACGTACCCAGCTCCCCCTGCCAAAGCTCTCTCCTGCCACTTTTCTGGTATTATCATTTTGTTTTGGTGGTAAGAACACTTCACCTAAGATCTCCCCTCTTAGCAAATTTTAAGTATATATTTTTAAGTTTTAATTTTTTTTTTTTTTTTTTTTTTTTTTTGAGACGGAGTCTCCCTCTGTCACCCAGGTTGGAGTGCAGTGGCCAGATCTCAGCTCACTGCAAGCTCCGGGTTTATGCCATTCTCCTGCCTCAGCCTCCCGAGTAGCTGGGACTACAGGCGCCCGCCACCTCGCCTGGCTAGTTTTTTGTATTTTTTAGTAGAGACGGGGTTTCACCGTGTTAGCCAGGATGGTCTCGATCTCCTGACCTTGTGATCCGCCCACCTCAGCCTCCCAAAGTGCTGGGATTACAGATTTGAGCCACCGCGCCTGGCCAAGTTTTAATTTTTAAAAAGAAATGTAAGTGTGTGTGTTTAACTTTATTTGATAAGTATAAATTCGCATGGAGTTATAATAATAAATAATATGGTGAAATTCTGTGTGCCCTTCACCCAGTTTTCCCTAATGGTAACGTCTTGGATAACTGTGGGGCTGCTATACTATTACTTCCAGAAGCACAGACTGGGAGAAGGGAACTTCCCCCAAAGATAAGGACTTTTAAAATACAGTGTTAGCTGGGTGCAGTGGCTCATGCCCATAATCCCAGCACTTTGAGAGGCAGAGGCAGGAGGATTACTTGAGGCCAGGAGTTCAAGACCTGCCTGGGCAACATAGAGAGATCCCATCTCTACAAAAAAACGAGCCAGACTTGCATCTATAGTCCCTGCTACTCAGGAGGCTGAGGCAAGAGGATTGCTCGAGCACAGAAGTTCGAGGCTGTAGTGAGCTAAGAAGGTGTCACTGTACTCCAGTCTCGTTAACAGAGTGAGATCCTGTCTCTAAAAAAAAAAAAGAAAAAAAAAGTAAATGAAATGAGCTTTTATTCCTTTACTTTCTTAATAAACTTGCTTTTACTTTCAAAAAGGTAAATATAATATTAATTTTAATTTTGTCTCACTGATGTGGTAAGAGTGTGTTCAGTAGCTCAGGTCTGCAGTCACATCACCCGGGCTGGGGGAAGTCCAGCCTGCATCGTTTATCCAGCCTGGACATCTGGCTGTTGGATGCACCTCTGTTTGTAAGAAACTTCTCTTTTTCTAAATTCCTTTTGGTCATTGTTAACAGATATCTCACACCGAGGGGAATGTGGGCAATGTAAGAAGCCAGAAGGCCTCAGACAAGGCCTAGAGGATCTGGGAGTGGCAGTTATTTGGTGATGCTACCTCAGTTTAGACCCACCCAATCCTTGGTCTTCCTTCCCAAGCACACCCAGAATGGGTTCATCTCTCAGTGGTGGGTACCAGTATCCAAACTTTTTCTGAGCTATAAAAATCAGAAACATGGTGTGTTCATTTATAAATGGGAATTATCTCTCATTCGAACCAAAATTATGACCCTTCTTCATCTCAGTTTTCTGATCTGTGAAATGGAGGTAATTATATATTTACCCCTAGAGTCGTTAAATACAAGTGCAATGCCCGGTAAAAGAAAGGCATTAATAAATTAACTCCATCTCCCTCACTGTTTCAAGTTTAGGGGTTTCTGTCTCTTGGATTAAACTGCAAATTTGTTGATGGCAGGAACCATGACATGCATGTAGGAAGCCCTAATGGATTAAGCTCCTCTTGGAGCAGAGAATAAAGGACCACTGAGAAAAAGCACACTCTCATGCATCCATGTGCCTGTCAATCTTAGCTGATAGTGAATTCTTCATCTGCACTCTTCTCTGCTATAAACTTAGATTTTCCTCCCAATGATAATTACAGAGAGTGATTTCATGCTTAACTAAAGGAGTAAATAATGCAAGGTATCTTTTTTTTTAAATGTATATGTCTTGAGGTTGAACCTGATTAAAATTATTTTGGCTTCTGGACAACAACCTGTCTTAGATATTTTAATTTAGCATTTTGGTCCCAGTCCTGTTGTTAATATCTGAATCAACAGTGCTTTTATTACAAGGGACTAGGGCACGAAGATCAAAGTAAAAGGTAACAAGTGAACAAGAAATATTCTGCTGGTGTTCTTGGAATAACAGCACTCACCATCTCCGGCAGTTTTCACGGTGAGAAATGGGTGCCACACTATGAATTTAAAGCTGCAACAGAAGCTAGCTGGGAACTGAACCGTTTCAAGGTATTTATCTTAGTTCCTTTCCAAATGATCTCACCCGAGAACTGGGAGGCTCTGCCAAGTGTCGGGAGGTAAGTCATCCTCTCTAACTGAAGTGTGATTAATCAACTAAGGAAAGTGTGACCAGGCTGTGTGCTGCTGTGTGCCATGGTGTGGCTAGCTGTGCACTCGCAGAGTCTTCAGTGAACTGTGTCCACACAAAAGATAGAAGGCGCTTTCAGCAAAGCGGACACGTGGCCACCCATGCATTGTGTTTACTGCAAGGTTTTCTAAAGCCTTCCCTCCGCATCCTCACACTTGGCAAGAAGGCAGGGAAATTATGAAAAGGAAGCTCAGATACAGTCCGCACGAGCTCCAGTTCAGCAAAGTAGTAACCAGTGGAGCCCAGACTGGAAGCTGAGACTCCAAGGGAAAGCTGGGTCTGTGGTGAGGACGGTGGCTTGGGGAGGATGACTTCATGTCTGTGACACTGACAAGCATGGGGAAAAGAAGAACCATCCCCCCACCCCCAAGCTACGCCAGTTGAGGTACAGACAAATTTCAAACAAAATCCCATTCTGTTTTCCTTCCCCGGTAGGTGAAGAATGGGCTTCTAAAAACTTAGCTTCGGCCGGGCGTGGTGGCTCACGCCTGTAATCCCAGCATGTTGGGAGGCCCAGGCGGGCGGATCACGAGGTCAGGAGATCGAGACCATCCTGGCTAACACGGTGAAACCCCATCTCTACTAAAAATACAAAAAATCAGCCGGGCGTGGTGGCGGGCGCCTATAGTCCCAGCTACTCGGGAGGCTGAGGGAGAAGAATGGCATGAACCTGGGAGGCGGAGCTTGCAGAGATGGCACCATCAGACTCCAGCCTGGGCGACAGAGCGAGACTCAGGCTCAAAAAAAAAAAAAAAAAAAGGACTGAACTTCGTGAGGATGAGGGAAGGAACCTTTGTCTCTGCTCACCGAATAGGACAATTCTATGTGCGACCACCAGGGGGCGCGCTGGGGCAGCCTCAGGAGGCTGGGAAGTACCAGTGTCTGACCTGCCAAAGCCTTTCTTCCTCCTTCCTTCCTTTTTTCCTTCCTTCCTTCTCTCTTTCTTTTTTCCTTCCTTCTTTCTTTTTTCTCTCATTTCTTTCTTTTATCTTTCTTTGTTCTCTTCCCCTTTTTCTTTTCTCAACTTTAAAAGTCTTTATTATGTTAAATTTCAAACATAGGCAAAAGTAGATAACATAGTACAGCAAAGCCCCACTTGGCTAAGCTTTTGAGCTGTGTTCCCTCCATTTCCTTCCATTTAAGCTGGCTCTTCCTGGTCCCCATATACCTCCCGTCCAGGCTTTTGTTTTCAGTACAGCGGGGGAGATCCTGCCAAGTTTTCTTGGGGAGAGGAGTCCAGGCTGTGAGTGGCCTCGTGAGACAGACATGAGAGGGGGAAATGCGGCCCGGGAGAGTTTTAAGGGACTGGGGGACACAGCAGAGGTCCCTGCAGTGGCGCCGGGGCAGCTCTCCAGAGCTCCAGCGGTCCTCCTAAGGCCTGGTCAGCGGGGATTCGAGTGGCCTTCTGCTCGCCAACTTGCGTTTCAGGTAGCAACACTCATCTTCGGCTGGGAATATGTTTGGCTTTAAGCAGTCAGGAAGGAGAAGGTAAGAAATGTCTATCTCCCTTTCCCATCCTCAAGATCAGGCTTGAAGACGATCCGCCGGACCCTGATTGAAGCAGGGAGGGATAATTGCTTGACGAAGGCACAAAGGCAGGCAGAACCAGAGAGACTCGCGGAGGCACAGGGAGCTGAGGAGCAGCGGCGATTAACACGTGGAGGAGGAAGACTTTGCCACGTGGAGGAGGGAGACTTCCTGGCAACCGGGCGGTGAGCCCCGGGTGACCTTCAGCTAGAGGGCATGCCTCTCCTTCCTCCCTGCCCTGAAACAGAATGGCTGAAAGGCGCTGCGTGGGGACAGCGGAATGGATTATTGTGTCTGACGTCCTGTCCCATCCAGAAAGCCCACAGCATCACTGTTAGGTAGTCAGGAAAACGACGGAATCTTCCCCACCTTCAAATCCCACATGCTACCGTATCCTCCCCAGCAACTCCACTCGCCCCCTGTGACACTTCCCCTGTCCCTCCAGCAAAAGCTGCCCTGGGCTCGTCCTTGTTCCCAAGTGGCTTTGTCTGTCGGAGCATCCATTCCTATTGGCCCCTTGCCCAGCTCTTCGTCGAAAGGTATTGCGTGCATCCCGGTCCCTCTGCACCTGGACCCTGAGGGGTCGAGGCTGCGCCCAGGTGCGTTCCGGGGGCGGGGCTGCCAACCCCTGATCCGCGAAGGGAACTCTCACATGCACAGTGGGAGTAGGCGGTTCTTTTGGAACTGTTTTTCACAAACATTAAGAAAAAAGTCAGGTACACACTACACACAGGTACATCTACATTTTAATTATCAGATTTGGAGTTATATATAGATGCATTTACATATATATGTACATCTGATAGAATTTGCTTTCTCTCTGCTGGTTCTGTTTCAGCCAAATGGTGGAAAGCCGTCTTTCTCCATAGACTTTAATATTGCTGCAGGTAAAGCCAATTGGTTTTGTGATATTGGATTTTTAATCCCTGCTCCAGAAGAACATGTTGGTTCAAAAGAGGATGCCAAATCTAAGAAACGAAGTCAATTTTGGCAGATGGGGAAGCTAGGAACAGCCCTTTGCTGTGGGAACAGCTTGACTCTGTCATTACCTGCAACCTTGTCCCTGTCTTTTTGATACAAACTCTCAAACAGATGGTATATTTCAATTTCAATAACTTTATTGGCGGTGAAAAAATATGCAAGAGCTGCCAAAAGTAATACATCAAGTAGCTGTGTTTAGAAACAGGTGTCGCGCCACGTGTCTTAACTTCAAAGAAAAGTGAGCTGAAAGGAACCAGATTTTTTATTCCTCGACTTGGACAAGATTCTTGGGGAGAAATTTTCAAATACAACGCAACTGGGAAGTCTTTTAATGAGGCACATCTTCATTGCCTATTCTTCTTAGTAATGGCTAACATTTCTCGTGTGCTGATCCCCTTACACAGCTCAGTGGTCACGAAGCTCGGCCCCTGCGTCTTCAGCATCCGCATCACCTAGGAACTTGAGAAAGGAAAATTCTCAGGGCCACTCCAGACCTACTGAATTAGAAACCCTGGGACGCCAGGGGGCGCCACCTGCATTTTAATAAGCCATCCAGGGTAAACGTTCTCAGTTGTAGGAACTACTGACACGGTTTCTCTCAGTTAACCCTCACATTGACTCCTCTTTACCGATGAAGAACTGGATGCACAGTTATTTATCTAGAAAGTACAGTAGTAGGGTCCTGCATTAGAACCAGACGATCTGACTCCAGGACCCATGCCTTAACTCCTAGGCTATGCAAAGAGAGGCCACTCAGATAGTGATATAACTAGCAGTTCCTATCAATTTTATATCAGAAATGAGTCAGCATTGGGAGCCACAGCAAGGATGTCTTTCAGCAGGAAAGGTAAGATGTGAAGGCCGTGGGTGCAGGGCCCGTGTGTGGGACTGCCGCAGGGCTACGGGTGTTTTGGCAGGCACTCAGGACACAGGTAGCCCTCAGGCCTATAGGACCCTGTGTGGATCTGATGCAGCAGCTTTTGCAGATGCTTCTCAAGCAGATGTGGATGAGGCCTATTTGTCCCCTCAAATTTAAAATCTGCTGGCTGTCGAGAATGTAGGATTTAACGCCAGACCCCTGGGAGATGCAGGGTGGCCGCGGAGACTCAGACACTATCTCATCTCTTTGTTCAATCCTTGGTGCTTCCCCACCCTTTTAAAATCAAGACTTATATAGAAAATGTGATTCGTAGGGCACACTAGAGTGACCGACCACAGGCCTGTGCTGCTGCTGCCAGGGCTAAGAGGTTAATGTCTCAGACACACCAGCAACCCATTCATAGCTCCAGAGCCTTGCACACCAGCTGGTGGCTGGGATACTCTAATCTTAGAGGCCGGCTTGAAGATTTCAGGCCTCTACATATCCCCAATCTAACAATGACTGAGTTGTTGCTCTGACCAAAGAAACAGTAATAGGTAGTATTAGAATAAGACTTTAAATACACAAAGTGCTTCCAAAATGTGCTTTTACTTCTTTCTCACAGCCACTGGGATGATACGTGACTATTCCCACCTACAGATGAGGAAACTCAATCAATGCAATTAGGTGATTTGCTTACGCTGATACAAATGGAAGAATGGAAGTCGAGTCACATCTTCTTTTTACTCTTCGACTCTTCCCTCCTTTCCTGTGTCCTGGGTAACCCCATGTTAGGCATACCCACTCAATGTACATGAGGGTTTCATTGTGTGGACAAATTTATTTCTACAGATTCAGATAGATTATGACTCAGACTGACTGCCTATGCTTGCTCTGGTTATGAGAAAGAGCAATTGGTTATTTAAGAACTTATGAAAAGTCCAATATAACCCACGGATGGCCGTAAAATACTCGTGTTTAAGCATCTTTATGCTACCACCCTTCTTTAGAGCAGGGGTTCTTAACCCCTGAGACCACAGACCAGTACCTTTCCCTGGTCCATTAGGAACCAGGCCACACAGGAGGAGGTGAGTGGAGAACGAGCAAAGCTTCATCTGTGTTTACAGCTGCTCCCCATCGCTCACATTACCACCTGAGCACCACCTCCAGTCAGATCAGAAGCATTATTCGATTCTTATAGGAGTGGAACCCTATTGTGAACTGTGCACGCAAGGGATCTAGGTTGCACACTCCTTATGTGAATCTAATGCCTGATGATCTAATCCCTGATGATCTGGTGAGGTGGAACAGTTTCATCCCAAAACCATCCACTCCTGGTCCTGTGGAAAAATTGTCTCCCATGAAACGGATCCCTGGTGCCAAAAGGTTGGGGACCACTGCTTTAGAGGAGGCCAAAGCATATAATTGACTTAGGGTCACCAGCTTCCAAATTAATCCTTGAGAATTTTGTTTGTGCATTTTACTATTAAAAGCCAACTTATTCACTTCCTTTCTTAACTAGTTTAGAGGTGTTGCCTCTAAGGTAGGGTTTTAAAAGTCCCTGAACCATGTATGAAGATTTTGCTAGAGGCACAAAGCATATGGCACTTGCTTAAAAATGGAGTTCTATATTTCAGTGGAATCTGAGACAATTAGCACTTTTTCAACACGCTAAAAATTAATACCTGCCAATGTTGTGTTTCTCCAGGTAGAGCGTGTGACATCTCAAGTAGCCTGCACCCAGGGGTTCCTGGGACAGGTGTGGCTTACACAGGAGAAAAACCCAGTACTGACACCTCACATTTCACTGGGCTGCTTTATAAAACCTGTTTCCTTCTCCAAAATTACATCTGTGGGGCCCTCTACTACACTTTTACCTGGCTTTCTCAAAAACTAATTTTAAACTTATTTGTGCCTTTTGCATTTTCTCTGACATTTTATGCCCTAATTCTAAACAAACAAACAAAACCTCTAAGCCTGGGGAAAATATACTTTTTCATTTGTAGTGTAAAGCAAACAGACACAGCTTACGTACTCTAGTAAAATTATTTTTGATATTTTAATGTTTTAACAGCTTCATTGAGGCCTAGTTTATGTATCATGACATTCGCCCTCTGCACATTGACAATTAAATGATTTTTAGCCAATTTAAAATGTTGCAAAACTATCACCACAATCTGCTTTGAGGATATTTTCATCACCTCCAAAAAGATCCCTCATGTCTGTTTGCCGTCAACTGATTGTACTTTTTATAATTGCTCCAATTTGGTTTTGCAAAAAGGGTTCTTAATATAACCCAAGAACTTGACAATTCCTTTTTTTATTATTTTTTTATTTTTATTTGAGACAGGGTCTCGCTCTGTTGCCCAGGCTTAAGTGCAGTGGCGAGATCTAGGCTCACTGCAACCTCCATCTCGCGGGTTCAAGCAATTCTCATGCCTTAGCCTCCTGAGTAACTGGGATTACAGGTGCCCAACACCGTGCCTGACTACTTTTTGTATTTTTAGTGGAGACTGGGTTTCACCATGCTAGCCAGGCTGGTCTCCAACTCCTGTCCTCAGGTGATTCACCCGCCTTGGCCTCCCGAAGTGCTGGGATTGAAGGAGTGAGGCACAACACCCAGCCAGAACTTGAGAATTCTAATTGACAGCTTGGTAACTCTAGCAGCACCTCTGCCCTTCCTACACAGGCCCATGACATATGGAGGAGCAAGGTTGGAACATCATTGAAATCACTGAGTCCTTGTGCCCTGACCCATGTTAGTAACCATGATCTGAATTAGGAAGTATTAGTGGGGCAAGAGGTGGGACAAGCTAAACTTATTTGCCCATGTAAACCCACCAAAGTACCAACCAAGATAAAGTCACGATGAACCAATGAAATACAGGAGGAAACGGGGCCTCTGTCTTAAAGTGTCAAGACTTGGACTCAGAAGATCAAAATTATAGTACTGGTTCTGCCTTATAGCCTGGAAAACATTCCCAACTGTTCAGTTTCTTCTTTTGTAAAATGGTATTAGGGTACCTACCTCACAGAGTTGTAAAGATTCAATATGTGGGAAAGCACGCTGCATCTCACAAAACACTAGACGGGGTAAGGAAGGGTCTTACTTTTTTTGTGGTTGTTATTTTTGGAGTGGGGGTGGGGAGGACAAAGTCTCGCTCTGTTGCCCAGGCTGGAGTGCGATGGTGTGAACTCGGCTCACTGCCACCTCTGCCTCTCAAGTTCAAAGGATTCTTGTGTCTCAGCCTCCTGAGTAGCTGGGACTACAGAGGCACATCACCACGGCCAGCTAATTTTTGTATTTTTAGTAGAGACAGGGTTCCTGCCATGTTGGCCAGGCTGGTCTCAAACTCCTGACCTCAAGTGATCTGCCTGTCTCAGCCTCCCAAAGTGCTGGGTTTACAGGCATGAGCCACCACACCTGGCCTGGGAAGGGTCTTTATTAGGACAGTTGGCAAGTTCTGTCCCAAGCACACAGCATGCCAGCTTTTGGGGGCTGTCTGAACCAACTATGGGTATGTGAGTCCCCTGGGGTGGGGTCCTGAGTTCTTCCTGAGCATTTTGCTTCATAATAAAGTCAACTTTAAATGTTTTAAATGTATGGTGTTTAATGCTTTGCACAACTTTTCCTGATCTCATTACCTGAGCTGTTTTACTCCCATGAGGTCACACAGCATTGCATAGTGAGGCTGAAGCTTGTCACCTGGGTCATCCTTTTGAAATTTCTCCAAGCTAGACTTTTGCCATTCTTCTCTAACAGCAGGTTAGAGCCCTCCAGCTGGCAGAAAGCACATATCCAGAATCTCAAGGAGTGCCAGACCCTTCCCTCCCCAGCGCAGTCAGCCGACTTAGCACACGATGCCATTTTCCTTTTCTGTTACATTAAAAAAATAAATAAATAAATAAATAAACTTGGATATAAAATCCTCCTAACTTTCTAAGACACTGGACAAGAAATTAATGTATTCATTTGTTCAGTTAATATTTCCTGAGTAGCATTACCATGGGGCAGGCATGAGAGATTCAATGGTGACTTCTGCCTTTTAGAGCTTTATAATCTGATTTGCTTTTCTCCAGATGTGGTCTGCAGATAGCTGCATGAAGATGACACTGGCTGCTTATTGAGAGGACAGACTCTGGGGACCCATGGCAGACTCACTGGATTAAAATCCCTGGTTAAGGGGCCAGGACTCTGGTCTCAGAGGACTCTTAGTGCCCCAACCTTTGAGACTGGCAGCGAACGGGAACAGCATAGAGAAGTGGAAGAGGCTGAGCTCTGCTGCCTTGTGATGCAAAGAGAATTTATTATCTACAGTTAAGAATTGTGGGCCAGGCACCACGGCTCACACCTGTAATTCCAGCACTTTGGGAGGCCGAGGTGGGAGGATTGTGTAAGGCCAGGAGTTGAAGACCAGCCTGGGCAACATGAAGAGAGAAAAAACAGAAAGAAAGAGAGAAAGAAAAGAAAGAAAAAAGAAAAAGAAAGAAAGAAAGAAAGAAAGAAAGAAAAAGAAAGAAAGAAAGAAAGAAAGAAAGAAAGAAAGAAAGAAAGAAAGAAAGAAAGAAAGAAAGAAAGAAAGAGAAAGAAAGAAAGAGAAAGAAAGAAAGAGAGAGAAGGAAGGAAGGAAGGAAGGAAGGAAGGAAGGAAGGAAGGAAGGAAGGAAGGAAGGAAGGAAGAAAGGAAGGAAGGAAGGAAGGAAAGAAAGAGGGAGGGAGGGAGGGAAGGAGGGAGGGAGGGAGGGAGGAAGGAAGGGAGGAAGGAAAGAAAGAATTGTGTCAGACTCCTGATGAAATGAGAAACTATAAAAGATTGTGTCTTATACGGTTGCGCTGGGGCGGGGGGTCATGTGAACCGGCCGGCACTGAGATCTACATGCCTAGTTCTACTTCCCACCTCATCGCTTTTTTTTTTTTTTTTTAACATACATATAATTGTTTTTGAAGCAGCTTTAGGTTCACAGCAAGATGGAGAGAAAGTACGGAGATTTCCCATCCACGCACTGCCCCACATATACACAGCCTCCTCCATTATCAACATCTCCCACCAGTGTGGTCCATTTGTTACAGCCATGAACCTGCATTGACACATCGTAATCACCCTTGGTTCGCTCTTGGTGGTGTATGTTCTACGAGTTTTGACAAATGGTAATTTCCAGCATTGTAGTGTCACAGAGAATAGTTTTACTGTCTTTAACCACCCCCATGCTCTGCCTGTTCATCCCTCCCTGCTCCTCAATCCTTGGCACCTACTGATCTATTCCTGTCTTCATAGATTTGCCTTGTCCAGAATGTCATGTGTAGTCAGCCCTGTATCCCTGAACCCCACCACTGCGGATTCAACCAACTTCAGATCGAAAACATTGGGAAAAAAATCGCATCTGTACTGAACATGTTTGGGTATTTTCTCCTTGTCATTATTCCCTAAACAATACAATAGAGCAACTATTTATATAGTATTTACATTATATTAGGTATATTATAAATAACCTAGAGATGATTTAAAGTATATGGGAGGACATGGATAGGTTATATGCAAATACTATGCCATTTTATATCACAGACTTGAGCATCCAAAGATTTTGGTATCGGAGGGAATTTCTGGAACCAATGTACCATGGATATTGAGGAAAAGACCGTAGTTGGAATCATACTGTATGTAGCCTTTTCAGACTGGCTCCTTTCACTTAGTAAGTTTCCTCCATGTCTTTTCATGGCTTGATATCACTGAATAATATTCCATTGTCTAGAGGGACCACAATTTATTTATCCATTCACCTATTGAAGGGCATTGTTATGGTCTGAATGCCTGTGTCCCTCCAGAATTCATATGCTGAAATTCTGATCCCCAAGGTAATGATATTAGGAGGTAGAGCCTTTGAGAAGTGATTAGGCTAGGGAGTAGAGGACACATGAACGGGATTAGTGTCCTTTTGAAAGAGTCCCAAAAGGGATCCCTTGCCTCTTCCTTCATGTAAAGACACAGTGAAGGTGCCATTCTATGAACAGGGAAAAAGGCCCTCACCAGATGCTGAATCTGCTGACACCTTGATCTTGAACCTCCCAGTTGCCGGAACTGCAAGAAATAAATTTCTGTTGTTTATAAGCTACCCAGTCTGTGGTATTTTGTTACAGCAATCTGAACAGACTAAGACAGAAATCACGGTTGCTTCTGAGTTTCCATGTGCAAGGTTTTGTGTGGACCTAAGTTTTCAACTCCTTTGGGTAAGTACCAAGGAGTGTGACTGCTGGATACTCTAAGAGTATGTTTAGCTTTGCAAGAGACTGCCAAACTGTCTTCCAAAGTGGCGATACCATTTTGCATTCCCACCAATAACGAATGAGAGTTTCTGTTGTTCTACATCCATCTCAGCATTTGGCGTTACCAATGTTCTGGAGTTTGGCCATTCTAATCAGTGTGTAGTAGTATCTCATTGTTGTATTAATTTGCAATTCCCTAATGACATATGCTGTTGAACCATCTTTTCATATGTTTGCTTGCCATCAGTCAATCCTCTTCCATGTCTTTTGCCCATGTTTTTGATCAGATGTTTCATTTTTATTATTGAATTTTAAGAGCTGTTTGCATATTTTGGATAACAGTCCTTTATCAGATATGTCTTTCGCAAATATTTTTCTCCCAGTCTGTGGGTTGTCTTTTCATTTGCCTGATTATGTCTTTTGTGGAGCAAAAATTTTTAATTTTAATGGAGTCCTTCTTATGAATTCTTTCTTTCACGGATCATGCTTTTGGTGGTGTATCTAAAACAAATCTCCAATCTCCATATATCTTCTAGGAGTTTTATAGTTTTACATTTTACACTGTGATTTATTTTAAGTTAATTTTTGTGAAGGACATAGATCTGTGTCTAGATTCATTTCTCCTGCATGTGGATGTCCAGTTGTCCCAGCACCGTTTGTTGAAAAGACTCTCTTTGTCTTGTCTCCATTGTATTATTGCCTTTGCTCTTTTGTAAAAGATCAGTGGACTCCACCCTCACTTTTTAAGCATCCATCATTTTAAATAGAAAGTGCTCACATTAGGTTGAGGGAGGGGGTGATATTTGCATGTTTGCTAGCAAAGAGAAGAGGACATCAGCCGTGGAGTCCCTCCATCCTTCTTGACTATCCAGATACATGCCAGAGAGAGTGGTATGCCTAATGCATTACTAATTAAATGGTTATCTAAGTTACCCAGAAGTCACCCTTGTGATAATATTTGCTGCTCAAAAGGTTAACATCCCAAGGCTGCTTTGGAAAGCCCAATCCGGGAAAACCTGTGCTCTGAGATGAGGCACTGTAGAATGGTTAGTACTGGGGCTTCGGAGTTGGTTCTTACAACCTGTGTTACTGGAGGGAAGCCCTTTGGCCTTCTCAATTTATTTTCCTGACCTGTAGAATATAGACAATAATATTCATTACCCAGGGTTGGTGTAAGAAAGAAATAACGCACTCTGCACAGTGCTTAATATAGTGACTGTTATTATTCCTGAAATTGTTACTAAGATATTATTTCCTCTTCCTCTATCCCATTGCTCTCTCTCTCCTCCTCTTGTAGCATCTACTGACCTGGCCTGAGCGAGGCCCAATGAATGCTAGCCTCTTTGGCTGGAATCTACCTAAGGTTACCATAACAGATTACCACAAGCTTAAGGAGCCTAAAACAACAAAAATGTATTCTCTTACAGTTCCGGCGGGTGAAAGTTCAAAATCAAGGTGTCGGCAGGGCCACATTCTCTCCGAAGACTCTAGGGGAGCATCCTTCCTGGCCTTTGCCAGCTCCTGGTGGCTCCTGGCAATCCCTGGCACTTGGCTTGTAGCTGCATCCTGCCCATCTCTGCCTCTGCCTTCGCCCAGCATTATTCTATGTCTCTGCCGCTCCTCTCCTTTTCTTATAAGGACACCAGTCATTGCACTTAGGTTGCACCCTAATCCAGTATGACTTCATCTTAACTAGGTTACAGTTGTAAAGACCCTATTTCCAAATAAGGTCATATTCTGAGGTTCCTGGTAGATGTGAATTTTGGTGGGAACAATGCCCAACCCAGCACAGGGCCATTTAGGGTCAGCACAGCGGGTTTTAAATACCAATAGGAACAAGTTGATCTGTTCTGCTCCCAGATCCCATCCCCAGAGACCCTTCTAGACAGGGGTAGCATGGAGGGACCAGCTGAAGTCCGGGTATCATCTTGACCCAAACCAGAACTCCAAGACCATTCAAAAACTCCCCGGGGGACTGACTGTGCAAACCCATTTGGGAAAAAAACCCTTCTGGACTTATTGCATATTGTTCGTTTCTCTTTTCTAAGAACCGTTTCTGAAGCTGTCCTTGAAATAAGTAACACAAAACAATGCCCTTGGATCTATGAATTGAAAAGAGCCCAAATGGATGAAACAAACCTAATTTTGGCAACAGATAACTTATAATAATATAGAAGAAGGTATCTAAAAGCTCCCTGGGCTGGGCATGGTGGCTCATGCCTGTAATCCCAGCACTTTGGAAGGCCCAGGCAAGTGGATCACCTGAGGGCGGGAGTTTGAGACCAGCCTGGCCAATATGGTGAAACCCTGTCTCTACTAAAAATACAAAAATTGGGAGGCCAAGACGGGCGGATCACGAGGTCAGGAGATCGAGACCATCCTGGCTAACACAGTGAAACCCCGTCTCTACTAAAATATACAAAAAACTAGCCGGGCGAGGTGGTGGGCACCTGTAGTCCCAGCTACTCGGGAGGCTGAGGCAGGAGAATGGCATAAACCCAGGAGGCAGAGCTTGCAGTGAGCTGAGACCTGGCCACTGCACTCCAGCCTGGGCAACAGAGCCAGACTCCGTCTCAAAAAAAAACCAAAAAACAAAAACAAAAAAACCCAAAAATTAGCTGGGCATGGTGGCGTGCGCCTGTAGTCCCAGCTACTCTACTCAGGAGGCTGAAACAGGAGAATTGCTTGAACCCAGGAGACGGGGGTTGCAGTGAGCCGAGATCGCTCCACTGCACTCCAGCCTGGGTGACAGAGCAGGACTCTGTCTCCAAAAAAAAAAAAAAAAAAAAAAAAAAAAAAAAGGCCGGGCGCGGTGGCTCAAGCCTGTAAGCCTGTAATCCTAGCACTTTGGGAGGCAAAGGTGGGCGGATCACGAGATCAGGAGATCAAGACCATCCTGGCTAACACGGTGAAACCCCGTCTCCACTAAAAATAGAAAAAATTAGCTGGCCTTGGTGGTGGGGCCTGTGGTCCCAGCTACTCCAGAGGCTGAGGCAGGAGAATCGCTTTAACCCAGGAGGCGGAGATTGCAGTGAGTCGAGACCGCGCCACTGCACTCCAGCTTAGGCGACAGAGTGAGGTTCTGTCTCAAAAAAAAAAAAAAAAAAAAATTTTAATTAAAAAAATAAAAGCTCTCTGATTTAGAATATTACTATTTGGAGAAAATTACTATTAACTAAGAGAAAAGTGATATTTCAGTTTTCATTTCCTAAAAAAGTTCTTTCCTTTCATCCTTTCTCTCTCTCTTTCCCCCTCCTCTCTGTCCATTCTTTTACAACCTCAGGAGTTAATGGCAGTACATTAGTTTGCTTGAAAGATTTAAAAAATTAGAAAAAATTAATGCAAAACAATATTTTTCCTACAACTTTTTACAGAATATTTATATTTATGTGTTTGTTTGTTTGTTGAGACAGGATCTGACTCTGTTGCCCAGACTGGAGTGCAGTGGTACAATCTGGGCTCACTGCAACCTCACCTCCTGGGCTCAAGTGATCCTCCCACCTCAGTGTCCCGAGTAGTTGGGACTACAGGGCGCATGCCACCACACCTGGCTATTCTGTGTGTGTGTGTGTGTGTGTGTGTGTGTGTGTGTTTCATTTTTTTTTGTAGAGGAGGTGGTTTTGTCATGTTGCCCAGGCGGGTCTCGAACTCCTGAGCTCAAGCGATCTGCCTGCCTTGGCCTCTCAAATTGCTGGGATTACAGGTGTGAGCCACTGCTCCTGGCCAAGAAAATTTGTCATAATAAAATAAATATGGGCTTCGGAGTCAAGCCATGACTTGAGGTAGATCCGAAAGCCAAACTGTCTAAGGCTATTTTAATTCTGACTGACGTGACTGTAGTTGAAAGGAATAATGAAAAACATTTACATCAAGGAGAGGGGCACACAGCCTGCATCTGAGGACGTGTTTCCTCTGTGTGTGTGAAGGCGGATAATCACCGCAGTCCCCTGACCACCTCCCCAGTGTGTCCTCACTAGGTATGGAAAACCCGGGGCCGGGTTGGTATGTTTCTTATCTTGAGAATGGGAGTAAAGTTTTTTGAATGTTGCCAAGAGTTCCCCCACGTGGAGCCCTGCTGGCTCCTTCAATTTCCCAGTCAGGCCTTTCTTCTCCACTGGCCACAGATGATCAGGGGGAAGTCATGTGTACACAAGGGAGCCCTTCTTAGTTGAAGCAAAGCAATCATACTTTACGGTCCTTTAAGTTTTTCTACTTTAATGCACCTCATTTTACTGTTACAAAATTCCAAAATACTATGAAATGCAAAAAAAGGAAAAGAAAAAGGAAAAAAGAGCAAATGAACTTTTAGAAATATATCAGTCTTCAGGACGTGTTTTTAAATATGTAGTTGCCCCATTTGGGACCCAGGCTTCTGTATTCTTTTTTTTTTTTTTTTTTTTTTTGAGACGGAGTCTTGCTGTGTCACCCAGGCTGGAGTGCAATGGCCAGATCTCGGCTCACTGCAAGCTCCGCCTCCCGGGTTCACGCCATTCTCCTGCCTCAGCCTCCCCAGTAGCTGGGACTACAGGCACCCGCCACCTCGCCCGGCTAGTTTTTTTTTTTTTTGTATTTTTTAGTAGAGACGGGGTTTCACCGTGTTAGCCAGGATGGTCTCAATCTCCTGACCTCGTGATCCGCCCGTCTCGGCCTCCCAAAGTGCTGGGATTACAGGCTTGAGCCACCGCGCCCGGCCAGGCTTCTGTATTCTTCACAACTACTGACAGGCATTTCTTCACCTATTTTACATGATGATCTTCTCAGTGCCATCTTTTTTATTTTATAAAGTTGTTAGCAAAACATTTATCTCTTGTAGGTACTTGATTCAGTAAGGAAGAAAGCAGAAAGCACACCACAGAAGGGGGATAACGTGGAAAAAACTGGGTGCTTCTCAGCAGAGCAGATTCCCACCAGAACAGCACTTTGGGGGTGAGTCTTAGGAAATGCACCCCCAGCACCCACCCGAGTGATTCTCCAATGCCTCATGACAGAGAACCCCTGGGCTGCTTCATGCCACAGTTTCCTTTGTTTAGCTTATTTGCAGTCTGTGCTGGCTGGGGCTGGACGCTTCACGTCTGAGAAAGAACAGCCTGAGTGATGAGAAAACAGCAGCACGAGGAGGAGGAGGTTTGAAGAATGAAGTATTTTTTCCTAAGGAGGAGTGAAAAGGGGGGTTAAATCTAGAGTCAGCTGCACTTTGGAATTATCAGGAACCCTAAAGCTGCCTGGTGCTTGTGCCCCTCCCTGGAGTGACATAATTGGTGGGAGGCCAGGCCAGGGCATTCAGATCTTTATATCCCCTCCAGCAATTCCTGTGGATAGCCAGGGGTGAGAACCTGTGATAGAGGATATCATGGGGTGAAGGGCGAAGTCTTGGAAGAAAACAGCGGACTTAGCAGTTAGGAAGAGAGGAGATTCAGGGCAGTGGGGAGGGGTAAAGGGAGCATCTTAGCTTGGTGTTCTGACATTTGAGGCTTTGCTGGTCCTAGAAGGAGTGCCCTTCCCAGGGCTAGCCAATTCTTAGCGATAGCAAACACAGGACGCACCCATGTTTGTGCCTTTTTTTTTTCTTTCTTTTCTTTTTTTTTTTTTTTTTTTTTTTTGAGACAGAGTTTGGCTCTTGTTGCCCAGGCTGGAATACAATGGCACAATCGTGGATCACTGCAACCTCGGTCTCCCGGGGTCAAGGATTCTTCTGCCTCAGCCTTCTGAGTAGCTGGGATCACTGGCACGCACCACCACGCCCAGCTATTTTTTTTTTTTTTTTTTTTTTTGTATTTTGAATAGAGATGGGGTTTCACTATGTTGACCAGGCTGGTCTCCAACTCCTGACCTCAGGAGATCCTCCCGCCTCTTCCTCCCAAAGTGCAGGGATTACAGGCGTGAGCCACCGCGCCCGGCAGGGTGTGCCTTTCATCTGCACACCAAACAGTCCAGCGCCCACACTCCAAGCACCTCTGCTATAGAGGCTCTCACGCTCCTGGCCACTATCCTCCGCCCTAATCATTCCAGGGCAGATACCAGACAATCTAGGGCGTATGCCCCCGAGATCACAGAAATTCAAACTAGCCTATCCTCTGCCTGCCTCGCCTTTCTCAAGGAAACCACAGGGAAGGCTCCTGCCATGTTTTCCCGCTTCCCCGGATTGGCCCTGGTGCTCCCCCGTGTGGTCCTGTGTGGTGTGGCACGCCCCCTTGTTTTGGGAACGGTGAGTAATAAACTCTTCAATGGCAGTCATTCCCTGATCTGTCGGCCTCACCATACCTGAATGATAATAAAACCTGCATTTTAAAACGGAGAGATGCAAGCCGAGGTGGAAGAGGAGACACAGAAAAGTAAAGTATTTTTGAAAGGTGGAGGGTGTGGGGGGAGAAAGGCAGCAGGCTGGCTCGGGGCAGAGGGCCAAGACAAGGTTTTGTGTTTTCTGAAGTCATAATACCTGTTTCATAGGGATATCGAAGACTTGGAGTTACATTTACATTAAACTAAAAACAAACAAACACACACAACAATACTTCGTTAAAAGAGATCTTACCCTGCCGGGAATGTGTTCACCCTGCCACCCGGCTGTGGTTTCCATGGGCTGCATGGGGCAGGGATGTGGCAGAGAGTCTGAGACAAGGGCAGGGGCCAGCTCGCTGTACAGGAGCTTTGGAAATGATAACCAGAAAGTATAAAGCATACCCTGTCCTTGACCACCAAGATTAATGAGAGTATTGTGGTATAAGCACATTATTTCCTGAACAAAAGCTTTTTTTAACTTAAAAAAAACTGTGGTAAAATGCATATAATGTAAAATTTAGTGCATTACCCATCTGTAAGTGTACAGTCCAGTAGCAAGTACATCCACACTGGTGCGCAAACAATCTCCAGAGCTTTTTCATCTTGCGAAACAAAAGTTGTACCCATTAAACTCGAATTCCCTATTCCGCCCTCCTCCAGCCCCTAGTAAACACCAGTCTACTTTGTTTCCATGAATTTGACTACTCTAGATCTCTTATATAAGCACATTCTTTTCTCTTAGCACATATTTATATTTTGGTAGCAGAGGGCTGGGAGGGGGAAGGGAAGCATGAGAAGAGGAGGGGGGACACACGATGGTAAATCTGAATGAAGCTGATGACGGTATTAGCCACGGTTTGCTGAGAGCCTCATGTAGGCCAAATATTAGCATAATAGACTGTCGAATTTAACTTTTACCACAAACCCAGAGGTAGGGGTTATTTCTACTTAGAGATTGCATAGCTTGTCTGCCCAGGATGGCTGGGTGGCTATGTGGGAGACTCTGAAGGTCTAACTCTAATACTGTTCCATCCTCTCATTCCTAGGCTGGGGGGTGGGGGAGGGGACATCTAGAATGTGGCAATGCCTCTCTACCCTGTCGTACTGTCATGGTGCAGCATAGCTATTCAGGAGGCGTCTGCCTGAATCTCTGAGGGGTGGGATCTGGTGTGGGTGTCTGCTGTGGGGTACTGCCACCAACCTGTCTTGGGGCATGTGGAGCCAAAGGCTGAAGCTAGAGAAATGCCTGCTTATGCTTCGGTCAAGTTCTTGTTCAGGAGAAACTATGTAAATAGAAAGTTACGTTTCAAAGAAACCCCATCAGACCAATGGTAATTACTGCTTGTAAATCAATTGTCATTTATCGTGTTCAATAAATATGTGGTTCCTCTAAGCATTTGAAACAATTTGTTCATAATTGTTTAATTTACAAAACAAATATCATTTCTTTGTCACCTTAAATGAATTGACTTAGAAATTCCATTCCAGGAATTGGTTCTAGGAAAACAATTATTGACATTTACAAAGATTTATTTACAGGGATGCTTTATGCCTATAAAAGAGAGAAGTTGCAAACTCATTCAAAATTCAATGACAGCAAGTTGGTTAGGAGGAGAGGTGATGTAGCGCTTGGGATAAATGTTGACTCTGCTCTTTGTGAGTCTTTATGAATCTGGGCCAGTTCCTTACCCTTGATCCCTCATCTGAAAATGGGCATCTTGAGGTTCCCTCTCTCAGTGTTATGGGGAGGAGCCCTGCAGTGCCTAGAATATGGTGAGCACTAGGTCCAGGCTAGATTTTTAATCCTTCTGCCTGGTCATATAATGTTTAAAACAAAATTGTCTTAGGCACCAGAAATGACACTGTAGGCAGATATTCAATGGCATGGAAAGATGTTCATGAATAAACAAGTACAAAATGAAAGTTCAAGAAGAGTTTGTAGAGTTTAACCCATTTATACATGTGTATGTGTTAAAAACAAGATTGGAAGTAAGTGTGCATGTGCTTGTGCAACGGGGTGTTGGGCTGACCCCGTTGATCTCCTTGCCTCTCACCTCCCGCTCCTGAAGTCCCTCATCAACAGAGCAGTCAGGGTGCTCCTGGTCAGATGCAAATCAGATCAAGTCACTCTTGTGCATCAGTTTCTCCATTGGCTCCAAACTCATTTAGAAATGGGAGGGAAAGCCAAAGTTATTACTTACAAATCTAGAAAGCTTTCTATGCTCTTTCCCTCAGCTCCACCTTCCCTCTCTGACCCCCATATCGCCTCCTTCCCCCACCCCTGACTCTGCTCCTCCACACTGATTTCCTCGCTGTGCCTCCAGCATATGGGGCATGTTCCCTCCTCAGGACCATTGCATGTGCCCTTCCCTCTGCCCAGAATATTCTTCCTCCAGCTGTCCACTTGTCTCCTTCCCCCACTGCCTGCAAGTCTTATTTCAGAAATCACCTTTCAGTGTGTCCTTCCCCATTCATCATAGTGACCGTGTTAACAACCAACCCACTGCTAGTTCATGCCCCTGTCCTCCTCTTCTGAGCGCTTATTACTAACATGCATGATAGATAGGGATTCCTGTTGGTTCTGTTCACTGTTGTATCTTCAGTACCTATAACAGTCTCTGGAGCATAGTGGCCACTAAGTAATCATTTACTAGATGGATGAATTATTTTTACTTTTCTTCCATTGCTAACTTATATGTTCTAAGATTTCTGCAGTTAACATATCTTATTGTGCTAATAAGAAAAAGGTCAATTTAAAAAATGAGTAGCGTTTTATCTGTATGTTTCCACTTTATGCCATTTCTGTTTTAACTCAAGATACTTGGATGTGATGGGCAGGAATGGAAAACAGAGACAGTGAGATGAAGGCAGAGAGAGGGAGACAGACAGAACCCGCTATTTCAGGCCACATCCTGGATAGCAGCCAAGTCCTTTGCCAAATTGGGGGGCTGGAATTTAATACTACTGCTTATCAAGGAAGCCAACTTACTCATTTAAACCTAGGGCTAGAATATTTCAATACCAGCTGCTCCAATTTCTAGTAATTTCCAACATATTTTAATTGTTCAGGTTTCTAATAACATCAAACACATGTTTTCTCCAGCATGAGGAACACATTTAGTTCAAAAACAGCCAAGATGGAAAACATTGGAAGTACATGGCCAAGCCACAGGAGTGAACCAGCCCCCAGGTTAGCAATTTCCATGTGGCTTCCCCCATATTCAGCCAGAAGAAGCGGTTTATTTGCCATAATGAAGGCTCAGGTCAGGTTTCTTGAGACACTGTTTAACAATCAGGTCAAACACAAGCCTGTTCTTTGTTAACCTCCTCTGAGTAACATTATTCGAGGGCTGGAGTGTATTGGAGATGGTGACTTGATTCTTACTCGGATTCAAAGATCACTCTGGAGAAGGACTGTGAGTGTTCCAAGTCTGTCCTTGTTTTTCTCACATATCCTCTCTAGGATAACTCCTCTATTCTAAGTTCTGGAATGCTGCTCAGCCCAATTCCACACACCCACCCAGCTCCCTTTCTTGAGTACCAAAGTCCATGGGACGTTGGCTCTTGGATATTTCATATCCAATCTGCCCAACATGGAACTCAGCACCTTCACCCTCACGGGGGGGGGGCTCTCCCCATGCTCTGTATCTCAACGGACAGCACCATTGTCTTTGCAATTTCCAAAGCAGAATCCTGGAGTTACCCTTGACTTCTCCCTCCTCTCACCTCCTTCCAGCCAACCATCTATTCTCTGTCTTAAGAATCTCAAAAATCGATCCACTTTTTTTCCATCAATGCTTGTGTTTGGGGTGTGCTCCTCTCTCAGCTGGATCACAGCAACCAGCAGGCCCCAGGGTGGCCCTCCTCACACCCACCACTATCCACCCTTGCAGCGGCTGGAATGTCATCCTACCAAGGAAGCTAGACCACATCACTCCCCAGTTTAAAACCTGTCAATGGCTCCCTCTAACCTTGGGATAAAGTCCAGACTCCCTCCCATGACTTACAAAGGTGTGTGCAGAGTCATTAGAAGGTTGTAAAGTCAATAACCAGCACTTAGAAAGTAGACTAGAATAGAAATACTGTAGAGTGGTTTGTGCATGATGAGGGCCAGTGTTGTTTGTGACTGTTGATTCATGCCTGGGTGTGTGCCCTGAGTGTGATTGTAAGATGTATTATTATTATTAATTTTTTACCATGGATTGCAGTCAAGACAAGTTTGATAAAGCACTAGTAGACAAAACCTTTTGGGATCTGGCCCAACTCTCTAAGTTCCTTTCTTACTTCTCCAGCTTTGCAACCTTTTCTGCTCACAATGTAGAAACTGCAGTATCTAGACATGTGCAGTATCTCAAACACACAGCTCCCACTACCTCCAGCCCTTTGTGCATAACGTTCCCTTTTCTTGCAGTTCCTTGCTTGCCCTGCATCTACTGAGCCCTGCCACAGCCTTCCTTGAGCCCCAGGCAGGGGTAGATCACCTGCCCTATGTCACACTTACACTGTTGTGCATCCGCTAATTTGTAACTATCTTTTCAGGGCAGGAATCATGTCTATCTTTTCACCTGTATATCCAGCACACTGCAGAGTGGCCAACATACCAGAGGTACTCAACAACCTTGTGTTGGATGAACAAACAAATAAGCCCATTCATTAACTCAAAAATTGTTCACTGAGCATTTTTTGAGCCTCTCTGATGTGCCAGACCCTGTGGACACATAGAAACAAATGAGACTCCATTCTTGACTCAGATTCAAAGAGAATATATCCCTGACTTCTGCCGCAGGATGCCTTCTCCCCCCGAGAATGGCTCTCAGGCGAGTTCATGAGCAAAACATGCTACAGGGCGATGCCTCCTGGAGGATGAAGGAAGGTTCTTTTGTGATCCCACAAATAGAAATTAAACAAAACCTCCCCTAGCCACATGACTTTACCCAAAATTTCATTACTAAATATAAACCCCGTGGTTCACGCAGAACTGTAATGTTTTGGGGGCGATGAGAGGTGTCATTCCTTGGGTCTCAGCCAGAGATAAAGACTTTGCCAAGCTCCCCTACTGCCCTGAGGAGAAGGAATACATTATCCACCTCAGTTATTCACACCTCATTATGGATGACTTTATTAATCTGTTCTGAAATAAAGTGATGTTGGGCAGAAGGGGAGAAGCTGGAGACTTCCAGCTCCTGAGACCAGGCGTCTCGCAGAGAAGGAGAGAGAAAGAAGAACTAGAAGGACACTCTCCACTTCTGCCTCAGTGTGCCGGAGACCACAGGGCTTTGGGATCAGCCAACCTGAGTCCTGATCTTGCCCTGTCCCTGCTTGCTTGGGTAGCTGTGGCCAAGGCACCTACATTTTCAGAATCAGTTGACTTACCTGTAAGAGGGGAGGAAATATCTATGCCCAAGCTTGTTGGAAAGATGAAAACAAAATTTGGAGGCTAACTCTCCATGTGGGCTTTCCATACAGAGCGCCTACAGTTATGAGGGTAGCTGGGGCAACACTCAAAATGGTCATGAGGGAGAAAACATGACCTCTTAAAACAGAGAGGGGGACCCTGGGTGAGGCTGGGAAACAGGCTCAGGCAACTGTCACACACCCTGGAGCAAAGAGTGGGTCACAGACCAGTTGTAAGAATGAAAAGTACCATGGCCCGTGATTAAGGAAGTAAAGAGGGACTTTTGCAAACCATTAAGCCACAAGGCACTTTTTGCATTTGTTTCATTTGATCTTTCCTTTACATATGTTACGAGCTTCTGTGTCCGGCAAACCCACCACCGGCAATGGAAAGCTTTCCGCAGTGACTGTGTCAGTTTGAGGAAAGAGTTAAAGGAATGAATACGCCTGCGTATTATCCCTTTGGACCTTGCAGCCCTTCGGCTTATCTGATGTGAACATGCCTCGGGAGCATCCCAGGATGGCGTGTTCTCTATTTCCTGACCTGCTGGAAGACAGGCAGGAAATGAGAGGGTAGGCGAGGCCAGCTGGGCCCAGGGAAATGGAATACCCAATGTCTTTGTTCAAAATAACTTCCACTGATACCTTTGAGAAGCTAATATAAGCCATGCGAGGGCGTCTTTGTGTTCCTGCGAACATTTAATATAAAACATGCACCAAAGAGTCACTGGGCTTTGAAGGAAAGGTGGTTTGTGTTCCCCAGAGAAATTCTAGAGTCAGATTTTCATGAAGTTTCTGTAAGAAATTGGTAAAAATGAGGAAAATGAGCGGCCCACTTGGCTCTTCCCACGTTGGGGTGAAGGGTAGTGAAAAGTGAGGTGCACTTTACAGTGCCGTCTCGCTCAGGCACTCTCCCCAGGTGCTGCTTCCTGAGTCTTTGCTTATTGAGTTGGAGGCTCACCAAGGTGGAGGTGTTGGTAAGTTTATGTGTCAACTTGGCTAGGCCATAATACCTACTGGGTCCAACATCAATCAGGATGTTGCTGTGAAGGTATATTTTGGATGAGATGAACATTTAATGCAGTAAACTTTGAGTAAAACAGATGTCCCTCCGTAATGTGAGGGGATCTCATCCAGTCAGTGGGAGGGAAAAAGACTGAGGTCCCCTGAGAAAGGGAGAATTCTGCTTTTTCAGATCGCCTTCCACTTAGCCGCAACATGCACCTTTCCTGGGAGCTCCAGGCTGCTGGCCTGCCCTACAGATTTCAGACTTACAGCCTGTACAATTTCACAAGCCAATTCCTTAAAATGAATGTGTCTCTTTATATGCTCACATTCCATTGGTTCTGTTTCCCTGGAGAACCTTGACTAATACAGGGCTGAACACCACACTCCCAGTGCAGGTAGGAAGCCAGGTGGTCAGGGTGAGAAGGGGGCTGGGGAAGAGGGTATTTACTGATCAGGGGGAGTGGAGTCAGGCTAACATCAGGGTCGTAGGAATCATAAATGGGTCTTGCGTCCCCACCAAGCTAGGAAATAGCAAGCTGGTTCTAAAAGGTTCAGGGTCGCACATCTATCCGTTCATTCCTTCTTTCGTGTAACAAAATCATGATTCTAAGGCTCTCTCTAGGCACTGCAGGGCAGCAGTGAGCAAAGCAGGCCCTGCCTTCCTAGAGCTTAAAGGTCTAGCACGGAAGTGACAATACACCTGTAACTCAGGATTTGAAAAGGAGGAAAGTAAAAGGATAGAGATAAACGGACTGCTTATCGTAAGGCCCCGTTTTTTGGTGGCACACACTGTGCTAGGCCAATAGGAAAGAGATAACCCCTCCTTCAAGGAGGTTTTCTGAGGGAGGCCAGTGAGTTACTAGGCAGCTAAAATTCAAGCTCTGTACAGGGGCCACACAGCATCCTGAGAGGCCACCCAGTTCTTAGGCATGCCCGGCCCTTAGAATCATTCCCGGAGGAAGCGTCCTCAGAGCTTCCGAGCAGCTGCAACCCTCCCCAGGTCTTCCCCTTAGGGAGGATACGCACAGCAGCGGACATATGCGCCGGTGAAGCCCCACAGGTGGGCTGGCGGGGGCTCCGTCTCGCTCAGGCACTCTCCCCGGGTGCTGCTTCCTGAGTCTTTGCTTATTGAGTTGGTCCAGACTAGAAGGCTGCCTGCTCCCTTGATTCAGGTTCACTTAGGTCTGCATGGTTTCTAGTCTGGGACATAAGTAACATCTCCATCCTCTTACACAGAAAAGCCCCAGTCAGTCAAGGGGGTGGGAAAGAGGGAAAACTGCAATTCAGATGGGAGGGAGAACAGGCTGGGGTTTCCAACCACACAAACTAGGGCCTCCATGAGCTGTGGTCTCTCTGGTCAGGCAGACTCCAGAAATCAACAAAGGGGACAAGCGCCTGGAGCTGACTTGGTGGCAGTGGGGGCTCTGAGCTGAAAGAACTGAAAGAGTTTTTCCTTGCCAATGGCTAAGTTGTGGACTGCACACACTGAGCGGGGGCTGATGGCCCTTCTCTGTTGTTTGTAACGGTTCTAAAGGCAAGGGTTGACCACAGCATTAGCAACATTTGCAACGTGTGTGTCTTTTCCAGAGCCCTTTCATTTTGCTTGAATGCCTGAGGGAAATGTCCCTTTAATGGCTAGCGATGCGGTGGCACCTCTCTCTTGTATTTTGCACAACACGGTGATGGAGGAAGCCCAGTTGGAAACAAGCAAAGTATTCATGACGACTGCAAATGGAATGAACGATTGCAACCCAGCAAGAGCAGAGGCTGCAAGGGAGCAAAGAGGTGGCATTGAGAACACACAAGACTAATATTTTATCTCGTGGATTAGGCTTTAGTTGAGAGAAGGGATCACGTCTTTCTATTTCTTTTATATTCCTTCTACCGAGGATATTAGAGAGATTTATGCGAGTGAACACAGTCACTATTTATTACGTTAAAATGTACTATAGTAAGCTCTTAATTTTCTGCATCAATGGCAGGAGGCATTTCTGGGCAGCAGAAGTAGTCATAATAATGATAATGATATTAATACTAACTACTACCTAAAGACTTAATCCTTCAGACCTGAAACTATGAAACTCCTAGAAGACAGCATAAGGGAAACTTCCATGACATTGAATTTGGCAATGGTGTCTTGGATATGACACCAAAAGCACAGGCAACAACAAAAAAAAGTAGATAAATGGGACTACATCAAACTTAAATACTTCTGTCAGGCAAAGACAACAATCAACAGCGTGGAAAGGCAACCTATGAAATGGGAGAAAATATTTGCAAATCTTGTATCAAATAAGGGGTTAATATCCAGAATATATAAATAAATCACCACGCCACAACAACAAAACATCAAATTACCTGATTTTAAAATGAGCAAAGATTTGAAGAGACATCTCTACAAAGAAGATACGTAAATAGCCAATAAGCAGATAGAACTATGTTCAACACCACTAGCAATCCAGGAAATGCAAATCAAAACCACAATAAAGCTGGGTGCGGGGCTCACGCCTGTAATTCTAGCACTTTGGAAGGCCTAGGAAGGCAGATTGCTCGAGTCCAGGAGTTCAAGACTGGTCTGGGCCACGCGGCGAAACCCCGTTGCTACAAAAAAAATACAAAAATTAGCTGGGCATGGTGGCTCGCACCTGTGGTCCCAGCTACTAAGGGGGCTGAGGCAGGAGGATCACTTGAACCTGGGAGGTGGAGGTTGTAGTGAGCCGAGATTGTGCCACTGCACTCCAGCCTGGGTGACAGAGAAAGACTGTCTCGAAAAATAAATAAATAAAATAAAATAAAAATAAATAAATAAAAATTTTAAAAAAGATAAAATTGAAGGCATTCCTTACACTCTTCACTATAAGAAATGAAACCGGCCAGGCACAGTGGCTCACACCTGTAATCCTAGCACTTTGGGAGGACAAGGCAGGAAGATCACTTGAGGTCAGGAGTTCGAGGCCAGCCTGGCCAACACAGAGGACCCCATCTCTACTAAAAATACAAAAACTAACTGGGCGTGGTGGCGTGTGCCTGCAGTCCCAACTACTTGGAGGCTGAGGCAGAGAATCACTTGAACCCAGGAGGCGGAGGTTGCAGTGAGCTGAGATGGAGCCACTACCCTCCAATCTGAGCAACAGAGCAAGACTTCGTCTAAAAACAAAAACAAAAAACCACAATAAGGTATCACCTCATACCCATTTGGATGACCAGTACAAACAACAACAACTAGATGATAACAAGAGTCGTTGAGGGTGTGAGGAACTGGAACCCTTGTGCACTGTTGGTGGGGGTGTAAAATGGTGCGATCCTTATGGAAAACAGTATGGCGGTCCCTCAAAACATTCACAATAGGATTACCATATGATCCAACAATTCTACTTCTGAGTATATACCCAAAGAATCGAAAGCAAGATCTTGAACAGATATTTGTGCACTCATGCTCACAGCAGCATTATTCATAATAGCCAAGAGGTAGAAACAAACTGTGTCCATTGATGGATAAATGGATAAAGAAAATGTGGTCTATCTATACAATAGAATATTATTCAGCCTTAAAAAGGAGTAAAATTCCACCATATGTTACAACATCGATGAACTTTGAGATATTATGCTGAGTGAAATAATCCAGTCACAAAAAGAAAAATATAATACGATTTCACTTATATGAGGTCCCTATATTAGTCAAATTTACTGAAAAAGTACAAGGATGGTTACCAGAGGCTGGGGGAATTAGAAAATAGAGAATTATTGTTTAATTGGTATAGAATTACAGTTTTACAAAACAAAAAGTGTTCCAGAGATTGGTTGTACAACAATGTAAAGGTACTTAATGCTGCTGAACTGTACAATTTAAAATGGTTAAGATGGCAAATTTTGGATTGTGTGTTTTCTTTTTAACCACAATTAAAAATGCATTAATTCAACGTTTTTGAAGAAAGAAATGACTACCATTTAGGATTACTATGTGTCAGGCACAGAAACAGGCTTCTTTCTTTTTTTTTTTTTTTATACTTTATGTTCTAGGGTACATGTGCACAACGTGCAGGTTTGTTACGTATGTATACATGCACCATGTTGGTGTGCTGCACCCATTAACTTGTCATTTACATTAGGTATATCTCCTAATGCTATCCCTCCCCCCTTCCCCCACCCCACAACAGGCCCCGGTGTGTGATGTTCCCCTTCCTGTGTCCAAGTGCTCTCATTGTTCAATTCCCACCTATGAGTGACAACATGTGGTGTTTGGTTTTCTGTTCTTGTGATAGTTTGCTAAGAATGATGGTTTCCAGCTGCATCCATGTCCCTACAAAGGACATGAACTCATCCTTTTTTATGGCTACATAGTACTCCATAGTGTATATGTGCCACATTTTCTTAATCTGGTCTGTCATTGATGGACATTTGGGTTGGCTCGTTATTGTGAATAGTGCCACAATAAACATATGTGTGCATGTGTCTTTATAGCAGCATGATTTTTAATCCTTTGGGTATATACGCAGTAATGGGATGGCTGGGTCAAATGGTATTTCTAAGAATCAGGCTTCTTACCTACATTGTATGTAATCATTACAATGACTACAAAGCTTCCTTCATGGGTAATGACTATTAGTTAACCCATTTTGCAGAGGAAGTAACTAAAGCTTAAAGGGCAAATAATGTACCCAGGGTCACACACTGGTCAGTGGACTGGAGCATACGAGGTTGACTAAATTATACAACTAGTAAAGGCTGAGCTGGGATTAGACCTCACTCCAAGCCCAGTGTCATATTTTGGGCAATCAGAGAGGCTAGGGTGGGGTGGTATTTTCTGACCTTCACATGGGACTAAGGCATCTTTTTCTCCCAATGAGGAGTGCTTCCTGATCAGGGAGGCAGGCTACATGGCTAGTTATTTTGGAACCAGGGATGGGTGATGGGTGTTGTGGACTATTATGGGGATATATTTCTAAGTCAATGCAGAGGGTTTGGGGAGGGTAGTGTGGACTGAGGGACCCAGTTTCCAGAAGCAACAAATAGGGGGTTAATTTGTAGTGATGCCAATGTCTGTGAGACCCGTGCACCAAAGAGAAGGAAATGGAAAGCAGCATTCATGTGAGTGAGATCCTGTGTTGCGGTGTTTACTGATTTCATTTAATTCTTAGAGAAAGAGTCATGAATCAGGGTTCTCATCACTATGAAACAGATGAGGAAATTGAGGCTCATAGCGGTTCAGGAATTCACCCCAGGTGCCATGGTTCGTACCAGCAGAACACCTCCCAGGTGTTTGGAGTGCTGGCTGCTCTCCCTGCAAATCCATGCACGGAACCGCTGACGATCACAGCTGTCTACACTTTTCTGATCAAATTGGCCTTCGTCTCTCCTAGAAGGGCCCTTCCATACCTTTTTCTCACTCTTCAATCCTTGTCATCTCCCACTTACCCCTGTGTTGCGTGACTTGCTTCCAGCCTAACAGAACCAGCAGAAGCAGCAAGAATAGAATCTCCCCAGGCTGTGCCCAAACCCAGCACAATAATTGCATCTGCCATCTTCCAGCCACAGCTGAACTGTTCTTAGGATGCCATCCCCTCCCAACAAGGACACTCTTCCAGTGCATCTCCTTTCTGTCTCTTGTATTGTTCATTTCCCCTCACTATTGGCTCACTTCCATTAAAGCACACATATACAATAGCATCTCACCTTTTTTTTTTTTTTTTTTTTTTTTTTTTTTTTTTTTTTAACAGAGTCAGGATCTTGCTCTGTCACCCAAGTTGGAGCGCAGTGGCATGATCATAGCTCACTGCATCCTCGACTTCCTGGGCTAAAGTGATCCTCCTGCCTCAGCCTCCCAAGTAGCTAGGACTTCAGGTGTGTTCCACCATGCCCGGCTATTATTTTTCATTTTTGTAGAAACAGTGTTTTGCTGTGTTGCCCAGGCTGGTCTTGAACTGCTAGGCTCAAGCAATGCTCCCACCTCAGCCTCTCGAGTAGCTGGAACTAAAGGTGAATGCCATCATGCCCGGCTATTTTTTTTGTAGAGACAAGGTCTTGCCGTGTTGCTCAGAATAGCATCTCACATTTTTGAAAGCCCTCCCTGGACTTCACAGTACCTGCTACCCGCTGTACAGCAAAGCTTCTTGAAACAGTTGTCTCTGCTCCTTGTTTCCTCGTCCTCTTTTTCCACTCTCTCTCAACCCCTATCGTGTTCTCTTCCCACCACTTCCACAAAACTGCTCTGTTTGACATTACACCATGACCTCTGAAGAAGACATCCTTAGTGTATTTCACACCCATCCGGGTCATTTTCAACAGCCTCTCCTCTACACAGCACAATTACAGTCATCAATAATCTTTGTTTTCTTGATTCATTTTCCAGTTTAAACACAACTAAAGAAGAATAAATTTCCATTTCGAAGCTATTCAAATTCAGTATATTTCACATGAAAATTTGCCCTTATGCAACCAAAACATTGCACCTTGCAGTTTGCACTCTATTTTACTGTCCTAAATTTGAAACACAAATAAAAATGTCAGTTGGTTATACAAAATGACAGAATTAAAGTAACTCAAGTTCTGTTTGTTTGTTTGTTGTTTGTTTAGAGACAGGATTTCACTCTGTTACTAATATGGTTTGACTCTGTGTCCCTACTCAAATCTCATGCTGAATTGTAATCCCCACATGTCAGGGGAGGAGCTTGGCTGGGGTGATTGGATCTTGGGGGTGGATTTCCTCTTTGCTGTTCTCCTGATAGTGAGTGAGTTCTCATGAGATCTGATGGTTTAATAGTGTGGGCACTTCCCCCTTCACTCATGCTTTCTCTCTCTCTCTCTCCTGCTTCACCATGGTAAGACATGTGGGCTTCCCCTTTGCCTTCCTCCATGATTGTAAGTTTCCCGAGGTCTCCCAGCCATGCTTCTGTACAGCCTGCAGAACTGTGAGTCGATTAAACCTCTTTTCTCCATAAATAACCAGTCTCAGGCAGTTCTTTATAGCAGCGTAAAAATGGATTAACTCACCCAGGCTGGTATGCAGTGGTGTCGCTTGGCTCAGTGCAGGCTTGAACTCCTGTACTCAAGCAATCCTCCCACCTCAGCCTCCCTAGTAGCCAGGACTACAGGCAGGCATCACCATGTCTGGCTAATTTTTAAATTTTTTTTGTAGCGATGGAGTCTTACTATGTCGTGCAGGCTGGTCTGTGTTTGTTTGGACCATCTCTCTGCTGTCATTGTCCGTGGCAAATCTGTTTAAATGTAGGAATATGGTCTCACGGGGTCTGGAGATGGTGAACTGGGCTCAAACCATTTTGGACTGTTGCAAATGACTCTAGAAGCAAAAAATGTAGTTGAGTATGCATCTGGAGGGCTGACTATATGCTGGTCATTCTCTCGAGGATACCATTTTATTAAGGGAAAGTAACACAGATGTGCTAGTTTAAAGCTTTCACATGTGTTATTTAAACCCAATAACAACTGCAACAATGTTTAGAACTTAGACCAATTAAAGATTGTTTTCACCTACATTGTCCAGAATTGCCACTGCATGGTGAGGATAAAAAGAGGGCTCATTTTTAGTCAGTTAATTTTTTAAAAAAATTTTAGTTAATTATTTTAAAATTCTGTCCAGACTATTACCTACTCCTGGGAAAGACCCAGTCCTGGCCCACCTTCCACATTGCCAAACCCAGTGGTCACTTCTCAGCCCTCATCCTAGCTGACCTGGCCACAGCATTGAACACAATTCCTTCTTCCTAAAACACTTTTTTCACATGGCCTCTGGTCCCCCAATGCCTCTGGGTTTTCCTTCCATTTCTTGAGCTGCTCCTTCTCAGTCTCTGTATTGGATCCTCCTCATTTTCACAGCCTCTAAATACTGAAATCACAAGCCTCAGTCCTCAGACGTCTCACTCTGTAGGTGATCTCCTAAAGTCCCAAGGCTTACTAACTGGTAATTTTCTGGAGACGATCATCTCCAGACACTTAAGGACATCTGTGTGCTGAACACTTCAAAATTTGTATCTCCCAGTTAAGACTTCCTGTCTGAACTCAGATACTTTTATTTTTAAGAGATGGGAATCTCACTCCGTCACCGAGACTGGAGTGCAGTGGTGTGATCACAGCTCCCTGCAGGCTCCAACTCCTGAGCTCAAGCAATCCTCCCACCTCAGCCTCCTGAGTAGCTGGGACTACAGGCATGTGCCACCATGCCTGGTTAATTTTTTAAATCTTTTATTTGTAGAGATGGAGTCTCACTTTGTTGCCCAAACTAGTCTCAAATTACTGGCCCCAAGTGATCCTCCCACCTTGGCCTCCCAAAGCGCTGGGATTACAGGTGTGAGCCATTGTGGTGGCTGCAGATACTTATATTTAACAAATATCTTCTCAACACCTCCACCAGGATATCTTGCTGGTGCCTCGAATTCACTCCTTGCCCCATCCAAATCCAGCTCTGCATCCAGTCCTTTCTCTGGGCAGATGGCAACTTTAGTTTTCGTATGGCTTAAATCAAATCCTTGCATTAATCTTTGACTCCTCTTTCTCTTATACCCCACATCGAACCCGTTAGCAAATCCTGTTCACTTCACCTTCAAAATATATCCAGAAGCACCCGACTCTTACCCCTGTACTCTTGTTCAAGCCACCATCATACCTGCTTGGACTATTGCAGAGGCCTCCTGTCTCTAGTCCTGCACATCTACATGGGAGCAAGAGTGGTCATTTCAAAATGTAAGGGAGATCCCTTATTCCTTTGCTCAAAACCCTCTTTCCATCTCACTCAGAACAAATCCCAATATCTTTACCAAAGCCTTTAAGGTCCGTTAATAATAATCCAGCACTATCCAAACTTCCAGCCACTATGTACTCTTACCCGCTAGCATTCTCTAGCCTGCTCACTCTCTGCAGCCACACTGCTCCCTCAATGCTTCTCAAAACTCTCAGTTACATTATTGTCTCAGGGCCTTTGCACTAGCTTTCACTTTCCTGGAACACTGTTTCCCCTGATACCTACAAAGTTCACTCCATCATTTTTTACTCTACTTAATAATCAGTTAAGGCCTATCTTTTTAAACATTTTTTATTTTTGTGGGTATATAGTAGGCATATATATTTATGGGTTACATGAGATGTTTTGATTACAATTCAGCATGAGATTTGAGGTATCTGTCACCTCAAGCATCTATCTTTTGTTAGTGTTACAAACAATCCAATTATACTCTTTTATTTTAGAATATATAATTAACTTATTATTGACTATAGTCACTGTATTAGTCCATTTTCACACTGCTGGTAAAGACATCCTGAGACTGGGCAATTTACATAAGAAAGAAGTTTATTAGATTTACAGTTACACGTGGCTGGAGACGCCTCACAATCATGGTGGAAGGTGAAAGGCACATCTCACATGGTGGCAGACAAGAGAAGAGAGCTTGTGCACGGAAACTCCCCTTTTTAAGACCATCAAATCTCATGAGACTTATTCACTATCATGAGAACAGCATGAGAAAGACCTGCCCCCATGATGCAATTACCACCCATTGGGTCTCTCCCACAACACCCGGAAATTCAAGATGAGAGTGGATGGGGACACAGCCAATCATATCAGTCACCGTGTTGTGCTATCAAATACTATGACTTATTCATTCTTTTTATTTTTACACTTTTTGTACCCATTAACCATCCCCATCTCCCTACCACCCTTCCCAGCCTCTGGTAACCATACTCCTACTCTCTAATTCCATGAGTTCGATTGCTTTGATTTTTAGCTCCCACAGATAAGTGAGCACATGTGATGTTTGTCTTTCTGTGCCTGGCTTATTTCACTTAACATAATGACCTTCAGTTCCATCCATACTTTTGCAAATGATTCAGTCTCATTCTTTCTTATGGCTGAGTAGTACTCCATTGTGTATATGCACCATATTTTCTTTATCCATTCATCTGTTGATGGACACTTAAGGTTGCTTCCAAATCTTGGCTATTGTGAACAGTGATGCAACAAACATGAGAGTGTGGGTGTCTCTTTGATATACTGATTTCCTTTCTTTTGGGTATATATCCAGCAGTGGTATCACTGCATTGTATGGTAACTCTAGTTTTAGTTTTTTGAGGAATCTCCAAACTGTTCTTTATAGTGGTTGTACTAATTTACATTCCCATGAACAGTACAGGAGGGTTCCCTTTTTCTTCACATCCTTGCCAGCATTTGTTATTGCTTGTCTTTTGGATAAAAGCCATTTTAACTGGGGTGGGATGATATCTCATTGTAATTTTGATTTGCATTTCTCTGATGATCAGTGATATTGAACACCTTTTTGTACACCTGTTTGCCATTGGTATGTCTTCTTTTGAGAATTGTTTTGTCATTTTTTAAAATCGGATTATTAAAGGCGTGAGCCACTGTGCCCGGCCACATTGGACTAGTTATAAACTAGGGATGGCACAAGAAATGCCATCTTACATGCCAACGCTCTCCATCATGCCTGTGAATCACAAACACTTTGGAGACCACACCCAGGGCTAGCAGGAGCTAGCGGCTGATGGAGGGCCTGTTTGTCTGGGAGACTGTGTGGGTGGGTTGGTTGGGGTGGGAGAGGCTGTGGCAGGGGCATGGTGATACCTTCTTAAGGACACAGGAGGCTGGGGGAGGCCAGATGGAGGGCGGCTGCTATGGAAACAGGGTGAGGATTTAGATTTGACTTTTTGATAATGTTTACTTGGTAAAAATAATGGCATTTTCTGTCTCTTTTGTAAATAGGCAAATGCCAGGCAGGACTATGTAAAGAAAGAATCACACACTAAAACAAATTCAGATAGACTTAAATCATCGTCTGTGACTTCTGTGATCTGAACATTTGTGACCCTGCCCCTCCCACCCCATAATGCATATGTTGAAATCCTAACCCCAAGGCAATGGTATTAGAAGGTGGGGTTTTAGGGAGGTGATGAGGTCACGAGAGCGGAGCCCTCATGAATGTGATTAGTGCCCTTATGAGACAAGACCCCAGAGAGCTTGTTCACGCTTCCCGTCATGTGAGGACACAGCAAGATGGTGCTGTCTGTGAACCAGGAAGAGGGCTCTCATCAAGAACCGAGTTTACTGTGCCTTGATCTTGGACTTCCAGCCTCCATAACAGTGACAGATATATTTCTGTTATTTATAATCCACCTGGTCTATACTATTCTATTATAGCAGCCAGAATTGACTAACACAATGCCTAAATATGTGTATTTTTCAAAAATGGGTATTTCATCTTTGAATTTAAATACAGAAAACACTCCTTGGAGATAGACTTCTAATTTAAGATTGCTTTGAGAGACATGCAGGCTTAGTGGATGACTAGTCTCACCACACATACTTCCAAACAGGATTTGAGACTGCAAGGCAGACATTCTCCAGTGACATCATGACCAGAAGACAGTCTCTCATTTCACCTGAGCTGTCCTCACAACTTGGTAGTGCCTCCCAATACCAGATTACAGACAAAATATTGAACTTCAGGAAAGACATCGCCTGGGGCAATTTGGAGACTCCGGTAGCCCCTGTGCACGGAGACAGAGGGGTGGTTAGGTGGGAAGGATGTTTTGCAAAAAATGTTTCAAGTGCTATTGGACTTGGGTCCTAACTCTTCCCTCTAGGTTCACCCTCTTTGGGTAGATTTCCCTTACCATCCCAGTTCTTGACACTAGCCTCCTTCTCTAAAATCCTAGACCTCCTCTGTCTACCCACTCATTTGGCACTTTGTTTATATCACTCCAGTGATGACCAGTGATACACATTTCCCATACAATTGTTCTTCGCTGCATGGGTGTAGAGTCAAGTCTCTCAAACTTCCCTCAGGACCACCTGGGGTCGAGTGACAGTGGAGAATCTAATTCAGTAGGTCTGGGTGAGGCCAAGCCTCAGGTGAAGCCCATGCTGCAAGGCTGGGTCCATGCTCTGAATAATGAGGCATAAGAAGATTGTGGCATGCAAACGGACATAACTAGGCTGAAGTTTTGCTTTGCTCTTAACTAACTCTAACACTACAGCTTTAAGATCTTTAAGCCTCAGTTTTTTCTTTTCTTTCTTTTCTTTTCATCTTTTTTTCTTTCTTTCTTTCTTTCTTTTTTTTGGTTTTTCCTGTCACTTAGGCTGGAGTGCAGTGGCGCAAAGATGGCTCAGTGCAGCCTCGACCTCCTGGGCTGAAGCAATCCTCCCTCCTCAGCCTCCTGAGTCGCTGGGACTACAGGTGTGTAACACCACATCAGGCTGTTTGTTTGTATGTTTGGTAGAGATGGGTCCTCATTTTGGGGCCAAAGCTGGTCTTGAACTCCTGGGCTTGAGTGATCCTCCCGCCTCATCCTCCTACAGTGCTGGGATTACAGGTGTGAGCCATCATGCCCAGCTAAGCCTCAGTTTTCTTAACTTCGAATGGGCATAAATACATTGTAAGCTGGTGGATAAAGGACACTATCCACACCCAGAGAACTTCTAGTTTATGAGTTCTTCACAACATTTTAGTTTTCTTCTTTCATCCTCATACTGGAGGCCAATCTGTCATCTCCTGACTGCTCCCAGGGTTTGCTGGGCTGCTTGGGTGACACGATGGATGTGCATGTTTAGCACACAGCCTGGCGTATAGTATGTGGCTGCAGTTGTGGTGATTATTTTTATTATTTTTGCTCAAAACTTCCCCAAACCCATATGATTAACATAAAATAACTACTTCCATAATCTGCATCACTATTAATTTCCAGAGAAAAACACTGAAGAACTGTGTGGGCTGCCTTTGAGGATGAAGCAGATGTCTGCCACGATCTGTTTCCATTCTGAGGAGCACAAGCTAAACATCGGCCTCTTCACTCCTCGCTTACACCCCTACCCTGAGTCGATCCATCAAGATCCTCCACTGAGAGGAACAAATTATAATGATCTTTGTATGAGGCAGTTTGAACTTACCTTCCTGTTGCTTATAAACTAAGTCGCAACCCAAACTGCTGAGAAATCTCTGCACGTCAGATATTTTTCTCCTAATTGATAAGAAAGTGCTCAAAAATAGAACTGTCATCTGACAAATCCTGGAACTAATTGCCTTACACATAGCAGGCTGCTAAATGTGACCGGCATTCTCCCCTCCATTCGGTGGTTCCCAAGGAAACAAGGTTAATGCATTCATGACTAACGTTTGCCTTGTCAATCCCAGTTCACTGCAGTAGGCATAGAGCATGAGGGGAAAGTGCTGAGAACGTCGTTTCATGCTTTTTTCCCTCTTTCTGCTCAAAGTGCAAACGTCTCAACCAAAGATTAAACACATGCTCAGCCAACCATCAAAAATCAATCAGCATCTGCACTTGTCCCCTGCTTCTAAAGGTTTGCCTGAGTATCCTACTGGTACCAGAACATTGAGGCATTCAAACGCCTCAACCACAAAGTTTTAACAGGAGTGTTAACTCTTTAGCAATGACTGCTTAGATTTTTCTTTGCATGTATTTTCACAATTTATTAATTTTCTTCTATAGATACGTGCCACCTTATTTTTTAAAAAAACATATAAAATATTTCTACCTATAGAAAATTGCAGTTTTTTTTCCACATTACAATTTTTAAAACTTTTTTTTTTTTTTTTTTTTTTTTTTGAGACAAAGTCTCGCTCTGTCACCCAGGCTGGAGTGCAGTGGAGCGATCTTGGCTCACTGCAACCTCTACCTCCTGGCTTCATGCCATTCTCCTGCCTCAGCCTCCTGAGTAGCTGGGACTACAGGCACCCACCACCATGCCTGGCTAATTTTTTGTGTTTTTAGTAGAGATGGAGTTTCACCGTGTTAGCCAGGATGGTCTCGATCTTCTGACCTCATGATCCACCTGCCTCGGCCTCCCAAAGTGCTGAGATTACAGGTGTGAGCCACCGTGCCTGGCCTAAAAAACTTTTTTATGTATTTAAGGAGTACAAGTGCAGGTTTCTTACATGCATATATTCATCATGGTGAAGTCTGGGGTTTTAGTGAAACTGTCACCCAAACAGTGAACACTGTACCCAGTAGATAATCTTTCAACCCTCCTCCCTCCATCCCACCTTTAGTAGGCTCTAATGTCTATTATTATATTCTCTGTGTGTGTACACACACATACACACATATATATCCATGTGTGTCCATTGTTTAACTCCCACTTATAATTGAGAACATGCAGTATTTGACCTTCTGTTTCTGAGTTATTTCACTCAGGATAATGGCATCTAGTTCCTTCCATGTTGCCGCAGAAGACATGATTTCATTCTTTTTTATGGCTACGTAATATTTCATGGTATTTATTTATACCACATTTTCTTTATCCAATCCACCACTGATGGACACTTAGGTTGATTCCATATCTTTGCTACTGTGAATAGTGCTGTGATAAACATACCAGTGCCTGTAGCTTTTTGATATAATGATTTATTTCCCTTTGGGTATATACCCAGTAGTGGGATTGCTAAGTCAAATGGTAGTTCTACTTTTAGTTCTTTGAGAAATCTCCATACTGTTTTCCATGAAAGTTGTACTAATTACACCACTAACAGTGTATAAATATTCCCTTTTCTCCATATCCTCACCAACATCTAGTTTTTGTTGTTTTTTTTTAATTTGGAGATGGGGTCTTGCTCTGTTGCCCAGGCTGGAGTACAGTGGCACAATCTCAGCTCACTGCAATCTCCACCTCCCAGGTTCCAGTGATTCTCCTGTCTCAGCTTCCTGAATAGCTGGGATTACAGGCATGCACCACCACACCCAGCTAATTTTGTATTTTTAGTAGAGACGGGGTTTCACCATGTTGGCCAGACTGGTCTTGAACTCCTGGCCTCAGGTGATCCGCACATCTTGGCCTCCCAAAGTGCTGGGATTACAGGCATGAGCCATTGCACCCAGCCCAACATCTGTTGTTTTTAGACTTTTTAAACAATAGCCATTCTGACTGATAGAAGATTGTATCTCATTGTGGTTTTAATTTTCATTTATCAAATGGCAAAATCAAAGAGATTATTAAAATGAATATGTATGTCATGTTTCACACTTATAATCAGAAATGACTATAGTAATAATGACAGCAAATCTCCATTTCATCATCTTTTTCTCCAATTCACTCCTTTCTGACTTCCAATTTTTGAGTACGCTGGCAACACAGTACTCAAGACAACCAGCATGAAACCCTCAGAGCTGTGATTGAAGGTTTCCTCTTCTTTAACCCACAAACCCAATTGATGGCACCTCCAAGTTTCTTTAAAAAGTTTTTATTTTTCTGGTTCCCATTTCCACTTTATTTTAAAAGCCTCAATTAGCATCCTTTTCCCCATTCTAGTCCTTTCTAAGTTAGCAGTTTTAGTCATTTGAAGACATCATTCCACTGTCTCCTTGCTTCACTGTAGGTTGAGAACTCAGCTGTCAGTCTTGTAATTCCTTTGTGTTTAATCTGGCTGTTTTTGTTTTTTGTTTCTCCTCTCTGGATGACTTTAAAAATTTTATTTTTGGTGTTCTATAATTTCTCTATGTTATGCTTAGTTGCAGATGTCTTTTTTATTTTTAATCTTTGGGTTTTTTTTTTCTATTTTAATTAATTAATGAAGTAGGGACAGGCTCTGTTGCCTAGTCTGGTCCTGAACTCCTATGCTCAAGTAATCCTCCCACCTCAGCCTCCTAAAGTGCTGAGATCACAGGTGGGAGTCACTACATCTGACCCTATTTTTATTTTTGGGTGCCATGAAAGAAATACTTTAATTTGTCTGTATCATTGTGGATACTGCTACTGTTATCTTAGTAATACAAAACTACCACATTCTCTTCTCTATTTAAAAAGTCTTTGGCCAAGCTCTGGAGAATTTTTATGGACACATTTTTCTGTGGGGGCTGGATCAGCAATGCTTCAATAAAATCTATTTCCAGGAAGAATAGACAGTGTACTTTATCAGCCACAGTGAATCCTATAGGAGAGATCTTGTCTAGCAGAAGCTGGTGCTTGCATCCCAAATTCTTCCATGATTAGAGAGAAAAAAAGTTTGGAAAAAGGAATGTTTACTGGTTAATTATAAAGAATATTTCTTTTTTTTTTTTTTTTTTTTTGAGACGGAGTCTCACTCTGTCGCCCAGGCTGGAGTGCAGTAGCACGATCTCGGCTCACTGCAAGCTCCACCCCCAGGGTTCATGCCATTCTCCTGCCTCAGCCTCCCGAGTAGCTGGGACTACAGGCACCCGCCACCTCGCCCGGCTAATTTTTTTTTGTATTTTTAGGAGAGACGGGGTTTCACTGGGTTAGCCAGGATGGTCTCCATCTCCTGACCTCGTGATCCGCCCATCTCGGCCTCCCAAAGTGCTGGGATTACAGGCGTGAGCCACTGCCCCCAGCCATATAAAGAATATTTCAAAGGACACAGATGAATAGCCAGATGGAAGAGATGTGTAGGGTGAGGTGTGGGAGAAAGGATATGGAGTGTCTATACCCTCTCAGGGCAGACTACCCTCCAGGAACCTCCATGTGTTCAATTATCTAGAAGCTCCAGATGTTTTTTTAAACATTCTACATGACATTAGTTAGGCTTCCTGAAGCTGAGGAAGCTAAAGTTTTCCCATCATTTCTCTCTTTTTCTTTTCTTTTCTTTTTTTTTCTTTCTTTCTTTTTTTTTTTTTTTTTTTTTTTTTTTTTTTTGTGAGACAGAGTCTTGCTCTGTCACCCAGGCTGGAGTGCAGTGGTGTGATCTTGGCTCACTGCAAGCTCTGCCTCCCGGGTTCACGCCATTCTCCTGCCTCAGCCTACCAAACAGCTGGGACTACAGGCACCTGCCACCAAGCCCGGGTAATTTTTTGTATTTTTTTAGTAGAGACAGGGTTTCACCATGTTAACTGGGATGGTATCGATCTCCTGACCTCGTGATCCGCCTGCCTCAGCCTCCCAAAGTGCTGGGATTACAGGCATGAACCACTGCGTCCAGCCTCCGATCATTTCTAGAAATTCTGAACCATTATGTCATCCAATTTTGCTTCTTTCATTCTTCCTTTTTCTCCTTTTGTCACTCTATTTAGACATTTGAGGAAAGTTCTCACTTTTTTCTCTGTATCTTCAAACCTCTCTTATTTTCCATTTCTTCATCTTTTGGCTGTGCATTCTGGGTGATTTCTTTAGGTTTTTCTTCCAGTTTACAAAGCTTTCCTTTTGCTGAATCAATTCTGCTATTTAATCTGTTTAGGGAGTTTCCATTTCCACATTTTTCATTTGCATGTTCATGGCACAGAGCTTTAAAACTCTTGAAATTTATGATAGAGATGTTGTTCTCATGCTAATGAGACAACTTATGGTGGGACCCTAGATAGTTTTGGGATGGGGCTGGTCACCAGAAAAACCAACCACATGATTAGAAGGTTGGAACTGTCAGTCACCTGACCTCCAGGGAGGGGAAAGGGGCTAGATATTGAGTCCATCATGGGATCAATGATTCAATCAATAATGTACATAATGAACTCCAATAAAAACTCTGGACACTGAAGTTCAGGACCAGCTTCCTGGTCAGTGAACAGATCAATGTCCTGGGAGAGTGCTGTGCCCTGATTCCATGAACAGAGGCATGGAAACCCTGTGCTCCTTAGAGCTCACCCTATGTCTTTCATTTGGCTGTTTCTCCTCATTGTATCCTTTATACTAAAACTGTAATTGGACCAGACACAGTGGCTCATACCTATAATCCCAGCACTTTGGTAGGCTGAGATGGAAGTATTACTTGAACCCAGGAGTGTGAGACCAGCCTGGACAAAATGGAGAAACCCTGTTTCTACAAGCAAGCAAACAGCAACAACAACAAAGAAAGAAAGAAAAACAAACAAAATACAAAAATTCTCCAGGTATGGTGGTGTGTGCCTGTAGTCCTACCTACTTGGGAGGCTGAGGTGGGAGAATTGCTTGATCCCAGGAGGTCAAGGCTGCAGTGAGCCATGATCATGTCACTGCCCTCCAGCCTGGGTGACAGAGGGAGACCCAGTCTCAAAAAAAAAAAGAAAAAAAAAATCCCACAAAACTGTCATTGTAAGTATAGTACTCTCCTGAGTTCTGCAAGTTATTCTAGTAAATTATTGAACCTGGGTTACAGGGGGATTGTGGGAACCCTTGAATTTGTAGACAGTCATAAGTGTGAGTAGCCTGATGACCCTTGAAGTGCAGCTGGCATCTGATGTAAGGGCAGTCTTGTTTCGAGACCATGATCTTGGACTTGTGGAGACTATGCTAACTCTGGATGGTTAGTGCCAGAAGTGCCTTGCTGTACACCCTGTTGGGGTTGAGACAGAAGATAATCCCAACCTTTTTATTTACTATATGTGATACTTCGGACAAATCACAAAAACCTCTCTGCAACTCAATTTCCTTGTCTTAGAAATGACAATATTAGCAGCATGTACCACATTAAATGTATGAAAAATAAATAAGATAACTCAGTGTCTGGCATATAGTAACTGCTCAACAATGGTGGTGAGTACTATACGCTTCTGCTCAAATGTCACCATAGCCAAAGAGCCTACTCTGCCATTCACAAGAAAATAGTACTCCTTTTTCCTGGCAATGAGTACTTTCTATTCCTTACTTTGCATTATTTTTCTTTTAGCCTGTACTATCACCTCCATTACTCAGCTTTTCCTATGATAATGCTTCATAACAAGTCACTCCTAAAGCTCAGTTGCTTGCAGTAGCAAGCCTTTATTCTCAGGCTCATGGACCTATAGGCCTACTGGATTGGCTGATTCAGGCTGAGTTCAGCTGAGTGGTTCTTCTTTCATCTTCAGGTCTGCTGGGCTTGTCTCCAGGCTGCATATTGGGTCCAAGTTGGCTCCACAAGTATCTCATTATTTTGGGACCAGAGACCACCCAGGTCATGTTGTCATGGCAGTATGTATTTGCAGAAGTACAAGAAGCAGGCGAAACCCTACAGGTACATTTCAAGCCTGTGCTCACATTATGCTCACAAATATCCCACAGGCCAAAGGGAGTCACACAGCCAAGTCCAAAGGCAAGGGGCAGGAAAATGTACTCTGTCCCCTGGGGGAGAAACTCCACTGTTACATGGTAAAATGCGATGCATAATTGTAATATGAGCAGGGTGTAAAGAGTTGGGGAACCAACCTACCATAGCACTTGACAGATTATATTTTCATTTGTTTTTAGCTAGAGTACATTTCCTGACATGGTAATATAAACTCTACGAGAAGAGGAACATTAGTTAGTTTGTACACAGTTCTATCCTCAGCACCTAAAATAGTAGCCCTTCAGCAGATATCTGCTGACTGAATGAATGCACAACTAAGTCAAGTGAGAATAGTAGTAATAGTCATGCCTCTCACCATTCTATGAAACAGCTTCTAATAAGCTGTGAAATGACCAAGAAGAAGGAGAGGAGAGTAGATGGGGCTCCCTTGATGTTGAAAGAGAGGGCACTGCAGCAGCAGCTGCGGGCTGATTGCCTGCTTATATCAGAAACTCACAGTGGTATGGTGGAGTCACAGGTTCTGAGCCAGGTCACAGTTTATCCATGTGGTTAGCTTTATATTCATCTTCAAAGCAAGATTCTATAGCAGGAGCTGCACTGAAAGTACCGAAAGGTGCTGATGAAACATTCCAGTACCTCAATTCCCCTGGTTTTCAACCATTCATTGTAAGAAAAGGCTCTAGTACCAAGCAGACTTTGTTAAAGTATCGCTCACAGGCTGGCTGACAACAGAATCAACCAGCTTCAATTCAGTATGTAGGATTCTTCTACACCTGGAGCTGGAAACACTGAGTGAAGCCAACTTTTTAATATTTCTTTGGCTTTCCTCAAGGAATGACACCATGAATGGAGAGAATCCTAAAAATACAAATTCTCTGCAATTTAGCAAATAGAGGAACAATGAAAAGTCTAATAATAAACTTGAGACAGACTAAATACTACATAATTAGCACACTTGAACCAAAGGCAGAAGAAAAACATGTAATTAAATATGAACACTTTAGGAAAAAATCAAAATGGTCCAATAATAGCTAAATCAACCAGAATGAGAAAGCTTATAAAAAGCAACCTCTGATTGATTTCCTCAATAAGAAGATGACACGGGTCCAAATAGAAAAGGCTGGAGGGAAAGGGGAGAAATACACTGGTACAGAAAAGGGAAGATTATATCGTTTCTGAAGAGAAAATAGCTGCTTCTCCAGGAAGACCCAGGAGGCTAAGTTCTCTTACAGTTGGTAAAAACAAATAAACCAAAATGTGTGAAATGTCATTTACACGCATTCATTAAATCCTTCCTATGAAGAAGTCCAAGGTTAGGAGCTCTTCTGAGGAGGGCATGTGACTCAAGTGTAAGGAATTTGGTCTTCACACTGGTACACTTAGGACCCTCAGGGGAAGACCTTTATCAATGCAAAAAAAGTCGAAACTAGAGAAGTCTTCTAGTTCTTTGTATCACAGGAGATTCAATGTTGTCTGTGCTTTTGCTGAGTCAGGAGTTCACCCCAAAGTCCAAATGAAGCACAATAAAAGGGGCTCCCGGTGGAACACTGCTGCCCCCCACTTCATTTCAGCCTGCGGTTTCTTCACAAACCCTTTCTTCAACTCTAGTTAGGTACAGATCTGCCTTGATTTCAGTTACACTAATTGTAATCTGATTTAAATACGCACAAATGTGCATGTCGGTGTTGACAAAGAGTCTCTGCTTGACCAAACTTTAGTCAGGCTCTTCAAGCTTCTGTTAAGCCCATCTGTACACTTCCTTGTAAAATCCAGTCCTAGCAAAGAATCCTGCTAAGTTAGTTTGGCAAGAACCTCCTGTCCTTGACATCTGATCATCCTCCATCCTTGATCAGGGTCCTCAGCCTCCACCATCCCCAGGGGATATCCGGTCACCCTGGCCTCTTTTCAGGCCTGTTAGGTTTGTTTTGCCAGAATCCCCCACACCCTTGATGTTTCCTCTCAGTAATTTCTGTCCATTAACCCTGACCCTGCTCCCACTTGCCTTTGCTGGATTCGGATTTGAGCCCAATCTCTCCCCTACTGCAAAACACCATTATAACTGTCCCTACACCTATCAAGATGGTCCTGAACAAAGTAAGCTCTACTGTGCTTTATCAAGTGTCGTTGAATATTTTTTTCTTTAACACTGTTAACTATTTATGTATGTGGCTCCTATACTTCCAGAAAACTCAACAGATATAAATTCAATATAGACCCAATGGTATGTTTTTTAAAAAAATCAAATGGGCCGGGCGCGGTGGCTCAAGCCTGTAATCCCAGCACTTTGGGAGGCCGAGGCGGGTGGATCACGAGGTCAGGAGATCGAGACCATCCTGGCTAACACGGTGAAACCCCGTCTCTACTAAAAATACAAAAAAAACTAGCCGGGCCTGGTGGCGGGCGCCTGTAGTCCCAGCTACTTGGAAGCTGAGGCGGGAGAATGGCGTGAACCCGGGAGGTGGAGTTTGCAGTGAGCCGAGATCGCGCCACTGCACTCCAGCCTGGGCGACACAGTGAGACTCTGTCTCAAAAAAAAAAAAAAAAAATCAAATGAACAGCAAGCAATAAACATTCCGCCCATAACGCTGTCCAGCGTGGAGCAGGTGCACAATGCATGTCTGTGGAATGCATCTCCAAAGACTGAAGAGTGATTTTTTTTTTTTTGAGATGGAGTCTTGCTCTGTCACCCAGGTTGGAGTGCAGTGGTGTGATCTTGGCTCACTGCAACCTCTGCCTCCCGGGTTCAAGCGATTCTCCTACCTCAGTAGCTGGGGCTACAGGTGCGTGCCACCACTCCCAGCTAAGTTTTATATTTTTAGTAGAGACTGGGTTTCACCCTGTTGGCCAGGATGGTCTTGATCTCTTGACCTCGTGATCCACGCGCCTCGGCCTCCCAAAGTGCTGGGATTATAGGCGCAAGCCACCTTGCCCGACCCTGAAGAGTGATTTTAGCATGACTTTTAGGTTTTTTTAACTGACTTTGTAAAGGCTAAGTTGAGAAGTGGGGAAGACTGCAACCAGAGCCATTGGCAGAGCAGTTTTGATCCCTGAGTCGTGACAGCAGAAATTTTACTTGGGAAGGAAGGGGCAGGAGCTCAGCTAGGGGAGCTGTCTCCCTCTGGCCTGTCAGCCCCCAAAGGCTGGGTCCTTTGCCTGTTTTGTTAGTTGTGTCCCTTGAGCACCTGGAATTGTCTGATTGTCTTTAGCACACAATAGGAGCTGCACATGTACCTGCTGGATGCTCTCCCACCTCTTCTGCTGCGGGCTTCAACCCTCCTTCCTGACCTGCACACAGGAGGGCCTCCCAGGATGTTACACCCACTTCCCCAGAACCTCGCTGCAGCCTACCTTGTTTCACCTGGGTGCCTGCTTTGAAGCACACAGACCGGTAGATAGCTGAGCATTTATTTCAGACTGGAAAAATGCCCAGCACTGACTGAGGCCAGGAGGTCCTGGCCATATGGGGGTGCTTAGTCGCTCTCAAGCTCCCAGCTGGAAGGAGGGATATCCTGTCCACCAGAGCTCAAGAGCCCAAGGACGTGAACACTTAGAACCCTGGGGTTATTTCAAGAAGCCATTCACCGGTGCAGAAATTCTGCTTCTAACTCCTCTGGCCTTCTTGTCTTTCTTTCTACAGAGAGAACGGAAGAATTGCTGGGAGAGAGAGAGTAGTGGTGGCCCTCAGTAGCAAGGCCCTGCGAGCTGGGGATCACCTGTGGTGGCCAAGGGCGCCAAGGGCTGCTCCTGGAACCCTGTCTTGCAGGAGTGTGCCCAGCCCTGGGCCTTGGGCAGGGTTCAGGAAATGTTCTCAGGGTGGGATTGTTCTCTGGGGCAGGCATCCCCTCACTGGGGGCCTCTACAGCAGCTGTTCCCCCACTGCTCCACGCGGCTAATGCATCAGGATTTATTAGACTCTTATCTCTTGTTAATATGTATGAAAAGTGATCAAGCCATACTACACTCTCCCCATTCAAACCTTCCCACGGCTTCCCATCGCATTCAGAGTATGAACCCAGAGCCCAATCCCTTCCCCTCCCGCCAGGCTCCAACCTCTCCCATTTCACTGCAGCCGCGTGGGCCCCCTATGGTTCTTGGAAGAGCCGGGAGCATTTCTACCCAGGGCCTTTGCACTGTGCTTCCTCCAGATGAGGTCATGGCTCACTCCTCTAACTCATTCATCGCTGTGCCCTAGTGTCCTCCTGCTCCTGGCTAATGTAGCACCCCCAGGCTCTCTCTCTTCTACTCCACTTTATTCTTCCAAGCACATTCCTCTGCTTCACACTGAATGATACATTTGCCTGTTCTTTGACTTATTCTGTCTCTCCATAAGCACTACAAGGGGAGAGCCTTGGTCTTTTATTTTCCCCCATCCTGGCCCTAGTGCATAGAATAGTGCCTGGTTCTCAGTGGGTAAATAATAAATGTTTATTACCAGACTAAATCAACATGGGTTCCCAGGGGAAAGCAGAGTGAATCTACCCAATGCACCTGCAGAATCTGTCCTCTTGTCTAAAGGAATGCATATATTCACCTTCAGTGCCGTTATTATGAAGTTTAAGTTAGTTAAGTAGTAACAGTGGTAGCCATGGCTGCCCTTTGCTGAGGCCTTAGCACATTCCAGGCACCATGAATGGCATTCACTTGGAGATTGCTTCTCACCATCCCCTTACAAAGGAATATGCTGTTTCTGTGGGGGAAGGCGACGCTGCATCCTGGTGATACCTAATGACCTGCCATGACAGGCGAGGCAGGACTCAGGACTGTCGGCTGGTGAGTGAGCAGGTGAGCCAGGAGTGAGCCACCAGTCTGTGGCTGCAAGGGCTCTCCAGGAACCTATAAATCTGGGCTTGACAGAAAGATTCCCGACTTTTAGCTTTTCTCCAATTTCTATGCAGGAAAAATAAAAGTATAATTACTTGCTTCCACCTCTCTCTGCTAAAGAAGCCCCAGAGGAGGGGTGGCTGGCTTTCCAGTGGCCCTCTGGACTCCGGCAGCAACTGTTGTTAACCCAAGTAACGCAGCGTTTAACTCGGGGATTCTCAGTCCAGACTGTGCCATAGAATCACCTGGGGATGTTCAGGTCCCGCCCCTGACATTCTCCTTGCAGTAACTTGAAGTGGATGGAGCTCAGCCACCTGCATTTTCTTAAAAGAGGAATGGTTGGTCGGGCGCCGTGGCTCAGTGCTGTAATCCCAGCACTTTGGGAGGCCGAGGCCGGCAGATCACGAGGTCAGGAGATCGAGTCCATCCTGGTAATCACGGTGAAACCCTGTCCCTACTAAAAATACAAAAATACAAAAAAAAAAAAAAAAAAAATTAGCCGGGCATGGTGGCGGGCACCTGTAGTCCCAGCTACTCGGGAGGCTGAGGCAGGAGAATGGCGTGAACCCGGGAGGCGGAGCTTGCAGTGAGCCGAGATCGTGCCATTGCACTCCAGCCTGGGCAACAGAGCGAGACTCTGTCTCAAAAAAAAAAAAAAAAAAAAGAAGAAGAAGGATTGATTTCAACGTGCAGGGGAGTCTGGAGGAGGCTGTGGAGGCCTGGCCCAGGCTGAGGGAAGTGGGGAGCTTTACTTTCTACCTAAAGACAGGCGCAGAATTCAGATCTTTCCTTTTGCCTCTGGCTCCAATAGGGTGAGGTACTGTCAATGCTACTGTCTTTTAAAAAACATTTTGATATTTTGTTCATCATGTTTTTTTGGCATTAATTTGGTTTTTAAACATATTTTGCATTAAAATATTATTTATCACTGGGCGCGGTGGCTCACGCCTGTAATCCCAACACTTTGGGAGGTGGAGGCAGGCGGATCACCTGAGGTTGGGAGTTCGAGACCAGCCTGACCAACATGGAGAAACCCCGTCTCCACTAAAAATACAAAATTGGCCGGGCGTGGTGGCACATGCCTATAATCCCAGCTACTAGGGAGGCTGAGGCAGGAGAATCGCTTGAACCTGGGAGGTGGAGGTTGTGGTGAGCCGTGATCGTGCCATTGCACCTCAGCCTGGGCAAACAAGAGTGAAACTCCGTCTTAAAAAAAAAAAAAAATATATATATATATATATATATATATATATATAAAATTTATCTTGATTATTGTGTGTTTTGGCACCACCTTAAGTTTTGCACCTGAAGCCAGTAGCACACTGGCCTCTCTCTAGTCCCAGACCTGGGAGGAACTAGACTCTCTTGAGACTGAGAACTATCTTTGTTTTCAGGATCTGAGATGTGGGTGTGGCCGTGTGGGGTAAGGAGTGGAAAAAGAGGCATGGCAGAGAGGAAATGAAAAGTTTTTCTATCTCCAGGTCTAGGCAGACAATGAAGTAGTGATTGCAGCTGAAATGGCATCTAACTCCATCAGCAGAGCCTCCGTCCAGGTTCTTCACTCCCTTGGGCTCACCCCAGGGCTCATTCAGACTTTGGCTGTAAATCCCATCTTAGTGTGGATGGTACCTTCAGCCCACATCGTTCCCTGAAGCCCCTGGCGCCTCAACCCACCTTCCTGCTTGACAGCCTCACTTGGGTATCTAAGCACATCTCAAACTTGTCCAAAGCAGGCCTCATGGTTCCAAATCCCTCCTTGCCAAGAGCAAAACAACAGTGACAAGGAACCCGGTGTTCCTAGACTTCCCATCTCAGTATCAGTGGCACTGCTGTCTACAGCTCCAGCACATCCCTATCTGTAGGTGACCTTGCCAGCCCTTTGGGAGGCTGAGGTGGGTGGATCACTTGAGCCCAGGAGTTCAACACCAGCAACATGGCAAGAGTTCATCTCTACAAAAAAAAAAAAAAAAAAAAAAAAGCAAAAACCTAGCCAGGTGTGGTGGCACGTGCCTGTGGCCCCAGCTATTCAGGAGGCTGAGATGGGGGATCAGTTGAGCCTAGGAGGTTGAGGCTGCAGTGAGCCATGGTCACGTCACTGCACTCCACCCTGGGGAACTGAGGGAGACCCTTTCTCAAAAAAAAGGGGGGAGCAAAAGATCTGAATATATATTTATCAAATGAAGACATACAAATGGCAAACAGGCATATAAAAAGTGCTAAACAGCACCGATTATTAGAGAAATGCAAATCAAAACTACAATGAGATATCATCTCACCCCAGTTAAAATGGCTTTTAGATAATAACAAATGCTGGTGAGGATGTGCAGAAAAGGGAGCTCTCATACACTGTTGGTGGGAATGTAAATTAGTACAACCACTATAGAGAACAGTTTGGAGGTTCCTCAAAAAACTAAAAATAGAGCGACCATATGACCCGACAATCCCACTGCTGGATATATACCCACAAGAAAGGAAATCAGCATATCAAAGAGAGATCTGCACTCTCATGTTTTATTGCAGCACTATTCACAATAGCCAAGATTTGGAAGCAACCTAAACATCCATCAACAGATGAATGGATAAAGGTGGTACATATACACAATGGAGTGCTACTCAGCCATAAAAAAGAATGAGATCAAGTCATTTGCAACAACATGGATGGAATGGAGGCCATTATGTTAAGTGAAGTAAGGTAGGCACAGAAAGGCAAACATCACATGCTCTCACTTATTACCTAAGAGCTAACAATGAAAACAATTGAACTCATGGAGATAGAGAGTAGAAGGATGGTTACCAGAGGCTGGGAAGGGTAGTGGGAGGTAGTGGGGAGGTGTGATTGGTTCATGGATACAAAAATATAGTTAGAAAAATGAATAAGACCTAGTATTTGATAGCACGACAGGGTGACTATAGTCAATGACAATGTAATTGTACATTCTAAAATAATTAAAAGAGTATAAATTGGATTGTTTAAACACAAAGGTTAAGTGCGTAAGTGGATGGATACACCATTCACCCTGATGTGATTACTACACATTGCATACCTGTATCAAAACATGTAGCTCATAAATATATACACCTACTATATACCCACAAAAATAAATATTCAAAACTGAATAGCTTCTCTAATCTTTATAAGGCAGATGGCATTAGCCCATTCTACAGATACTCAGAGGGGTTTGCCGGTGACTTGCCAATGGCCCTGGAGAGGGGAAGCAGCAGAACAGGATGTAGCTGAGGTTTCACTGGCCCTAAGACGTACGCGTTTTCAGTGACATTAAACTGACTCTCAAGACAGAAAACATTTCTGTTATTTTAATAATCGCATGCCCAATGCTTCGACGACAGTATCCACACTGCTCACAGCAGCCCTGTGTAGAAGGCATTGCTATCTCCATTTCACGGATAAGGAAACTGAGGCTCCCCAAATCACACAGCTAATACATGTCACAGCCAGGGTTATTGGTCTCCAAATCCCATGCTGGGTTCACACGGCAGGCAGCCTTGTGGCACCCTACCTTAATTCTATCTTTTTAAAAACACCATCTCCACCTCTGCCATTCATTCCTATCTTTCCTCGGCAGTAGACTGTCAGGCAGCCGTTCCACCCCTCCTCTTCCTCCCCTGGCCCTCTCACCCCACGTGCCTGGGCTCTGGAGTCAGCACCGGGCTAGTGATGGGGAAATTGTTTTCACCAGGAAATCAGGATGAGCAGATGAAGTCTTTGAGAAAACGCCGTGAAAACGGGAAGCAGCTTCTGTCAGAGGCCAGCTCCTGGCCAAGGGGCCAGCGTGGATGCTTTTCTCTGGGGGTGACCACAGCACGGAATCCCTGGGGTTTCTATGGAGACACCTCTATGGATTTCTCTGTCTCGCTCACCTGTGGCAGAGCTCAGGACACCAGCTTTGAAGGGGGCACAGGCTCCTCCTAAAGGGAGGAGCATTGGTGGCCCCATCTTCCCACTGGGTCACGACAAAACCTACCCTGGGCTCTGTCAAAACAGGCTTCCTAACGAGGTGCCCCTTGCTAGGAGAGGGAATAAAATAGAGGCAAGCCCAACATTTTGCCAGTGGAATTTTCCAGAAGTGGCGTTGTAAAGCAGATTCGCCTGAAGCTCATTTTCTTTTCCATGGCAATAACACTGTTATTAATGCCATGATTCTGACCTGAGAAGCTCAGAGAAGACATGGATATGGCTGGGTTGGTCAACAGGCTGCCTGATCAACAGGAGTCTCTCTTCCTGCCGCCAACAGAGCTCAGCTTTGGTCCGGACACACCTGGACATCCAGGCAGGTGGGCAGGCCCCAGTTCTGGCCATTGTGATGTTAGGGGAGGTGTCCGGGGTGCTCCCGGGAAAGATTTTTTGCTCCTGTATAAAGCGCAAGAGTGTGAGAGAGGGTCCAGCCATTTGGCACCTAGGAAGCCACACAAGGGTGAAAACCAGCAGCAGCTGCACTGCGGAGCCCGCAGCCCTGGATCTGGAGCCTGCACCCTTGGTTCCCTTTGTGGATCAAGCATCTTTATTGCTAAAGCCACCATTCACTCTGTTTTCTCTTCCTTGAAGCCCAACTTAACAGGCAGGCCAACAACCAGCTGTAAAAGCAGACAGCTGGGCCGGGCGCGGTGGCTCACGCCTGTAATCCCAGCACTTTGGGAGGCCAAGACGGGCGGATCACAAGGTCAGGAGATCGAGACCATCCTGGCTAACACGGTGAAACCCTGTCTCTACTAAAAATACAAAAATGATCACTTGGACTCGGGAAGGGGAACATCACACACAGGGGCCTATCGGGGGGAGGGGGGAGGGGCGAGGGATTGCATTGGGAGTTATACCTGATGTAAATGACGAGTTGATGGGTGCTGAAGAGTTGATGGGTGCAGCACACCAACATGGCACAAGTATACATATGTAACAAACCTGCACGTTATGCACATGTACCCTAGAACTTAAAGTATAATAATAATAAAAAGGAAGGAAGGAAGGAAGGAAGGAAGGAAGGAAGGAAGGAAGGAAGGAAGGAAGGAAGGAAGGAAGGAAGGAAGGAAGGAAGGAAGGAAGGAAGGAAGGAAGGAAGGAAGGAAAAGGAAAGAAGAAAAAAAAGAAAGAAAGAAAGAAAGAAAGAAAGAAAGAAAGAAAGAAAGAAAGAAAGAAAGAAAGAAAGAAAGAAAGAAAGAAAGAAAGAAAAAAAAACTAGCCGGGCGCGGTGGCGGGCGCCTGTAGTCCCAGCTACACGGGAGGCTGAGGCAGGAGAATGGCGTGAACCCGGGAGGCGGAGCTTGCAGTGAGCAGAGATTCGGAGCAGAGATTCGGCCACTGCACTACAGCCTGGGCGACAGAGCGAGACTCTGTCTCAAAAAAAAAAAAAAAAAAAAAAAAAAAATGCAGACAGCCCTTTCTCTGGCCTCGGTGAGTGCCTCTCTAGTTAGTGATGTCACGGATGGAAGGTTCCTGAAGGGGCCTCTGCGCTGTCCAGCCCAACACCCTCCTTCAACGTGGAAGGAAGCCGAGCTCAGGCAGGCAGAATGCCTTGCCCAGCGGAAGAACCAGGAATAAGAACTACAGTTCCAAGATTTGGAGAGCTGGGAGGATCCACACCCAATCCTGCCGCCTGCCGCATTGGTCTTGTGCTTTAGCCAACCCCACCAGAGCCTGTAGGGAGAAGGCAGCCTCTGGGGACCCCTCCTCTGGCTCCCTCGTGCCTGCCTGCCATCTGGGCCCTGCAGTCCTGGAGGGACTCTAATGAGTTAACTGTCTCCAGGGTCGGGGGAACCACTTGGGTTACTGCGTATGTTTTGGAAGATGCAAATTCAAAGCTCAGGAGAAAGGGACGAACTTTCCTATGGCAGAATTTCAGAACGCTTGTTTAGAATCCCTCCGCCACACTCCTAAAGCACACTTGGTCGGGCCCTGCTATTCTGTCCGCCACACATCAAGGGACGGCTTCTCAAGCTAGGAAGTTCTCTACTTAGACTTAGAGAAGATGGAAAACCATTTCATGCTTTTCCAGCAGAGTCTCACAGCTGTTTCACCACTTGGAGGAGCGCAAGACACTCAGCATCCTGGGTTCTCTAAAGCACTGCTTCAATCTGCCGGCCATTAGCCCAGTTGCACTGGCTAACATGGTGAAACCCCGTCTCTACTAAAAATACAAAAATTAGCCAGGCATGATGGCACGTGACTGTAATCCTAGCTACCTCTGCCTCCATCCTCTTGTGGCCTCTTCTTTTTGTGTCTGTGGGTCTCTCTGCCCATCAGTCATTGATTATGTCCACCTTAATCCCATGTAGCCCCATCTTAACTTCATTACGTCAGTAAAGATCTTATTTCCCGATAAGGTCACATTCACAGGTATGGGGGGTTAGGACTTTGACGTATCTTTTTGGGGGCCCCAATTCAACCAACAACAGATGGTGCTGTGTTTTTATATATATATGTGTCTATATGTGTAGACATACACATGTGATACATACTTATAATCACCTGTTTAGACAAATGCTGGAATATGTATAGATGAAATGATGTAACGAAACATACGAGATTTGCCTCAAAATAATGTAGAGCCACTGTGTGAGTTTAGATGTAACAAGATTGGCTTTAGCTGATAACTGTTGAAGCTGCTGTTTGGGTACATGGGTACATGGGGTTCATTAGATGTGCTCTCATTAGCTGTGGCTGTGCAACATGTCACATTTAAGACGTTGAGGCTTACATCAACTGCTGTCATCTTATTATTCTCTCTCAAGCTCCTAGGGATTTAATAAACACTGCTAGGTGGTTCTTGCTTTGATTTTTTTGTTATGGACTAAATGTTTGTGTCCTCCCACCCAAATTCGTATGTTAAAACACCACTCCCCAGTGTGATGGGATTGGGGTGGGCCTTTGGCAATAAGGATGAGAGTGCCAAGAGAGCTTGCTGCCTGCTGCTGGCTGACACCTGAGGACCCAAAGAAAAGTCAGCAGCCTGCAGCCCAGAAGAGGCCCTCACCAGACCCTGGCCATGCTGGCATCCTGACCTCCTACTGCCCAACCTCCAGATCTGCAAGAAATAAATTTCTGTTGTTTACAAGCTTCCCAGTCTGCAGTGATTTGTTAGAGAAGCCTGAACGGACTAAGACCATCTCTCATGTAATTACAGTCGGCTGGGCTGGAATCAGCTCAGGGCTCACTCAGGCACATGCCTGGCACGTGGGCTGGGGAGACTCCCACATCGGAGGCTTCCGGGGCTCCTGTGTGTGCGATTCTCCGGTGTGACAGCTCTTTCAGATTTCTTACATGGTGGCCCTAGGCTCCCAAGGTATGGATGTCCCTGTGCTGCCCTCTCTCACCTGTGTCAAAAGAGGCTGGCATCAGGATTTCTGTCACATTCTTTGGCCAAGGCAGTCACAAGGTCCATTGGGCTACAAGGGGAGAGGGACATAGACTCCACTGCTTGATGAGAGGTGTGTCAAAGCACTCGCGAACACATTTTAAAACAACCGTGTACCATGCACTCTACATTTGCCTATGTTTAAAATGCTTCCATGATGATATACACCCACGTACAGTTTATAAAATGCTATTTAGGAACTCTCTTTACTCCCTTAAATTAATTTCAAATTAAAGTAATATAAAAGTTCTGCATACAGTTTGGAGGCAAAAGAAAGGAAGCAGGGAAGGGAGGAAAGAGGGAAGGAAGGAGAGAGGGAGGAAGGAGAAACGGAGAGGAGAGAAGGAAGGAAGGGAGGACAGGAGGGAAGGAAGGAAGGAAGAAAAGAAAAGAAAAAAGAAAGAGAGAAAGAAAGAGAGTCTAGAAAAGAATACCTTTCCAGTGTCATGCAGAAAATAAACATTGATATCAAGAATCTGGGGAAATCCGAATGCTATTTTATTAGACTTTGTAGCCTGTAATTTCAGTTATCTTTTTATGTCATCTTTCAGGTCTACAGTCTGTAAATGTCTGCTGACATATATATGCAGTTGCCATAGGAAAAACAACAAAGATTTTGGAAATTTTTAGCCAGGCAGAAGGAGATAATGGGGAAAGCAGAGTGATGTACAGGGAGGGGTGGGGGCTGTGCCATCCAAGAATCATCTCAGCGCTTCTCTGAGGACCAGGAGGGGCAGGAGAAAAGGTGTGGTGGTGATCCCATCACGCGGCCCACCAGGTATTTCCTGCATGTCTCCCAACCGTGCGGCAGACTTGCCCTCTCCCCTCTCTTGAGGATGGGTGTGGCAAGTGGTTTGTGTGCCCAGTGAACTGTGACGTGTGTGCTTCTGGGCATATGTTTACAAGCCAGCACAGTGTAAGTCACTCTTTTCCTTCTCCTCTCCTGGCACTTGGAGGTGGTGCCTCCCTTGGTATGGGTCCCTCGCATATTTCTACGTGAAGGTGACAACAGAGAAAAGAACCCCTGCCAATCCATGGTGCACATAGAGCACGAGCTACAGAGAGCCCTTTGTCGCTCTATGGGCTGTTTCCACAGCATCACCTTGCCCCTCCTGACAGATGCAGCAGGCGTGGACTTGGGGTTTGGGCCAAAGCTCTGCCAATAACTGGCCATGGAGGTTTGCCTTCACTGACTGAGCTATGCATATTAATGCTTCCAACAAACTACAGAAAATATTTATGAGGCTTCTCTGTAGGACATATGAAGGAGCAGCTAGCACGGACCAGGCACAGAGTGGGTACTCAGTGAAACTCACTCTCTGCCCTGCCCATCGTCTTCACAGCCTCAGTTTCCTCATCATCAAGATGACAGCATGCGGTTGGAGTGGATGGCCTCTGTCTTGGTCCATCTCAGGTGTGATAGCAAAAGTACCATAAACTGGGCAGCTTATAAACAGCAGAAATCTATTTCTCACAGCTCTGGAGGCTGGAAGTCCGAGATCAGGAAGCCAGCAATAGTCAAGTCCTGGTCAGGGTTCTCTTTGGGGCTGCAGGCAGCCACCTTCTCACTGTATCCTCACGTGGCAGAAAGAGCTCTCCGGGGCCTCTTTTATGAAGGCATTAATTCCATTTGCCAGGGCCTCATCCTCACGACCTGTTCCCCTCCCACTGGCCCCGCCTTGTAACACCGTCACACTGGGGCTTAGGTTTCGACATGTGAATTTGTGAACTCAGGGGCATCAACATGCAGCCCTCCGCGGTGCCTAGGAACCCTTCCTGCTCTCACTGGGTGGTGCAGTCACAGCTGGAGAGCCGGAAGCTGGAGAGCCGGAAGCTGGAGAGCCGGAAGCTGGGGCGTCCGCGCTTGCTTTGACAATGATGGATTATTCGGAGGAGGACACTGAGTTCCCAACTGTGCCTTCTTCCTTCTTGGAAGAGAAGCAGGAACGTTCCTCTGCCCTCAGAGTCATTTATTATGTTTGTAAAATGCTTGGCAGTCCTTTGCAAATAAATAAGTGCTTGGAGTTATTGGATGTCCCCCTGAGGCTTCATGGATAAGCACCAGGAAGATGACCAGCAGACCTCGAGGAAAGCCACAAATGTTTGTGTTTTCGGCTTCTCATCGGCCATTCCCTACATTGGCTGCTTATTTTTCACTTGCTTGTGTGATCAGATCCACTTGGCTGACCGCATTTCAAGGCTTCCTCCTCAGCAAAACCATTTTAACACTTAATAAGCCTTAGGGTGGAGTGCAGCTGCTGTAAGTCGTGGGCAGTGCTGGTCATACTAACCCTCCCTTCTCCCCTCAACATCATCCTAACGTTTTCTTCTCCACGATGTCCTGTTTGGCACACAAATACTCGTAGACTCCCCCAACCCTCAGGAAAATCCTCCTCCTTCCCCTGACACCTGATTCCTTCAAACAACAAAAAATTACTGAGCACCTACTCTGTGTGGGCCTTGACAGGCCGGGCTGGATTCGGCATGGGGCCTGATCCCATGGCGTCTAAGAGAGCTGGGCTTTTCCATCCATCAGCTGAATGATGGAGAGGGAGAGGCTGGTAGGAGCTGGGAAAGTGAGAAATCTATGGTACAGAGACCAGGCCTGGTGGGGGAGGGTCAGGGAAGCCCCCTGACAAGTGGTGTTCCCCCGGCATGTGCTGCCACTTACCAGCTCCGGCTTTGAGGATCTTACACGCCCCCACGTCCATGCCGAAATTCCCAGATCTTTACCTCTAACCCCTCCCTGGAGTTACTTGCTTGTATTTCCAATTGCCAGTGACACAACTTACTGTTATCCCTTGTAATCGTAAATCAAACGTATCTAGCACCTACTCCATGCCTGTTTTACACGCACGTACACAAATCCTTATTATTCCTATTTTACCCAGGAGGACTCTGAAGTGCAGAGTCCTTGCACCTGCTGCCACCATGTACAAAGTGCCTTTCACCTCCTGCCATGATTCTGAGGCCTCCCCAGCCATATGGAACTGTAGGTCCAATTAAACCTCTTTTTCTTCCCAGTCTCAGGATTATCTGTATCAGCAGTGTGAAAACGGACTAATACAGTAAATTGGTACCAATAGAGTGGGGTATAGATGAAAAGATACCCGAAAATGTGGAAGTGACTTTGGAACTGGGTAACAGGCAAAGGTTGGAACAGTTTGGAGGGCTCAGAAGAAGACAGGAAAATATAGGGAAGTTTGGAACTTCCTAGAGACTTGTTGAATGGCTTTGACAAAAATACTGATAATGACATAGACAATGAAATCCAGGTTGAGGTGGTCTGAGATGGAGATGAGGAACTTTTTTGGGAAGTGGAGCAAAGGTGCCTCTTGTTGTGTTTTAGCAAAGAGACTGGCAGCATTTTGCCCCTACCCTAGAGATTTATGGAACTTTGAACTTGAGAGAGATGATCTAGGATATCTGGTGGAAGAAATTTCTAAGCAGCAAAGCATTCAAGAGGTGACTTGGGTACTGTTAAAGGCATTCAGTTTTATAAGGGACGCAGGGCATACAAGTTTGGAAAATTTGCAGCCTGACTATGTGATAGAAAAGAAAAACCCATTTTCTGGGGAGAAATTCAAGCTGGCTGCAGAAATTTGCATAAGTAGCAAGGCCTAATGTTAATCCCCAAGACCATGGGAAAATGTCTCCATACCATGTTGGAGACCTTCATGGCAGCCCCTCCCATCAAAGGTCCAGAGGTCCAGGAGGAAAAATGGTTTCATAGCCTAGGCCCAAGGTCCCTGTGCTCTGTGCAGCCTAGGGACTTGATGCCCTGTGTCCCAGCCACTCAGGTCGTGGCTGAAGGGGGCCAATGTATAGCTTGGGCTGTGGCTTCAGAGGGTAGAATCCCTAAGCCTTGGCAGCTTCCACATGGTGTTGAGCCTGGAGGTGCACAGAAGTCAAGAATTGAGGTTTGGGAACTTCCACCTAGATTTCAGAAGATGTATGGAAAGGTCTGGATGCCCAGGCAAAAGTTTGCTGCAGGGGTGAGGCCTTCATGGAGAACCTCTGCTAAGGTAGCACAGAAGGGAAATGCGGGGTTGGAGCTCCCACACAGAGTCCCTGCTGGAGTACTGCCTGGTGGAACTGTGAGAAGAGGGCCACCATCCTCCAGACCCCAGAATGGTAGATCCACTGACAGCTTTTACCATGCACCTGGAAAAGTTGCAGACACTCAACAAAAGCCCATGAAAGCAGCTGGGAGGGGAGCTGTACCCTGCAAAACCACAGGGGCAGAGCTGCTCAAGACCATGGGAACCCACGTCTCACATCAGTGTTATCTGGATGTGAGACCTGGAGTCAAAGGAGATCATTTTAGAGCCTTAAAATTTGACTGCCCTGTTGGATTTTGGACTTGCATGGGTCCTGTAACCCCTTTGTTTTGGCCAATTTCTCCCATTTGGAACAGCTGTATTTACCCAATACCTGTACCCCCATTGTATCTAGGAAGTAACTGGCTTGCTTTTGATTTTACAGGCTCATAGGCAGAAGGGACTTGCCTTGTCTCAGATGAGACTTTGAACTGTGGACTTTCAGGTTAATGCTGAAATGAGTTAAGACTTTGGGGGACTGTTAGGAAGGCATAATTGATTTTGAAATGTGAGGACATGAGATTTGGAGGGGCCAGGGGTGGATTAATATGATTTGGCTGTGTCCCCACGCAAATCTTAATTTGAATTGTATCTCCCAGAATTCCCACATGTTGTGGGAGGGACCCAGGGGGAGAGAATTAAATCACGAGAGCTGGTCTTTCCCCATACTGTTCTCATGATAGTGAATAAGTCTCGTGAAATCTGATGGGTTTATCAGGGTTTCCACTTTTGCTTCTTCCTCATTCTCTCTTGCCGCCGCCATGTAAGAAGTGTCTTTTGCATCTTGCCATGATTCTGAGGCCTCCCCAACCATGTGGAACTGTAAATTCCAATGAAACCTTTTTCTTCCCAGTCTCAGGTATGTCTTTATCAGCAGCTGAAAACAGACTAATATAGTAGTATAAGGTGCTGGCATCCCAATACCTTGGAGCCACCACCTTAGCTGTAAGCTGCTTATGCTTTAACATTTAGGCAGAAAATAATGTTGTCTAAGTCACTTTGTGCATGTGTTGTGTGTGTGTGTGCATGTGTGTGTGTGTTTTGTTTTGGTCTTTGTTTAAACGACCAAATCTGTATCCCAATAATACTTTTCTCCTCCGCCTACCCCAACTCTCTCCTTCTAGTTAATAACACCCTGTACCCCTACTGCTTAAATCAGAAAGCTGGGTACCACCAGCTGACTCCTCCTCTTGCTCACCCTGTCCCTCCAATCAGTAGCTGGTTGTTTCAGTTTCACTTTTACTATTTCTCAGACCTGGGTGCCCTCCTTTCCATCTTTACTGCCTTGTCCTTGCATACTTTTCCTTTTCGAACCATGTTTCTGGGTCACCTGGCCCTGTTCTGTCTACCCACCCCAGGGGATTGTACTAGCCAGAACCCCTGGCCCATGACACACCTGCTCAAATCCTCTTCATGACCCAAATCAAAGAAGTGTGCATGGTCTGTGAGGTGGGGCATATGGTAGTGAGGAGTGGAGGAACTGTTATGATCTAATAAGACTTCTGAGACTTGCCAGCCACATGAAATGTGTGGATCTTGTCTGGATCGAACACACCACTATACAAAAACATTCTGAGCCAAGTGGGGAAACTTGAAAACTGGCTGATTATTAGATGACATTATAGAATGATTGTTCATTTTTAAGGTGCAATAATGAGATTACGGTGTTTTAAAAAATAGTCTTTTTCTTTTAGAGATACATCCTGAACTCCTGGCAAATGAAATAATATGATGTCTTGGGGTTGAATTAATTAAAATAAGTCATCACGGGGAGGGGAGCAATGGAAAATAGAAATGAAACAAGATAGGCCATGCACTGATAATTATTGCACCTAGATAACAGGTATGAAGAGGTTAGTTATATTATCCTACTTATGTGTCTATTTTAACATTTCCATGGTAAAATATTTTTTTCGAAGCCAGAAAATACAAAACTCCAGTGTGCAAGGAAACTTGGATGAATTCTGCTGCCTTCAGAGTCAAGTACCAAGTCCTTCAAGTAAGGTAGGACATGCTTCAGGCCTTCCCGCAACCCCCGACCTCTGTCCTCTGAACTCCTGTTCCTCTGCCTCCCAGTGGGATCTCCAGCCCTGCCAGGCCCTTTGCTGCTGCCACATGTGCCCCCTCACAGCCCTGAGCCTCACAAGCCTTCTCACACTTGCTGGCAACATTCCTTCCCCATCAGTCCCCACTTGCTCACTACATGGCCCTTCCGAAGTCTGTGCCTTCCCATGAGCCTGCCTCACACCCCCACCCTGCAGGGAGGAAAAGTAGTTTTTCCTCAACCATCCTCAATTCATGGCTGAGACCCTTATATCAAAAGAGAGATTAACAAGAGGAAAGCATGCAAATATGTTTAATGTAAGTTTTACATGACGCAGGAGCCCTCATGAGGAAACGAAGACCTGAAGAAATGGTTACACATATATTTTTATGCTTGGTTTGATGAAGAAGTGGATAGTTGTAGAAAAACAAGTTTGGACAAAGGGCATCTGATCTAATGGCAATAAACTGGGGACAACTTAACAAGAATGTAAACTGGTTGTTTACATTCTTCTCTGTGTCCCTGTGTCTTCAGAGATAAGGATGCTCTTTGCCTCTGGGTACAGAAAGGGCACATCTCACTCAAGTGTCTCATGACCTGCCTCTGGGGGGACAGTGAGAGAGACCTTCCTGCTTCTGCTGTTTTCTCAAATGCCAAGGTGTTGGGGAAGCAGGTCTTGAACCCCATCAACCCCCACAGTGCTTAGGGCTCCACTGAAGACGGCACCCTCCAAACAGTTCTGAATCCATTTGTTTTCTTTTGCATCCTCCTCTAGAGCCTGAGCTCCTTGGAGATGACAAGTGTGACCCCTGAATATTGTCTCCAGAGCCAGGGCACTGTCCTGGGCCACAGTGAGTGTTCAATAAGCGAGCAGAATGACTTCCGGACAAGAAGGCTAAGGCCAGTGGCGGTGCTTCTGCCATGGACCAGGTGCAAGCATGTTCCATTGCTCACTCTGAAGTGATGTGGGATCACACAGATGGAGAAGGACTTCCTGGTTGTCAACAAATCCCCTCTGGTCATCCCAGACAGGGGGGACTTTTCCAACCTCTGGGCAATATTAGAAAAATACCAATCATGGCTGCCGCCCTTCTTTAAAAGTGAAGAGAACAGATGATGATGTCTCTGCTGAGAATGTGTTTTTCCAAAAGAACAATTGGAAGCTGTCACTCCTCCTGGAAATCCCTGGACCCTCTGTCCTCTTGAATGTGGCCCTGCAGACACAGGGTCAGTGCTTCCACTGTGCTCTGTCAGCAGAAGATAACTTCCGAGCAGCAGGGATGGGGGCTTCCTTCCTCTGGGAGTCTGAACTATAAATATCTGCGGAGCCAGATTTCTCCATAGGGAAGAAAAACGGAGAAATTTGTGATAACAAATAAGGAAGCGCCTCCTATCTCTTTAATGAACAGGATTCCAATTTGCCTCACTTGCCTCTGGGCTCCGTAGTCTGTTTACAATTTCTCACAAATCCTTTAACCCTGCAAGTTTCTTTCCACTCATTACTATTTCCCTTTGCTCTTTCCTGGGGGCAGAAATAGCACCTGGAGGAAGCCATTCCATTCACTTCCTGCTCCAATGAAATGAAAGAGATAAAAACCAAACCATCAATGTTCCCGAGGCCTGCCTGGGTCTCTTTTCTGATGTGAGCCTCAGGAAAGAGGAAATCATATTGCATTAGATGAGACCAAAACAACGGCTGCTCTCCTGGGGGAATGCTGGGCCCTGAGATGCAGCCATGAACGAATGAAAGAAATCCAACCATCCTTCCGCGCAGTTCACACCATGCGGGGAATTCTGACATTGGTCAATGCAGCCACCACAACTCACTCAAACCAACCCAAGTATCTGGGGCAATTTGGAAACAAGTCATGGAAATAAAGCAAACTACAAACCAGATCACGCTTCCAGACACAAAGCCAGTTTTTAAACCCTCACTACCACAGCTCCTTTCTCAAGGGACTCACAAATGTTTGATGAAGGAATCAGTAGATAATTAGTAATCACCTAACAAGTAATTCATCCCTGGACTGCTGTGTCCATGACAAATGCCACATACAGCAGAAGTGGGAGGTTAAGGGCTGATATTTACGCAGCCTATGTGACGTGCTTTACAAATGCTGTTTCATTGAATCTTACAGCAGCTCTCCAAGGCACTGTTCATTATCCCTATTTTACAGATGAGCAAATGGAAACTGAAGCTGGTTATATAATGTGTGCAAGATCATAAGAGGGAAGGGGAGAAGCGTTGTAAGGACTGAAATCCAGCTTTGTATAAGTTCAAAGCCCTGCTCTTTCTAGAATGTCATGACTTTTCTTTTTTTTTTTTTTTTTTTTTTTTTGAGACGGAGTCTGGCTCTGTCACCCAGGCTGGAGTGCAGTGGCGCGATCTCGGCTCACTGCAAGCTCCGCCTCCCGGGTTTACGCCATTCTCCTGTCTCAGCCTCCCGAGTAGCTGGGACTACAGGCGCCCGCCACCTCGCCCGGCTAGTTTTTTTTTTTTTTTGTATTTTTTAGTAGAGACGGGGTTTCACCGTGTTAGCCAGGATGGTCTCGATCTCCTGACCTCGTGATCCGCCCGTCTCAGCCTCCCAAAGTGCTGGGATTACAGGCTTGAGCCACCGCGCCCGGCCGTCATGACTTTTCAAGCTTGCTCCAGCAAGACAAAAATGGCTTGTAAGCTTAATGGGGATGTTCTGCTGCTAAAATTAAATAATGATTTATAATGATAGCCTTGTCCCAATTTGCACAAAAGTTCACTGAGAGAATTTTCTTAATTTCATGTTTTTGTTTCTATTATTTTTTCCTAGGCTGTGGTGCCTGCCACCCCTTATCTGATAGTGACACCAACAGTCCCAAAAGGAATGAAAAATTAGGAAAGGATAATTAAAGACCATTCATGCTCTATTCAGTAGATTTTCTTTTATTGTGGAATGAATGCTCCCAATTTTGATTTCATGTTGAATTTGTGTTCCAAGATTCTCAGGGGCTCATGAAGGAGCTATATACACAAAGTTCACTAAAAAGGCGTCTGGACTGGCTGTCCTGAGGCCAGCCATCCAAGGGAGAGCATCATGGTGAACCCAGCTCCAAATTAGCAAGGACACACCAGGGTATGAAATTAATTTCCTATTCAGGAGTAGCTGGTCATGTTCCTGCCTCACCTTCAGCAACTAGCTTGTCTGTACTGGTTTCTATTATGGACAGAAACAGTCCTTGGTCACTCAATAAATCACTGATTTCTCACAGAAGGCATGTACCTTGTATTAAAGGAGGGAAATTAGGCCACTGCCTGAGAGCAATAGAGCAGTATTGTTAACGCTGCAAACAATTATATAAAAGCCAGGTCCCACTGAGAAGCGACCTCCCAGGACAATGAGGAAAGAAAGAAAGAGATTTGCAAACAACCAGGGCTGACAGGCCAATTTCTTCCTTCCTGGAGCCATTTATTCAGTTACCCCTTCATTGACTTCTCACTATTTACACAGTCCCACTCTGTGCTGTGCCAGACCTCTTGCCAGGACCCTTGATGGACAGGAAAGTGAGATTCTCTGCATCTGGGAACTTCCAGTTTGGTGGGAAACAGAGTAATAAACAGAATTTATATGACACTGTGCCTCACCTGCTCTGCTGGATGTGTGAAGGGGTCTGAGTGGGGGCCACCCAGGAGTATGGGCTCTGGGAGGAAAGAATATTGTATTTTCGTACTGTAATGATGCCCCAAAGAATCTCCAAATCTGATAAAGGCAACCAAAAAAAAAGATAGATTGAACTTCATCAACATTAAAAATTTATGTGCATCTAAAGACACTATTAACAAAGTGAAAAGGCGGCCAGGCGTGGTGGCTCACACCTGCAATCCCAGCACTTTGGGAGGCTTGGTGGGTGGATCACCTGAGGTCAGGGGTTCAAGACCAGCCTGGCCAATGCAGTCTACCAAAAACACACACACACAAAAAAATTAGCTGAGTGTGGTGGTGGGCACCTGTAATCCCAGCTACTCGGGAGGCTGAGGCAGGAAAGTCACTTGAGCCCAGGAGGTGGAGGTTGCAGTAAGCCAAGATGGTGCCACTGCATTCCAGCCTGGAAGACAGAGCAAGACTGTGTCTCAAAAAAAAAAAAAAAAAAAAAAAAAAAAAAAAAAAAAAAAAAAAAAAAAAATCAACATGAATAAATAAATAAAATAAAGTGTAAAGGCAAACCATGGAAAATATTTGCAATGCATATATCCAACATGGGACGACTACCGGAAATACATGAAGAGCTTCTGCAATCAACAACAACAACAAGCAACCCAATTAAAAACGGGCAGAAGACTTGAATAGGCATTTCTCTAAAGAAGATGTACAAGTGGCTAATGAGTACACAAAAATATACTCAACATCGTTCATCATGAGGGGAACACAAATCAAAACCACAACGAGACACTCCTCAGGCCTATTAGGGCGGTTACTATTTAAAAAGCACAGAAAATAAAAAGTATTGGTGAGGATGTGGAGAAACTGCAACCCTTGTGCATTGCTGGTAGGAATGTAAAATGCTACCACTGCTGTGGAAAACAGGGCAGCAGTTCCTCAAAAATTTCGACATAGAACTACCGTATGATCCAACAATTCCACTTGTGGGTATATACCAAAAGAATGGAAAGCAGGAATGTTTTCAAACAGCTCCCTGTACACCCACGTTCATAGCAGTATTGTTCACAGTAGCCGAAAGATGGCAGCAGTCCAAATGTCCATCAGTTGGTAAATGGATAAACCAAATGTGGGATATTCATGCAATGGAATATTATTCAGTCTTAAAAAGGAAAGAAATTCTGGCACATGCTATAACGTGTTCAAGTTTTGAGGACATTCTGCTGAGTGGAAGAAACCTATCACAAAGAGAAAGATACTGTATGATTCCATATATACGAAGTATCTAGAGTAGTTAAGTTCATAGCAGCAGAAAGTAGAAGAGCGGTGCCAGGGGATGGTGGGAGGGAGGATGGAGAGTTTTAGTTTTGGAAGATGAAAAAGTTCTGGAGATGGACATTGGTGATGGTTGCCTAACCGCGTGAATGTACCGCTAAACTGTACACTTAAAAATGGCTAAGATGGCAAATTTTATGTTAGGTCTATTTTACCACAATTTAAAAACATCTCCAAGTCAGAGATAGTGTTCCCTTAGATACTTCAGTTATTTTAGCCTTTTCTATAACAAAGAACACAGTATTCTTTTCTCTCTCAAATAAAGGCAAACAAGCTCTGTGTGAGAGGTAGTGTTCATTTATCTTCATTAATTCAAGAATTATTTAAATATTTGTTGAACTTCTCTTGTGTGCCAGTGCTTTCTTGAGCACTGGGGTTATAGCAATAAATGTGGATTTAAACTGGTAGAAATCGATGCACCTCTGACTTCTTCATGGTGTTGTCATGCTAGGGGAAACTAAGAACAATTATACACACACACATACCATATATGTGTGTATGTGTGTGTGCATACATATATATGTATGTATAAAATATATAATTGGAATATAGTTATAAAGGGCCTATATATCAAGGTCCCTTTTTTTATTTTCTATGGACCAATCTGAAATCTAAGGTTGTATCAATCAAGGTCCCAGAAGGAAATAGATGGTACACTCAAATTAGGGCAATTTGAGGAGGGTTCGTTTATTTATTAATTAATTTTTGAGAGACAGGGTCTCACTCTGTCGCTCAGGCTGGAGTGCAGTGGTCCGATCATGGCTCACTGCAGCCTCAACCTCAGGCTCGAGTGATCCTCCTGCCTCAGCCTCCAGAGCATGCCACCACGTCCAACAAGTTTTTTTTTTTTTTTGTAGAGACAGGGTCTTGCTATGTTGCCCAGGCTAGTCTCAAACTCCTGACCTCAAGCGATCTTCTCTTCTTGGCCTCCCAAAGTGCTGGGACAACAGGTGTGAGCCACAGTGCCTGGCCTTGAGGAGGGCTTAATAAAGGAGCTCTTCATGAAGATGTGGACTGGCTGTAGAGAAACCACATAGGGCGTATTTCAGAAACCCACACTAGTAACAGTGGAGCTGCTACCACCACAGGTTGTATGGCTAAAGGAAAGATAAAATGGTAACAAAGGCTGTCATGAGAGGAGGAGTGACTTTGGTGGAGGGACACAATCAGCCCAAGGCTACCCCACAGTCAGCTCAAAGCTACCCTACAGGTGGCCCAAGGCTACCCCACAGTCAGTCCAAGGCTACCCCACAGTCAGTCCAAGGCTACCTCACAGTCAGCCCAAGGCTACCCCACAGTCAGTCCAAAGCTACCCCACAGTCAGCCCAAGGCTACCCCACAGTCAGTCCAAGGATACCCCACAGTTAGTCCAAGGCTACCCCACAGTCAGTCCAAGGCTACCCCACAGTCAGCCCAAGGTTACCCCACAGTCAGTCCAAGGATACCCCACAGTTAGTCCAAGGCTACCCACAGTCAGCTCAAGGCTACCCTACAGTCATTCCAAGGCTACCCCACAGTCAGTCCAAGGCTACCCTACAGTCAGCTCAAGGCTACCCTACAGTCAGTCCAAGGCTACCCCACAGTCAGACCAAGGTTACCCCACAGTCAGTCCAAGGCCACCCTACAGGCAGCTAAAGGCTACCCCACAGTCAGACCAAGGTTACCCTATGGGGAACAAATACCCAACCTCACTCTCCTCCCTACTACAATTTTCTGCTAGTTCTTTAGTGATTCTTCAAATCCAAGGAGATGAGTCCATATAACTCAGAAGGGTAGGAAGTGGCAACACGGTGGGAGGTGGGAGTGGGGATGGGGACTTGGAGAGGCAGATAAAAGATGTTTCCCACCATGAAGAAAACATCAGGTGGGGGACCATCCTGAGCCTATCTCCAGGAAGCTGACTCAAGGTCAGGCCATCTTCTAGGAAGTAGGCAGTGCCAATGCAAAGGGAATCTGAACATTGTTCCAGCTTTGAGCCACCCCAGGGAATCAGGCTTAGCTCACTGCAGTCTGAGATTTGATGAGGAGGCCAAGACAATTTTACCATCAATCTGAGTGGGTGAGATTAGACTGTTCCAAGCACCTTGAACCAAAGTTTGACCCAAACTAAAGCCCAAACCACATCAAGACTGGATTCTTGTTGAGCAGATATTCACTTCTCACCATCACCTGCTGTGGGTGGGACAGATTTCCTTATCCTACATATTACTTGTTGCTTGCACTGCAAGGGAATGTTAGCAGACACAAGCAAGCTGAAACAAGCTGCAGAGATCTGCCTTGAGAACATGTGCCCTGGGTAACTACAGCCCTCAGTCTGACCTCCAGTTGAACGGAGTGTGGCAGATCCAAACCCAACCTGAAGTCAGAAGCCAGGCCCTGCTGATCCACAGCATAAATAAAAGTCCCACATCTGAGCCCATCCTAGGTCAGCCGAACCACAGTGGACCTGCAAATCCATGAGCATGAGAATAAATGTTTGCTGTTGTCAGCTACTGTGTTCTAGGCTTATTTGTTACATAGCATTATTGTGACAATTGCTGACTGATAATAATATGGCAACAGACTCTTGCATCAAGATCAAGAGAAGCCTGAAGCCAATCCAGGCATCTCAGGCCTATCTCAGGCTGCAGCAGACACCAATGCCCCTTTTCTACTGGGCCCACAGCAGCAGGCTAATCTTTCAGAATGACATGCTATCACATGGATTGCACTCTCCAGTTCCAGTGGATTTTCATGTAGAGGGACTCATTTAACCTCCCTTCCTCTCCCCATTTAACAGATGAGGAAACTGAGGACTAGAGGTGTTAAATGATTTGCCCAGATCACATCTGATAAAGTGGAGTCAGAATGATTTGTTCCCAGGAGTTTTAGCTCCATGCCACTGCAGAGAATACTCCTGGTCCACTCATTTTAGCTGCATCAGCTACCTGGGAGATGTGAACCAGTTGCCCATGGTTTAGAGAAGGAGAACTATGTCAGTCCAAATGAACAAAAACTAGAGTTACTAGAGTTAACACGTAAAAATACAGGGAGTCCAGTTAAATTTGAATTTAAGATAAGTGACATGTAATTTTTTAGTACGTCTCATGAAATAATTAGGACATATCTGTACTAAACAATTATTCAATGTTCATCTGAAATCCCATATTTCATGTTATGGATATACCACAGTTTGTTTAACCATTTGTCTGTTAAAAGATGTTTCCAGGTTTTGGCTGTTGCAAAGCTGCTATGAACAATGGTGTATATAAGGTATTTGTGCGCACGTATGTTTTCATTACTCTGGGACAAATGCCCAGGCGTGAGGTAGTTGGGTGGCAATGTAAGCATATGTTTAGTTTCTTTTCTTTTTTTTTCTTTTGGAGAAACTGCCAGATGATTTTCCAAAAATGACTGTAACATTTTAAATTCCCACCGGTGATGTAGGAGATGTTTCTTCACATCCTTGCCAGTATTTGCTATTGTCAGTACATTTTATTTATGTGCTTTGATAGGTGTATGGTGGCATCTCACTGTGGTCTCAATTTGCATTTCCCTGATATTTGATGATGCTATCTTTTCATCTGCTTATTTGCCCTCCATAGATCATCTTCAGTGACATGCCTCTTCATGTATGTAGCCCATTTTAATATTAGATTGTTTTTTTTATTTTGCTATCAGCTTTGGAGAGTTCTTGATGTATTCTAGATAAGAATCCTTTGTCAGACATGTGAGTTGCAAATATTTTCTCCCAGTCTATCGCTTGTCTGTTAGTCCTTTTGTAAAGGTCTTTTACAGAACAAATATTTTAAATTTTGATGAAGTCTAATTTTTGAGTTTTTTCTTTTATGGATTGTGCTTTCAAGTGTCATCTCTGAGAACTCTTCACCAAGCCCTACTACATTTTCTTGTAAAAGTTTTACAGTTTTACACTTTACATTGTAATCTACGATTCATATGAAGCTAACATTTGTATAAAGTGAAAGGTTATTTAAACCTTGATTTTTTTCCCCTGTGGATGTCCAATTGCTCCAGCACCATTTGTTGGAAAGATGATCCTTCCATTGAATTGTTTTTGCTCCTTTGTGTTTGATTTCAGAATCAGTTGCCGTACTTCTGTGGGTTTCTTTACGGGTTCTCTGTTTTGTTCCATTGATCCAAGTGTTTATCTTCCACCAATACCATGCAGGTTTTAATACTGTAGCCATATAATAAGCCTTGAAATTGGGTAGACTAGTTAATTCCATTTTATCTTTTTATAGAAAACAAAATTGCTTTAGCTATTCTAGTTCCTTTGCCTTTTAAAATAAATTTTAGGACAATCTTGTTTATATCAACAAAAAAATCTTCCTGGGATTTTGATAGAAATTGCATTAAACATTCACATCAATTTGAATAGAATTGCCATCTTCATTATGTTGAGTATTCCAATCCATGAACATTGCATGTTTCTCCATTTATTTAGATTTTCTTTGATTTCTTTCATCCATGTTTTACAATTTTCAGCATATTTATACATGTTTAAAAAACTTTTATACCTATTTCAATTTTTTAATTACTACAAATAGTGTTGTATTTTCGTTTACAAGTATTTATGGCTATTATACAGAAATGTAATTGATTTGGGTTAATTAATCTTTTATACTATAATATCACATATTTCTAGGAGAGTTTTTAAAGATTCTTTGGGATTTTCTACAGAGACAATCATGTAATTCTCCATCTGAGTGCCTTGTATCTCCCTTGCTTACCTTATTACAATGGCTTGAACTCCCAGTACTATGCTGAATGGAAGTCGTGAGAGCGGACATCCTTGTTTCTGATCTTAGAAAGCATTCAATCTTTCACCATTTAAGTATCATGTCAGCTCTAGGATTTTTGTAGATTTCTTTGTCAAGTTGAGGAAATTTCCTCTATTTCTTGCTTTCTGATAGTTCTAATTATGAATAGGTACTGGATTTTGTCAAATGCTTTTTCTGCATCAATTGATATGATTGTGTGATTTTTCTTTTTTAGCCTGTTATTATAGTGGATTACATTGATTAGTTTTCATATATTTAACCAGCTTTGCATACCTGGAATAAACCCCACTAAGTTATAATGTGTCATTCCTTTTTTATATTGCTGAATTATATTTGCTAATATTTTATAAAGAAATTTGCAACTATATTCATGGTGTTTCTTTTTTTGTATTGGTTGGTACTGTCTGGTTTGGGTATAGGATAATAATGACTTCATAAGAAAGATTGGGAAGTGTTCTGTCCTCTTCTGTTTTCTGGAAGGCATTGGGTAGAACTGGTGTCAATTCCTTTTTAAACTTTTAGTAGAATTCTACAGTGAAACTATCTTGGCTTGAAGATTTCTTTTTCTAGATATTTTAAATTAGGAATTCAATTTTCTTAAAAATTACAGGGCTATTCAAATTATCAGTTTCATATTGGGGCAGTTGTGGTACTTTGTGCTTTTTAAGTAATTGGTTCATTTCATCTAAGTTGTTAGATTTATGTGTATAAGGTTGCTCATAACATTCTTTTATATCCTTTTGATATCTGTGTGATCTGCAGTGATATGCTATTCATTGCTGATAATAGAATTTGTGTCTTCTCTTTGTCAGTCTTGCTAAAGTCTTGCTAAAGGTTTGTCCATTTCTTTTAATCTTTTTGAAGATCCACCTTCTAGTTTCATTAATTTGCTTTCTTCTTTTGTTTCCTAATTCACAGATTTACGTTTTATTTTTAAATTGTTGTTATTATTAAGATGAAGTTTCTCTCTGTTGTCCAGGCTGAAGTGCAGTGGCTGGATCTTAGCTCAATGCAGCCTTCAACTCCTGGGCTCAAGCAATCCTCCTGCCTCAGCTTTCCAAAATGCTGGGAGTACAGGCATGGGTCACTGTGCCTGGCTCTAATTCACAGATTTCTGATTGTATTTTTATAATTCTCTTCCTTCTGCTTGCTTTGAGTTTATTTTTGCTTTTTTGTTGAGGTGGGGACTTAAATCATTGATTTGAGATTTTTCCACATTTTCTAATGTAAGCATTTAATACTATAAATTTCCCTGTAAGTATTGGTTTAACTGTGTCCCACAAATTTTGATATGCTGTATCTTCACTTTGATTCAATTTAATGTATTTTCATTTCCCTTGAAGCTTCCTTTTTGACCCATGAATTACTTAGAAGTGTGTTGTTTTGTTTCCAAGTATTTAAAGATTTTCCTCTTATCTTTCTGTTACTGATTTCTAGTTTGATTTCATTGTGGTCAGAGAATATCACATTTATGATTTTAATTCCTTTAAATTTGTTGAGGTTTGTTTTATGACCCAGATATAGTCTATCTTGGTACATGTTCCATGAGTGCTTGAAAATAATGTGTATTCTGCTGCTGTTGGATGGATTGTTTTGTAAATGTTGATTAGGGCCCATGATTGGTAGTGTTATTAAGCTCAATATTCTTATTGATTTTCTTTCTAGTTGTTTTATCTGTTGTTAAGAGGGTGTTGAAAGCTCCAACTAAGATTGTGAATTTGTCTATTTCTCTATCAGTTTCTGTTCAGCTCTATCAGTATTTGCTTTACATTTATATACTCTGTTGTTTGGTGGATGCACATTTAGGATTGCTATTTATTTTTGGAGTGTTAACTCTTTTATCATAATGTAGTGTCCCTGTGTCCCTAGGAATAGTCTTGGCTCTGCATTCCACTTTTTCTGATACTAATATAGCAGTTTCTGTTTTTTAAAATATTACCATGGTATAATTTTTCCCATCATTTTATTTTCAATCTACTCACATAGTTATATGAAGTGGGTTTCTTATAGGCAGCATATAGGAGAATCACATTTATTAATCCACTTTGTGGAATCTGTCTTTTATTTGGCATATTTAGACCATTTATATGTAATGTAATTATTAATATGTTAGGGATTAAGTCTGCCATTTTGCTTTTTCCTTTCTCTTTGTTCTCTGTTGTTTGCTTTTCTGTTCCTGTTTTTGTTTTCCTTCTTGTGGGCTAGTTGAACATTTTTAGTATTCTATTTTTATTTATCTATAGTGTTTTTAAATGTATCTCTTTGTATACTTCTTTAGTCATTGCTGAAGATGTTACATTATAGATATACAACATATCATATTCAACTGGTATTGACATTGTACCAATTTTAGTGAATGTAGAAACTTACCTCCCTGTATGGTCCTTTACTCTTTCTCATTTGTAATGTCTTCAATATTCTACATACTTTGATAACTACGTTAGATCATGTTATAATTTTTATTTCCATCATCAAATATAATTTAGAAAACTCAAAGAAAATAAACATATTCTTTTTCCCTATCTTTTTGCTTACTACATTTTTCCTTCTTTCATACTGTTCTCTGATTCCTTTTTTATTTCTCTTTCTGTTTAGAGAAATTCCTTTAGCCATTCTCTAGGATAGTTCTATATTCTGTTATTTTACAGTACATCTGAAAATTACGTGATTTTTCCTTCACCTGAAAAGGTCTTGATTTCCCTTTATTACTGAGATATTTTCACTGGATATACAATTCTAGATCGACAGCTCTTTTGTGTCAAGACTGGAAACATATTTTGTCACTTTATTTTGGCTCCAGACAGAGAGGTCTGCTGTCATTCAAATTGTAGCCCTCCACCCTGCCCCCAATAAGTAAGGCATCACTTTTCTCTGGTGGCATTCTGGAGTTTTTCTTTGCATTTAGTTTTCAGAAATTTAATGATGATGTGTCTTGGTATGTATTTCTTTGGGTTTATCTTGTTTGGGGTTTGCTCAGTTTCTTGACAAAAGGCTTATCTCTTTGGTCAAATGTGGCAAATTTCCAGCCATTATTTATTTGAGTACTTTTTCAGCCCTGCACTTTAAATCCTCTTCTTCCTGGACTCCAGTGACATAAATGTTAGAGCTTTTTTTCCTTTTTTTATAGTCCGCAAGTCCATGAGCTTTTGTTCTTTTCTCTTTCTTTTTTTTCAGTCTACTTTCTATTATTCAGATTGGCTAGTTTCTATTTTTCTACCTTCAAGTTCACTGATTTTTTTCTTCTCTCCCTTCCATTCCACTGTCAAGTTCATCCACTGAGATTTTTATTTTACTTACTGTATTTTGCAGTTCTAAAATTTCCACTGAGTTCTTTATATTGTCTATTTTTACACTGAGATTTTCTGTTGTTTCATTTGTTTCATGTGTGTTTGTGATGCTCAGGGTAAATAATCACAGCTTTAAAATCCTTGTCAGATAATTCTAATATACCATCTTGGTGTTGACATCTGTTGCTTGATTTTTTTCATTCAAGCTGAGATTTTCCCCAATTCTTTGTATAATGAGTGGTTTCTATTGAAGCCTGGGCATTTGGGGGATTAGGTTATGTTGGAGAAGAAGCCATCATGCAACCTGCCACCTGCCCTGAGATTATCTAATCACTGCCCTGGGCCTGGAACTTCCCCCCATATGAAAGCTGGGTACTGAGCTGTTGTGTAGCTGAAGATTCTTCTTATTTATTAGAAAAATATATTTTCCTGCTGTGATTACACAGTAAGCTTCCTTGTACCGTTTACACATGTATCATATGGCACCTGGCCAGCCCCAAGATTGTATCTGTCCCCACCAGCAAAGAACAGGGTCTTTGCCTGCAGCAAGAGAGGGTTGTGTGTTCCACCCATTGCCCCACACCTGCTGGCCATGGGAGACCAGCACACCCTACAGATGTTATCTTGCTGCATCTTTTCTTCTTTCTGTAAGTACAATATTGTTCCAATCAGTGCCTTGAGTTTGAGTCCTCCTTGGCAACTCTGAAATCACAGCAGATGCAGTGGGCCAAGGTCTGTAGGCTCCTCTGTAGGCTTGTTGACATTGCTGTGCTTCTTGCTGTCCTCCATGTGGTGGAAATCCTCACTTGGGATTAGTAGCGGGATCTTCCTGCTCAACAGGTTATGAAATTCTGGGGTTCAAAAGGTAGGAAAAAACCCAAGGAACTCACTCTCATGTCATGCTTCAAGTCCTGAGATCCCTGATGGGTCTGTCTGCCTTCTTCCTTCCCCTTTTCAGAGTCTTCTTAAGTTCATCTTACACACAATGTCCAGAGATTTTAGTTTGACTTAGTAGGAAAAATAAGGACAACCATGTTGACTTCATCTTTCTGGAGGAAAAAAATCCGTATTTCCTTTAGTTGAACTGTCTTTCCTCTTGCTTTAGGAGTCATATCTGCTTCCACTTCCAATATTGGAACAATATTTAAAAGATTTCACTTCCTCAATACTCCCCAAGCTACAGGTATGCTTCTTTCCATGTTCTATGCTTTTGTCCTGTTTGGAAACTTATTATTTCTCACTTAGATCATTTCAATGGTTTCCTAACTAGTCTCTAAACTGTCAATCTCTTCCTTTTCTTCTAGTCTCTCCTGTTCTATAGATTATAACCAGGTTTATTTCCTTAAGCACAAATCTTATCCCTTGCTTCCCTTCCTCCATAAGTTTTGTTTTTAAAATAAATTTTATTGTATGTATTCAAGGTATACAACATGACCTCGATAACTTTTACCAGCTCATTACTGGCTACTTAGTAAAATTCGAACTCCTACTTGGGGTTCAAAGCCATTAATATAATGGTTCACCTCCCTGTTTACAGCCTTATCTTCCTCTGCTCTCACACAAAGTGATCCACTTCCAGACCTTGGACACACACTGTGCATTTTCATCCCAGGCCTCCACTCATGCTCTTTGTCTGTCTCAAGGAAACCTTCCTTGATTACCTAAGTCAAAACTGGTGTTTCCTCCCCATCCACAACCATATACTTTTGCTTACATCTGTCTTATAATCCATGTCATAGTTACAAGACACAATCTACGGTTCTGACAGGGTCTCTCCTCTTGCATAGAATCAGGCCTTCTTGGATTAGTGGTCTAGGAGGGAAGCAGACCCATCAACGGCTACAAGACTGGGCTGGTTGCTTGTGAGTAGGAGGTATAGTGTGGAAGCATCTGTTTACTTCTAGAAGGTGCACCAGTTCCAGGAGATTCTATTCTGCCCTGGGATTCTCTGAAGGTCCAGAAAAGGAGGCTTTAGAGACAAGTCCACTATGTATGTCTTGGAAGCAACTGTGGAGATGCTCTAAAGCAAAGCTCCCTGCCCTTCTTAGATTTATGACAAGTCTGCAATATGGGCAGTACACCCTCTGTGGCTAAAGCTGTTTTCTCTGTAAGCTAGGGTTTACATCTTACCAGCTGTGCAAACTCTGGACAAATTACTTAGCTTATTTAACTCATCTGCAAAATGTGGATAATTAAAGTACCTAAAGAGAATCACACAAAAATGCTTACAACAGTTCATGGTACTCAATAAATGTTAGCAATTACCATTTGCAATACTTTCCATCAAAGGGCCCTGAACAGTAGAGGAATACGAGGGATGATCTGGAGGAATGCCCCAAATTAGTCTCTATATGCATGAAATTTCTTTTAAGGCTTTTGTTACATGTTAAATATTTGTGCAATTTTGTGTTCCACTCCAAGATACAGTTGAGCTTGTTTTAATACCTGATTTATATTTCTTCTGGAAAAATGTTTAAGAAAAAATTATATTCTCGAAACATGCCTCTCTGATGAATCTCTGGCACCAGGTGGAGTCTCCAATTCATACATTGGAGGTGCACAGTCCCCGCAGGCCTTGAGACAAAGATTGCACAGGACTAGCCACCAGGCCAGCACCAGAAAGTGTGTCTCACTCACGAGTGTCATGTGGGATGGGTGCAGCCCCTGCCCTCCCATTCGCTGACCTTGCAGAAACTGAGGCTCACAGTCTCAGTCCATCTTTCTCATTCAGGAGCACTCGCCTCTTGTTGGATATGTGAAATGTGGTCAATGTCAGCATGGAAAGAAAAAACTTGGCTTGGATTTCCTGGGCTATGATCATGAATAAAATAAGGCTAAAGAGAGCTATAATCTAATGCACTATATTACTATAATTAGAGCTTCATGCATAGAGCTCTCTCCCACCCTCCCTCCAAAATAATAAAACAGTTTAACATAAACAGTAGTGACTTTAGTCTCTATCATGCAGTGTTCAGTGATTGGGTAATTATGGTAGCAGCATATAGTTAATGCACGCTGAGTTCAGAATGTAAGAGAAAAGAGATGAGAAACAGCACACAAATGAATAAAGTCATAGAATCATAGCACTGCAGAGCTGGATGGGACCCCAGCAGTCGTGCACCTTACATACCCATTCTACAAAAGAGGAAAGTGAGATTCAGAGAGATTAAATGACCTGCAAATGTCAGATGCTTAGATAGAAGTGGAGTCCAAACAAAAGCAAAGTTTCCTCTCTCATGTCCAATATTCTTTCTCACCCACCACATTGTCTCTGGGAAACTTCATAAGGCAGTTTCTAGAACACTAGAAAGTTTTCTGCATGGCAAGCAAACTGTGTTAGACAAACCCTGCTGAAGTAGAGACAATGTTTCTGTGAGATTAAGATGCTCTCTGTCTTTTCATTGTATGTCATGGCATTGGATGTCAACAGCAGCCAGCAGTGAACACTTTTCATTGTATCCATTTCATTCATTTGATGTAGAAGAGAAGAAAAATTAGCAAATGCACACATTAAGATTATGTTTAACTAACGATGAGGTTAATTATTTTAATTTTAATTAATTTTAATGTTGTTCGATTTTATTTATGTTACTACAATAAGAGCATCAAATAAATAATAAAACTTCCCATATGAATGTTTACATTTCATAGTCCTTTCTTTTTTTTCCCCTTGAGGCAGAGTCTCACTCTGTCACCCAGGCTGGAGTGCAATGGCACAATCTTGGCTCACTGCAGCCTCTGCCTCCCAGGTTCAAACGATTCTCCTGCCTCAGCCTCTGGAGTAGCTGGTATTACAGGCACATGCCATCATACCTGGCTAATTTTTGTATTTTTTGTGGAGATTAGATTTCACCATGTTGGCCAGGCTGATCTTGAACTCCTGACCTCAAGTGATCCAAGCACCTCGGCCTCCCAAAGTGCTGGGATTACAGGCGTAAGCTACCATGCCTGTCATACATTTCATAGTCTTGTATTACATGGAAGAAATTTAGGCAGAGCCAACACTTTTTGTAATGAAGGCACATGGACTTCCCCCAAAAAATAAGCCAAAAGTCCTCATGGTACAACTTGGAACCAGATTCCAGCTTATAGACGTTTAACCCATATTTTTCACAGTGTGTTGGACATAAACACAGTCACAGTCAAAGTCATCTGCACACCCCCTCTCTTCTCTTTCCTGTAGAAAGGGAGAGGCTGATGTCACTGGAGATAGGATGAGCTCATCTCTTCCACTAATCCCTGCTGACTGTCATATGCTTCTCGATCCCAGAAAGCCAGACCTAGGGGATGGGGTCAAGGTTCTTCCTCCTTCCTACTTTGTCCAATAACTGCCCATTAAAACGCCCCTGACACCACTAGGAGCTGAGGCTAACCTTGAAGGAGGCAGATTTGTAAATCCTATTCTTCCTATGATGAGAACATGCACCACTTTGGAAAGAGCAATGGGGGTCACAAGGCCAGGCACCAGACCAGGGGGCACTTGCAGGAAGTAGCAATGCAACTGGAAGTCTTCTCTAAAGAAGCAAGGTGTACGCCATTACCTCCAAGAGAAATAAAGACACCACTAAGAAGCAAATTGCTCCTCAGAGATAATAGTCTTTCTTTCCTGGACTTTGACCTTGCTCCTCCCCTGAAAGGCAGTCAGGGGTCAAAGGTCTTGCTTCACAGAGTCACACCAAGTCAGATTTCAAGATGGGAGTAGGAGGATGTTGGGGTGGCGAGGGACGCAGGCATGGGAAGCAGAGCTGAGAACAGGGACATGAGCATGGAAGACCCCTTTGCCTAGGTGCCTCTGCCTTCCTGTTGAGGCTATCAGTGGGACTCCCCTTGGTGTCTAGTCCAGTGTAGTAGTGGGTGCAGTCAGTGGCCGCACCGACCTGACATCTGGGAGTGTATGTGTCTCTAGAGCACGTTCCCATCACAGTACTTACATAGTCAAAGTTTTATTTGAATATCCCCACGAGCCTACTCCCCAGTGGTAGGGCAAGTACTATTGTCTTCATTGACTGGAGGAAACTGAATTTAGCACTTATAGATGCTAAATTTTCTGAGGATCTACTATGCTCCAGATACTCAATAGTGTTGTACCTACTTAGTTTTTCCTCATCTGTAAAATGGGACTAATAATGGTACGTCCCTCATAGGATGTTATAATAAGGATTAAATAACATAATGCAGGAGAAATGTGTCACATGGTGTACAGGAGGCCTTCAATGTGTTAGCTGATCCCTACGATATCCCTACAAGTGTCTATTATAATCTCCATTTTACAGATAGGACACTGAGGCACAGAGAGGAAAATGGCGAACTAGGAGTCAACCAGCATGTTAGGAGGCCTCTTCAGGCCTTCAATGCAGATTGGCACTCTGCGCTCAAGAACATGATTTTTCTGGGAGCTTGTGGTCTGTTTACAATTTCCATGCACTTTCCTTGACCCATTCCCCCTGACTAGAGAAAGTCTTCTACATACTGTGTTGTGACCTGGTTTGAAGAGCGATTACAAAGCCTCTTATCTCCAAAAATATACAATGATTTGTCATCTTCCAAATAAAATTTCAAGCACCAGGCTGTATGAAGACTTCTATGACATAAAGAAAGAAGCTCTCACAAAAGACCCGAGAGCTGTGAAGCAATTTTGAAACAAGTTGAGTGTTTGAGGCCAGTAATAATAGGAAAGTCAAAAGGGTGTTCTCATCAATATTCTTACGATTTCACAACTCCTTTTGCTTTATTGCCTAATTTCCATCTCAGTCCTTTTTTCGTAAAAGGTTAAGGGATGGAAAAAAGATAATTGGAAAAAACATTCCTTATTTCCATGGCTTCTTGTATACAGTAAGCATTCCATAAATGCTTGTAAGATGTATGAATAAAGTGATGGTGAAAGAATGCATCTATTTTCTTCATGTGAATTGGCTCAAAGACCAGTTTTATGGGGACTGACTATAAACTACATCCTTGAGAACATCCACTAATGCTTTGCTATAAGTCCTACTGCCTTTACGTTTTTTTATGTACCCGATGCAAGGATATACCCCCTGAATGCAGCCCAGAGGCTCAGGTGGTATGCTAGCTCCATCAGAGCTCACTTCTGCTTTGCAAACAATCAACTTGAACTTGAGCTTGAGTAGGAAGCTCCTGTGCTTATGTCAGGATCAAAAGCACGTGCAGGCAGACACCTTCCTTTGGGTGGTGTGTGCATTATGTGCCCTTTACTGGCAACTTGCCAATTCCAATCCATTTCCACCTATTTGATGAGTCTTCAAAAGGATCAACACACAAATGAGATCAATAGACTGACACCTCTGAAATACGACACATGTTTTGCTGGGAGTTTCATGACTGAGAAGTCATGAAAAGAGAACTGGACTCGTCAGAGCACCTGAGTTGGAGTCTTGGCTTGGTGGTCTCACTGGGGAATGCTTCTCCTTCTTCCTCATCTGTAAAGTGGCAACACCTACTTAACAGGATGTGTGCATTGAAAATGTTTGTGAGAGCACCTTGCAAATAGTGGAGAGAGAAGCTGGCTTATTTCTAAGGATCATTAGCACCAGCAGAGGGGCAGGAGGAGGAGCTCATTGTGTGCCACTGGTTTGCTCTTGACTTGGAAAATAAATCACTCATGATATATTCTTAATAGCAAGTAACTTCAGATTATTATTATTATTTTTTTAGACGGAGTCTCGCTGTGTCACCCCGGCTGGAGTGCAGTGGCCGGATCTCGGCTCACTGCAAGCTCCGCCTCCCGGGTTCACGCCATTCTCCCACCTCAGCCTCCGAGTCGCTGGGACTACAGGTGCCCGCCACCACGCCCGGCTAGTTTTTTGTATTTTTAGTAGAGATGGGGTTTCACCATGTTAGCCAGGATGGTCTCGATCTCCTGACCTCGTGATCCACCCGCCTCGGCCTCCCAAAGTGCTGGGATTACAGGCTTGAGCCACCGCGCCCGGCCTACTTTTTTTTTTTTGACAGAGTTTTGCTCTTGTTGCCCAGGCTGGAGTGCAATGGTGCCATCTCAGCTCACTGCAACCACCGCCTCCTGGGTTCAAGCAATTCTCCTGCCTCAGCCTCCCGAGTAGCTGGGATTACAGGCACGTGCCACCACACCTGGCTAATTTGGTATTTTTACTTGAGATAAAGTTTCTCCATGTTGGTCAGGCTGGTATGCACCCCACACTTGGATACATTAAGCTTACCAATGACAAATGTGTGTGCATAAATGAATGAGATATCCCCAAAGCAGAGCAAAAGTGCAGTCCTAACATAGTTAAAAGCAACCCCAGATGACAATCCATTATCTAACCATATATAACATGAATTATTTACATTCCTATAGCACTTTACAATTTTTACAACACATTCATGGCCATTATTCAATTTGGTCCTGACCACAAACCTGGCAGCAGGTGGGGTAGGTGATACTATCCTTTCACATAAGGAACACAGAGATGTTAGAGAATTTGAACAAGACCACATTAGAAATAAGAGACAACGTCACTAAGCCATCCAAGTCTTCAGCTCAGTTCAGCTCATTGTACTGTACCTTCCTCAGGTGAAGTAACATTTTTTTAAAAGACTGTTTTTGCCTCTTTAGGTAAAAGTCTCTTACACTATCTTTTATCCATTCACTCTTCCACCTCCCTATTTATTTACCCATCCATCTACCCCGTCCATATATCCACTGATTCATCCATCTACTCATCTGTCCATCCATGCATCCATCCATGCATCCATCCTTGCATCCATCCATCCATCCATCCATCCATCCATCCATCCATTTATTGATCTATCCACCCACCCATCCATCCACATATCCATTCTTTTGTCTGCTCTCTATGTGTGTATCTATATCTATCCATTTATCTTCCTATCCACCCACTGATTCATTCATCTATCCACCCACCCATCCATCCATTCACTCAACATTTGTGGTCCTTCTTTGTGCTTGTTACTATACAGAGTACAGGAACTACTTACCAGTTTTTGTTCTTATAAAAGGCAATGTTTTCAGTAAACAGGGATAGCTACAAGAGTAGTATCTGCATCAGTTTCTTCTCATTTACCATAGGTTTTCCCTGATGACAGCAAAACAAAATATTGTGCTCTAATTCTTCCTGTCAAATGCAATAAAGTACCTGGGAGGATGGCAACAAAAGGACCAGGAAAATACCTAGTTAGTAAGAGTTCTTTCCTTTATAAGTGCATTAGAAGTACAATAATTATGGTTATGTTGTTGGATCACTTGAGATGAAAAGGGCACACTTCCAATTACTTCTCATGAGTAACAAGTTCCAATAATTAGAAATATATCCTTAATAGGGTCTTGGAACTTTTTGGAAGAGCTAAATTAACCATCTAGGTGTTTTCTCAGGCTGCCATTCAGAGTTGAGACTCACTTATCTTCATGATTGCACTCTGTTTTGGGCAGTGAACCAATATCAATGATGCAGGTGCCCTAACATGTTGAGACCCTGTAAAGTGATGTGTTTCAAAGGAGACAGGAACAAAATTTCACAAATCAGAACAGATGGGAAAAACATATGGATCAACTATCAGTGAGTAATCAAAGAGGGAAAAAGACCCCAAACTGTGCAAAAGAAAATAAAAACATTTTTATTGCAAAAGAAAATAAAACATTTGAAATTTATAAACAAATAGAATAAAATGGTAACAGTCCCATGAAACATTTTTAAAATTTGCCCAAACAGAGTGTAAATTTTATGAAGTTACTTTCACCAAGTTTCTGCATCACCAATGACTTATATCAATTAACACAATAGAGCTGTGGTGCTCAAACCTTAGCACGCATCAGGATCACTGGAAAACCCTGTTAAAACATAGATTGCTAGGCCCTTCCCTCAGAGCTCCCAAGTCACCAGGTCTGGAGTAGATCTCAAGAATCTGCGATTGCAGCAAGCTCTTGGTGCTGCTGCTGCTGGTCTGGGGACCCCACTTTGAGAAACGCTGCAATAGACCATCTCCAGCCCTCATCTCCCTTAACTTCACAGTTGTTGTATGACACTAGGGATCACTCCCTAGACCTGTGAAGCCCAGCTTCTCTTGCTTTCCTTGCCATCTCTCCTCTGTTCCTTTTTAGCCTCTTAGCATTCTTGGGATTTTATCCTGAGCTGCTGCTCTTTCACTGAAATCTGACTGAGCCAGCTCATTCACTCTGAAGCTTTCTGTCACCACTTAAACCTTGTGGGTCTCCAGGCTGCAGCTCCCACCTGTGTTTCATCGTCTTGTTCATGACTGCATCCCAAGTGACAGAGCATGCCTGGCATATGGAGTGTGCTCAGTCGGTATGAGTTACAACTCCCCAGTAGGTATTTCTACCTGAATGCATCACACACTAACTTGCAACCGAAACTAAGTCCACACAGAAAGAAACATACCAAAGGAGGATATTATATATACAAGATTCTTCTCCCATCTTTCCAAGAGTACCATTAACCATCCATTTTGTAAGACCCAAGAAACCGAAGGGCTATCCTTGAATTCTCATCTGGCGAACATCAACTTGTGTTCATTTTACCCCATAATTCTTGCAGTTTCATTCATTTCTCCCCATTCCTGTTGCCCCTGCCCAGTCCAGGTCACCACTGTCTCTCACCTGAATGCCCACTTGGCCCCTCACCCACGCCTCCTGTAATCTCCCAACCCCACAGCCGCCGGCTGAGTCCTCAAGTCTCCTCCTGCCATGCCCACCACGCAAGCCTGTCCTAGAGCTCTCCTAGCTCTTACAGCCAAGCCCCACCCCTCAGCAGGGTCTTTGTGTCAATCTGAAAGGGTCCCTACGGCCTTTCCAGCATTATTTCCCACTTTTCTCCCACAGCCCTATACTCCAACCATTTTCAACTTAGCTTTGTTCTTCGAACACTCCATGCTTTCTTATTTCTGAGGCTGGAATTTAAGATGTTCCTTCCACCTAGAATAGGCTTTCGTTTTCTCCCTACCACGTTTTAGCTGGATCACTTCTACTCAATTTTCCATTTTCAACTTAAAATTCACTTCCTCCAAAAAGCCTTCCCTTTCCCCCACAAACAAAACAAAACTGGGTTCGACCGAGACTCTCGTGGGTTCCCCTAACCCTCTATTCTGCACACAAGGTATTGTTTCTGCTTGTTGAATTTTTTGCCTTATGTGCTAATAATACCATGTCTCATGTCTATACAGTCTCATGTCTACACAGCACTGGGCTCAGGGCCCCCGGATTTGGTCATAAATGGAATAGGCCAAATGCATTTAAGGAACAGGCCAATTGCATTTAATGGAGTGAAATGTAAAAAATTACTTAGAAATTATTTTAAAAGAAACTATTTTTCTATGTTGATAGAAGTCTGGTAGTGGCTCCATTGAGGGGATAGTGGCTCTGTTGAGGGGGTACCGACTAGAAAGGGCACCAGGGGATCCCCTAGGCCTGTGGAAATAGTCTGTATCTTACTGCTGGTAGAGGTTATACCAGGGGACACATAGGCAAAAATTCATCAAGCTGTCCACTGAAGAGCTGTGCATTTTATGTATGTAAATATCGTATCTCAACAAAAGCAAATGAATTGTTTTAAATTAACATAGAATTAGTATAGGCTATAACAATTTGTATGGGCTAAAACAATGTGTGTTGGATGTAACATTGGAACTCAACGCCAGCCTGCCGCAGTCTGAATATTGGTGTCCCCACAGACTCATATGTTGAAACCTAATCCCCAATGCAACAGTATCAAGAGGTGAGACTTTAGGAGATAAGCTTCCGAACGCCCGATGTCATGAATGGGATTAGTGCCCTTACAAAAGAGGCCCAAGGGAGCCTGTGTGCCCCATGTACCATGTGAGGACACATAGAAGGTGCCATCTATGAAGCAGAGAGCTAGCCCTCCCCAGACACTGAATCCACAGCACCTGGATCCACGACTTGCCAGACTCAAGAACTGTGAGCAATACTTTTCTCTTGCTCGGAATCACCCAGTCTAAGGCATTTTGTGATAGCAGACCCAAAAGACTAAGAAGACACTATCGTTGGCATGAAGCTTCCTTGAGATGCTAATTATTTCCTAAAGATCCAGAATTAAAAACATAGCAAAGTAATTCTTTAAGTCTTTGTTCTGAAAATGTCATTGTTTTAGACTGACTATGCCTTACTTACATTTCAGGTCCTCAGAATGGTTTCAGAGTCATTCTCCACAGAATTACATACCCTATTTAAAACCCTGCTTCACAAATTAGAGAGGTTTGAGTTAATGACATGTAATTATACCTCGACATTTGAGAAATCTTAAACTATGGTAATGACAAATGCAGCTCAGCTGGGTTCACAGTATTTTTAATATGATCACTTTCCTTCTTGAATTGTAAAAACAGGACACGGTAAAAAAAAAAAAAAAAAAAAAAAAAAAAAAAAAAAAAACACCAGGTAGGGGACTCCATAGCCCTATTAAAAAGGAGCCCTGACTGGGCATGGCGGCTCACGCCTATAATCCCAACACTTCGGGAGGCCGAGGCGGGTGAATCCCCTGAGGTCAGGAGTTCCAGACCAGCCTGGCCAACGTGGTAAAACTCCATCTCTACTAAAAATACAAAAATTAGCCAGGCATAGTGGCCCACATCTGTAATCCCAGCTACTCTGGAGGCTGAGGCAGGAGAATCACTTGAACCCGAGAGGCGGAGGTTGCAGTGAGCTGAGATCACGCCACTGCACTCCAACCTGAGAGGCAGAGTGAGACTCAGTCAAAAAAAAAAAAAAAAAAAAAAAAAAAAAAAAAAAGCCCTGCTACATGACTTCTCGGGAAGAAGATTTTCCCAGCTTGTCAAGAAACGTAGGCTTTTCTAGCTGTCTTTTATTAGACTAGAACACAAAACACAGAAGTTCAAGATTCACTTTCTAACCAATAGGGGAAAAGGCGGGGGGTTTAAGAGCTTGTTTTTTGTAAGTTTTACTTCTCCTAAGAAGGTTCATGCCCTCTGGTGCTGGGCTTCCCAACAGTCCCGGGGCTCTGTCGCTGTGTTTGTTCTGACTACTCAGCCGTGCCTGGGGCCTCGCGAAAGCCAATTTTGAAAAACAGCAATTAAAGCATTCTGTAGGTAGGGTGAAAACCCCATGGAAAAAACTGTGCATCCAGACTGAGGAGCTCCCCACAGCCACTTGGCACTGACGGGGTGCTTTCTACACTGCAAATGAAAACCATTACCTGCAGCTCTCTTGGGTGATGTCCCTACAAAAGTGCCTGTTTTGCATCTATTCTTGGTTTTATGTCAATCAAAGTTTCACTTTCCTTATGTTTCTATTTGCTACTGGTATACCCACACTCAGAAGTCAAAGAAGAGTAAGTTTGAAAACTCCCAACTGTCCAATTTAATGAAGACATTACTTTATCATCATCATCACCAAGCATATAAAACCGCCCAGTACCAGGACTGGAAAAACTGGAGGCTACCCAGCCATCTCAGTGTGATTGAGAGGAAGGAAATGCCACTGTGCCCCCTTTCCTGACGGGAAAATTGAGGTAGCTACATGGAAAGGGGAAGATAAATGTCCCACAGCGGATGTACTTATTCCTGACTTGGCGCACTCTGTCGCTTTTCCAAAGTAGCACCCAGTGAAAAGGAGATGATCTGATAAAGTTGGCACTGCACAGGGATATGAGATGGGAGGTGAGGCAGGGGAGCTGGGATGGGCGACAGTCAGTGATGGTGATGGTAGTGGTGGTTGGTGATGGTGGTGACGGTGGCGCTTGGCCGGCTCCTCTCCCGTTTCTCCATCACTGCCCGTCCTCTCTGCCTCCTCCGTCCCCGCGTGGCCTCTGCCCAGAGAAACAGGATTTGCACCCAAGCCGCACGTCTGTGGGCGCCAAGCTGCGGCGCCCCGCGAGCCCGCACCCCCTCCCCCGGCCCCGCGGCCCGGCGGGCCCCGCGCCCCTCTCTGGGCCCCGCGCCCCTCTCTGCGCCCGGTGCCCTCCTCGGCTGTGGCCCCGCTGGGCTCTCCTCGCGCCCCGGTGCGCCGGCACCGCCCGAGCATCCCGGGACACCAGCGGCTGGAGGATCTGGCCGGCCCGGCCCCCCCTCGTCCCCCACTGCAGGAAGCGCCTGCGACCCCCAGCCCGCTCCCCGCCCAGCCCCTAGAGGCCGGGCCACCGGTCACTTACGCCTGCGCTGGGCCCCGCGCGCCGGGCGGCCCGAGACAAAGGCTGCGCGGCCGCGGCGCCGCCGCCGGCTGCTCCCTGAGCCGCAGCTGCCGGGGGCCGGGAGGAGGATGGGGGACAGGGAGGAGGAAGAGGAGGAGGAGGACGGGAGGAGGAGGGGGCGGCTGCCAGGGAGAGCGGGGGAGGGGCCGCCGCGGCGCCGGCCACCCAGCTGCAGCAGCTCGAACCCAAGCCCTCCTCCTGTGGCCGGCCACCCTCCTGGGCGCAGTCCTCCCCGGTCCTCCGCCCCAAAACCTCCCCCGGGAGACTAGGGTACCGCCCCCCGGGGGGTGGGGTGAGAGGAAGAGGAGGGGAAGGAGGAAGGAGGTGTGTGTGTGCGTGTGTGTGTGTTCCTTCTTAATCGTGATGCTCTCCACCCACCCCCGCGTCCGCCAGCAATCTTATGAAAATGCTCGATTCCCGGCCTTACCTGGTCACCTCTGGGAAGCACCTTCACCTTCCTCCTTCCATCCGCCCGCACACCTCGCCTCTGGATGGTCCAACCATTTTATGAACAGCAAAACTGAGACCTGGGAGTTGAAATGCCCGAGGACGCAGGGATACTGAGGGGCAGGCTGAGAGGAGAATGCCGGATCTGAGTCCTTTAAGAGGAGGACCCAGATGCTACCTGTTCTGTCCTGGGCTGGATGCCCAGCAGCCGTGGGGATGGGTCCAGGCTGGGAGTGGGACAAGCAGGTGCAGTCCTGCCTGGGCCTGCCAGGAGACTCCTAGGCTTCCTTTCTGGGAGAAGTAAGATTCTCAGTCATTTGCTTGACTCAGACATTTGCATCTTGGTATAAAGAGTAGCTTTGATTCATTTTTATTTACAAAACTTTTTATTGTGAAATTTAAAAATGTTAAAGTAGAATAGTATCATGAACCCACAAGTGCTCGGCTTCCAAGATTGTCAGCATTTTCCATTCTTTTATCTACTTCTTCCCTTCCCCATAGAAGAGGCTAAGGACTTTTTAAAAACATAATTACAATATTATTATGCCACTTTACAAAATTAACAATAATTCCCAATGCCCTCCGACTATCACTAAACAGCTGATAGTTATTCACTGAACAGTTATCTTTCAGGTCTGTGTTTAGCACTTTGACTGTGCCCTTCGGCTTTGGTTGGGCTGGAGTTTTGTCCAAAGCTGCTGGTGGACAAGAGTCCTGCAAACCTGTTGCTGGCCTGCAGTCACCGAGGGACCATGAACTAGAGAACGTGATCCGTCAAGGGCCAAACACTCATTGCCCTGTCCCTGCCGTCTTGAAAATTTTGACTGAACCCTATCCTTCCAGAAAAATGCATGCACAGAACTTTGATGTGAATTATAAGGGTTTCCATTCAATTCACACAAACTGTCTGAACCCTAGTGCAGGTTACAAACTACAGAGGTGGGTTGAAGTGTAACCTGCAGCCCCTTGGAGTCCCATGGGTGGGCTCTTGAAGGCTCTGCAGGGTCTGGCTCCCAGCAGGACAGCTGCCTTCGCCACTGGTTTCCCTGTGTCCTGAGGCCCAAGCACAGCAAGAGAGGGAAGTTAGCGTGCCAGCTTTATGCTATATTTAAGACCTGTGCAGGTGTGAGATGGAAATGGATGCTCGGCTCTACCTTAGAAGAGCATCTGAGGAGGATGAAGGGGCTCGGCTCAGGCTGTGGCAAGGGCACCTGGACAGTCAGCTTCCCTGAACTCCCCTAGTGGCAGAGCCGAGGCTGGCTGTCGGTAGGTGGCTTGAAGGGCAGCGTTAAGAGGTGGCAAGGCAGAGTGGCCAAGAGGCAGGCTCTGGATTCAGACCACCTGGCTTTCAATCCCAAACCTCTTGCTAGCCGTGTGACCTCGGCTGAATTACTTGGCATCTGTGTGCCTCAGTTACCCCATCAGGAAAAATTGGGGTTGTAGATCGAACCTGTATGTTGGGGCTGCCAGGGGCATTTATATGTGTACAGTGCCTGGCACAAAACGGCTGGCAAGGTGCTTGGAGCATTCACGCTGCTGGCACCCCCTACATGGGAGACCACAGTGACTGAAGCCCAGAGGGATGACTGCCCCAAAGGAGTCACACAGCCTTGCTTTAAGCAAACAAACAGGGCCCATGCCTGCTTTCTGCTGCAGTAGAAGCAGAATGTGCAGAAGAGAAAATGGCTCTTCTCTCCTCGCCAAAGGCCAGAGAGTGGGTGAGGATGCCTACTGCCGGCCTCAGTGGGATTCCTGGACACCGTGGGTTTCCCTACTACCATGAATCCAGGAAATAATCCTTGGGATGCTGAAGGGAAGGGCTCATTCTCTGTCCCCTCACCCCAGTCGAACTGGTCTCAGTTAATGGAACACAATGTTCCCTCTCCTGCCTCCCCACGCCTTACCTCTTCTTATGAATCTGTCCCTGACAACCTCAGGCAGAGGAAGGTCTCTTCAGTCTGAGTCCCTGGGCCTGCGCTGCATTTGTGATTAGAGCTGTTGGTTGTGATGAGAGCTGTTGGTTGCTGTGTGCATTGTATCAGCCTCTCTAGACTGCACGTACTGAGAGCTGGAACTGTTATCAAGTCTCAGTGTTCCCCATAACATCCTGTCCATTGCCCGACCTGGTACTGGTACAAACAATACTTCATATAACATACACACAAATAATAGGCTGTCCTCCCAAGGAGTGTGGCCCAGGCCAGGATTTCCATGTTCTGTAGCCAGCCCAGCAACTAGCCCAGGTGACTCAAACCTGCTCACCTGCCAGCACTTCCCTGGGGTGGGCAGGGCCTGGGGAGGAAGAGACCTGCCTCTGTAAGGCACATTCAAGGGCCACGATGATGAGTCTCTGATTTTGTATCTTCACCTCCTGGTTGCTGTATATTCTCATCCCCAAAAGGGGAAGCACAGTTACTTGCCCTGGCATGGTCCTGAATTTCAATGACCTTGTTCTGAAAAGAATAAACCTTTCCCTTTTCCTTGTACGTTTCTACCATTTTCATTCCCTCACTTGCAACTCTCTTTTCCTTCCCTCTCTTGTAATATGGATTATGGTGATCTTTAAAGAAACCTTTTGGTATGCTTTGTATCAATTAGACATAATGTAGCCATAATGTAAAATTGAGTCTAACGCTGTTGTGGAATGAGATGAACAAGTGAAATATGTGGTGTCTGGTTCTGCTCATGGGAGGACTCTCAAATTGTAGGTCTTGCAGAATGAAATATTTGGGGGATACTCAGACCTTCTGATTCTTTCGGGAAATAATTTTTACCAAAAATGTCTGGTAGTGTGTTCAGATGAAACACAGTGAAGAACATTATGAGGACCCATTTGTTCTTTGTGGACAATCTGACACTTCAAACCAGCTCTAAGAGAGAACTCTATAAACTATGAAAATGACAAAGAACTTCAGTCTTGATAAAGAAATAGAGTTTGGTTTAGCTAAATGGAAGACTATACAAGTGTGGAAAGGACAGCTTGTGGTGATGAATGGATTAGATGACTATAAAGATCAACTTACAGAAGATTAATGGAAGGGGAGATATATAATATCTGGGCTTCCAGCTGTTGAGGAATGCTAAGCTTATTGACATTGAAGATAAGCTTAGATAAAAGACATTTAGTCCAAATGGAGAGAAAATACTTTAAAATAAGCCTAATGCTAGCAACTAAATTAAGGCAGTAAATATATCTGTTGTTCCAGCCCATTTACTATTATAGAGACGACAGATCATTCTAATGAACAGTAGATTATTAACCACAGAGCGCCCTATGCATCACAAGGAATTTGAGCCAGTCACGCTCCCACATCAGAGGAAATCCAGTTGTCTCGACAAGGAAACTTTCATATCCTAGTTGGAAACTAAAAAAAAGTTGAGAATGTCATATGGGGTGGTTCTAAATCATCAGGGGTCCATGTCCCCTCCCTGTGGACCCCTGGATGAGCTTGCCGATCGGGAATGCTAGAAGAGCTGATAAGTGGTCTCCTGGGACTAGATCATAACAGGCATGTACCCTGTGGCTCACTTGGAATGCTTACCTTCCAATATTCCCTCCTGGGAGACACCCACTCAGAACTCAGCCTGGGAGAGGTCTAAGCCACAGGGAGAGGTCGTAGAGAGGTGCTCAGGCCAACAGTCTCAGCCTTTGAGGCATCTCAGCCCAGGCCCCAGATGTAAGAATACATGTGATGATTCCAATGTCTGTCTTCAAGTTACCTCCAGCTGTTTGAATCTTTCTAGCTGTGACCGCAGTATTGTAGAAAAGAGATTAGTCATCCGCTCTGTATCCCATGCAAATTCCTGACCCAGGGAATCCATGAGCATAATAAAATATGATTGTTTAATGCCATTAAGTGTGGGTAGTTGTTATGTAACAAGAGATAACACGAATACCGAACAATAGGCAAGCATATGTCAGGTGGAATGAGACAGATTTTGCCTTCAAAAAGCTTACAGTCTTAGCAGGAATCAGTGTGAAATAAGCTGAACATGAAGGGATCATGCTGAATTCCAGGCTGTTTTCTGCCCTTTCTAGATGCACAGACCTGGGAAGGTGTTGGCTTTTGTGCCCAGTGTCCCCATCTGTAAAATAAGCATAACAATAGTACCTCCTGCATGGGGGCTTGTGAAGAAAGAATACGTGTGGAGCACTTAGGACATGGTGCCACTCCGTAAGTGCCAGTCCATCGTTAATATTATTATGCTCCAGGCACATTTATTCCGTGGCACATGCAGGAGAAATGGCTCCTGAACCCTGACCATATCACTGGGTGATCTGTGTTTCAAGAAAAGTAGATTCCTGTAATGGGTTTGATTAACAAGCCCCAGAGTTTTATAATGAGTTCACAACAGCTTCTCTTCAATCAGAGTTTTATCATCTCTTCTGGACTGTCACCTGCAGTAAGAAATACATTTTATATTGTGACCATGTATCTACCCATATAAAACTATATTAAAATTTTTATAAAATAATACTTGCCCTTACTATGTGCAACATACTCTGTTTTCTATCTTTTCCCATGGCACTCTTCAAAATCCACTAAATTGATTTCACAATACACAAACGAGTCAAAATCTGCAATTTGAAAGCCATGCAATAAATAATAATTTTTATATGGTTTCTGTGATGGTCCATCTCATGTGTCAACTTGACTGGGCGAGGAGATGCCCAGATAACTGGCAAAACATTGTTTCTGTGTGTGTCTGTGAGGCATTTCTGGAAGAGATGAGCATTTGAATCAGTGGACTGAGTCAGAAGATCACAGTCACCAGCATGGGTGGGCATCACCCCATCCCTTGAGGGCTCAAATAGAACAAAAAGCAGAGAGAAGGGCAGTTTCGCTGTCTTTCTTCTTTAACGGGAGCATCCATCTTCTCCTGGTCCTGGACATTAGAACTCCAGGTTCTTGGGCGTTTAAACTAGGACTGGGACTTACACCACCGGCTACCCTCACTCTGAGGCCTTCGGGCCTGGGCTAGAACCAAACCACCAGCTTTCCTGAGCCTCCAGCTCGAAGATGGCACATCATGGGACTTCTCAGCCTCCATAATCATGTAAGCCAATACCGTATACGCAGTCTCTTTGTATAAATCTCTATACAGTCAATGGGTCCTGTTTCCCTGTAGAACCCAGATGAACACAGATTCCTTGCCCTAAACTTTGTGTTGCTTTTGCCCTTGTTTGCCTAACTCTTCTCCACTTTCTGTAAGTCCTGCCCCTCCATGACCGCCAGTCTGTTGCCTCCCCAGCACAACTGACAATTCTGAGTTCTGGTAGAATCGTGGATCTGTCCCATGTGGTGGTGCTGGATGTCAAGCTGTTTGATGTCATGGTTACTGTATCAGATGCATTCCTACTGTTTCCACAGTCCCTAGCACCATACCCAGTACATAGTAGGTGTCAGACAGGTTCTTCTGAGTTGATCTTGGCATGGGAATACTCACCAGTATTTTTCTGCTCACGTTATGTGTGTGCTAAGCAGTTAACTGTTCTCAGATGGTGTGTAATTTGATGTTATTATTGATGATGATGTAATTTAAGTGTCAGGGAGAAGCGATTTGGGCAGGCTTCTTTACTGTGGTGTCTCAAGCAAACATACTTGAGGAGTTCTACCTGCTCACCTCTGACATGATGCCTATCCTTCTTGAAAGCTGTTTTCATTTTGTAACAACAAGGCATTTAAAATCAAAATCCAGAAAATGCCTCCCATTAAAATTTTACACTGTCTATTGCTGCACGCCAGCTTTGTTATGGGTTGATGTTGCTGCCTATTAGAAATAATGACCCTAGGACATATTTTGTTATGAGAACCATTAATCAACACGCCATTCTGCTCACATGAAGGAAGCCATGTATCTGCTAAGGCGACTTGTGGACAGGTTGTTTTGTTTTTGTTTGTTTGCTTGTTTTTCTACATAAAGTGGTAATTTTACAGAAATGTAAATTACAGCTGCTCTTGAGTTTTCAGGGCTCATAGTTCAAAACACTTTTTTCTGCTCTTGGGCTGCTGTTATCAAGAGTGTATTTGCATGGGGCTGTCACATTAATGAAGGCCACCTGAATGCCATGGCCTCAGATGGAGAGAATTGCTTTCTCTTCAAGGGTAGCAGTGTGATGGGGTAGAGAGTGGGTTTGATGTCACACCAAATTTGGCATTGAATTGCAGCTCTGCCATTTATTAGCTGAGCAACTGGAAGCCTGTTACTTTAGCTCCTGAAGCCTCAGTCTCCTTATTTGTAAGGTGGGTATAGCATTATACCTCTCCAGGTCATAGTACTAGAGAAAAGCTCATGAACAAAAAGTGGCCAGAAGCCATTCCTTGGTCATATGAAGAATGCCTGCCTTGTACCATGTCTTCCTGACTAAAACAGAAGAGGCCAGGGCTGATGGCTGAGCCAAAAGCAGCCCACTACGGGCTGACCAGTGACCAGGCTATGGCCTAAATAGAAAGTCACCAGTGATAAATGGGCCCAGTCAATTCATCTTTAAAAATAACTTTATTCAAAGAAATGATTATCAGAAAAATCCAGACAGTCGGTATGGCAGTCAGAATAATGGCCCCAAAGATGTCCGTATCCTAATCCCAGGAACGTGTGAATAAGTTACATTATATGTTAAAAGGGCTTTGCAGATGTGCGTAAGTTAAGGATCCTGAGGTGGAAGGGGTCAAAGCCCTTTTTACCTTTTAAGGCAACATATTCACAGGTTCCAGGTGAGCACAGAGTAATCACAAGGCTCCTTCTAAAAGGGTAGCGGGAGGGTCAGAGGAGATGCCATTGCTGGGAAAGGCCAGGAACAGAGGAATGCTGGTACCTCTAGAAGCCAGAATAGACAAGAGCCTGATTCTCCCCCAGAGCCTCTGGAAGGAACGCAACTCTGCCGACACCTGGATTTTAGCCTGCAAAACTCATGTGTAGACTTCTGATCACCAGAACTGTAAGATAATAAGTTTGTGTTGTTTTAAGCCACTAAGCTTGTGGTAAATTGTGACAGCAGCCATAGGACACATCTCTGAATGGAGAAAGGAATACAGAGAGTTGGTGGACTTCGGAAATGCTGACCACAGTCCAGTTTTCATTTTTGGGTGGTGGTAGCATGGGTGTTCCATTTATAATGACCTGTTCAACATTAGAACCATGTTATATATGCTTTTCTTCCCGTAAATTATATTTCACAATTTTAAAAAGAGTTTCAATGGATTTTTTATCTTTTATTTTATTTTGTTGTTTTCAGACAAGTCTGAGATCCTGCAGGAAGTAAATCAGACTGTCCAACCAGAATTGAGAGAGTTTAAAGAAGGGATATTGACAAGCTGTGGCCAGGGGTTAGGGAAGGAAACAAAAACCAGTGCAGAATCCTGAGACTAGCAATGGTGGGAGGCGGTGACCCCTCATGGCCCTGCAGAGGCCAAGGGAGAGGATGGCTACCAAAACCGAGAGAAGCAGCTCCAGGCAGACAGGAGCTGTCAGTAGAGAAATCACTGTGGGGGTGGTGACCTCAGGCTCCTAATGGTGCCACCATTGGCTGGTCCCAGCCAGAAACCAGAGTGCAAGGGACCTGGTCGATGTCACCCAGAGAATCTCCTGCCCAGCCACGAAGCAGGAGAAGGATGGAAAGTGGATCTGGATGGGCTGATGCCAAATATCCTGTAGAGTCTCTCTCCTCTTGTCTTCTGTTCAGCTAAAAAATACTTATGGTCTCTAAAGAGGGACATGCAAAATCTCGCTAGATATTGCATCATTGCGGGTGATGTCAGTTCAGCCATAGGCACTGTGAAATCTGACACTTTAGCCCTAACAGTGTTTTTCCTGCCATGTAGCAGGGGTGATGAGAAAAAAGGAAGAATGAAAACAATGAACACAAACGTATCTGCTGCCGTCTCCTCTTCCATAGCTGGTTCTGAGGCCCACCCGGGAACTGCGGCTGATTTTATGCTACGTTCCTCTTACTCTCTGCAGCCCTCAGCTGGGCAAGGGTCTCTGTTGTAGGGTGCTGACCCAAACCTCCAATCTGAACAGGTTTGAATCCTCAGTTCACTGCAGTTTTCTGTGGATGAGGACTGCTGGGCAAGAAAGTACTAGAAGGCTGTGGCTCCTGAGAATCCCTGGGCTACCTATGCAATCCTCCCTGTCCCCATGGGATAGCAATAATACAGTTTTGTTTTGTTTTTTTCCCTGGTAACTAAGATCTGTCACTCTCTCAGTTCAGTGACCCTTTCCAGGCCTTTTGGTTCAGAAGCTGAGGAACCCCAAATGGCCAAGGGCCAGTCTCAGCTTCTAACTTAACACAGTGCCATGGTTGTATTCCTTCTGGGACTTCCACAATCACCCATTCCAAGGCAACAGAATGAGAAGCAAAAATTCTTCCAATGAGTTTTTAGGTATCACAGGCTCAGAAACACAGCCACTTCAACTCTTTGATTCTTAGACCCATGTATCTGGCTCCTGGGGAGATCAACCAAAATACTGGCCATTGGTTTGAGGTACTTGCTGATTGTCCTAAGACAGCCTCCAGCATCTCTGAGGTTGCCACCTCCCATCTGCTACCATAACTGAGCCTCCAGCAGACCATCCTACCATTGTATGAATGCTGCTTCCAGGTGATGGGGGCGTGAGGTAAGACCAGTGCATTTCATGAACTTTCATCATCATACATGGTGTCTCCTGGCTATTTGTTTATGAATAAGGAATTCTTGAAGCCCACACTCTGAGGGTCTAGCAGAACCTTGAGGACAGGGGAGGCAAATTCATACCTAGATTATGAGTTTATCCTTTTGAAGACAGTTTATCCTTTTGAAGACAGATTGTCCCCTCTATGATGACAGAGGCCAGTGTAATAAACCCCTCAAGAGGTAGCACATTGCCCACCATATGCTCCAACTCCCCAAGAGAATGGCACCATATCAGGGGCTCAACTGGGTACTACTGGAAGTGCCCGGATCCACATTAGTAGGGAGAAGGCCCTGTTGCTCAGTCCTGCATGACTCCCATCCTGCCCCCAGGGCCACTTTGTGCTTGTACAGTATGGTAGGGAAAGGGGCTGACTGACAGCTACAGGACATGACATCTTGTGAACCTGATTATTGTATGAGAGCCTTGATTCTGGTCTCTTGGGAGGATTCCCTTGGATTGTGAATTACTTCACATTCCAAGAGCTTTATTCACATTCCTTTCTCCAAGAGCTCCTTGCCACCAGCTCTCTAATTTTATTCTTTCATCCCGTAAGTCACCGCTTGTGAATCCGTGTAGATCCAGACCTGTTCTTCCTCACAAGCGGACATCCTGATGTATGACCTGAAGTTTTGGGAAGATTTCCCTTCACCACTGTCCCTGACTGTGACTGCACTGCCATCTGCCTCTACCAGCCCAGGTCCCAGTTATTCCTACTGAGATCAGGGAACCTATTCTGTTGCAGTATCTCCCACCCTGACCCCACCTTCAGAGGACACAGCCACAGAGTTCAGCTAAGAAATACTCATGGTCTCTAAAGAGGGACACGCAAAATCTCACTTTTTCATGCAACAACTCATACAATGATACAGGTGCCCATTTCTTAATTCCTTGGTGAGGGGGATGTCATTTAGACCCTTCCAGGGAGTATGCTTACAAGGTAAATGTACAGATGGCACGTAATAAATCCATGCTGACCTAACATACCTACCTCATTAAGCCTGTGAACTCTTCCCCTATGGAATACCTGGGGCATTCAGGAATTTTGAGTTTGGTAACTGTAAGCCATGACTGAATCCAGGCTTCAAGTAGCTAACCAGCGTACTATGAATGCATACTCTCCCTGGGTGCTTGCATGTATGAGAGGCACAAAGGTGGGCTGCCTTATTTCCAATTTAGGGAAGGACTTGTCATCCAGCTCTGAGAAGTACAGTCAGTAGAGAGCTTCTAGCTGTCTAGAGCTGCCTCACCTGGATCATGCCCTTTCAAGGCCACATCTTGTGATTAAGTCAGGTGGGGATATTTGTGTCTCAGAATAGCCCAGATATTCTGATCTGTCATGACACTCCTCTGATAGGATACACTTGTTCCAGAGTTCCCACCAGATGGGCTGGGGCTTGCAGTTTGATTTTCTTCTCAGCCCAATCCTCCAATCCTGCTTCTTCCTGCTTTGAAAATAATTTTTTTAAAAATTCTGGTGAAACAATCAAACATAAAATTTGGTATGTTAACCATTTATAAGTAGAAAATTTCATGGCATTAATTCCATTCACGGTGTTTTGCAAACATCATCACTACCTATTTCCAAAACTTTTTCATGATCACAAACCAAAATTCTGGAACCATTAAGCAGTAACTCCCCATATTCCCCTCCCTGCAGCTGCTGCTGACCTCTAATATATATTCTGCCTCTATGAATTTGCCTAATCTAGAAAGATCATAAAAGTGGAATTATACAATATTTGTCCTTTTGTGTCTGGCTTATTTCATTCAACATAATATCTTCAAAGTTCAGCCACGTTGTAGCATGTGTGAGAACTTCATTCCTTATTCTGACCAGATAACATTCC